>NC_088189.1:6333861-6970374 GCF_028769735.1 Zonotrichia leucophrys gambelii | reverse complement strand
AACTGCTCTTTGCCTGCAGCTTTCCTCTGCCATCACTGGAAGGTTCCTAACTGGCAGCACCTCCATGTATCTCCTCAGTGTACTGTGCTGAGCTCACAGGAATGAATGGAAATGGAGGAAATTCAGGTGGGCTCAGGCAGAGCAGGGAAAGGTTGGAGGGGCTTCTTTCTTTTTTTTCCATCTTTTCCAGAACACAAAGCTAAAGCTGTGGCTGCAGAAAGGCCTAGTCCTTCTTAGGGGGACCGGGAGGCTCCAGACTGGCTGTCTGTGACTTGTGAAGGTTTGGACAGCACAAATGCACTGCCAAGCCCTTGTTCTCACACTGTGTTTGTCCCTAGGGATGTTTCTATGGGCTGCAGATGGGTGGGATTCCTGCAGCTTCCTGTGCTGCATCCCACAGGGAGGGGAGAATGAACCATTTAGCTCAACAGTGCAGTGTTAGTGCCCTGATCACTGGACCATCCTTCCTCCACCTGGCAGAGCCTTTGCTCCTGACTGTCACAGCTGTTCTAAGCAAACCCTGGCCTGAAGGGGCGCAGTAAGAGGGCAGGAGGGGAAGCTGGAAGGCAGTGAGTGCATTGCCCTGTTCTTCTCAGGACAGGAGTGAGTCCAGCAGGCCCTGGGAGGGTCAGCCCTCTTGGTCCACTGCTGTTTCAGGCCATCTTCAAACCACACGTGTCCACCTCAGCTTTTGCATTGCAGATGTGTTTTTCAAGCAGCTTGATGTTAGTGAGCTAGACCGTAGTGCCTTACTTAGCATTTAGCAAACACTTCCAAGGAGGAGTCCTAGGGCTGCTAGCCTTTGGCCATCATGGATGTTTCCCTGATTAGTTTGTCCTTTTAAGAGCATTTCTCTCTGATTTTGCTGCTGTTTGTACTCAACTCTCCAGACTATATAGGAACCTGCCTTGTGTTTACAGCTCCCCACATCTCTCCTTCAGTTACTTTGGCCCAGACCAGCACTCCCTCTAGAACAAGGTGGGAACAGCTCAAACCTGCATATGCTGTGGGATGGAGAATGTTTAGTCTTTTCCCAGGTGGGTCTTTTGGGCCTTACCTGCCCAGCCCCTGCAGGCCAAACTTCTTCCTCTGCTGTGGATGTTTGGCACCAGGATGCACTGCTGGGATATTCCAAGTTTAAGAAGGCAATCCCGAGCCTATGGCCCATTTCCCAGCCCAGGGCCATGCTGTCTGTCTCTTCCTGGCTGCAGTGAAGCTGAGCATCCAGGTGCTGGGGGTAGCTGGTTGGTGTGGGGGGAGCCAAGCCCCCCTTGCAGAACTCTCTGAGCTCGTTGGCCTCAGATGGTGCCCACGCCAGGGGAGTGATTGTATGAAACTGTTTACTTCTGATTTTGCTGTTTACAAGAGGGATGTGGGGTGGGTGGGGGGAACAAGCCAAGCCTCAGGAGGATTGGGAACTGTGTTATCTGCACCAGCCTGCAGCAAGGCCGACAGCACCGGCATCGTGCAGGTGTCACGGGGATCTCCCGGCCAGCTTTGGTCCATGGGGAGGAAAGCAGAGGTGGCTGTAGCCTAGAGGGGTTAGATTAGCTCCCCTATATCCCCTTGCTGCTGTGTTTGAGGTTCAGCAGTGCTAGTGACAGATAAGAGTTACCCCTGTGGTCTTCCTCTACTCCTCAGGACCCAGCTCCTTCACATATCACAGGCTCCCAGAGCCTTTCTGGAGCAATAAGATGTAAACCAAGCGTTACCATCGTCGTGGAAATCCTCCGTTGTGTGCGGTGTCTGTCTCCTCCGTATGCAGTACGAGTCTGGGTTTAAGCCTGCCAAGCATCACAGGGGAGCTGCTGCAGGCCACAAACTGGGATTTGTTTCCCTGGGCTCTCTGCAGGTCGGGAGAACAGGGAAACGCTGCTGCTTTCCTTCCTTAGCCCAGGCCTGTGCTGCCCAAGGCTCACACTACAGCTGCCCAGGGCAAGGCTGCTCCTGGTCCCCTTCCTGGCCATGCTGGCATGGGGTGGGTGAGCTCAGTGCTCCACTCCTCACAGCCCCCATCCCATCAGCCAGTGGGAAAGCAGAGCCCCATTTCCTTTGAACAGGGGTGCAGCCAATGCTTGTGCCACTGCTGTGGGAGGAGTTGTGCCTGTGCTCCTCAGCTGGCTACAGGCACATCCAGCATGTGGGCCCTTCGTGTCCAGAAGCATTTCTCACTTCAGGGCAGGGTGTCTGGTGGGTGTAGCTGGAAGGGAAGTGCAGGGAGCTGCTCTCTTCCAGCTGTGATCTGCCAGATCATTTCTCTGCAGCCTGCACAAATGCTTTTAGCCCTGAGGGTGTCTGGGCTGCTGCAAGAGCTCACAGGGGCCACATGAGAATGCCTGGTGGCCCCAGCCTGGCACCTATGCCCAGCAGCTGCCCAGGCCAGCATGGACCTTCAGCTCACTCACCCAGCAGAAAACAGCAGCTTTGCAGGGTGAGCTGCTTCACTACCACACCAGAGGGGTTCTGGGTGAGCCCCAGGACAGGGGCTCATGGCTGCCCCAGCCCTGCTGAGGGCTCTCCCCGCAGCTCCTGTGCTGAGTTAGCAAGAGCAGAAGGCTTAAACCCAGACTCCAAACTAAAGATAATATTAGTAAATGAATCTGTATTTTTCTTTCTTTTTTTTTTTTTTTTTTTTTTGCACAGAAGCTGGTTATCTAGGACCTATGTGTGAACAACTTTATATAAATATTTTTTGTACTTGGTTTCCTTGGGTTGGTATGAAACGTTCTATTTAAGTTTTTTGAACACTGTGGATCCCCTGATGTGTATGAATGGCAGAGGCTTTGTAAATTAAGGGACGTTTGTGTGAATAAAGTTATTTGATGGGGTTGAAAAGCCACACACAACTTGAAACGGGAGCTTTGTGTGTTTGTCCTGTGCTGTGCTGACAGCAGTGAGGTTGAAAGGGTGTCCCTGGCAGCAGTGGGCAGACCAAGGCCCTAAAGCAGCTCTGGCTCCATCCTGGAGGGCAGGTCCAGCTAAGCCTGAACTGGAACTGGGCTACCTGGAACTGGGCTAGCTGCACTGACCTCGGGGCTTAGGGCACTAAACCAAGGCACCCTGGCCAGTGCCAACCACAACGTGGCTCCCTGGCATGGAGCACTTGTGGCCCTTTATCCTTGCCCTGGATTAGGATTAGCCCTGTTCTTGATGCAGACACCAAGTAGGACATTGTGATTAGCAGGACAGGCAGGCTTGGCCTCTGTCCTTACAGAAACACCTCCCCATCCTGCCCCTTCCTCCCCATATGACCACAAGCTGGCACCCCCATGGTTCAGGAGCCAGAAAGGACCGGCTGCCCACTCTTGGAGGTGCCTGCAAACCCCCCTAAGGAAAATCCCCAGCAGAGCTGCCACTTGAGCAGCCACAATGGGCTTCTCCCTTTGCACAGACCCTCTGCCCCAAATCCCAGATGCCCAAGCTGGTCACAGCAGCTGGGAGCCTCAGGTGCCAGGATGAGAAAAGCATCACGAGGCTGAGCCGCATCCTGCAGCCACGGGAGGTTTTCCTGTGGGTGATGCCCACAGGAGTGCAGCAGCCTGGGGCCACCCCGAGCCGGCGTGGGGCTCAGGATGTCCCGGCACCCTCGGCCCTTGCGTAACGGCCCCGCAGCCTCGCACGACCCGCGGCAGCCGCGCTGGGACGTGCAGGGCCGGCAGTGCTCACTGCGCTCCCCCTGCGGCAGCCCCAGCGCCGCCGGCCGCCTGGCCGTGGGCTCCCCCCGCACGGCCGTCACCATTGTGCGCCTTAATCGCTGCCGACAGGCACCTAAAATGGATGTTTTCAGCCCAGTGGGGCCGCAGGGAGGCTGCTCGACCGCAGCCGCAGCGATGCCGAGGGGCCCCAAGCTGTGCTTCCTCCCTCTTCCTGCTGGGTTGGCTCGGGCATTGACTGTGGCACCCTGTGAGGGGCAGCCTGGGGGCTCAAACATCCCCCCAGTCCTGCCCAGAGCATCCTGCCTGCAGGCAGGGAAGGGGCTGCACTGGCTCCAGTCACACTGGCTCCCAGCGTGGGACAAGCCCCAAGACTGTCCCTGTCCTGGTGAGAAACGCAGCTGCAGAGACCCATTGTGCTACACTGCTGCTCCCCACCAAATGCAGGCACTCCCAAAACCTCTGTCACAAATGCTGTGGGGCACCTCCAAAAACACTTCTGCTCTTGTGACTTCTCCCTGGTTTAAGCTACACTGGTGACAAGGATCATGTTGACTCCAGGCTTGTGGCATCTCACTCGTCTCTGTGACCAGACACAAAATTTGCTCCATGAGCCCCACGGCCCCTGACTCCCAACTCAGCCCTTGCAAATGGGATGAAACTGAACCCCAGCAGGAGCTTGGCCTTGGAGCCTGGCTCACCTCTCACGTGTGCTGCAGGTGAGGAGCCAGTAAGGGCAGGTGACCCCACAGCACAGCAGAAAAGCACCATTAATGAGGAAGTTGATGTCAGTCATCAGGAGAGATGTTTCACTCTGGATTTGCTCTCTGGAGACCTGCTATTTCATATGCAAAGAGGTTTGCTGAACTCCACAAAGGTGCTTCAAGCATTTGACAGCTGACAGAATCCCCCAGGAGCCACCAGCCCTGTGCTCCTCAGGGACCAGCAGTGGAGCGCGTGCTGGGCAGAACTGCACGTGGCAAAGGCCACAGCCAGGCAGCAGGGCCAGGGTGGGGAAGGCAAGGACAGCCCTGGCAGGCACCATGGCCATGAGGCCAGTCAGAGTCCTGAGTGCCAGCACCAACCTCACCTGGTGGGATTAAACCTCAGAGTAGAGGTGAGGTGCTGCTGCAGCCATGGCTTTGCTCCCCCTCCCTCTGCCTGCACACAGGAACATTTTCAAGAGCCTCCTCTCCACAGAGGCTGTGTTTTACAGCTGAAGCACTAAGTCATTCATCATAAAACGTAAGTCCATATTTCTATTAAGATCTCCTGAGCTCCTCAAGCAGCAGCCACTTCAGCAGCGCTCGCTGGGCCAGAGCGACACCAGCTCAGATGGAAGCTGCTGCTTGAGCTGGTGGGAGGAGGGCAAGGTCTCCATTGTATCGGCAAAGGACATTCATTTGCCTCATCCCCACACTGATGAATTGCTCCACTTGCCCGTGTCAGGCTCCAGCACAGCAGAGGATGAACAGCTAAAGCTGCACTAAGCCCACACACTCCATTGAGCGGCAGATGACTCACAGGAGGCTCTCGGTGCGATGCGGGCGGAGGTGACAATGAACACAAGGGACAAAAGCTGAGTGAGCAGGGACTCTGCTCTCCCCACTGACCCATTGTGAAGCAGAAGCCTCACCCTCTGTCCCCCTGTTCAATGGCAGGACAGTCACGAGGGCTCTCGGACAGCCCAGCCCCATGGCACACTGCAGACAAGGCTGTGGATGGCACCAAGCTTAAATACATTCCATCCCATTGCACACAATATGCCAGCAGCTCACCAGCTCAGACAGAGCAGTGCAGCCCCCCGTGTGTGTGGAATGGCTGTGGCTCCCATCCCTCCTTCTGCAGAAACCAGGCAGCCCTGCCCAGGGGACCTGGGGATGGAGCAGGGGGAGCAACATTACCCAAACCACCTCCTGATTCCACCCAAGGCTTCAAAATATGTAATTTTTGCCTGCAATCTGTCTCAAATGCATTGTGCAGTCTGCCCACCCCACGCACACCCCACCTGCCTCTCCCCACAGCAGGGACTGCACGTGGCAGTAGCAGCAGCTTCACCCAGAGCCACTTTGGGTCAGTCTCAGTTCCGTGAACAAAAGCTGCTTCCCCAGCTCGTTTCCTGACAGAGCTGATGCCCTGTGCCCCTCTGGGGACCCAGAAATTGCTGGGAGGCAGCGAGGGAGGGAATTAAGAACTATTTCCTCTGCCAGAGATAAGATCTCTAAACAAGCTTCTCAGCCAAGAACTTTAATTTTTTTTTTATTTTACAGGTTTTGCAACGGAATCTTATTCTCCAGAATTGCATCCGCCTCCAACCCCACTTAGAGCTGCCAAAGCCTGCACTTCCCCCGGGACCAGCCTGCAAGAGGCAGAGATGGATGGGATGACATGGGCATGATTTCACCCTTCTGTCCTGCTGCTGCAACCAGGGGCTGTCAGGATTCCCAGAGGGACCCCCCTGCTCTGGCTCTGTGCTGCAGCCCCTCCAGCCCCCCTGGATCAACCCCCAGACCACAGCCATGGGGTGCCACAGCCCCTGCCCCAGCCCCAGGGCCGGGGGAGAACATCCCTGTGAGCAGCAAAACATCAACATCACTCCAAGCTCTGACTCTGCTCCCTTTGCACAGATCCAGCCCCACAGACACTCCTGTTTAACCCAGGAAGGGCCAGTGTCTGTGCTTGTGTGAAAGGTGCTCGTGCCTCCCTGAAAAGCTTTTTGGGAATCAGTGAGGGCACTAAACTGGCTGTGCAGAGTTCACCTCCCCTTGTCCACAAACCCAAGCAGGCAATTATCTCTCTGTGAGCCTCAATCCCTCCTTGAGGTACAGACATGCCCCAGTCCTGGCCCTTCACACAAATGTTCCTCAAATCACTGTAGCATTCAAGAAATAAAAGCCCCTGCCCTGCTCCTGCCCTGGCAGTTTGCAGTCCCCTTGCTCGTAGGCTGTTGTGGGATCAAACGCTCCAGGCTGATTTATCCACGGGACACGGCAGCCCAGACAGATGGGAGGGAGCACAAGCCCAGCCGGGCGATAAATCACAGCAGGGCAGCTCTGCCTGCCGTGCCGGCAGCGCGATCCCAGCGGGATCAATGCTCGGAGCTGTGTCCGTGCCCCATTCCCTAGGGAGGGCAGGCGTCCAGCTCCCCCGGCGTGCTGCACCCGAGCAGTGACATGGGGACAGAGCTGCAGGCTCAGCAAGCTTCCCACTTCCACATCCAAGGAAACGTGACTCCCTTGGGAAGTTTCCTGGGAAAAGGGGAATCACAGTCGCTGCTGGGATGAGGCTGCCAGCAAGAATGTCTCATGGGATCCGGGACAGGACAACCTGCCTTGAACTCACGCTCAAGGACGTCTGTCTTGCACAGCACAAAGAGATCCGAACGGGCTTTTGATGAGCTTCCAGCAAGATAAAGGAGCTCCCCTGACCCCGCTCCATCTCCCTGAGCGGGATCATCAATAACCCAGCCCCGCCGCAGCCTGCGGCTCAGACGGGCTCTCCACTCCCATGTCCACACGTGCTTAAATTAATGTCACCGCCGGAGAAAGGAGGCGGTGTCCACCCCAGGGGTCCCCTTTGGTGCCAAGGCTTGTCCGGGCTGTCCGTCCATCAGCAGGGGAAGAAAGCAGAGCCTAGAAGGAAAATGCTCCTGAGGAAATCCGGGGGTCTCAGCCCTGCGTGATCGCGGGGCTCAGACCAGAGAAGGTTTTTGTCCCAAACCAGCCTCCAACCCCCCAAATTTATTGACAAACAGCCACTACAAACTCTGGCACGTCCAGGCTTTGGGGCTCCCTCCTCGGGTGCCATTAGTGGGTGTAATGAGCTGGAGATAATTGCTGCCTCGGGGACACAATTAACTCTTTCCTGCCCTGGTCCAGCTGGGGCTTTTGCATCCCACGGGAGCAATTCCCTCCCTGCTTCCCCCGGGTTCCTTAGAAAACTTCAATTCCTCTTCCTTCTCAAAGTGAGCCTCTGAATCAGAGTCTGACGAACACCACGAGTTCACTGATGTGTGGCTGTGATTTAGAGCTGGAATATATTTGGAATGTATAATTTATTTCAGGTATCTGAGGCACCAGCGAAACTGGGAGTGAGCAGTGAGTAAATCAGTCATACCCTTGTGATGATGGGGGCTGGAGCCTTTATGTTGCTCTGAAAATCCTGCTTCCACGCAGCCAGGTGAATATCATGAAGGATGGGTAAGATTTGGGGCTGCAGGGATAACTCAGGCACCCTGGAGGAGGTGGTGTTGGGAGATTTAATAACAGTGCTGCCATTGGGACACAACCTCTAGCAGAAAGGTCAGTGTTGCACAGCCCTCTGTCCTGGAACAGGGATCACCTTGCACCAGGTGCTGCCCAAAGAGCTGCTCCAAACCTGGCACCCACCTCCACCTGCCAGGTACCACCTGGAAACAACAGAAGAGGAACCAGGCACAAAGTCCTCCCTGCCTCTGTGGTTGTTACCTTTACAGCAAATCTCTTTCTCAGAAATGCAGATGTGAAATATGAAGACAGAAATTGCCAGTGACTTTTAATTTGGGTTCTGCCAATTTTTCTGTTCCAGCTATTGATTTTCCATAAAGACTAATCCTTGCTCCCAGCCTTCTCTGACAGGCACTATCTGGATGTTTTGCTTACCCTGAGTGTGGAAATATATGTTTTATTAAGTGTCAGGACTCACTAATGAGAGGAAGGAGGAAAATCAATTGTCTGCTTATATCTTGATCTCAGACAGGACTAACAAGTTCTTTATTTTGATGCTGTGGACAGAACAGGCAGAGTGACAAAAGGGTGACAGTGGCTGTCAGCTCTGTCACAGAGGCAGCTCATCTGATGAGAGGGGCAAAGGGTTACATGGTGTTGGAGCCTTCAAACACATTTGTATGTGTATTAATTCAAAGACATTCATAGAAGGCTATAAAATCCTGTGGCTGAATTGATCCCTGTTGCAAAGGGATGGAAAACACTAAAATTTCAGCTTCAGACTCTAAGCAGGTTTATTCTCCCATCCCTAAAACCAAGAAAACAGCTTGGCCAGCAGCTCAGGGTAGGGGCAACCAAAGGGATTCCCTTTTTCCACACTAAAGTTGAGATTCAGGTTAGTATTTATGGCAATAGAAGTACAAGCAAGCTCAGTGCAAGTCTCTCAGTGCAATAAAGCCCATTTCAAACATGCACTGTGCTGTGCTCAGGTGGAATGAGATGAGCAGTAAGGCCCCTTCCAGACCAAGCCACCCTGTGATTCTATGATTCCATGATTCCTCCTCGGGCATCTGGCACAGGGCCCAGCTGGAGCAGGAGTCAGGGTAAGCTGCACCTCCACAGGGCTCTTCTCACACCCTCAGACCACCAAGGCTGATTGGAAGGGACAGCTCCTTTTCCCAGCACACACCATCCAAACAGCAGGATCAAGACCCATGACACAAGCACGAACATTCGTTTCCCACAGAAACTTTGTATAATTATAAAATATTAATCTCTGCTGGCCCTCCTCTCCAAACAAAGGTACCAACCTGCTTTCACTCATATTTGTTATCTCCCTTGTCTGTTAGAGGATCACACCTGACAGTTGTATAGTTAATCTCTTGGCAGCTGTGAAATGAAACCGTAAGCTCTGGCTGCCTTGAGAAGATGCATTGATTTCTTAAAATGACACATCGCCTCCTCCCTTGATGTTCGAGCAGGAGCCCAGGGCTGGTGTTATGAATCTTGCCTGTCATTCAATTAAAAAAGCTTAGCAGAGATGCTCCAGCTGAGCACACCAGACAGCATTAAGGCTGAGCCCTGACCCAAAGATTTAATAACAGGGAGTACGAAGGCACCTGCAGCCCCAGAGGCTTGACCAGTTTGCTGATGAGTTCACCAGTTGTGATGTGGAGCTTGCCATCTTGAACCAGACCAGCCACTCTCCTCTCCACAGCAACACAGCTGACTGTGTTGGGCAGCCAGGTCCCATAGGAAAGTAGAGCAGGAAAATCCCTTCCTTCCCAGAAGGAAGTTCACTGCACTTAATGGAGCATTTTATATCCTATTTCAACACAGCTCTTTTATAAGGATTATGTGTTTAACAAAACTCTTGACAGTGTGAAACAGCCTCAGTCTCACTGTAGAGAGTGAAGTCTGGTGTCTGGCCTCAGAAGGAATTGCAAGATTCTCCCCCAAAAGGACTTTGCAGGATTCTCCCCATTTGCAGCAATGTCATAAAGCCCAGAGGGCTTTATCTGAGATTTAGATGGGATATTAAGAAGAAATTCTTCCATGTGAGCGTGGTGAGACCCTGGCACAGACTGCCCAGAGAAGCTGTGGCTGCTCCATTCCTGGAAGTGTCCAAGGCCAGGTTGGACAGGGCTTGGAGCAATGTCACTATAGGACACAGAATAACACAAGCCACACAATGCTGCTCTCAAGGTGAAGAAAAGGGAAGTTTATTTTCTGACTCCAACATTTATAGTTTTCCAAAAGTGACAGTGGATTGGAGGGTGACAGTGCCACCTCTCCAATGACACTGGACAGACCAACAGTCCAATAAATTTCTCCTCCTCCATAAAAGAGTGCAAAACTATAAGTTATTTACAGAAAGTGTGTGAGAAAGTTTGCTACAAGAATGTAAACACCAGAAGGCTTAAAAAATCTTTAAAAATCAGGGCAACACAGCAACCTGGGTTAGTGTAAGGTGTGGAAGGGGGTGACCTTCCAGCCCCAGCCCTTTTGTGAACCTGTGATTTCACGGTTCCATCCCGCAGCGTTCCACCTTCCCGGGTTCCACCATCGGTGCCATTGTGATGCAGCGGCGGGCACCGAGCGCCGCGGTGCTGGCCCGTGTCACCGCCGTGTCACCGCTCCGCAGACGCCGCGGGCACATCCGGCCGCACGGGCAGAGCAGAGCCGCTCTCCCCACGACGCCCGGTGTCACCGAGCCTGAGGCCTCCGAAGGTCCGGGGGACGGGCATGGGGGGGAAGCGCCTGGGGAGGAGATTAGCGGGATTCACTGCCATCGCTACCCACGGCTGGGGCGTGGAATGGGATGAGCTTTATGGTCTTTCCAAGGCAAACGGCTCCGTGGGTGACGGAGGGCAGGGTTACGAACGATTCCAGGGGTGCCCCGGCTGGGCCGCAGCTCCCCAGGCCGAGGGGTCGCCGTGGCAACGGCCGCGACCTGCGGGGCCGGGCCGGGCCGGGCCAGGCCGCGGGGGAATCCGGCGGGGCCGCGCCGGGACCGGAGCGTCTGGACAGAGATACCGGGGGTGAATAGCAACCGGATACAGATCCCGGGGGAGAACAGCACCTGGATACTGCTCTTGGGGGTGAATAGCAACTGGACACTGCTCCCGGGGGTGAACAGCACCTGGACACTGCTCCCGGGGGTGAATAGTACCTGGACACTGCGCCCGGGGTCTGAACGGCACCTGGACACTGCTCCCGGGGGTGAATAGCAACTGGACGCAGATCCCGGGGGTGAACGGCACCTGGACACTGCTCCCGGGGGTGAATATCAACCGGACACTGCTCCCGGGGGTGAATATCAACTGGACACTGCTCCTGGGGTCTGAACGGCACCTGGACACTGCTCCCGGGGGTGAATGGCACCTGGACACTGCTCCTGGGATGTGACAAGGTGGGCCAGGGCCCGAGGGGGCAGCCCCTGGTGCCCCTGAGACCTCTCCAAAGCCCATCCTGGGTGAACACAGAGCCCTCTCCCTGGGTGATGCACCTCCTCCCGGCTGCAAACAGAACAGCAGGGAATGCAGCCAGCCCTCCCTGGCAGGAGAGAAAAATAGGGATGTAAAAACATGGGGAAAAGCAAGGGAAAATAAGCACAATGACAGCTCGGTCTGTGGGCAAACACATTGCTCAGCAGAGCCAAATCCCTCCAAGAGTGGGGAATGTCACCTGGCACATGTGCTGGTCCTGCTGCTTCATACACGATGCCGGGAGCTGGCACTGCTTTAGTTTAGGTCGGGATTTTTTGTGGAAAGAAAAAAGTGAAAAGGAAATACAGCTTGTTTTTCTTCAGTTGACAGCTCTCTTGGATGATAAAGTTGAATATGAATGACTTACTATAAACTGTGGTGCAGCTCAGGGCCAGACAGCTGAAAGGTTTACAAATGCTTGGAATTCCTATGAGGAAGTGTTATTAGCTCTGTTATGAATTTAGGGAAAATGAGGCCAAGAAAAATTGCTTTGTTAAGTAGATTTCCCCATCTAGCTTCTACAGGGCATGTAAGAATTAAGATATCCCAATTAGATCTTGGTTTCAGAATGCTATATTTATTTTGTTTTCAAATCAAGTGTATTCAGCTTGTGAAAGCCACCTAAATATCCATCTGGGTTTTCATTACAGTATCACTGACAACAGGGACACAGGCATTTATTTAGCTAATTGTTGTTTGTGGTACATAAGCTGTGTGAGCCACAGGCACTTCGGTTAAAGAACAACACAGAAACACCTTCCACCTTGGCACAGATGGCATCATCAGGCAGGGCATATCTTTGCCAGTAAATGAGATATAAAATCATCCCAGAATGGTTTGAGTTGGAAAGGACCTTGAAGCTCATTTCATTCCAATGCCCTGACTTGGCAGGGACACCTTCCAGTAGACCAGGTTGCTCCCAGCCCCATCCAACCTGGCCTTGAACACTTCCAGGGATGGGGCAGCCACAGCTTCTCTGGGCAGTCTGTGCCAGAGCTTCACCACCCTCACAAGGAAGAATTTCTTCCCAATATCCAATCTAATCTTGCCCTCTGTCAGTTTGAGGCCATTCCCCCTTGTCCTGTCACTCCACACCCTTACACTTAGCTGTAAACAGCTAAGATTAAGCCAGCAGAAGTGGTGCTGCAAGAAACAGTGCCTAAACACCCCCACAGCAAACTGTTACCTGTTTAGAGGTGCTTTACATGTGTGTCATCCTCTTGCTGTACATTGCAGAAAATCCAAGTAGACCTCATGGTCTGAGATGATTCAAACTAAACCCAAAGACAGGGAAAGCAGCACATCACAGAAAACACTGTCAGGTTGTGACTGTCAATCCACTGGTGAAGGTAGAAGCGCAAGGAAAATGCTGTCATTCCTCTTGGAAGCTGTCGTGAGGTGGCACTTGGTGGAGTGTGTTGTTCTGCTTGCTGCATTCCAGCTCGTGTGGGGGCAGAGGGTTAATTTGAATCACCAATGTGATTATGTAGAACTGGCTGAGAAGATGGGCCTCAAACCTCAACAGCCTGGCAGATTACAAAGAGAGAAAAATAGGCATCTCCAGAGAGGCAGAAGAATGGAAAGAAATTGCTTACAGGAGTACAAAGGCAGCTAATTAGAATGAAACAAGATAATAAGATAGGGAGAAATTTTGGCAGAGTGTATCAGAGAATAGTTCCTGTCAGTGAATCTATTAAGTAGAGGTAGAACCTCTCAAGGGCGGGTAGAGGGAGACCAGTTGGAACACATATAAGTAGAGGATACAAAACATTAGACACCAGACAAGTATAAAGGAAAATTCCTCTGAAACTACATCTAGTCTGACAGTTCTTTATAAGCTAAGCTTTAATTAAGAGAGAAGAGTCACAGCCATGATTGTACTCCCTCCCAGCTGCTTTTCCTTTGGTTCTTAATGTTTTTGTTGTTGCTTTCCTACACAGCACCCAAGCTTTGGAAACATGGCTAAGGTTTTGCATGAATCTGAAACCACTCCGGACACTACCCCACCCAGAGAAGAACAGGATGACAATGCCAGCATGAAGCAGTACCTGAGAAACAAAAACCTTGTTCTGGATTTCCTGCGCTCTGACCTGAACCCCCACCACCTCCAGTACCACTGGAACAAAGTTCATCTTCTGAAGAAGTGTTACTTTTACTTGAAGTTTGAGCCCAGACACGTGTGCGTGAGAGACCAGAACAATATGATGATTTTTGCCGATATCTTGCAAATAGCAAATCCCTGCCAACTCCAGAAGATCAAGAAGGTGGGAAGAAAACAGACTGAAATCCAGCTGGCACTTTTAACAGAGCTGTTGGAACAGCTGGAACGAGGCCGTGAGGAGCTGAGCCGTTACGTACAGATCTGTGACGTAGAAGATTTCCTCTCCCAGTGGGACTTGAATATAAAGAGAGTGCTCAAGCTCTCCATGTTTTTCAATAAGCTCATTTCCTTGGAAGAGCCAAGGAAGCTGCACGTCAAGCACAGTTTGGTGTCACAGATACATCTCGGGGGTGCTCTACACCCTCCCATCACTTTTTCTCTCTACACGAAGAAGCCGCCGATTTTTGATCGGATAGAGTCGTTTGCGTGCCAGACCTGGGCCCAGCTCAAGTGGTTCACTGAGAGTCAAGAGTCCCACCTGGAACGATGGCAGCTGGAGATCAAGCTGGTGACAGATGACAGTCAGACAGAACCAGGATACGGTCGGACCCAGGAAGTCATCTCCAACCCATGTGTAATCAACCACCTGCTGCCTGGCAGGTTGTACGAGTTCAAAGTGAGGAGATCCGACACGCACACGCTCGTCTACTCGCAGTGGCACGACTGCATTATATTGAAGACAAAAACTCACCCTGCTGAAGACACCAAGGAAGCCCCCAACCGCAGCCTGATGAGGCGGCTCACGAGACCGACTCCCTCAGTTTAATGGTTTAATGAAAAGGATGAATAAGAGTAATTAAAAAGAAATTGTTTAAACAGTTTGTTTTAAATCAAACTCGTTCTGTTTTCAAAAGCAGTTGTACAGGTGCCTTCCCAAAATCTCTCCAGGTTAGCAGTAATCCATTTGAAATTTCTCACAAAAAATAACACCTTTAGGCAGCATTTGGGACTCAAGAGTTTTGTCCCACTGCCAGAGGCAATGGTAGGAGCAGCCAGAACCAGAAAATCTTGCAGGACACCTCTGAAGCAGAGCACAAGAGACAGAAGCATCTCTACCATCCAGTGCTTTCCATCCTCTGAAGGATGATCAGTGTCAACTACTTCCAATGATGTTTTGGGTTTGTATTGTCCTTCTTCCAAAATACCTAAACTGAATTCTTAAGCTCTTCAAATCACCCACCCAGAGGTATGTCCGTCACTGCTTTCTCTCACCCTTTACACCCTGTGCCATATAGGTACCTAAGCATGGTACCTCTATAGTGCATGATAAGATCACTTTAATAAAAAAACCCACCAACAAAAACCCAACAATAAATCCCCAAGCCTCCCAACAAAGAGGGAAGGGTAATACATCAATATATAAAAAATTATTCTCTGCCAAAAACTCGCAGTTAATGTTGATTTTCTTTTTTACCATTTGGTTCAGTCCAAAGAGAGCTGTCCCCACACAGATTCTAGTCAGACCATCACATAAACAGACCTTTTAGTAATAAAATTTATTATTTAAATAAATTCAAATAATTTTTACAATTATGGCTTAAATATCAAAAAAGGAATGTTGAGATTCATTCTTATGAACAGTCAAAGCAGATAAAAATATTGGTATCCAAAAGGTCATTTGAGGTTTGCTGCGAGTCACAGACATACAAAAGATAAAAACCTGCCCCATTTCAAGTTCCTTAATTCAGACTTCATGACACTTGACATTTCATTTCTATTTTTAAAAACCCCACCGATTTATTGCAGTAAATTGATTGTCCTACACAGATCTGTCCATATCCTCAAAAACAGTCCAGCCTGCCTGATGCTGGGCTGCCTGCACAGGTTCCCCTTGTTCAATTTGTGCTCAAGCTCTAGCTAGTGCTGAGGAAATTAAGTTAATGCTGTTGGATGAACTGACATTTGTGTCCTGCAGCCATGTGCTTTTGTCTTTGAGTGTGGAGAACACAGAGCCTGTGACTGGACAGATGCCCTGGGCACCACACTGCCAGGGTCTTCCTGTTGGGATTACCAAAAGTTTGGTATTTAAAGAATATTGCTTGAACATAAAATTCTTCCAAAAGTAAATTCAAAACTCTGCATGCAAATGAAACCAGGCTAATTTGAACTTTTTTTCCTCTATTGATTTCTATGATTCACTCCATGAGCATAAGGACAAGAACATGATACTCAGCTACAGTCTATAAAAAGTTTAATTGCACTTTCTGCTATCCCTGACTATTCATGACCATCTCTCCAGGAACCTGCTGACAGCACCAGCAGCCCGAGGGCCCAGCCTGGCTGTACCTGCTGCTTGGGTGCATTTCCTAATCACCAGTTATAAAATACATCCTCAGAGGAAAAAAAAAAATAACATGTATATTGTCTTGCAACACAGACCAAGCAAAACATTTCATTCTACCTCCATGGAATAGAAATAAACACTTTTTTTCCCACTAAGGACAAAGGGAGTTGCTTTATGAGGACTCTCTCTTGGCCAAACCACCCCAAGAGCACTGACTAAGCCACAAATCTTGGGCTGAGTCTCCTTGTTTGTGTTACATGTATGAAATAACCAGCACAAAACCCAGGGGACAAACTCTTCACTTAAAGGAGATAATGAAAATGAGACCCACTGGTTCTAAAGGAACCAAGGTGGCTTTGTTAAATGAAGCTGGTACTGTGCTAAAGTAGTTATCCCAACAACTCCAGCATTTTTTGCAATTCTCCATAGCATCTTTGGAACCAGATGATTTCATTACAGTAGTCCACAGAATGATCCACAGACAATCTTATTTTGGAATTGCAATAATATTTGCTAATCAGGCTGTTGCAGAATCTTGTAAGATCCCACACAGGATGACTTCAAAGAGGAACAATTAATTTTACACCTTACCAACTTTTACCAAGCATCTTTAGAACAGCAGGAGATACTTCCTATGGGTTTTTATCCTTCATGGAATTGCCAGCCATATGCCCACTATTATGCTTCAGTAGGACAAGAGCAAGCCTGGGTGGTCTTTGGCATACAGCTCAAACCCCCCAAGGGCAGGCTGCAGGAAGGTAGTTTTAACTAGGAAGAGAAGAAAACCTCTCCATAGGTTCTGGAGGCAAGTCTTACACAGAGTCATGAGAAGAAACACAGAGTTAAACAGAGACTTTCACAGACACAATGCTTTCCTATTGCCATTCCTCCACATGGGAAAGAGCCACGCTGGATTTCAGTTGCAAACAGGACAAAATTCCTCCTGCCATAGTGACATCACAGGGATCCACACCACAAGGGAAACTTGTGTGATTGCATCTCAGCTCCATCCCACATGAACACCCAAGGACAGCCAAGCATGTGGTTTGGGGAGAGCTGAGGCAGGCACTTCATACATTCAGAATTGAAATGAGATAAAAGACACCCTCCCTCAAAACTGTCATGCTTCCAAAAGCAGCTCCATGATTTTCAGAGGCACCATTCACCACAATACATCTCTACCAGCCACATGTCACTGGGTGAAAGCAGCCTCTCTGGTGAACCACAGCTTCCAGCTCACAGCAGTTTGGCTACAGAAAATATAAAAATACATTATACACATACACTCTTTCACTGCTCTTAAAAACTCAGGCCATAAGGCTGTGAAACAAATTCACAGAGTTAAAAGTTAATAAATTAAAAGCAGCTTTAAAAAAAGTGGGGTAGGAAAGGGAGAGGGGGATCAACAGGAGATTTCAAATAAAATTCTGAACAGTTTAAAATGGCCTGACAAATCCCAAGGTTTCCTGGTAGGAGAGGTCCCCGCTTTTCGTTGCCTTTATGCTGGTGAGGACAAACCTCCTTCCTACAAAGAACACATAAATCTATTTACAAAATCACCTTGGCCTTGCCACTGCGATATTTACACACTCAGACAACATCATTTTGGCTAGACAAAGAGTGGTGCATGCATCTCTTGTTGCTTTCCTCCTTCACTTAAAAAAAAAAAAGAGTAAAAAGTGAAAAGTCTTAAAAATCTCCTGTCCTTGGATTTAAAATGAGAGGCAGTACTCAGAAGCTTTGGTCCTCCATGGCAAACAGCATCTTGCTGTGCTGCTCCACTGCTTGCAGTCGTTCCCCCCCAATGAACAGACTGAGCATTTGATCCCCAAAGTGCAACCCTGACAGCTGGAGTAAATATTTGGTCCCCCCAAACTGCAGCTGCAGTAGGATGACTGTTCTGCTGAGCAGCTTGGTTACAAAAATAGTATCATCATCGTTAAAGTCACATGCCCATCATCTATTTCCAATGCCTTTTTGGTTTGCTAGAATTGAAAGTTCCTGCCCAGGATTGCACTGATTAAAAACACCTCAAGATGCTGAAGCAGACGCTGAAGCTGAGTTGTCACGGGAAGCTCCCAGATCCCCCGCTGCATTTGGCTCCATGGGTCATTGAATATTGGAAAGATTTGGTCCTTCCCAAGGCACACATGATGCAGTTCAGGCAGAGAGGGCCCTTCCTCACCGGGAGAGGGCTGGGGTCCTCCTGACACGGATCTCCTGGGCTGTAGTGCAGCTGTTGTGGTGGTAGTAATGCTGGACCAGTCTCTTCCACAGAGGGTTGCACTCCAGGAGGTACCGGTTCCCTGTGGGCAGCGGGATGGGGACAGCAGGTGAGTGGCCAGAAGAGGCTTGGCTGATACCATTTTTGTCTATAACCTCTAGCTAAGGGGGCTGGGTCACTTGCAGGGAGATATCTGTGAAATCCCAGCTCCCTTTTCCGTGCTGTCATATCTGTGAGCAGCTTCCCTACACATCACAGCCTACACCTTTGTGATTAGGAGCAAAATGAGCAGCCAGATTTTTGTTAGGACAGAGTTCTAGCATGAAAGCAACAGAAACAACATGGTCCAAAACAAAGGGTAAGAAAAACTAACTATAGTTGCTGTATTCAAGCTGGGAATGAACCCTGCTTTGCCCAGACTCCCCAGTTTTCAAAACCCCAGACTAAAGGGCAGAAGAATAAAGCACGATCACTGGTTGTAATAGTTTGGATCACCATCCCTTTATCCAAGAATCCTATTCCCCTGAAGGCTTGTGCATGGTCCAAGGATACCAACCTATGATGCAGAGTCCTTCCTGAGCTCGTGTGATGCCAACATTGACCTGGTTTGGGTCGGTAACAAAGCCCAGGTATTTCTTCTGCCAGCTCTTTGTGGGCTTCCTGTCGATCTCAGACCGGGGGCAGGAGCGTACAGTTGACAGGATCACATATTTCCATTCACTCCCTAGAAAGTGGAAACAAACCAGATTTTCTTAGAAGGAAGCATCTGAGCATTTCTCTACCCCACAGGACATTCATTTCTCTACTTCCACCCTATGGGTTTCTCCAGCTTTGGAGGCCTTTGGACGCCTGGTCATTGCTTTCCAAAGAGAACAAATGTCTTCTGGCAGTTCTCTAACACCCTTCTCAGGTATAGAAGCACAGAATCACAGAATGGTTTTGTTTGGAAGGGACATTCTGTGTTCCAACTTCCCTGACATGGGCAGGGAACCTTTCATTAGAAATTCACTAGAGATCCTTCACCTTCTTGCCTTCAGCAGCCTCACCCTGCCCAAGCACTCCAGAGGCTTTCAGAGGATTTACTATAATCACAAATCACCCAGAAATCTGGTTTTCCACGGCTGCAATGACCCTGGGGTAGGGTTTGCTCAAGGACTGTATCAGTGAGCAGCTCCTCAGGAAGGCAGGAGGGGACAGGCCCAACCGTGTCCCTGCTGTCCCCTCACCTTGACTCTTGGTGATGGTGCAGACGGTCACCCCGCGGATGCCCTCCCTCTTCAGGCTCTTGTTGATCTCGGACACCTGGGCGCTGTAGGGGCTCAGGATGGCGATGCTGTCCGGCCGGATGGTGCCATCTAGTGTCAGCTGCTTGGCTATCCTCACCTGGAGACACCAGCGTCCTGCTCACCTGGCAGCGGGGCCGGAGGGAAGAGACCCCCAGCAGCCCTCCCCAGGCCACCCATGGCACCTGCCTTGTGATCACCTTGCCCTACACCTGCCTCTGCCCAGGGGCGTCCTGGTGTGCTCCAGAGCCGGGAGGCACCAGCCAGACACTGCTGATCTTTGTATCTTTATCATCCCTCCACAATTCCAACAAAACTCCCTCCTTTCTGCATCCCCAGCAATTCCCCAGGACCCTGCTCACCGCCTGTGCCACTTCCTCCAGGTTAGCTTTGGAGTTCTCGTTTCCTTCCTCAGTGGAAACCATGAGGGAGTGCTCCTTCCCTTCCACGTGCCCGAAGATGATGGGGCAGCAGTTGTTGTCTCTGTGGTGGAGCATGCTGGGTTTCCGAGTGAGCTGGGGACACGTTTTCAGCCGCTTTTCATAGAACTCCTGGGATGGGAACTCACAAATGCTCTTGTGCTGGCAGAGAAAGGGAGGGAAACTGAGGTGAACAAAACCCAATGAACTTCTCAGCCTGCAGCATCTTTCTGGGCAGGCTTCAGCACAATGCCATTCTGCTGGAGCTGGCACTGGCATATTCCTACATATAATCCCGTGTCTAGGAAGGGGAAGCACTAATGGAGACTATCTGATGCTTAAGGCAAGCCTGGATTTTCCGTGATGGAGAGAAGACAACCCACTGCAGGGCCTCACCATGCGGTACTGCGTGTCCAGCATCCAGGCCTGCTCCTGGTAGCGCTCAAAGAGAGACGTCTCCATGCCAAGGGTCTTGCAGACATCGTTGTTAACCACCGGCCTCAGCTGTTTGTGATCCCCCAGCAAAACAACCTGCAAGGAAGAGCAGACACCTGAGCTGCAAGGTGGAGGCACTGCAAAGGCCATCAGCTCTTTGAAAGGCTGTTTGCACGCAGGTATTTGGTGCTACTTATTTATATTACATTTACAGCAACCTCAGCCAAAGACCACATTGGACATGACGTAAAGATGCTGTCCTAGATAATGTTTCCATCTGATGAGAGGAACACAAAGAACCAAAGAATTCTAGAGGCACAGAATAGTTTGGGTTGGAAGGAACCTTAAAAGTTCATCTTGTTCCAACCCCATACCATGGACAGTGAGACCTTCCACTATCTCAGGTTGCCCCAAGTCCCATCCAACCTGTCCTGGAACATTTCCAAAGATGGGGCAGCCACAGCTTTTCTGGGCAAACTGTGCCAGAGCCTCACAATCCTCACAGGGAAGAATTTCTTCCTAATATCCAATCTAACTCTGTCCTCTATCAGTGTGAAGCCATTCCTCCTTGTCCAGTCACTCCATGCCCTTGTCCAAGGTCCCTCTCCATTGCTCTTGGAGTCCCTTTAGGCATTGTAAAGGGCTCTAAGGTCTCCCTGGACCCTTCTCTTCTCCAGGCTGAACAGCCCAAACTCTGTCTATGCTTCTTGTCATGCTAATACTTTGTACCTGGGCCAGAATATTTTTTTGGTGGCAGCGACACCCACCCCATAAAGAAGCACAAACCTTAAAATCCTAACCGTTCTTGTAAGAGCAGCATGGTAAGGGATGGAAAAGGTTTGAGAGCCCTGAGCAGCTGTCCCAGAGACTCGTCTTTGGCAGGGACATACCTTCTCAGCACGGCCGTGGCAGACCAAGGGGATGAGGGTCTCGGGCTCTGTGGACATGGCACACTCATCAATGATTATCTGCTTGACATTGAGGTTCTCCAGGGCGCTGGCAGACGAGACAGAGCAGGTGCACAGGATGACATCGTGACACGCCAGCTGATACGAACGACCTTGTGCCAACCAAACTTTGTACCTAGTGTTGATGCAGAAAACACCAGGTTAATGCATAAGGGAAACACCTCAAGATTCTTCACGTGGGAACCAGGCAGAGGTTGTGCTTTCCCAAAAGCTTATGGCTTCACCTCCCTCCCCAGGATGAGCTGGTGTTCCCAGAAAAGGGCTTTGGATGGACACTGTAGGAAATGTACTTTGTCCTGAGCTCAACAGGGCAGGGGGTCCAGGTGAAGGATTCAAGGGTCACACAGGCAGAATAGGAATTTTTGGTCCAAAAGGACAACAGCACGAGTGCAAAAGTGATTCAGAGGCTCTGTGCTGTACCTGTAACCTCGAGCTCATCACTTTTTATCATTATTCTGAACACACAGTTTATTAATCTGTGCTTCAGAGGTGGCACACAGCCAAAGCCACCCATCTCTCACCACGGTCTCTTCCTACTCACTCCTTTGTTTCTTCTTCTGTGATCTCCTCTCCGTTCCTCACCCGTGCGTCAAAGTGACAGATCCTCTGCCAGAAGGGGCTTGGCGCCCGCCGGATGCGATGGTGCAGGATTATTTCACTGAATAAAGAGTCAATATATAAATATTTTCCCTCAACACTGAGACCTGAGTAATTTCTTCTACAGTGAAGCAGATCACACCACCTGCCTATGTTGAGAAACCCCACTAGCTAAAAAACTCACAGCCAAACTTTCCCATCTTTGTAGCCCAAATAATTCAGCCTTGAGGACATAAAATACAACTGCTTCCCTTTAGCAGCTGCAAGCAGGAATGAAGTCAGAGATGTTCAGGGCTGTTCCAAAAGGAAATTAAAACATATAGAGACTTTTCAACAACCTGGATTTCCTGACTAGGTGCCAGATTAGAGTGTACACATTCACTTGAAAAAATTAATTACAAATTAATTAGAAAGCAGATTAATAGTGCTGCTCTGCAGTGGTGGAATGAAGCTATTTGCTGTGGTTTGCTCAGCATTACTGATGTAGAAGCCACCTCTCCCCAGCACCCTAGGAGCCTGCAGGGCCATGCCATCCTACCTGAGCTCATGTTTTGGCTTTGCATCCCGTAGGGATTTACGGGAGATGTTCCGGTTGCTCCCCGGGTATGGGAATTCCATCGTCTCAATGGCCTCCCCATAAACCCTCAGTGGTTTCAGCTTCTTCATCTTCAGCAGCATCTCTGGAGAAGGAGGGCAGGTCTGCTCAGACAGCACCAGGCACTGGTGGTGCTCAGGCCTGTCTCTCCCTGTCCCTCTCTCATCATCCCACCTCTGGTCCTTGCCCTGCAGTGCAGGGTCCTCTGTAAGGACCAGCCCCACTTTTGGCCCCTGCACTCCACATGTTCTCCCTCCCACCAGTACAAGCCACATCAGGGCCTTAAAAGATGGTAGTTACCAGCAACAACATCAACAGACTTGTTGGATGGGCCACAGTACAAGATGCACTTTCTCTTCTTGTCCTTTTCATCTTCCAAGCACTGTGTTTGGTCCTTCTCAACACTCTCCTCATTCAGTTTATGGAACCAGTAGACAATGTGAGTTCCAACAACAGTCTTCCCTGTGCCTAGAAAAAGAAAGGAACTTGCTGAGAACATTTTAACCACAACACTCATGCTCTGGACCTGCATCCAGCTGATCAGTCACAAAATAAAATCAAGAATGGAGGGGATTGCCTTGCACAGCTGTGGGTGATGCCAACCCATGCTCCCTTCACCTGGCTTCACCAAGGGTCCAATGGAAAGCAGCAGATGACCTCTCACCTGCCATTCATACCACAGCAGGTGTATTCTGCTCTCCCCTCTTACCTGGTGGGCCTTGGATGAGCATGAAGGATTTTCTTAGAGCATCCAGAACAGCCTGGTTCTGACTCTTGTTAAGTTTCCAGTTGCTGCCAGGGATATCAAAGGATTTTTGCTGCAGTATTTTGGATTTTGTCACTGTTAGAACAAAGAGCCAAGAAAACAAATTTAAAGAAGGTTACTGAGGGCAGCACAGAAATGATCCAGCAAGAGGGTGTAGCAGGTACCTAGTGATGGTGGTCCATTACAAGACCACCTAGAAATAATCCTTGTCCCATGCCAAGATACTCTGCCCGTGAACCATCTCTGTGAATCCTGGGGATGACAATCTCAGCTGTGCCAGCCACCAGCAGAGCATCCCAAATTACGTGGCAGCATCACCCCTATCACCCACAGAAACTGCCAGGGCACCTGCCTGGCCAGAAGTAAATAGCCACAAGGTAAGAAAGGTTAATATTTGCACTTACGTTTCTGAGGAGGTTCGTGGCCAAGGGCAATGCTTGTAGCAAGGTCAGAGGCATACTTGAGCCTCCAAATTGCTTTTTCTTTCCGTCTGACAGGCAATGAAAAATAGGAATGAATGGAATTTAGCATAAAATAGCAAAAGTTGTAATACAGCTTTGCTTAACTGCCTTACTTATTCTTACTCTCTTCTTTGTTGTTGCATTAACTCCTTCCATAAAGAACTTAAACCACAAATAACATAAACTTATTCTGCTCCTCTGCATATGGGACCGTTTCTCAACTGACTGAGAAGCTGAGCCCACAAAGATGTTGAGAGCAAGGAACACAACTCCTGTCCCAAGTCTGTTTTGTTATGGCCCACACCCTTTTATTGGGTTAGCTTCTAATGTTTCCTAAAATTCACAGAGCAAAAGGAAGCACATTCTGCCCTGAGAATGCTACAGCACTGGGGGTGCATAGCAGCCTGTGCGGTGTACGAGGAAAGGCAAACTAGACACTAGCTCTGATTTAAAAAGAGCACAACTTGCTTTGCAGCAACAGCAAAAGGGAATGATTTGGAAATCAGGGAACTCTTCCACTAAGCAAATCCCACTCCAGGGCTTCACTTGGCCTTTTAAAACACATATTGAAGTAATATAAGAAGCAGGTGCTCAGGGAAATTTCATCACCTTCCCCTATCTCCCCATTATCAGGGACAACCAGAAGAGCATGAGACCCTCAGGAAAATGGACAGGAGGGGTGCTGCCATTCCCCCACAAAGACCCACAGCCCAACAGTATGGCCAGTCAGAGCAAGGATAAGAGCAGGTTTTTCAGGGGATCAGCCACAGCAGTGAGAAAAGGCCCTGGGGGTGCAGCAGAGGGGTCCTGTGGGAAGCCAGGTTAACCAGAGCACACTGCTGAGCCCACTTACATGTCTGGCAGCATCTTTGGAATGAGCTCCACTGTGAACCTTGCAGAATCCTGTGAGATCTCCACAGGGATGGTCTCCATAGACATATAGTGGATGTAAAAATTCACAGTCTGATGACTAGTCCTGTCCAACTTCTGGTCATCGTTGAGCTCCTCTGTGACCCCGTGAGCCACCCAGGTGTAGGTATCGGGATCAACCACAAGTTTGTTCTCTGATTTACCATTGTCAAGCAAAGACAGGTTCTGGAGGCCATGGCTGAGGCATTCCTCATCGCTCTGAGGGCTCTTGGGAAGCTTCAGCTCACCTAAACGAATGCACAGGTAACAGTGGAAGAAGTCCACTTCAATGGAGCAGTCCTCCAACCACTTCTTTTTCACCACAAAGCTCCCTTGCAGCTGTCCTTTGCTCGTCCTTTGCTTTGCCCACTTTATTTTAATATCATGGAGGACAATCGAGTCATTCTCGGCCACGGCACACGACGCAGACTCCATGGCACTCATGGGCATCCACACCTTGTTGTACTCCGTTGCGCTCTTGTACTTGTCCTTGGACTGCAGCGTGGCGTAGGCCGAGAAGCAGTCGATTGGCTTCTCCGTGTGCTGCAGGCAGACCTCAAAGCCCGGTGTCACACACCACAGCTGCACAAAGGGCACCAGGAAGCCGCGGCTGATGTCGGTGGTGAGCTGGAACCACAGCGCGTCGCCGGCGCTCAGCTCCAGGGACAGCTCCATGTAGTGGGAGCAGGAGCTCTTCTTCACCCAGCCTATGTGCCGGTGGTACAGGTCCTTGCTCTGCCGCAGGAGGGATGCGGCCCTGTCAAACTCCTCATTCCTGATGGCCATCAGCACCTCCTGCCACGTCTGGGTGCGGAAGAGGGTGACACTCTTGTCAGAGAGGCGTCCTTCCCGCAGGCTCTGCTCCTTTGTCTCTGCAGAGTACATCCTCCTCTTCCAGGTCAGCCTGATGCTGTTCCGCTGCTGGATGAACACAGGCTGCTCTATTAGCTGAAGGGACCTGTAGCTAATTCTCTGCGGATCTGGAAGACTCTCGTTGTTCAGGGGAAACAGGGCTTTAAAGAACCTGCTCATCTCTTCGATATCCACCACAAAGGCAATCTTCTGCAGGACTTGGTCCTTCAGCTGGCTGGCCATCTGCAGGGAGTGGGCTCTCTTTTCATACATCATCGCCTGGCTATTTTTCCTGTTGAAGTCGTGACAGAGGAACTCAATGTCGTCCGCAGAATAGATGAGGGGCTTCTTGCGGAGCACAGAGTGAAGGTGCCGCTGCACCACCACGTCCACGTACCGGCGGATGGGAGAGGAGGCCCAGGTGTAGGAGTCAACGTGCAGGGAGTAATGGCCTGCCTTCGACTGCACGGTGGAGTTGGAGCGACAGAAGTAGGAGCGGCTGAGCAGTCTCCTGAACTCCAGGACCACGGGGGCCAGCTTTGGGTGGATGTCATCAGTGACAACGAGGTCGAGCATCTTCTGGAAGTCACGGGCATTAGCAGCTGACTGCAGGTGCTCCCAGATGGGGCCCAGAAGGCTGAACTCCACATTTTTAGGGGAGTCTTGAGCAGGAGGCATTTCTCCAAGGTGATGCAAGAGATGAATAGACAAAGGAATGATGTGGCTGTACTTGTTTTTCATGTGTGACAGCTGTGCAAGACTTGGCTCACACTGACACCGGAGAGGAGTGACATTTCTGGTCACCTCCTGGTTGGTGAGGAACTCGGCCACGAAACTATTGAACATGATCATTAACTCCTCTATCATCTGATGGGACCCCCTGTTACCTGGGGAACTTTCCTCATCCAGCCGGTCATAGAAACAGTCCTCCTGTAGCCGAGACTTCCGATGGATCCTGGAGAAGTGATAAGCCACAGCGATGCAGTCCTCCAGGGTATCAAAACGAAGGGCTTTTGCTGATCCCCTGTAGCAGTTCTTAATGCAGAGCTCTGCCTCTTCGTAGGACAGCTGCCTGTCGGAGCGGATCACGGAGATGGTGAAGATTCCCTTTAACATCTGATCAGTCTCCTTCTCTATGGTGACAAACAAGGAGATCACCCGTCGGTCTTTCTGCGGCAGGAGGCTGCAGACATCTTGGCTGATTTTGGGTGGGAACATGCACAGAGGCTCCTGCTTGGGAGCATAGAAGGTGACACCCCGCTTCTTTGCTTCCAGGTCCAAGGCACTGCCTTTGGGAATGATGCCAGCCACATCTGCAATGTGGATCCCAATCTCATAGTGACGCCCAAGATCCCTAACGCTGATGGCATCGTCCAAATCCCTGGCACCTTCGGGGTCAATTGTGAAGGTCATGTAATTCCGACAGTCCTTCCGAGCTTCCTTGGTGAGGTTTATGTTGTTGTTGGAGGTGTATTTGGCTGACTCTTTGGTGACAGCAGCTGGGTATTTCTTCTCCAAACCATACTCCAAGGCGAGGATCTTTAAGCCTTCTTCCAAAGTCACTGCTGCCTGCAGTACCTCTGTTATTATCCCCAAAGGGTAGTAAAATCCTTCCCTCCAGGAGATGACCTGGACACAGAAGAACTGGCACCTCCTCATCTCCTGGCTGATCTTCTCACAGCTGACCACTCTGTACTGCCCCTTGACAAGCCTGCGGATGGGGATGACATTGGGTTTCTCCTTCAGCCCCGGGACGAATATTTTGGTGACAGTGGGATCGATGGGTATCATCACACGGGGATCAAATTCATCCATCATGCAGATGAAGGTGGGTTCTCTCTCGGCACGTTTCAGGATGCCCACCACCCTCCCCTGTGGGCGGTGGCTGCTGCCATCACCTGTGCTGTTCTGCAGGATTTCCACCAGCACCTCGTCCCCAGTGAAAGCTGTCCCACAGTTAACTCTGCCTTTGATCTGGATGTTCATGGCAGGGGAGTCATTGAGGGTGAAGGCAGAAGCTCTGTCGAACGCCTCTTTGATCAGCTCACACCTCTTGTACATTTGGGGGTGCATATGCTGGTACTGCTGCATCATCTGAGAGGAGAAGCTGACGTACTCCCGCTTGTCTTTCCACTGCTTTGAAGCCTCGGCCTTCACATTCAGCAGCCCTTCGTCAGACACTGTCACCAGCATGTTCTTACTCTCATCTAAGAGCTCCTGCAGGATGGGATCATCAGCATTCATGCTGTCGTTGTCAGAGCTCGAGGATTCCGCGTCACTGTCGTCCTTGTCCCCCTCCAGGCTCCTGCTCCAGCTCTCCTTGTCACACGCAGCCTGTTTGATGTGAGCCATTGTCAGGCTCTCCGGGAAGATGCTCCCCTTGTCGATGCACTGCTGGATGAACCGTTTCCACACCTTGCTGCACTGGCCGTGGGAGCACAAGGCCACGGCGTCCCCCACCACGGCCACCAGCGACTGAGCCCGGGTCATGATGGTGTTGAGCACTCTGGCCTCGTTGAAGAACTCGAGGTGGTGGGAGGCTGAGACACGCAGGCTCTCACTGGTGTGCACCGTGCTGATGATGATGACCCGAAACTCACGCCCTGCACCAGAGGGGACAAGGGAAAGGTCACTCATGAGATCCCAGCAGGGAAGACCTTGCCTGGCTGCCACCTGTCTATGCTGTGTCACATGGCCATGGACTGATGTAACCCTGCTTGGCTGAAACATGGGGATCACCCCATGTGAGTAAAGCAGGGGGATCCTGAGATTCTCTGTGCATGAACCAGGGTGGACATCACAGGCACCACCACCCACCCACCAGGGAGGGAAGGACAGCCTGGAGATGGGATAAAGGCAGAGCACTGCACCAGCGCACCCATGAGCACCCACAGAGTAGCCCAGCATGCCCAGTGCCACCAGTAGCCCCTCCTAGTAAACAGGGGTAGAGTTTGCTGTGAATCTCAAATTCCATGAGGAACTGAGGGTCTTGCAGGAACAAGAGCAATGATCATTTGCCAGGATCTCTCTCTCCCGTCAGGAAGAGCTCTGCTGGTCACAAAACAAATAACAACCAACAAGAGGCATCCTAGTGATGTCAGAGCTGGGAAGAGGCTGCAAAGAAAGAGTGTGGAGATCACAAACACCCCTTGGGGTCAGTTATTCTCACCAGAGGAGTCCCAGCTGCGCAATAAAAAATAAAAGAAAAAAAGAAAAAAAAGAAAACAAACACGGATGAGTCATAAATTAAGTCCTTGAGGACAAAATCAGCCTCTTGTCATCCCGAGCAGGAGACTCCTCCTCTAGTGAGCTGTTCTGTGATTGGTACCCATCCTGGTTTCAATTCCCTTCTGTCACTAGCCTCCCTCACTGGTACTTAGGGCTTCACATGATTCACACATACTCAAGTCTCTGGGATGGCACTTACAGGGTTTCTACCCTCCTACAAAGCAAAGTCCATATACTTGAAATGAGTAATCAGCTGGGCACAGATTTAATTCAGTGTGAAATCTTATTCACGCAGGAAAAGACAAAATCAAAGCTCTACCAACCAGAAGGGTATGGAAATCAGCCAAAGGAGTTCCAGGCACTCCCTCCTAACTGGGACTGTGGTGGTGGCAGAGACACTGAGAGGGCAGGGGAGCTCTGTCTGGCAGCACCTCCCAGAGAGGTAGTTTTCCACAACAACAGCCAATATTTCGCGTGTTAACAAGGAGGAAAATGTAAAGATGTTGGAAATTCCTCTGCTAACACCCCAGTGTCTCTTCCCCCTGACTGTTACCCCGTGGCTGTAGTTGCTATGGACCCTCATGTCCACCAGCATGACTGCAAAAGCTGTGTATGACTCTCACATAGAAGACCCCAAAATGCAGCCAGGCATGAGGGACTGTTGCACAAAACACAAACCTGGCAAATTTTCATAGTTTTCCACCACCACTTCTTGTAGCTGCTTTTTCCTCAGCTCTTGTCTTGTTGCAGAAACCTGGTAAGAAAGAGGCACAACTGATCTCAGCTCAGAAAGGCCACCCACCAAACACCAGGGTCCCTCATCCTGCCCAGCTGCAGGTTCTCCAAACTACTTGAAAGCAGCCACACATGTGGACTGACTTCAGCCAGAGCTCCCACTGCCCTGTAATTAACCTGCCTAGAAGATGCTGATAGAAGTGTTTAACTAAGCCATCCCACCATCTCTGCTCCAACCACCCAAACACTCTACCTAAATGGAGAGTGCTCAAAAAACCACTGAAGGCACAGGAGACCCCAGATTTCCTATTTTTACTAGCACAAATACAGATAAATAGATTTAAAGGGTCTTTCTTAGGGAGTGTTTAGTCAGCAGTGCAGGCATAGCCCCCTCAGGTGGAATGCAGGATTCCTCTAGGTACCTGTGTCCCATGGGAGACCACACAGATCTTCTTCAGATCCCGGACACCCCACTCATCTGGCCACCTCTGATAGATCTCCTTCACTTTCTCAACCACTTGTATTATCTCAGAGATGTTTTGCCAAGAAATCATGGAGATATCCCTTTCAGCCACACCAGACACATGGCAGAACACGAGGGGATAAATTTCAGGGTGGGGTGGGATGTTCCCACTGGCGTGGATAGCGTTGCCCTTGCCGACGTAGAAGTGCTTGGAGACGAACTCAATGATGCCGGCGGTGGAACGGTAATTCTCATTGAAGATGATCCTGCTCTTCTTGGCCACCTCATGCGTCTCCTTCTGGTAGAACTGAAAGAGCCGGTTCAGGAGGGTGTGATCAGCAGATTGCCCACCCCCAACACAGAACAGCTTCGGGGTTATCTGCATGTGGTCCCCAGCCAGGACAATGCGGGTCTCCGAAGTGGCATAGGAGAGTGGAACCAAAGCTTCGCACTCCAGCATCTGCGCGGCCTCGTCGATCATGATGTGGGTGAAGTAGCCAGGGGTCACCTTCAGGTCCTTGGACAGCATGGAGGTGGTGATGATGATGCGGTGCTTGTCGATCTCGGCCGGTGTGGGGTGGCGGAAGGAGCGCTGGTCCGGCGAGAGGCAGCAGTACATCTGGGTGATGGGGTCCGTGGCGCTGACGGGCCGGTCCGTGTACATGACCCGCAGGGGAACGGCCCAGGGGTGCCCCGAGGTCACGTAGCTGTGGAAATACTCCCGGATGTAAATGTCAGCAGCGCTGCAGGGGAGCAAAAGGGAAAAGCGTCAAGGAATCGTCGGTGCTGTTCTTAAATTCTGCAACACAAAGTTCTCTCTCATCATTCTGCAACACTCATGCAGTTTCTCTCCTGGCTCTGGTGACACCACACTTGTCACAGCAGACATTCACAACTGCACAAAGGAGCGGGTGCCTACGCAGCCACCAATTCCCAGCCTCTTTCAACAGCATGATTTAAAATAGGAGTTGGTATTTGAGACTACGACAACTCTTGACACTCTTATGGAAAAATGTGATGTGCCTCACAAAAGCTGAGGCCCTGATGCTGTGCAGGGCCAAGTGACAAGGAGCTCTCCTCTGACAGCAAAGCATCCCCATCCCCTGGTGAGACAAGACCTACAGGAGAAGCTTCCGTGCAAGCAAACAGCCTGGAACAGGCTAAGATTAGCAGTCACCATCTATTATGCATTAAAAACTAAGGCAGGCAGTAACAGCCTGCAGGATCAGATGTGGACACTCTTTTCAGTGTAACTGCTCTAATTTTAACAGTCTTGGCCTGGTTTCTCTAAAGGCAGATCCAATGGCATACAGACCAGATCTGCATTTTCTCTTCCCCAAACTCTCCCTTGAAAAGTCAATAGATTGGCACGTATACAGAGCCAAACAGCCTTCAAGGGCAACTAGAGCACAACATCATAGCATGGTCAGGCAGCAGCTTTCTACTTCTTGCAGTACACTGTAAAGGCTGGAGAGAACTCTCTCTCCAGCCACATTCCCATTTTATGATGAGGTAGGAATATGTGAAGTGCTCAAGGCCAGGATGGACAGGGCTTGGAGCAACACGATCTAGGGGAAGGCTTTGGAGCAGGACAAGCTGTAATGTCCTTTCCAACCCAAACCATTCAGGGATTCTATAAGTCTGCATTGGCTCTTCCGCAAAGACTTCCACCTATGCCAGGCTTCCTCCTAACAGGAAGTAGAGCAGTTTAAGACAAATTCAACAAAAACTAATTTAATTTAAAAAGCAATTGAAGGGCACACTGAGAAAAGGTCAACTCTGTCTCATACACCCTGACTCCCCTTCACCCCCTCAGTGAGCAATGCTTGCCCACAGTTCTCACTGCCTCTTCCCTGCTAACCTGTTTGTGTGAGTGCAGATCAGCACGCGTGTGTTGGGCTGCCTGAGGATCTCCAAGGTGGCCATGGCCAAGGTGAATGTCTTCCCTGTGCCGAAGGGCCCATAGATGAGCAGAGGTGGGACCTGCCGGCTGGTGGTCGGCTGGCCCGTGATGAAGGAGATGGCTTGTTTCTGCTTGCTGTTCCCTCTCTGTGGGGACCCAAGGGAGTAGGGGATGGAGCAACTGGCAACATCTGGCAGGACCAGCTTCTCATCAAACAGGCTGTCCACAGCTTGGTGCCACTGCCGGAACAGCAGCTGGTCTATTTGGAACTGGATCTCCACCTTATGGGAGGTGTCTGCCTGGAAGTTCAGGTCCGAGCAGCATCTGCTTGGTATCTGTAGCCAGATGGTGTTCTCCGTGGTGGCCTTATGCTCCACAAAAACTTCATAAACCTTATTGTCCACAGGCGGGTCAAGCGCCAGGAAGGCGGTGGGCACAGACCTGCTGAGCAGGTACCCCTCGTCCGTGTCTGGTGAGAGGTTGTAAGGGGTAGGCACTTCAGCAAACAGCTCCCCAGAGAGAGCAAACTTCGCCCCCATGGAGAGGCTCTGCAGCATGGGGGTCAGTGAGATGAGCACACGCAGGTTGAGTCTGAAAGGAGGAAACACCCAAATGAAGAGCAGAGAAAGGATCTGTCAGTTGCTGGGCCATCCTCCATGGAGAGGGGATTGCCACCTACACCCAGGGAGGGTCTGCCAGCCCCCCAAGCACATACAGAGAGAAATCATGCTCTAGCTAATCCATGGCCACAGGATGAGACCCAGCAAGCCATGCTTCTTGTTTCCAGTTTTCTGGGAAGGCACCACAGGACCTAACCCAGAATGAACAGAAGACCCCAGGAGCAGCATGGCCCCAAAGGTGAGCAACAGGCTTATGGTACCTAGTGAAAGGGATCTCCAAAAGGGTTCACACCTGGCACTTACTTGGCAATCAGAGCCTGCTCAGCTTCTTCCTCACAGAACAGGAATCTATGCATCCTCTCCCGATAGTTGAGCCGGGTGATGGGAACGACTGCACTACTCTCACTTTGGTAATCCAGTGCCAGAGCAGGAGGTTTGTACTTTGCCAGCAGCGCCACGTCTTCTTCAGTCCTTGGCATGCTGGGAACGATGATGCGGTTGCCGCGATCCCAGCGCACAAAGTTGATGGGGCGGGCGCTCTCCCTGGTGCTGGGGACGTGCTGGGGGGCCTCCTGCCGGCCCACCCTCACCCTGAGCTTCTGTATGAGCACGGGGCGCTGGCCAAAGTCGAAGACCACCCACTGCTCAAAGATGCCCAGGATGCAGCACTCCATGCTGATCTCCACCTGCGCGACGCGGGGCGAGGAGGACATGGTGGCCACGTGGTCCCCACGGAGGTACTGCAGGCCCCGGGAAAGCCCATTCCCCGAGAAGTAGAAGTTGATTCCAGGGTCCCGCTTCAGCAGGGCCACGTGCTGCAGGTGCATCTGCCATTGAGGAGAAGACAGGGACACAGTGAGGGCAGCCCATGGGAAGAGCCCAGCAGCTGGCGAGCTGCTCCAGCAGCGTTCCCTAGAAAAAGCTGCTAGAGGAGCCAAACTCTGAGGTATCAGCCTCACCACAGCTTATGCCTCATGCAATCACACAGCAATTACTCTAAGGTCTCAGAGAACCTCAGGTTTCAGTTTAACATCAACCAGTGTGCAGTAAATGGGAAATCTCCTTTGGAGAAGACAGGCTCTTGCCCTCAACATCTACAAAATCCTGGTCAGGAAATCAACTGAATGTTGTTATTTGTGATGATACAGGGGAGGTGTTGAGAGCAGCCAGGTCTGCCCCAGGACCACTGCACAAGACAGGGGCTACACCCTCTACACACAGCCACAGTGCAGGCACCACCTGAGCAGCTCCTGTGCACCCAGCACATGTTCTCATTTAAACATGCCCAAATCCCCACCCTTCTGCCCCTTGCAGAAATTATAACTAAACCCCCCCCAGCAAACAAAACCCTGCAAAGGACTGAGCTAACCTTAGAGTGGACCTTGAACTGCCACTGGTATTTCTTCTTCCTGTCCTCCAGCTGCACATGCAGAGGCTGCTCACACACAACTTTGACACCCTCGACGTGCTCAGCCATCTGTGGGGAGTCATAAGAGGAGAAGGACTGAAGGCAGCATCCCAGGGACACACCTCACAGCCCTCCACAGTGCCATCTTCATCCTTGCCTTTACGCTACATCCTCCCAAGAGCGATCAAGAGTACATCCTCATATTCCATCCTCACCCACAGCTGCTCCACACAGCAGCCTTGGGAAGCAAGAGGACCCACGGCATAGCTCAAGTACCCTGAGCAGGCTCTCAGGTTGCTGTCTCCAAAGGAGGAAGGAGGATGCCACATCCCTTTTTGCATTCCCATTAGGAAGGTGAGCAGTGGGCTCCATTCCCAAGCTCTCACACCAGAGGATTCCTGCGATGTCTGGACCAAAGCACTCCCACCCTGTGCCCACCACTCACAATTAACACCTCGTTGGAGCACTTCTGATACTCAGCAAGGAGCCGGTCCTGGTAGGACAAGAGCCCGTCCTTCAGGGCTTGCTTCTTTTTCTTCACAGAAACCTTCACCCTCTGGATCCACTCCTGCAGCTCCTCTTTGGAATGAGCCTTGGTGCAGCTGTTCCCCATTTCACACACCTCCGCTCTGTCAGGAGAGAGGCGTTCCTGGTGGCACAGGGATCCTCAGGGAGCCAGCAGCTCCCTGCTGCCCCTTCCCTCTTCCCTGCTGGACGCCTTACCTGCTGCACAGTGAGAACTTGGTCAGCCCGAGCGGTGGTGCACGGTGCACCCACTGCATGGAGCTGTCGGCCGAGAGCATCTGCACGTGCTCGATGGAGGAGCAGTGGTTCTCAAAGCTCTCCTGCGAGCTGCAGGTCACCAGGCAGACGTGGCAGTAGAAGTACACGGGCTCAGGCGCTGCTGGCTTGCTGCTGGTGCTGCCGCCCACGGACGGCAGCAGGTCGGAGCGCTGCAATCCGCGCTCCCTCTCGGCCTCCCACACGGCCATCTCCACGTCGCTGTGGGCGTACTGGCAGCGCTGCAGGCCGTGCCGGCAGGGCTGGCCCCGGGACACGTACCGGCAGTAGGAGAGCTTCTCGATGAACTCGGGGCAGGGCCGGATGGGCGTGTACTGCTGCTTCTTCTGGCTGTCCAGCACGGCGTGCACCAGGAGCGGGTCCCAGGTGCGGTGGGACTCGCAGAGCCACCCGCAGCCGCCCGCCGTGATGCGCCGGGGGCAGCCAAGAAAGCATTGCTTGCAGATCTCCTGGAATTGCCCCCCGAACTCGCTGGTGATCTCGCTGGCAGCGCTGGCAGTGAGGTGGGGGGCGGCAGCGGGGTGGCCCCCCAGCTGTGCCTGCAGCACCGCCGCCTTCAGCCAGCGCCGCTCCAGCTGGTGCTCCCTCTCAAAGTTCCAGACCATGGCCTCCTCCGCGCTCCAGGCAAAGGTGCACTGGTTCTTGTGCCTGCTGCATCCCAGCCCCATCACGTAGTACCTGCAGACAGCGTAGCGCGCCGGGTTGGGGAAGCCGGGCCGCCGGGACACCTTCCTCCATGCCGTGCTCCGGCGGCTGCGGCAGCGCGCCAGCAGGATCTCGTACATGCACTTGTGCTCCACCTCCTGAGGGTGGTAGGTGATCTCGTTCTCCTTCACACTGCACTTGGAACAGACCAGGAGCAGCTCCAGCTGCTGCAGGAGGCTGCCCAGCGGCACCTTTGGGACGTTGGCTGTTGGCATCTTGGGCAGCAGCTTGAGCAGGGCACAATTAATGGTGGGAAGATCTTAGAAGGTGATGCTGCCGTGGAGAGGAGGTGCCATGGAGCTAGTGGCCTTGTCCTAGCTCACTGCATACCTGCTGGTCATCGGTGTGAACTCATGAAGCCTGACAAAGGAACAAGCAACAAGTGACTTAGCAGGAAATACCAGACAGTCCCTGGCAGGTGCACACAGAGGCACTGGCACAGTCAGGAACCTCACCCAGGCAATCTCTGCCTCAGCTCTCCCTTAGCTCTGTTCCCCCACCAGCCCAGGTCCCAGGGGAGTGTTTTGCTCAGGGATCAGGCTGCTGAGTGGTGCTGGTTCCTGGCAGGGCTCAGCCTGGTCCCCAATGTCCCTATAGACCATCAGCATTTACCATCCAAAGTGGCAAAGCAGTAACTGCTCCAGAGGGCCCAGCACGGTCCCCACAGCAGCCACTGATCTCCCCAGACCATGGACACGTGATCCAACTTCCTCCTCCTGCTGCCAGCACCTGCCCCACCTTGGGTCCCTCCTGCCAACTTTCTCTTTCTTTATCCTGTTTTCTTCCCCAAATTGGCCAGGCAGCTCCACGCTGAGCAGGAGGAACCCAGCTCCAGCCCCTCAGCCCATCCACCCCGTAGCACAAGATATTAATTAGAACTAATTAATGAAGCAACCAGCCTCTTTGCTCCTGGGTTGCAGCACCCAAGGCCGGGAGATGGGCATGCTGGAACAGGGGCCGACAGCTCCGTAAACATCCGGCTGGGAGAGCTCGGCCCTGGCGGCGGGGAAGGCAACTCACAGCTCGCTGCCCCTTCCAGCCACCAGCTCCGGCATTTGCCATCAGTTTCCTGGGTAACCAGAGGCCAGGAGCAGCCCTGGGAATGATGCTGCAGGGTTTGGTGGCTGGGCCACGTGGTCAGGGTGAAGGGAACATGCCGGGGCACATTTCTGGGCAGGGTGTGCGGCCAAGAAAAGCCACCGGCCTCATGCTGAGCACCCAACTTGGGCTCCTGGCCAGCAGCCACCACAGACTGGCTCTCTGGCAATGCCAGGGAAGAGCAGGATTTACAGCTGAGGTCCAGTGGACAATGGAGCAGGAAGGCAAATCCTGCATTGCTTCTGCATTTTTAATTAAGTATCCTTTGCTCTTTTCTGGGATAAACAGGGTGCTGGGCAAAGTGGGCAGGGAGTGCTGAGGCTGCTGGAGCTCCAGACAACAAACACAAAGCTGGAAGTGGCTGGAGCATCACCCACATTCCCAGCATACCCTTAGAGAGCTCCTCACAGCATCCACCTGCTGCTGAGCCATGAAGGAGCCATCTAATCCTACTTGTGTGTGTGCATCAGGTCAGACACGTGCTCGGTGGATAAACACCCGCTCAGTTTATCTCTCAAGACCTGGCAGCAAGCCTGGCACTGGGCAGAGCTGCAGGTTTCCATTCTGGGAAGCTGTGGGATTCCGTGGCAGACTCCCACGCCAGCGCTGCCTTGATTGGGGTCACTGTGCCACACCACTGTGCCATGCCACGGGCTCTGCATCCAGGGCTGAATCACCCAGAGTCAGCTCTGTGCCTTCAATTCCAAACCTGTACTTGAAGCTGTCAGTGCAGGCTGGCAGTGAAAGAAGAGCAGTGACCCTGAGCTGGCTGGGGCCAGCAGACAGCCAGGGTATTCCTATCCTCTGGCTGAAACAAGGTCATGGTCATTGGAATAAAACTTTCTGTAGTCCAGGGGTCAGGAGCTCTTTGTTTGTTCTGGTTCTACTACAGAAAAAGAAAAATTGGAGCCACAGCTGAGGTTTTGGTGCTGCCTAATTGCTGACTGATGCAGATAAAATGCTTTGCACTGAAATGAAACAATTTGGGAAAATTTGGAAATAAGCACCTATGAAGAGAGGAGGGAGAGTGGAAGAATCTGTCTCATGCCCAAGGGCATCAAGGGATGCTCCTCTGATTCCCAGCAAAGGCAGCACAGTGCTGGTGGGGGGCTGCAGACCCCCTGGAGCTGCTCTGGGTTGTGAGCACCAGAAAACCCCCAGACACCGGGAACCAGGCAGAGTCTGGGGAGACACAGCCTGCTCCGAGGGCTGGGCTGCAGGAGGGAAAAACCCTGCACCTCGCGGGGGCCAAAATCCCTCCTGTCTGAGCCTGTTTGCTCCAAGGGAGCATTCCCACTGGGCATTCCCCGGGAGATAGGGATGGGCTGGAGCCAGGCGGGACCCCAGGGCAGAGTGACCGCAGGCTCAGCTGCCCCGGGGCTCGGCACAGGCAGGGGGACACGGAGGGCGGCGCTGGCAGCGGGGCCGGGCTGTTCCCGAACCCGCACCCGGAGCGGGACACAGGTCACGCTCAGCCTCCAGCTGCTCTGGAGCTGGCCAGGGCAGCGCGTTCCCGGTGGAACTGACTCCGGCACTTTCGGGAACACTCCGGCATCCCGCCCTTCAGCACTTCCACCTTCCTTCCTCCCTCTGGAAGTCTCCGCCTCCGGCCGAGCCTTCCTGGGAAAGGCGCTCAGGGTTTGTGCGACATCCGTGCAACATCGTAACTGTGAAAATCCAGCAAACCTCAGCTCCACACGCGGGAGAGGACCAAACCTGACGGCTGGCACTCGGCTCCGTGCTCAGGGAGCCGAACTTCCCGGTCCCGGCACATCCAGGGCCGCAGAGCTCACGGGAGACGCGGTCCCGCCGGTACCGACCCACCCGGCTGAACGCTGAAGAACTGCCCGTAAATCCGAGCAGGACAGCCGGGGTGCCACTAGAATTCATGGCTAGGCAGGGCATCCCAGCTGGAAAAAGATAAGAGGGAATATTCCACCTTTAAAGGGGTCAATTTCCTTGCTGTTTATTTTTTTTAAGAAGGCGTTTGATTCTGAGCAAACTGCCAGAACATGCTCTGGGTCTGGAGGTGGGAGGGAAGAGGAAGTGCAAACCCCGCTCAAAGTATCTGCACAGCACTAGTGCTGACGCCAAATTAAAGCTTTTCTCTCTCTACAGCACTCTTGTACTAGGAAAGGAAAAAACAAAAAAAAAAAGAAAAAAAAAAAGAAAATGCTAAGGGAACTTTTGCAATCCAAGCTCGGGTGGAGGGAAGACACAAAGCACGAGGAAGCTCCAGGAGGTGTGCCCCAAGACAACCGTCCCACTGGGAATAAAACTGATGTCAACAGGGCAAAATCCAACTGCTTCAGGGCAGGTAAGAACGAAAGGGGAGCAGTATTTACCAGCAAGCCACAGACCATGATTTACAAGCTGAATTTTGTATATTTAAAGAAAAAGCGACGTTTTTTACACTGATCCTGAAAAGCTCAGCCTGGCATTTAAAGCCACTCACACCCTGATGCCTGGTGACAAAGGATGGTTTATTGTACCCTCAGCCCCATCTGGGCAAGTTCTGCCTCTCTCTCAGACACCAACACACCCCCCCACACCCTCTTCCCAGCTCTGGTTCAGCCTTGCCACAAACCAAACCCAAACAGAGCACACCATGGCCTCGCTGATGGCATTTCCTCTGCGCTCGGGAAAACGCTGTGGGTCAGGGCCGGGCCACGCTGTGTCCGAGCATCGCCCCTGGCAGGCGCCTTGCAGGGCAGTGCTGTGGCCGGAGATAATCACATTTCCCTGGAAATGGCGAGGGGAAGCACGGCCGTGGTGGAGAAATGCTCATTGTGCCTCTGCATCCCGATGCTCTGCACCCATCCTGTCCCACCAGGAGGAAGGTGGCCCTTCCCTGAGCTCCTGGCTTCATTAATTATTGACAGAACGTTGGGCAACGCGCTACGCTGGAGTAAGCCAAGTGCCCCTCGATCAGAGCAAGGGATGTGGGTCAGTGTTGGGAGTGGGATGGGGACAGGGGACATCTGTGTGCCTCGGGGGGCTGCAGCCCCACATCCCAGTTACCGGACCTAGCCAAGCACGGGCCCTTGGAAGTTTTTCTACAGCTGCAAGCAGCACTCAGAGCAACAGTGCAAGAGCTTCCCAGCATCTCCAGCATCGCACCAGCGATCAGTGCAGCCGGGCCGGCCGGGAGCGTTTGGGAACGGTGGCAGAGGAGCTGCCTGGCAGATGCCGGGCAGTGCCACCCCACCACCCGCAGTCCTCCTGGCTGCACCGAAACCACACCGCTCTGGAATCTCCGTCCAGTGCAAAAACAGCCGCCAGAGTTCTTGGCGCCCCTCCTTCCCAGCCTTTTTCAACCAGACAGCTCCCTCCACATCCCGCCCAAGATTCGGCACTACCAGCCCGGATACTGCAGTGACCGCCGCCACACCACTGCCCCAGTGTGTGCAGGCACAGACCCTGCAGTGTGTGCGGAGCCCTGAGACACGTGGACCCCCGGATGCTGCGTTTGCTTTTATCCAACTGTAAGAAGTTCACCGGGAGCTCCCAGATGCCATTCCCGGAGCTCTGAGGCGGCAGCAGGGTTAGAATATCGCGGTCGGGGATCGCAGCACTGTGCATCCCCGGGGTTCTCCCCACCCTCCAAACAGAGCTCTGCACCTCAAACCTGCACCCTGGCCATGACCCTGCCCTGCCGAACGCATCCCATCCCAGCAGGGACGCAGCGAGCCGGGCCGGGGCTGAGCGGGATGCGCTCCCTGCACCCCCCAGCATCCCGCAGCACCCACGGCTGCTCCGGGGCTACCGGAGGCACCCCCGCTCCTGCAGCCCCCCGAGCGCTCCGCTGACCGCCCGTGCCCGGAGCTCCCGCACCCCCGGAGCGCCCCCGCCGCTCTCACCGCCGCCGCCGCCGCGCTGCGGGGACCCGCGGGGACCCGGGACTCGCCGCCGGCGGTAGTTTCGCTTCTGGGGCCTCCCTGCATTCAAACCGGGGCCGGACTTCACGGAAATTGCATCACGGCGGCCCCGCCCCGCCCCGCCCGCCGGCACCGGGGGGAGCAGGAGCCGGCACGGCCACCGGGCGGGCACCGGGCGGGGGGGGCGGCACCGGCACCGCCGGGAGGCACAGCGGGCACCGGGACCGCCACCGGGAGGGGGGAGCCGGCACCGGACAGCAGGGACAGGCACCGGGGGGAAGGGGCAGCAAGGGGAGCGGGCACCGGCATTCAGGGCAGCAGACTCCGGTACCGGTACCGGCAGCGGCGGGACAGCACCGCCCGCATGGCACAGTGAACAGGACGGGCTCTCCTGGGGGTACCAGCCTCACACCCGGCCCCGACCCACCCCCGCATCCCCGCGCATCCCGGGCCGAGTCTCCCCCGGTCCGGTGCTGCCCCAGCAGGTGCCGAGGGGCCGCTCCGGGGGCGCTGCTCACCCGCAGGTCGGGATTCCCCGCGCTCAGATTCGGTCCAGAGCCGGCACCGGAGTCTGAAGTGAATACTGAGCAGCAGTCCCGGTCCTCAGCCCGGCGCCCGCGGCCGCCTCCTTTTAACGGGGCGCGGGGGTGCGGTGCGGAGCGCTGCCCTCCTTTCTGTTCATCACCACTTTCGTTTTCCGTTCGGTTCCTCGCCTGGCGCGATGCGCCCGCTGCAGAGCTCAGCCTCGAGCCAAAAAAAACCCCTCAAACCTCAAATACACCCCTGGCAGCAGCCGAGTCTCATTTGCATCCTGTTTCCTGGGGCAGCACCGGCAGCCGGGGGGCAACACCCGCACCCCAGTTTGTGGGCACGGGTTACCACACAAGCACCATCAGCTGATGCTCAGCGCCCGAGGAGTGGGGGATCCTCAGCACCGGGGCTGTGCAGCCCCTTCTCAGCCCCTTCTCACCTCACCAAACCCATCCCACAACAGTTTAGCACCTCATCCCAGCTCTCCCCCTGCGCGGTTTGGTGATGGCGCAAATTTGCGGGATAAACCACACAGAACCAAAAACCCTGCAACCCGATGACCCCAAAACACACGCACCCCAGTAAAATCACAGGAAGTTCCCCTAACAGCGCCAGCCCCAGGAAACCACAACAGCAGCCCCACCTCCCCAGCCTGGACACAAGGCTTCAGAGAGCCCTAACCTGTACAGCAGCTGCTGTGCCAAACACTGCGGTCAAGCCTCAGCATTCCCACTTAATGGAATTATCTTCGTGCCAGAAGCCAGCTGCAAGCCCTGGAAACAACCAGGGAAAACGAACACACCTCCAGCTACAAGTGGCTGTTGGAAATCCAGGCCCCAGAGGCAAAGTGTCCCTGCTGATGGGGACACTGCTCAATCCTTCCAGCAACAGATGGGCACGTCCTTGGTGGTGCCACCTCAAACAAAGCCAACCTTAGCGACAAAAGAAAAGTTTTTCCGCAGAGCAAATGGGAGGAGGAAACACAGAGCCAGCACGTGGGGCACGCAGGCACGGGTGCAGGAAGGAAGGAGGGGCAGAGACTGGTACCTGGCACGTTTGTCAGCACCAGTGGAAAGAGGAAGAGAAACGATGTTTTTGACCTTCCTGTCCTGTGCAGTCGCAGGCACTGGGAGCCTCAGAGGGAGCTCTCACCTTGCTCCCATCAGCAGCACCCTGGGGAGCCAAGGAAAGGGTTTTCCCACCAAGGAGAGGAGTGGGGCAGCCCAGGTCTGTGGGTGCTGAACGGACCCCATTGGAGCAGAGGGCACTGGATGGATCCCAGCAGAGCACTGGGTGTCTGGGAACCAGAGATTCCTGGGCAGCAAAGCCACCAGGGCTGCCCAACAACACCCTGGTCACTGCTGGATCAGTGGCAGGACAGCCACAGCTGCCTGGCTCTGCTGCACTCTGTGCTCTGCCAGCGAGGAGCAGGGGGTGGCTCAGCCTCACAGCAGGATCTGACCCCATGCAGCCCCTGTGCTCAGTGTTCCCATCCAGGAAAGGGCTCTCCAGCTTTGTCCTTGCAGCTGCCATGGGAACTGTTATGGTTTGAGCAGCACCAATCCCATCCCTGCCTGGGAAGGAGTGACCACGCAAAGGCCAGCTCTGGTATCAGCGGTCCATGGTGATGGAGTCCATCTCCATTTGCCTGGGGCAGGAATCATCCTCTCTGCAGCCCTGACTCTAAACCACAGCAAAGGTCTCTGTGACAGCATCAGACAACAGTGAAAAACAAACAAAATACCTGGCACCACTCCCCTGAGGTGCCCCAGCCAGGACGGGCCGTGCCCAGCTCACCCAGGCAGAACAGCCTTGGCACTGAGGCTTCACTCTGGACTTACAGGTGGGATATCGGGAGGTTTCACTGATTTTACAGGTGGGATATTTTCCCTCCAGCTCTAGAAGCAAACAAACAGCTTTCGCTGTGTTACATAAAGCTTCCGGCCGTGCTCATCGCTCAGCAAGGAGCAGCGCAGGGAGCACGGGCTCTGCCGTCCCTCCATCGCTGCCTGCGGGAGGAAGGCACTGCTGGAGCAGGGAGGAGGCAAAGCAGCGTCACCACATCCACAGCTTTAGGGCGGGGGAGAGCCGAAACCCGGGATCTGCCGATTTTAGACAAACAAACGCCGAGCCGAAAGCCGTGAGTTTCGGTTTCCATTCCTGAGGTAGCACGGCGGCAGTCACGGAGCGGTTTCCCCAGGAAACCATCGCTGCGCTCCCCGCCCCAGCGCCAGACGCGCTGCCCTTTGTGCGCCGCGACCTCCGCTCGTCCCGGGAAAGCTGCTGGGAGCTGGGAGAGCCTTCCCGCCAGGATGCTGGAGCATCTGCTGTCCCGGTAACAGCCCTAACCTGCCCGGAGACACGCAGAAAGTGAGGAATTGGTGATTTCTCACTGCCACACCACGGGCAGCTGCCAGGCAGGACCGTGGCAAAGCTCTGCTGGCAGTGCTGCCGGGGAGTGGGAGCCTCTGCTCTTCCCAAACACTGCACTCTGCTCCCGTGGATACCTGGAGGAGAAAATGCAGGTGGCTGAGGCTCCTTCACTGTACAATACAGGGAAAAGCGGGGACATGAGTCATCTGCAGCCCTTACATAATTTTGTCTCTGGGTGCGAGTCCACTGCACCTGGCTGTGAGCAGAGCAGCCCTGGGCTCCCCACGGCAGGAGAGGGGAGCAGATCTCAGCCTGAGCACCCAAGGGCACCCCAGGAAGGCAGTGCTGGCAGCACCAGGCTGATAGAATGGGTGCTGAGAGCCCTAGCCCTGCCCAGGGACCCCACAGAGCAGGTTGTCCCACTGGGATCCACAGCAACGTCTCAGTTTGGGTGCACCCACTGCAGCCTTTGGAGTCCCCAGTGAGGGGTGCAGCCCCCTGGGGGGCTCCCCCTGCAGAGCCCCAGGGCTCAGTGCCATGGGGAGGGAGAGCTGATCCACAGGTGGGATGTGCTGTCCACAGCAATGCTTTACCACCCCTGCTGAAACCAGAGCAGGATCTGCTGCCAGGCTCACACGGGACTTCCCCCCGGCCGGGGAATGTCGCCAGATCGCCCGCGGCCACATCCAGCCCAAGGCCACGCACCCAGACACTGATAATCTCTGCAGACAACTTCCCTTCTTTGCTTTTCCCTCTCAGCCCTCATCCTACCGCCAGCTGCTGACTCTGCGAGCCCCCGGCTGCCCTCGGCCGGGCGGGGAAGCACCGCGGGCACACCCGGAGCTGCACGGCCAGCCCAGGAGGGGAGCACCGCACCGGGGCATCCCTGAATGTCCCAGGGGTCCCTCCAGGGAGACAGGGCTGCCCCGAGAGCTGCTGCAAAGGGAGGGGAGAATTGCACCAGCCCAAATCTGCCTGCCCAGCTTTTATTGCTCGGGGAGCTGTTTACATCCCAAGACGAGCTGCTTTGCAGGGCAGAGTACACCCACGCTGGGAATGCTTTGCCGGTGAGGTGATCTGTGGTCTCCAGGGCAGGTAAAGGTGCACGGAGCCAGGGAAGAGCTGCTGCCTTCTGCTTGCTCTGCTCTGCCCTTGCTGCCCACAGCAACACAGAGCTGACACAAATCCCACCCCACACTCCACTGCCACCTCTCAGATACCTATAAAAAGGAGCCAGGAGATCTCTCCAACTGCCCCCTTTCCATGTGAACATTCCCTCTCCCACAGCCCCTGGATAACCCAGATGAGTTTGGCCAAAGCAGAGATGGCTGGAGCAGTGTGCTCAGCCCACAGCTCTGCAGGGCTGGGCAAAGGCACCACGGCTTTCCAGCCCTGGCACTGCTGGGGAAAGGTGTCCCTGTGCTGAGGGACATTCACTCACCATTGCAGCACAGGAAGGGGGCAATTCAGCTGGAAACCCACCTCAGATGTGGCTCAGCACGACTGCTCACACTGGAGAGGCAAAAGGCAGCTCAGGGTGATCACAACCCTTTATATGTCCTCAGTCTGACACGCTACTGCTGTCCCAAGTACAGAGATATGACGGTGATATCTCAGCAGCAGCCAGCTGGGAGGGAAAAACCTCTGATAAGGCAGGACTCCTCCTCATCAACTACGGCCTCAGCTGAGTCTTGGCCAAAACGAAACAAAATCTAATGCTCCAGAGGAATAGATCACTTTTCTTCCTGATTACGTGTCAAAACTCTCCTAACCACAGGTTGGGGACCAGTGGTTATCAGCACTGGGTGCAGCCAGTCCCAGCCGTGCCACGGACGACCAGACTTTGGAGCCACGTTTCAGGTTCCTTGCACACCCATGGCCAGAGGGAACACAGAGGACACGGACATTTATATTTAGTAAAGTGTGTTTCTGGCCTGGCCTGCCTTAGCCCCATTTCACAATCCCAGCTGTTATACCTGGACATAGAAAACACAATAAACATTAACATTCTTTCAAAAAAATATTTATTACTCAATAAAGTGACCTGTCGTTGCTGCTGTTGCCAGATCAAGTTTGGAAAACCCCAACACTCCAAGCACCCGACTCCTCCCAGCCAGAGGCAGCGTGAGACACACAGGCCCTGGCACGGGGCCTGGTGAGAGCTGCAGTGAGTGGGGTGGCTGTAGGAGAACTGGGGGGCTGACCACCCCGTTACAGAACGGCTGCTTGACCCCAGCAGGGAGGGAATGGCAGTGTCCTGCTCCCGTGGGATGCTGGGGACTGGGGACAGCAGGGTCTGCCCTCGTGAGGAAGTGTGAGCTCCCTGGAGCACGGCCGTGGGGCTCAGCTCTGCACGCTCTGCAGCATGGCTCTGCCACGCAGAACGAGCTTTCCAACCCGGGCTTCACTTAAAAATCGCCGGTGGCTTAAAAAAATCCCAATAATGGATTTTTTTTTTTTTTTGAGAAAACTAGAAAAAGACCCCAAATCCTCAGAAGTCACAGCTCTTCTCAGCCCTCTGGGCTCCTGTCTTGCTGCTTCTTCCCCAGCAGACCTGGGCAACCACCATGCCCACTGTCACAACAGCTCCCACTTGTTTTTGCCACCCAAAGCCAGTGTCACGCACAAACCCAACCTCCCAGGGCCTGTGCCCATGCTGCCAGAGCCCTTCCTGGTGTCAATGATTGTACACATCCACTGAATTCCTGCTCTTGGCATCCCTCTCCACTCCTGCAGCCCCTAGGGATGGGGAGCAGCCAGCTCCCTGCACACCAGACCCCTTTGGCAGCTTCCTTTTGCTACCACCTTCTCCCTGCTCCTGCCCACTCCTCCGATGGACACTGCTCCAGCTGTGCCAGCCAACGAGGCTGGGCTGACAACCCAGAGCAGGAAAACTACTCCAAGAGAACAGGGGAGGAAAGCTTTATAAAAAAATAAGCTCTTTTTTTCTTCCCTCCTCCAAACAAGGCAGAGCATTTCTGCCTTTCCCTTCTCCAGGCATCCTTCCTCCCCCCTCCTTCCCTCTGACCTGAACCTCCTCGCTCCCAACACGAGCTGCTCTGAGTCTCGCTAGCCCGTGCCCCTCACGACACCGCTCCTCGTCCCACAGCGCAGCCAGAGAAGAGGCAGTTCCCCCCAGAGTGGCACGGCCAGCGTCCCTCCAGGCAAGTCCCCCCTCTCACTTCTGCTCCGCCTCGTCGGCCACCGCGGTCACCTCGATGGCGGCGGCAGCGTGCTCGTCCCCGGCGGCCTCGGCGGCCCCGGACGGGACAGTCACCACCGTGCTCCCCCCGGGAGCTATTTGTGTCACATTCTGGATGGTCGTGCCAAGTCCTGGAAGGGTCAGGAGCTGGAAGGGGCTCACCACCTTCACCACCGTGCTGCCGTCCTGGACCGCAGCCGTGCTCAGCACCGTCAGGTTGGAAGCGTCCGGGTGGATCTCCACGGTGCCAGGGAAGGTGGAGCCGGCGGAGGCCAGCACCGTGTACCCCCCCAGCAGAGGGGAGGCCGGGGAGCTGGCGGCGGGGGGCTGGGCCGGGCTCTTCCCCAGCACAGAAGGAGGGAGGGCCGAGACCACTTTGCCAAGAGGGAGGTTGGCAATCTGGGACACTGGCACGCCGGGGGTGACAGTGAGCTGCGCTGGCTGGGACAGGACTTGGGAGGTGATGGCAGCTGGTCCGGAGGTGGCCCTGGTCAGCCGGGGGCGTTTCAGAGGCGTGGGAACAGAGACGGGTGTGAGGGTCATCAGGACGTTGTTGAGATGCTGCGATTTGTGCTTCAGCTCCTTCGCTCGCTTGCGGTGCTCGTCGCACTGCTGCTCCAGAGCTGGACACAGAGAAGAGGTTTGGCTCAGCCTGGACCCTGGACAAGCTTCCCAGAGGCCTGTGGCAATGCCTGGTGTGGCTGGTTTAACACCACCAGCTTTAACACAACCCCCACTTTCTCAGCCCAAAAGGAAGTGCACAGGCAGCAATGCCCAGTGCTGCACTGCTGTGTCCATACCTGCCAAATCCCGTGTGTACTGCTCCCTCGAGCGATCCATCTGGCACTTGTGGCTGGCCAGGACCTTCTTGACCAGATCCAGCATCCCAAAGTTCTGGACTACGTTGTTGAGTAAAACAGCATCTTAAAAACAAGACACAGAATCTTTGAGGAAGTAAAACTCCCTGAGCAAACTATTTGTGGCTTGGCAAAAGCCACAAACATGTCCAGGAACAAACATGTCCAGCTGAGACAGCCAAAATCTGCAGGAGGGTAATGCAAGAGGCTGGGGAAGAGGAGAAGGCAGAAGCCATGAGAAAGGGCAAGAGGTCATTGGCCGTGTAAACAGTCCTCTCCTGCCTAGCAGGGGTGATAAGAAATCTGCTGGCACAGTAGCTGCTTGCTGCATCATTATTCCAATGGCCTAAATTCCACCTCAATTCCCAAGCCAAGCATTTGTCCAGACCCAGAGCCAGCAGGGAGGAAGCCCCAAGCACGGGGAATTGGAGAACTGAGGTCACCTGAATTATCCCCAAGTGCAGCCTCCTCAATCAGCCAAAAACGAGATTTCCTATGATGAGCTACATCCCTATCGTGTCATCCAGATACCCCTAAGGATAAAATCATCCACAAGCCCCTCTCCCAAGATGACTGACCACCCATGACCAGGTCCTTACCCCCAAGCTGCAGTGGGGGATCCTGTGCTCGCTGCTGCAAGCCCTTCATGGTCTCCACCAGCTCCTGGTGGAACTCATGGATCACTTCTTCCAGGAGCCCACTGTCCTTCAGACCTTGCCAAAAAGCAAAGGTGTCATCTGGAGAAAGAGGAAGCAAGGGAGAACCTCAAAATCCTCGGTAGGGTTTAATGGCAATCTGCTATGGGTTCCCTGTGAACACCTCTGCAGGGGTGCAGTCCTGCCAGGCTGGGGCAAGGCCCACCCAGAGCACGGACACAAAGGAGGATATGCTGTCCCCACCCTGCCCCACTGCCCCCCAAAGGACACTTTGCTACAGCCAGTAGCACCAAGGAGAATGATTTCATGACCCTTCTGATAACAATTTTTCCGCCCCAGAGCCACATTTGGCTCTCTGGCTTTGATATGTTGGTGCTTGGAAACAACTTCATTGCGAGGCTGCGCAGCCTTGCACAGGGAGGGAGGGATGTAACACATTCCATCAGCACAGAAGGAATAATCCCAGTGGAGGCTCATGCAAGGCTGCTCTGGTAAGAGGGTCCTTCCTGCTCCTTACTCTGCTGCTTCCCTGCTTGCCCACATCTCCTCCACCCCTGCAGGATGCCAGGCCATACCTCCAATGCTGGTGCTCCAATCGCTGGCATCCTCGCATGTTTCTATGGTTATTGTAGCCGGGGATCCGTTCACTGCAACCAATAGCAAAAAAGAAGAGAAAAAAATTCCCAGGTCCTGATTTTTCCCTGTATTTTCACAGGCTGTTTCCAAAGGAAGCACTCCCTTGCTGCATTTCTGTACTTCTCTTTTATATTACAGAGGATCACATCTGTCTGAATGCAGATCTCAATGCTGAACAGAGACACCCAAGTGCTGCTGTGCCAGCTGTACTTATTTTCCTACATTAGAGTGCAATACTCAGGGACTGCTTCTGCAACCTTTGCAGCACAAGAACACATGCTTGAGAGCAGCATTTCCCTCCTGAAAACACACCAGCACTGCTCAGGGCAAAAGTCAAACAGATTTAGAGTCTGATTTTTTTGGCAGCCCTTTTTACCCAGCCACTATTTGTCAGGTTCTTAATCTCAAAAGAGGCCCCACTGACAATCAGGGGACTCTCCTCAACCCTTCAGCTTGCCAAAACCTCTAGAGTTTTTTACCTAGCCGAAAACCACACCTGCAGGGCATGGAGGGAAATCTGCCAACCCCACAGACTGTAGAGCTTGAATTATTTGCAGCCTTTAATACCCAGCCCTTGCTGAGGTTTCACAGTCTTCAGGGTCTTAATTAGCCAGCCCCAGCTGGGAAACATTCCCATTATACTCAGTTAACATATCTGAGAGGGTGGGCTGTCATAGCATCAGCTATTCACCACAGTACAGGAGCTGGTGGATGGGTGCTCTGCAGAGTCACCCAAGGCTTCTGTCCCATTGGCACACAGCTGGTTGGCACTTTCAGCGCTGTTCCTTAAACTCCTAAAGTTTAATACCAGATATTTAATTAAACACTAGCCATGAAACATTACCTTAATATAGGTCAAATTAATAAAATCAGAGAATGGCTGTGAGCTCGGTAGCCCCAAAGTCCAATCTGTATGTCCAGAGCCCCCATGCACATGGGCCAGGGGGGGGCACCCTTTTCCTAACTAGAACCAGATATGCTTTCCAAGTGCTGTCCAACCCATGGTCCTGTGAAGGCTTCCAGGGCTGGCCAGTGGAGCAGCCACAGGGCCCTTGGTTATGTGGCACCCATGGGCTCTGATGTGCCAAAGGCCCTGCTGAGGGTGAGGAAGGGCTGCACGTACCATCAGCAGAGGCAGGAGTCAGAGGGATGTACTCTGTTGATGTCTGGCTGGTCAGGGACACCCTGGCTCCTGTCAGGTCAATCTTGGTGCTCCGGCAGGTGTTGGAACAGACCTTTGTGTGCTGATAAAAATCCAGCTCTCCTGAGTCCATAATCTTCCTGAAAGACAGGGAGCAAGCACAAGGACAGGCACATCAGCAACAGCTAAGAGCTCTGAGATTGCTCCTGGCAGCCTCCACCCCAAACTTCTGAGTCCCAAAACGCCAGGAGAGCAGGCAGAGCCAGCAGGAGCCCTGACTGGGACTGACTAACTCATTTCTTGAGGAAGGAGGGGGAAGAGAGAACCCCTAACTGGTGCCACCAGCACATCCCCTCCAAAGCTTCAGCTTCCAAAGGATCAGTTGGAGTCTCAGTTCAGGGTGAGACCAAAGGGAGCCTCTTTCTTGCCTTTTTGACTCTATAGCTCAAAAGGAGACAGGACATAACCCTATTTAGAAACTAAAATCAGGTCTCTCATTCAAAGGGAGTGCCAACACTGGCACACAGGATCTTCCAATCCAAGAACATTATCTCCAAAACATTCCCAAGCCTTGCTGGCCAACAACCACCTAAGCTTCCAGAGATGTGCTCCCATGGGATGCTGGGTTTGCCTTCAGACATCCCCTCAAGTGTTTTTCCCCCTCTCAAAGCCCTGCCTTCACAAAGCCTAAACCTATTATGCAAAATTTATGTGAGGCAAAAGCTGCTTAAAAGGAATACAGGAGATGCCTGCATTGAAGTAGAATAATACAGAGAAAGGCAATGTCACCCTGTGAAAAGAGCACAAAACCACTGACAATTCCTGGGGAAAGAGGTGATTCTTTTTTAATCCTGTCCAAAGGCAGAGAAAGACTTTAATTAAATCACAGTTTCAGGCTGGTGTTCAGGAGGACCATAGAGGAATTGAATTACTGTAGTTAATACTAGAGAAGAGAAATGTTTGCAATAAAGAACCTTTTTTTTTTTTTTTGCCAAGGACTTATTTAGAAGTGATGTCAAGCAGGAGTGCTGCAACCAAAGCATTGGTGATGACCAGACTGATTTCATTTGGTGAGTCACACTGAGAATCCACAGACAGCATGGCCCAACCACCAACAGCCATTAAAATTTCCAATGTCTCTACACCAGCTGGAAACTCAGTGTGGTTCAAGGCCTGAAAAGGCTAGAGAAATATTTCTTGCCCCCAATTATTCCCTAAGCACAAGGACAGAACAAAGCCATTGAACTGACCCCATTTGGGACCAGGCTGCCATTACAACAAACATTTATAGTGGTTCATTTGCTCTCTCAGCAGCAAAACTGCCATTCCAAAGGTTGTGTTCCCCCCACCACAATCCCCCAGCAGGGTCCAGAGCCACAGGGGAAGGCACTGACCGGAGCATGATCCCGTTCATCCGGATCGCCCGCTTCCAATCCTTCAAGGTCGACTTCCCTGCCAGGTGCACAAACTCCTTGGGGCTGATGAGGTGATCATGAAACTGCAAAGGCAGGGGTGCAACATCAGTGCCACGAGCCATAAACGAGCCAAGGGTGTCCTGTGAGCAGGGTTCAGCTGCAGCCTGCTGGCATTTCCCAGTGCCTGACAGTGTCTGCAGCCTCCACGTGCCACTGAGCACCCCCAAACCAGATTGCTGCCAGGCACTCCCCACCCCAGACAACACTGCCCAAGTTAGAAAGATTAAAGCTGTCACCAATGGTTAGTCAACAGCTGCTCCAGGGGTGTGTGAGTTTGCCCAGCTCAGGCAGGACAGCTGGGAAAACACCCAGAGCTTGTGCAGAGTGTCATTAGCAGCAGGGAGCTCCTCACGCTCCCACTAACAGCACTCAGTGAAAGCTGGGCTGCACTGCTAACATTTGGGTCCAGGGCATGTTATGCCCCATAGGGGAGAGAGAAGAAGCCCATTTGGTCTTTGACCTCCTGCTCCCAAGCCCAACCACTGGTATCAGGGAACCTCTGGCCTCTTTAACCATGCACACCCACTGCCACTGCAAACCAGCTTCAGGGAGCTGGCACACACCTGCCAACTCTTCCTTTCTTTTATTGCCCTACACACCCAGCTGTGCCTGAACCCAACAGCAACCTGCAGGATCACAGAATTATAGAATCACTAAGGGTGGAGAAGTCCTCCAAGATCCTTGAGTCCAATCATGACCCAGTTTTCTTAAGAGCTGCCTTACAGCCCATCTCAAAGGATTTCCCAAATCCAGGCCTCCTCTTTTCCATGGCCATGTTGACCAACATAGAGCAACTCACTGTTACTGCCTGAGAAACTGCATCTCTGAACAAGGACAAGGGCTTCAGTGCAGAGAGCACAGATTTTAGGAGGCAGCAGCATCTGTCCTCTGCCTCATGGACAGAGGAGACCACCTCTGCTGGGAAGGGCAAGGACTATCCTTTGGGAGCCCAAGGAGACTCTCCCTCAGCAGGGCATTGTTTAGGCTGTGTACAAATGCCAGCAATGACTCACTCGTGGCATGTTCCTGAATTCATGTAAATTTTAACCATGAGTTACCCAGCACACAGCTGCAACTCTTCAGCAGGTCCTCAATCAATACACTCCTCAAACTTTCCAACTGAGCAGACACTGCAAGTGCCCAAATTTCTCAAATTTTCAGTAACACATTAAACTGAGGCACCATCTCTCCAGCCAGAACTAAATAATTTTGTCAGGACAAATATCAGGTACCCAGCACCAGGAAAATGTCATCCTTTCCTACCATGACATGGATCAAATGCAAAGCAGCTGATCAAAGGTTATCACACCCAGGACAAGCCAGGTCACCTCTCAATGTGGGCAAGGGAAAAGCACAAGCCCAGTGCTGGGCTCTCTGTTCTCACCTGCACACACTTCACATTAATTCCAGGGCACACAAACTTCCTCCAGATGAGGTTGGCTTTGCTGTCCCCGCAGGTGATGGGGTAGACAATCTCTGCCTCCAAACTGTCCTCATCTTCAGCCATCTTCACTTCTCACAGGGATCAGAGGAAGGGACAGATCAAAGAGAAACATGAGCCACAGCTCCTGAGCCACACATGCAATGACAGTTTTGAAACTCAGAAATAAATAAAAAAACAAGTAGATGATGCATGGTGGGGTGTGCTGGGGTTTGTGGCCACCACTCACTTGCATCTTGCTATGAAAGTATCCAAACACCCAAATTTGTCAGGCAAAACAGCCCACAAAGATTTATGCCAATCCAGCTGCAGCTGAGCACAGGGAAAATGAGAAGTCACTCATTCTTGATAAAAGAGAATGATGTTATCTGGGTGGAGTCACCCTTGGTTTTAAAGTAAAACTGGTTTCAAGTCAACATTAGCCCAGCTGATCAGTCTCTGCTCCCTAAACTCGCTTTTACTTTGCAACCAAAGCCAGCAAGTTGCTGCAAAACTGACACCCCCGTGGCAAGCTGGAATGGCAGGAGCAGGGATGGCTGGACACAGGGACACATCCCGGACCAGGAGAGGGCAGCAGCAGCCCAGCCAGCCACTGCCAGCTCCCTGCTGGTCACCGAGCCCCCTGGATGCTGGGACAGCATCGCTGGCATCCCCAAGGCTTGCAAGAGAACAGCCCCGAGCCCCAGCAGCTCTGCACAGCAGTGCTTGGGGTGTCCCAGCTGCCACCAGGGCAGGGCTGGGGCACACTGGGGGGCTGCAGCTGCCACCAAGGGGCTGTGGAAAGAGCTGACCTACCTAGAACCGCTTCCTTCAGGTCTGTGGAGGCTGTGAAGGCAGCAGCAGCTGCAGCAGCTGCATTTTCAGTCTCCAGAGTGTCTTCGTTGATGTCACCACTGGGAAGAGAGGCAGAGGCATTCTTAAGCCATGTGGCTGTGCCACCCCCACCCCCGCTGCCCTGTGGAGACATTGCCTCACAAGTCCCTTGGATCACATTTTCCCACAAGAGCTAAGAGTCAGCTCTGGGTTTGAAAGGCTCAGCTCCATTTTTTCATGTGGAGATGAAGAACCCCACAGCAGGCAAGCCCCTGTCAGCAGCCAGGCCAGCTCTCTCTCACTCCCCTTTAATCCCAGCCCTGTGGATCTGCCTCCAGCCCAGCCCATGCTGGAGAGCTGGCATGGAGAGATGCTGTCAGCACAGCCCCTTGCTCAGAAGTCACTGCCAGCCTTTGGAAGCTTTGCCTGAGATTTCCCCAGGAAAAACATGTGTGAAACATGCTGCTGCTGTCTGGGCAATGACTGGCTGAATCCCTTGGTATGCAGGATGCTCCAGGGAGGGAGCAGGACCTCAAGGAGTCACAGAGACACTATAAAGGAGTTGGACAAACCCCAAGAGCAGATCTGTGAGCAGAGATAACATAACATGAGTTACAGACACTTGCAGTACAATCTCTGAGCCTCTTAAAACTTGATATATCCATGACATTCATTAATAGCTGGCTGTTCAGCTGTTTCCATTGTCCCCACACTGAGATCTCCATCTTCTCTGGGTGCTTTGCCCATGGAGTCACACAGTGGGTCCTGCACAGCACCCACTCCCTCACTGTTCTCCCATCCCAGGTACAGGAATACAGAGCCCCAGGCCCCTCCAAGGAGCTTCCCACACTCAGAGGGCACAGGCACTTCTGGCTGGCATGTGGGACAGGCTCCTCAACCCCCTGCCTTTGGAGGTGAGGTCTCAAAGGGAGGGAGCCCTTATGGATCCACCTGTACCTCACAGCCAGTGCTCAGCAGGGAGCATTCCTAATGGGTTTTCATACAAACACAGAATGGTTTGGGCTGAAAGGGCCCTTAAAACTCACCCTTAAACTTGTTCCAAGCCCCTCCCACAGGCAGGAACATCTTCCACCATCCCAGGTTGTTCCAAGCCCTGTCCAACCTGGCCTTGAACAATTCCAGGGATGGGGCAGCCACAGCTTCTCTGGACAGTCTGTGCCAGGGCCTCACCACCCTCACAGGGAACAACTTCTTCCCAGTATCTAATCTAAGTCTACCCTCCTTTTAAGATGTATGTTTGGTGGTGTTACTGAAGCTGCAGAAAGCTTGATCCACAGGGGCAGAGGGAGAAACATAATTAGTTTTTCACATACTTTGCCATATAAACTCCCTATGAAGACTCCACAGAGAAAATAAACCTGAACCTCCCTCCCTTTGGTACCATGGATGAATTAAAAGACAGTCCTAGTGACTCACTGGCAAGCACATTTCTCACCCTCCATGCCACGGGGACAAGGAAATTCAAGAGCAACTGGTTTTTCCATTCTGGGCTCCTAACACACAGCTCCAGGGTGGAACTGCAGCTTCAAAGCATCCCTCCCCTCAGCAGCTGCAGGGCAGGTCCCTGTGGGGAGCAGCACAGAGATAAGGAATGGTGTGGGAGGCAGCCCAGCCTCACCAGGTGAGTGCTCAGATGCTGCTCCAGAGAGGGGAGACAGCTCCTGCTGTGACAGAAAGAAGATGGACACAACTCTGCCTCTGCAGCTCACAGTGACCACCAGCCCAGAGCCCTGGCAGAGCATGGGGAGGGTAACGTGAAAGGACCCAAAAAGGTAAACTCTGAGCCAAGGCATTTGCACCCAGGTGATTATTACACAAGTGGCATTCTGACAGAAGAACAGAAGAATTCTAACCTGGGGTTTTTCATCAGTTTGCTGCTGGGTTCTTGCATTTCTCCAGCAGTGGCACTTCAGCAGGGTGCCAGAGGAAGCAACCCCTTCTGGCATGCAAAGCCCAGCACCCCACAGCCCTGACCTGCCTCCAGATCAAGAACCTCCACCAACTTACCCAGAAGAAACCCTCCAGCAGAAAAGCCAGCACCTTTCAGAGCTTCCTCCAGGACTCCACCACATTTGCACCGCTCCAAAAAATGACCAAAAGGTGCAACTGGATGGGGAGGAATAACCCAGCCCATGCTTTTAACCTCCAGAGGAAAACAAACAAACCAACTCCCAGCTTGTATGAAAAATTCAGGCAACTGAAGTCTGTGTCTGCCATGGACACGTGGGGGAGAGAAAACCACAAAAAAGGTGAGTGTCTCCATGCTGTTTCTCCCATCCCATTCCAGGGAAACAGACTGAGGCAGAAGCAAGGGAAAACACAAACACCTTCCAAGCCCCAGCAGTGCAGCCCCTCAGCTGGCCCTGCCTTTGCCAGTTGCCATGACGAAGGCAGAGGAGGATGGTTCTCATCTTCCTCCCCAGGAGGATCCATAAACCAGATGGGAGGAAGAGAAGAAAGCATGTGCAGATAACTCAGCGGGCTGGCGTCTCCTTTCTTTTCTGCTCCTGCCTTGCCTGGAAACTTGAGAGAGAAAATTCTCCCCCAGAATCCTGTGCTGATCAGAAATACATGTACCTCATCAGAGCATCAAGCACAGATCCCCTCCTCTCACAGACCAAAGAGAAAAGCTTCTTGCTCATTATTATTTTCCCATTTCCCTCAGCCTTTTCCTTAAGAACACATGAACTAATTAAGCTCTTAACAATTGGTTGTACAGAGGGTTTTTTTAATAGCAAACCCATACCCAGATGAGCACTAGAAAAAGGCACCAACCCCCAAGCTGAGTTTGGTTTAAGTGTCACACCAAGCAAACAGAAAGCTCCCCATGTGAGCAGTGACTGAGCCAACAGCAAGGGATCCCAGCCCGTGCCTGCAGCTGCTCTCCTGACACCAGCTGGGGCTGCTGAGGGAAATCAGAGGGAAAGGGAGAAAGAGCCAGCACCACTGTGGTATTGCCCAGGAGGAGCAGAGCCTGGTGGGGGCAACTGTCCAAGGCCAAAGAGAGACCATGGTGGCTCGTGCTGCCACCCACCAGCAGCCCCACTGCCCTGTTCAGTGAGGGGAGTCAGCAGGTTTTACCCTGTGACACCAAAATTCACACCCTTTCTATTAACCCACTGCCATCCCCAAGAATGGGGGAGAAAAGGGCCTGTTCAGGGGCTCTTCTCCAGAGAGATGCATGGAAAACCCTTCAAGGAATCTCTTCATCCATACAAAGACCTCTCTGCTCACAGCTGTCACTAAATGAAAGCATCCCTCTCTGTATTGCATGGAGCTGTCCTGCTCCTGACCATCCAGGGGACACTGGGAGGGTGAGCAAAGGTTTCCAAAGAAAAACAGGAAGGGAACTCAGAGTGAAAGGAAACCAACTGATTGAGCCAGCCTCTGCCATGATCCATTTTCCCAGACAACACCACAATGCTGCACATGGGTCTGAAGAGGCTCAGAGCCACATGACAACCAGGAACCATTCTGCATCCAAGAGCAGCCACATCCCAAGTGTCACATCTGGCTGCTTCTCCACTGAGGGAGACAAGGGAGTTTCCATGGGACAGAAAAGAAGAGGAGTAAAGCCCTTCTTCCCCACCATCACCGTTCTTCTGGGAATTGAAGATGTTTAAGAAACACAGACCCAGGGTGTGGATGAAGAGCAGGGCAACTCCTGCCCAAGTCAGCACCAACAGCTCTTGCCTCTGCCAGTCCCTGCCCAATCTTTACCAAAATTTAATCTATTAATGGGCTTTATCTCAGCTGAAGCAGCACAAGGGGAACGGCCCCTGGACTGAGCTGTCACCTTCTGCCCTGCCCAAAGCCCCAGGGCATTGACACAAAGACACGTTTGAGAAAAGCAGACAAACACCTCCGGAGAGCAATAAACAGCCATTCAACACCCACTTATTTCAGACAAGCCTGCCTGGATGCAGCTCCAGGTGTGAACTTGGATTCTCTGCCCACTGAAAGAACAAAACACACAAACGGCTCTGGGCTCTGTTCCACCCAAAAAACCACAGAGAAATAAAGCAGAGTCCATTGCTATGTGGGCCTTCAAGAAAGGCTCTTTGGCCATGGCCAACCTGCCACTGAACAGACCAGACCTAAAAACAGCAGCCCAGAATATAAAATGCCAACAAAAAAGGCAGAAACTGGGCAAAACAGCAGCACTTTAATAATCAGACCTGTATTTTTTTTTAATAATGCCTCTCCATTCAGGGCAACACTGTTTCAAAGACACCTCTCTCACTCCTATTGCTGGCAGTGGAGGCTCCTGCAGAGCTCAGCCAAAAACCAGCCGACCCCAAACCTCCTCAGCCTTCAGGGAAAGGGAGCTCAGCTGCACCACCCTCAGCCTGGTGAGGACAAAGTTGTCTCTTGGAGTTCAGAGGTCAGCACAGCCATCATGAAATAAATAGCAGAAAAACACTGATTCAGCTACTGGTGTCCTGTTCCAACTGGATGTGTGTTCACTCAGAAAAAGGTATTTGGGGTCAGTCATTTTTCCCCACCTCAAAAGAGGGAAAGAGTGGAGCCTGTTCTGCCCAGAGCTGCAGAGCCCTGGTGTGGAAGCCCTAGCAAGGAACGGACACTCCATGGCCACCGCTGAGGTGCCCACAGTGAGCAGGGATGAGGAGGAAGCAGTGGGGGATAAATCCCATCTGGGAGGGTTTCCAGCACGTCCCCTCAGTGTGCACCAGCCCCATCTCTTACCCGTGCTGGGACAGGTTGGTGGTGACCAGCACTGTCTTGACCTCCTCCATGGCAGCGCCGTCCACGGCGCCGTCCGGCGTGGTCACCACCACCACCTCCTCCATGTGCACGCTGACGTCCGGCGTCGCCATCGCGGCACCAGCTCAGTCACCACCTGCTGGGGGAGAAATTCGGGAATGCCAGAGTGAGCTCAGTCATGGAAGGGTCCTGGGAGCAAGGAGAGAAGGGACTGCAGGGATCCCATGCTCCAAAGGGGATGAGTGAATCCCCAAGTGCTCCATTGCAGGAGGGAGGATGAGGGGAAGCTCAACCCAACCCAACCCTTTGCAGGCTGGGTGAGAATGATGGGCATGGGTGGGACTGGGGTGCAGGAGGTGAAGGGCAGAGTGTGAAAGAGGTCCAAAAAAAAAAAAATGTTCCTGGCATCCATCATAAACTCTGTGAAGATACTCACTTTGAAGGTGCTTTTCTAAATGTATTTCAAACTATCTCACGATTTCACACTGTTGGAGGAGCTTGTCACTGTCTCCTCCACAGTAAAACAGGGATTCTTCCCTCCTCCAAAGTCACACACACAAAAAAAAAAATCAAATTAAAAAAGCACGTCAAGCCCGCAGAAACAGTGACATCTGGAAACTATTTCAAAGTGTGCATTTCTAATAAATCAGCAATAGATGTAAGACAGCACTCCCTCCCCAGCTCTCTTGGAGCCTTTTTAGGAACTGAAAGGGACTCTCAGGTCTCCTCAGAGCCTTCTTTTCTCCAGCTCTCTCTCTGTCTCTAGAGCAGAAGTGCTCCAGCCCTCAGAGCATCTCCATGACCTGCTCTGGACTCGCTCCAGCAGCTCCACATGCCTGATGCTGGGAGCCCAGAGCTGGATGCAGCACTGCAGGTGGGGTCCCACCTGAGGAGAGCAGAGGGAGAGAATCCCCTCCCTTCCCCTGCTGCCCACAATGCAGGGGATCAGCCCATGCCCAGGTAAGGAGAACTTGGTGCCCACAAAGCATCTCCTACAGCACTGGCGCAGACCCCACAGAGACAGGTAAGGGAACACCTCACCCAGGTCTGGCTGTTCCAGGCTCAGACCCCCATGGAGAACTCCAAGCAGTGGCACAGAGCACAGCAGAGATGCCACCTGGCTCCCACTGCTTCCCCAGGCCACAGCCAGAGCACAGCACTGACCCAGCACGCCCAATGTGACTTCACAACCAAGTTCATGGCCTGCAGAAACACCTGCCTGACACACAGGGACAGCACGAGGTGCTCCTTACCTCCACAGAGCCCACAGGGTCTATCCAATGGCCTCTCTGTGCCAGCCCAGCACAAAGCCACCAGCAGAAGCACTTCACTTTTCACAGCAGCACCGAAGCTCAGTTGCCCTCAGCTCAACCCCTCCAATTTCTGTTGTCACTCTATCTCTATCCTTGTCCTTCATTTTGGGGTAAAACCCATCCCACTCAGTGATTAGCATCACTCACAACACTCCTGAGCTTCAGGATGCCCCAGACATCCTGCCCAGCATCATGGGACTGAACCCCACGTGTGCTGCTCAGATGCCTCTGGGCAGAAACCAGCACTGAATGGAGAAAAAGTGGGCTGGAAACATAAGTAATCGAAAAAGTGGCTAAAACACACAGGCAGTGGGGCTGTGGAGGGGGACAAGGGCACCCCAGCTCTACCAGGACTCAGGGTGTCCATGCCTGTCCCTCCTGGTGCACCTGGCAGGGTGCTGAGAGTGCGTCAAGGGCTGAGGGAAAGAATTGGGGTGAAGTGAGGAAGAAAACATAAAAGGAAAATAAGCATAGCACAGCTGGGAGAGGAGACAGATATGTGGGGTGCAGCATCAGGAGGGCAGAGAGACCAGATTACACTGTGTGCAAGGCTGTGCACAGAGAGGGGGATGCAGCGTGGCTGCAGAGAGGGAATGCATGGTGGCTTTAGGGGGGTAAAACAGAGCTGCACAAGGTGAGGAGGCCGTGGGGTACCAGAGGGTGCCCAGGGGTCCATGGACAGAGGAGATGGAGAGCAGCACAGACAGCACGGGTGGGGGGCTGCAGCTGCACGGGGTGGGGGGACACAAGCTGGGGGGCTGCCCTGAGAGCGGCAGGGAAGCTGCAGGACGATGGCGAGCAGCCTCAAGGAGGGGTGAAGAAGGCAGAGTGCGGCACAGGGGGACACAGAGAGGGGACACCCGGGGGGCTGCTGGGCTGCTTGGGGAGGATGGGGGGCGGTTTGCAGAGCGGGGTGCCCGGGGGCGGAGGGCGCTGCACGTGGAGGCTGCCGGGGGGGTCTCCCGGGGGTGCCCCGGTGGCGAGGCGGGCGGGCGGGCAGGGGGTGCCCGGTGTCGCCGCGGTGTCCCCGTTCCCCCCCCATCCCCCCGGTTCCCGTTGCGGGGCGGCGCGCGCGGGAGGGGGGGGGTTGCGGAGGGCCGAGAGGGGCGCGTGGGCGCGCTCCCGCTGGCAGGGAGGAGGAGGAGGAGGAGGAAGAGGAGGAGGAGGAGGCGGGGGGGCCGCGGGGCGGGCGGGCGGCCGGGCGCTGCCGCCGCCGCCGTAACGTCCTGACGCTCCGCAGGGACCCGGGCGGCGCGTGCGGCGGAGGCCCCGCGGCGGGCGAGGCCGCGCCCGGCGCTTACCTCGGGCCGGCGTCCCGCGGGCCCCGCTCGGGCTGCGGCGGCGGCGGGCGCTGGGGCCGGGCGGCGGTGGGCGCGGGCAGGGCGGCGGCAGCGGGGCCGGGGGGAGCGGGGCTCCGCCGCGCGGCTCTGGGGCCCCGCGCAGGCGCACGGCCCGCACCGGCTACCGAGACTTATTTGGCGCGGGCGCCGCGGCCCGCGCTCCCCGTGAAATAGGGACCGGGCGGGCGCTCTGCGCCTGCGCCGCCGCCGGGCGGGGGTGGGAGGGGGCGCGGCGCGCGCCGCCGGGGGGGTCCCCGCGCGCGGGGTCCTGCGGGGGAATCCCCCCATGTCACCCCCCCCCCTTGTCCCCCCCTTGTGTCCCCGTGTCCCCACCCTGTGTCGTCTGTACCCCCCGTGTCTCCCCTCTGTCCCCGGCCCGTGCCCTTCGTGTCCTCCTCCTGGTTCCCGGTGCCCCCCCATCCCCTGTGTGTGTCCTCTGTGCCCCGCACGGACCCCGTGTCTCCTGTCTGCCTCCGTACCGTGTACCCGGTGTGTCTTCCTTTGCCCTCCTGCGTGACCGCCGTGTCCCCCTCCAGGGTTCTGCGTGCCCCCCGTGTCCCTTGTATGTCCCCCCCGGGCTGTGTGCCCCATGCCTGTCTCCCGACCGTGCCTCCTGTGTGCCCCCATGTTCCCTACCTGTCCCCAGCTGGGGTTCTGCATGACACTTTTTCTCCTGCATGTCCCTTCCATGCCCCCATGTCCCTTCCAAGGTCCTGCATGCCCCCCCACGTCCTTTCTGTGTGTCCCCTGTGTCTCCCTCCTCGGTCCTCTGTGCCCCCCATGCCCTCTGTGTGTCCTTTTCACGGACTCTGCATCCCCCCCATGTCCCCTCTGGGCTGTGTGTGTCCCCCTCCATGTCCCCTGTGTGTGTCCCCAGGCCCTGTGTCCTTCTGTGGCTCTCCAGGGTTTTGTGAAAGCCCTCAGCTGTTCATGGCTGAACAATTCCTTGAACACTTCCAGTGTTGGCGCAGCCACAGCTTCTCTGAGCAACCTGTCCAGGGCCTCGCCATCCTCACAGGGAAGAATTATTTATTTCCAATACCCCACCTAACTCTGCCCTCAGTCAGTGTGAAGCTGTTCCCCTTTGCTCTGTCACTCCAGGCCCTTGTCCAAAGTCTCTCTCCATCTCTCTTGGAGTCTCTTTAGGCACTGGAAGGGGCTTTAAGGTCTCCCTGGGGCCAGCATTTAAACATTTCCAGCATTTAAAAAGTGCCATTGATCAGTTTGATTTGGGGCTGTTTTCCTCCTTGAGCCATCCCAAGCTGCTGCTGGTCCTTACCAGCACTAACCCTCGAGCTGTGACTGCTCTCTGTGTTTCCCCAGCCACCACAAGCTGTCACAAGTTTTGGTTAATTTCTGCCATTTCTGTGCCTGCGAGGGCCAGGGTTTAGGAGGCACTAAGAATTTCTCAGGGAGGACTTTTAGCACGATTTTACCACATTGCACCTCTTATGTGAGTAGGTGGTTAACACGTTCTGGGAACGGATGAGCGAGGCCAGAGGCCCCAAAAGTCGTGAATCCCTTTTGGAAGCACTTGCTGTGTTTCCATTCTGTCAGCTTTTCACAGCTACTGGGTGGGTGGCTTTTCCTGACAGGTGTTCAGGTGGCGTTTGGTCTGTTTAGTATTTTTTTACACAAATTTCTAATGATCCTGTCTGATGTATTTGTGGTGGTTTATTTAATGGTTTTGGGGTTTTTTTCCTCCAAGGCTCTTCCTCTTCTTTTTTTTTTTTGTCCTCTGCAAACCAACCCTGCCTGATAACCAGCTGCCACCTCTATTTCCCTCATGCTCCCCCTCACCAGTCTACGCCAGCTAACACCATTAAAGTGATATTAATTCCACAATTAATTGTATTCTTTTTCCTTCCCTGTGATAACCAGTGGTAACCAGCAAGGTTAAATCACCCACCCAAATGGTGACTCCCTTTTCCATGGAAGCATATCTGTCTCTCTACCAGTGCCACTGCTGCATCCTTTGGACTCCAGTGGGGTGGGACAGGACAGATAAAAGGTCCCTTTTTCCACTAAAACCATCTCCCTACAGTGCCCAATAGCTGTGGCCTTATCAAGGTGGTAAGAAGGCAGTAAACCCCCAGTAATGCTGCCCTACTCCAGTTTTCCCTCTTGGAAAGCAAAGCCTGGCTTTTGCTGTCAGATCCCCGGACACAGGAAGATCCCTGTGCTCCTCCTCACACAGAGGATGGGATGATTTCACCTCCTGGCACCCAATCTGCTCCCTGCTCTACCCCTTTATCAGTGGGCAGACCTGCTCCAGCCATGGTGCCAGTGAGGCTGCCGAAACAGGGTGAGCTGTTATCTTTCAAACCAAATCACTCGGCAACATTTCTGGGGTTTGCCTGCCCAGGTGAGCCTTTGCACTCACCCTGGCAGAGTCTCTGATCCCTTCCCTTACTCAAGCACTTTGTAGGGATCCCTTCCAGAGTTATGTAGGTAGTTTGCTTTCTTGGTTTTGATTTTTTCCATTAGGAACTCTTGACATGGCATGGAGTGACAAGACAGGGGGCATTGAGAGGGGGCAGGGTGAGATTGGATATTGGGGATAACTTCTTTCCTGTGAGGGTGGGGGAACCCTGGTGCCCAGAGGAGCTGTGGCTGCCCCATCCCTGGAGGTGCTCAAGGCTGGACAGGACTTGGAGCAGCCTGGGATAGTGAAAAGTGGTTAGAACCAAACCATTCCTTGATTCTATGATTTTGTGGATGCTGGAGTGTGGTTCAAGCCTTCAGTATTGTGTCTTCAGCACTCAGCCCCGCAGGGCTGCACGGTGGGCAGGGCTGGAAGGTGGTGGGAGCCTCTCCACAATTCCATCTGCTCCTCCTGCCCCAGCAGATCCCACGCCTCTATGCTTTTCCCCTTCAGATCACAAAAGGATGAAGGATGTCTCTTGAATTAACTGGTTGGGAGATGACCATGCTTGGTCTCATCAATATATCTCAAATTGTCTGGCACCAAGGACTGTGCCTGTTTTCCTAAGACAAATGCAGGGGTTTTCTTTGCTACATCCATGTTTTCGAAGAGCCTGGGTTAGTGGGCTGTATCAAATCTCAGAGGAAAAGGGAGCAACGCTGCGTTTGCAGTCAGGTTGTTATCTCCGGAATCAGGAAGGTCAAGCTGCAAAAATAGAATTCCTGTTTGTGCGGGCAGCAGCATCCTGAGACACGTGGGAAAAGCATCAGGCATGGGCTGCTTGCCACTGCCACCACTGTGATGGCCCCAGCACTGTCCTGGCACCGTCCTCCTGGCACTCTCCTCCCTGCCCTTACAGAACACAGAATTAAAATTAAAATCCCTCCTGCCTTCCCCTCAGTTTGTCTCCTTGTGCCCCAGTGCTGCTGAGCTCTGTGGAGAGTCTCCCACACTGGTTATTTTGATGGGATCACAAGATGTGGGACAGCCCAGGAGGATGCTGCCATTTCAATATCCCCTCAAGGACAGGGAGGACAGTGGTCAGTGACACTGGGCACCAATTGTGGTGGCAAAAGCCCTCCCCAAAATGCAGGTGGGGGAACCTTTCCCCAGCAGCAAGGAAAGCACTCAGGCACCCTCTCACACATGTACTTGAGGATTATGAACTTCCCTGTTTTCAGGTTTGGACATTTTTGTGTACCTGGCTCCAGGGATGGGATTGGGAGCATTGGCCATGCAGGGTCTCATGGTTTGGGTCCATCTCCCTGAGCACTGCAGCCCTGCTCCCTCCCACTCTGTCCAGCCCACACTGGATCCTTTCTCAGGAAAAACTCTTGAAGGAAACACTGGATTTTTTAATAAAGAAGCTCATGTTGTTTCCAGAACCGCACTTGTATTTGTAACTGTTTTGTATCTTTTTCGATCTTCCTATATAAAGACTTTGCACACCCTCACTCCCAGCCACAGGGGTGGCAGCAGGACCCTCATTAAAGGATTTATTACATTGTCCCTCTGAGAATGGTGATAAACTGTCAATTTCTGTCTCTTTTATACTGTGTGAAAAAGCAGTCACTGAGCATTCAGAGGATTAAGGTCTATTTTGTTAAATCTTTAGGTCAATTTTCTGTTTAATGCTGTTTATTGGTATTCTCACAATACAAAGAGAAGCCTTGCAACTGAAACAACCCGGAGAGAGACGGACACATACGGTTTCATACCAACTTTATTTCTTTTTTTTTCCTTTATTTTTTTTCATGATCACTTCTTTTGCACAACAACAACCTCAAGTTGACAATGAAATGCACGTGGCAGACCGAAGGGAACCGGACAAGGCTCTGTTAGGGATGGAAAGTCTTTCCATGACACTGTGCCAGCTCCCCACCCAGCCCTAGGGATGTGACCCCAGCTGTGGCAGGAGGAGCACATCCTGCCCGGGGTGCTGAGCCCTGGGGTGGCAGCTCAGCCCTGTGCCCACACAATCATCCTCCAACCCTCTCCTGCAGCCACGGGCCGGGTGTTCCTCCCGGGGTGCACAGCTGCCTATCCCTGCTCCATACTTTGGTACTTTCCATTTCAGAGCACTTTAGAGATGTGGAGGCATCAGCTCTCCTGTGGTCCCTGTGGGGAGGGAGCATCTCTGTCCCCTTGTCAAAGGGTGTGGGAAACTGAGGCACAGGGGATGTCAGGCCAGGGATACCCAGCTGTCCCCTGCGTCCCTGCACCCCAGGGACCACAGGGCACCCACACATGGGCATGGGGCAGCGTCCCTCTGCTGCTTTACTTAAAGACAACTGACTACAAAGGTGGAGTTTATTGGTCTTGCTGTGTCATCTCATCCCTAGCATGGAGAGTAAGAAATCTCTAGCACCGTAAACAGCCATTCCCTGACTCATTTCAAGTGGTATCAGAGTGAATGTGCATATATGGTTTCCACGGATGCGTTTCTGTGCGCGTGTGCACGGCCGGGTGCACAGCCACTGCCACAAGGACAGGAATGCCATGGGAGGGACAGAACAAACCCTGTGAGACAGGATTGCAGAGCCAGGGCCAGAGAGTCGCGCTGGGCTAAGCTAAAGCAAGCAAGCTGAAGTTTACATTTGAAAGGGAGCAGCAATACCGACCTACCCCCGAGGTAGGATGCATGCAACTCCTCAGCTCCCACCGGCCCTGGAAGGTCAACTCAAAGGGAACCCCACAACTGGTTTAGAGCAAGGTGTTTTTAATGACTCCAAAATAATAAGAAGGAATAGGCTCAGTCCAGAGGCAGTCAGAGGGGCCAGCATCCTTGGAAGTGTCTATTTACAGGCAGAGCTGAGCTCTGCTGTGTGGAATAATGTGGGCACAGAGCTGTGGTTTGGGCTGTTGTGCCTTTCCTACAGCTTCACCCATCACCTGGCTGTTGGTGCCAGCTGGGAGCTCATTTTAGCTTCAGCTCCTCATTCTTGTCCAATCAAAGGCTCTTCTCCAGGAGGGCTCTTGGAAGGCCTATGCATGCACATAATGATGTCACCCTCCTGGCTTTCCTCCCTCACACTGCTGCCACACTTGAGGTCCAGGCAGGGTGGGTGGGTGCCCTGAGGATGCTCCCCCTACAAGGCACATTCCCATGTCCATATGCTGCTGCAAAAAACGGGGCTGAAAACTGTTGGTTCAGAACTCAATTCATAAACACCTTCACGGATCAGTGGAGACCTCAAACCCCCCAGTAAGGAAGGAGACCCCAAGAACTGGGGGGGTTGCATGCCATGTCCACATCCACGGTACATGGGAATGCTCCAGGAATGACACAGGCTGGGGCAGTAAGGATGGTAATGAGGATACTTAATTAGTCTCATTTGAGGCATGAAGTATGCAGCTGCACATAGCCAATAGCATGAAGGGATATGGGAAGGCATGGAATAACCATGATCCTGGCCATGCCACGTGCTGCAGGTCGGGCACAGCGCTGCATGAGCTCCTGGCCACGATGGGTTTGGAGCAGTGGGTGGACACCCCTCATCCAGCCAACACCGTGCAGCCAAAGCAGTCACACAATTCCCTGATAGTGCCCAGTGGCACTGGACAAGCTCCTGAACATCCCTATCCATCCACCTGCACCAGGCAAACCCGGCTCTGGGACACGTGAAGCCTCTGGCCCCACAGCTGAGGCTGCTTCCTTGGCACGACGTGTCTCAGCAGCAGCTCCCTGAATTTACCCATACACAGCTCTCCCTGCTCCTCCCTGCAGGAGCTTCTCCTGCAGGAACATATTTCCCAGCCATATCCACCGTCCCTCACTGCACCAACCTGTTGGAGGGGAGAAAAATTAGTTTCCCAGTGCTCACACCTGCATGAGCACCATCTGCCAGGCCATTCTGCACTTGCCATGGGAAGTTTTGCCAGGAAAAGCTATTGCAAGAATGAGTCTCCACTTGAGACCCATCTGGGCTCCAGGGAGGGGGAAGAGAGGGACATAGGGCAGCACAAGGGACTGAGAGGGAAGATCCAGGCAGGAATTGAGCCTGGAGACTCAGGAGCTGTTTGGGAGGATGGCTCTGACCAGCACAACCTGTTACAGCTCTCTTCCAGCACATGCTAAACCTGACAGATCCTCCAGCTTCCACTGGGTTGCAGGGAACCACCTGGAACCTCCACACAGGGAGGTTTAGATCAACACTAAATTAGATATGCTAGAATTGAAGCATCACCTATATTCTTCCTCTCAGCCCTTCCTCTCCTCCCAGCACGAGGAGCAGCCGTCCCCGCTCTCACTGCCCTGCCTGCAGGACTCGGCTGCCTCCAGCTCCCAATTCCATCCTTTTCCAGCTGCTCTCTGCTCCAGCATCCCACTGGCACCCTGCCTTCACCTGGCCCAGCCTCCGACTCCTTCTGAGCCCCCAGGAGAGAGGGAAAATGGCCATTTCTCTTGTTTTCAACTCTTGCTCATGAGTACAACATTTCTGATAATAATAATCATAATAATCATAGTACTAAAAACAGTATTTACAACAAGCTCCAGGTCAGAATTACACACCAAGCAAACACTCAGCACCACAGAGAGTAGGACAGGGTTAATATCTCGCAGATACCTTCTCAGATCCCACCAACGTGGGACACAGACATTTGACAGTTTCAACCATTTCTTACACACAAACATTTCATTTAAATTACTTCTTAAATTTTTTTTAAACTTTTTAAAATTTCTCGTCACTATATGGATGAGGTGATGCTGGCGGTGATGCCGCGCTCTACACAAATGCTTATCTAAGACAGCTGCTACTATAAACTGATCATTAGCTACTGATAAGAAATTCAACCCTCAGTTTCCTTCTTTGCCCTAAATCTAATTTTCTTTTGTCACTGACAGCACAGGAGCTTTCTAACAGCCCTATTGTCCCCCCAGAGCAGGAGGAGGGCTTCGGGAGTAAGGTAGCCCTTCCTTTTAGGAGCAGAGTCCCCTGACATCAAGCCATGGCCATGGAGGGATCTCTCCCACATCCAGCTGGGAATTCAGTGGAGATCAGAAGAGAGTCCCAGGATTTGGTCTCCAGCAATCTACCCTGTGATGGCCCCAAAGAGCCACATCCATCACTGGAAAGAGGGAAGGATTCTTCCGTTCACTAAAAGGCAATTTCACAACCACGCACCATCTTTGTTGGATTTGCTTTCCTAACAGAATGGAATCCTATCTGGTGGGAGCACTGGGGAGCCCACAGAGGACTGAGGGTGCTGGAAATGCAATCACCACCCACAGCTCTCCCAGGCAGAGCAGCAAAGACCTCTCAGTCCCCACTCAGCTGGGGAGAGGGCGGCTCAGTGGCCAGCCAGGGCACCAGGCAGTGCCCACCGTGACAGGGACTTGCTGTGATGTGGCACCTGGCACCAAGCTTTGGGTGGAGCCCCTCAGCTGCTTCCACACGGGTTCTCAAAGATCACCCAAAGATGAGGGCTGTGGTCACTGCCTACCTGGGCTGGCTCTGAAGGCAGCCACAAGATGGGGGCTCTGCACTCTCTGCAACTCCTGAGCCATCCGTCCCTCTCCTTCCACTCTCCTACCAAACAGGGGACTGCTCCCTACTTTACTTCACACACAGAAACTATCACTTATTTCCCATTTTTCTGAAACTGATATTTGGCTCAGAGCAAACACCAAGAGGAGGAAAAGCCCCGGATAAGAAATCCGTATCTCTGTGACACTGATGGTTGAATTTATTAATATTTTCGTTTGGTTTTTTCTCTTTACATCCGTTTAAGAAATATTATTTTTTTTTTAAAAAAAGGACAAAACCCTCCAAAGAAGCTGTTTGATTGGCTGATTGACTGATTGATTCTCTATTTGATGTGAACTAGCTGCTATTCTGCTTAGAGGTCCCTATGATCTGTGAATCCCCACAAGCACTGACGATTAGGGATGCAGAGAGAAGCGTGTAGCTGGGGGACAAACACCGGGGAGGGGGGATGGAGAACCAAATGTTGCATCTAGACAAACAAAATAAAATGTGTTGGTTGGTCGACTGGTTGGTTTGTTAACAGGAATCAGGTGCTAGATGTGTAGAAAAGCCCTTTATCCAGAGATCTCCTCCCGCTGTTCCTTGTTCCTGCGGACCTCGGCCGCGTGCAGTTCCTGCAAAGATGGAAGAAATGACACCGGGCTAACATGACCTGCTCTTGTGATCAATATTTTCCTCCTGTACATAAAGAAAGAGACCTGTTTCTCATCCAAAACATCCCAAGGGTGTGGGGGTTACAGTTGTAAGGAGTGAAGAGGGAGCTTGGAGGTGATGGAACCTCCAGTGAATGCGCTCCTGGCTCCTCTCTCCTGCAAAATCCTTCAGCCACACAGCCCACAGTGGGCCTGACACTGTGGCTTTGGACTTGCCCTTATCAGGATTATCCAGGCTATGTTCTCTACTGCCCTTGAAGGACAGAACCCCCCTGCTCATGCTGCTCTGGAGCAGAGCTCCTCCTCAGCAACCACCACCAAGGAGACACCCTGTCCCTCGCACCCATCACCCTGGGACCAGACCCCATTTTCCATAAGGACCAGCCCCCCCAGCCCCCAGCCCTGTCCGGGGTCGCACTCGCCTTCTCGCGGAGCCGCTCCCTCAAGGCAGCGAGGTGTGCCTCACGGATCTCCCTGCTCAGCTCCATCTTGTAGTTGAGCTTCTCCTCGGCCAGGCGGCTGAAGTTGTTGTTCTCCTCCAGCGCCTTGTGCAGCACCTCCCGCTCGTGCTCCCGCTTCTCCGCCAGCTGCTTCAGCACCTGCGCCTCCTGGGTCTGCCGGGGCATGGCGTGAGGCCACTGAGGCCCTTCCAGCCCTCATCTCCCCAGAGATGCTTCCTGACTCCCTCCCCTGCTCAAACCACTCTGCCATCCCTGCTCCACCCACCCCATAACACAATCTTCTTGCTGGGAGGATACTTTTGGTGCTTTTTCCCTGCTGCCACAGAATTGTCTAGGTTGGAAAAGCCCTCTGAGATCATTGAGAACAGTTCCTCCAGCACTGGCCAGCCCATCACTAACCCATGTCCCCAAGTGCCTTGGTGATCACATGATGATGATGAGGATGGAGTTCAATTCCCTGCCTAAATCACACTGCAGAACCTCACTCCATGATTCCTATGTCTCACCTGACAATTTACAGTGGAATAACAAGTGTCAGAACACTTCCCAGCTGTTTTAGATTAATCCTGCTGAGTTTTAGGGTTTGATGCAATTAGTAGCAGAAAAGTCATTGCTTCTAGCGGACATCTCCTTACCTTCCTCCTCTCCTCTGCAGCCTCCAGCCTCCTCTGCAGCTCCTCCAGGGACAGATCCTTCTTCTTGGGAGGGGAGGAGAGGATTGGGCTCTCAGGAGATAAATCTGAAGGGGACTTCAGGATCACTTCGAAGCTCTGGCCTGATGCCCTCTTATCCAGCTGCTTCACCTCCATATCTTTGTGGGGAAAAAACAACAGTGACTCTGTGAACCTGTGCTATTCAGGAGAGTGACCTAAGGTCATCAAGTTCCTCACACAGGAATTAGGATTTTCCCATGTCCCAATCTGGGTGATTTTGTTTCATCTCCAGAATTTCTTGATTAGTGATCACCTTCATTCCCTCCATGCAAATGCAATTAATTTAAAGTCATGGCATAATTACAGAAAGGTCACATTGCTGTTAATACCTTGTGTGTCACCCTTGCATGAAGCAGAGAGACTCTGACTCTGGCAAGCTCCCACATTGCCTGTGGGAGAACAACCCAAACACTGCTGGAGTGGGAGCAGGTTACCTACCTCCATACTGGTAGATGGTGTTGGGATGGGGCTGGGTGTGGAAACAGGAGCAGATGAGGGAGAGCAGAGACAGCTCCTTCATTTTCTCCTTGTAGGCTGAAAAATATGAAATAGCCATGAGAAACATTCTAATGGCAACAGCATCTCTTTTTCATGGAGAAATTAAGCAAGTATCTCATTTGCAGCTATCAGACTCTATGGAGGCTTTCCTGTGCAGCCAGGAAATCCCACTTGCAGCTACCAGGCTCTGTGGAGACGTTTCCAGGCTGCCATAGCTTGCCAAAAGGTCCCCAAGGAGTGTCTGATCTAGAGCAGCCTAAATTAGCTGCCAGTGTGGCAAATGTTATGGGAACACACAGAGCAGGGATTTAACACATCCAGGGGTTAAGTTTCTGTGCAGGGTTTTCCCTCCAAGGGAGCTGGGAGCTGCAGCCTGTGTAGTTAAACATGTTGGGATGGTTGCCCCACCCTTTCTCTGGAAGTGGAATTTCCAGTCTCTGAGATAAATGATGCCCACTGACACCTGGAAGCATTGCTCAACCCCTGGCCAGCTGGGAATATTTCATAATTCAGCATTTCTGAGGTGAGGGTGAAGAGGCAGGAGGAGGTCAGGAATGTGGAGAACAAAGGGGGATTTGGGTGATGAAACTGTTCAAGGGCTTTGGAACCAGGGGAAAAGCTGGACCCCAACTTCACAAGGCACCTCCTGCCCTGCAGCAGCAGCTCAGGGAGGATGTGGGTGGATTCTGCCATCACCATGGCCCACACTGGCAGAGGTTGGCACAGTGTGTGACCACAATAACAGTCACAGTCTGTGACCTGTCCTTCTGTAAAGGACAGCAAACACTCAATCCTTTCCATCTCTGCTGCTGTGAGCCCTCCAGTTTGCTCATTGCTCCTGTGACTGGAGGATGCACCACAGCATCCAATGCTGCCCCAACACAGATTGCAGCAATCTGCTTCTGGGGCAATCTTCACCTGCATTTTTGGAGTTCAGCAAAAGACAGTGAATTGTTTGCACACTGCTGACAAAGAACCTCAGAATAGAAGGAGTTGAAGCCAGTGAGGTTCTCTGTCAGGATGTCATGGCCTTTATCACATCAGTGGAACCCTCACAGCATCACTCCTATGAGCCAGGTCAGCAGCTGGGGCTCAGCACTGGGTGCTGCTGGTGAGGCTCTGTCCTGGGCTGGCTCTTTGGGTGGCACCCAGGCTCATGAGGACAGTGTCTTCATGGCTGCATGTCCTAATAACCTGCCCTGAGTGTCCTTGTGCTGTCCTTCCTCCTGCCACAGGCACAGACATTCTGCTGTCCTGCCCTGCCCCTGGATTCCCCTCACATCCTGCTGCTTCTGCCCTTGGTCTGTCCCCTCTGTCCTCAGCTCCATTTCATGCTCCAGCCAAGGTGACTCTGCAGCTCAGCTTCCAGTGCCACCTTCAGAGCAGGACCCTCCCCCGGGCCAGGATAGGGAAATCCCCAGAACTCTGTGATCTCAAGAGAAATTAGACACAGAACAATTCTGAAAAAAGTAACATCCTGTGTATCACGTGCCCTTAGGAACATCTTTCAGGTATTCTCCTCTGTCTTCCCACAGCTAATTGAGTGGGAAAACCTATGTCATTTTCATGCTTGCACTGATTTTTCCTCCTAGGTACAGAACTCCATCATAACTAGCACCCTTCTTTTGCTAAACCACTGTCCCTGAAGCTCACATCTTGACTGAACACTTTTTTAGCTTGCCCTCCATTCTGATTTGAACCTCCTGCCCAGTCCTGCTGTCAAATGTAAACCAAATAGGAATAGTTTACACCAGCAATGGCAGCCAGACATCTTTGATTTTGTTCTCAATGAAAAAACCTCTGGAGAGCCTCTGAGAGGCCCAAAGTCGTGGCATGGAGCAGGAAGCTAATGCATCTCCTAATGTGCTGCCAAGAGCCCTGAGGAGGATCCCTGGGAATAGATGAGAGACATTATCATTTATTATCATTTAGACATCCTCATTTAATACAAACAAACCAGTCAACAAGGTCGGTGCTCCTCCATTATGTCTGGTCCTGGGTGAAACCAAGGCATGAGGCAGATGTGCCACACCCCCGACCCCCTCATTTAATTCAATTTAATTGTTTGACAGCACTTGTCACAGAGCACATTGCTTTGTGTTTCACGGCTGCAGCACAGGTACAGGTGATTCCATGCTGCATTCCCTGCCTGTCAGGAGCTTTGCCGGGCTGATTTCACAGCTGCCTCCATTCCATTCCATTCCATTCCATTCCATTCCATTCCATTCCATTCCATTCCATTCCATTCCATTCCATTCCATTCCATTCCATTCCATCCCATCCCATCCCATCCCATCCCATCCCATCCCATCCCATCCCATCCCATCGGGATCTCCCCTGTGCTGCTTTCCCTCCTGCAGAGCAAGCTGACCGTCCCTCTCTGCCAATTGAAACGAAGAGGAGCAGGAGGACAAAAGGCCAGGGCTGTGCTCCGTGTCCTTCCCCCACCAGCCCGCAGATGCCAACTGCGGCACACGGGGCCGGGGGGCGGCGGGGGAGGGTCCCGAGCAGCCCTCACTGCCGGGGCAGCAGCGGGAAGGGGCAGCGGAACCGGGACCCCCGGGACCCCCGGGACCCCCGGAGCCGCCGGGGCTGCGCTGCCCGCCCGGAGCTGTCCCGGCAGAACCGGCACCGGATCCAGGCAGGAGCTGTCCCTTCAGCACCTCCCATGCGGGTCCCGGCATGAAGAGAAGAATTATAGAATTATAGAATTCTATATGTAATAGAAAATATAGAATCGTAGGAGAACAGAATGGTCACGGGTTTGTTGGGATTGGAAAAGCTCCCCGAGATCATCAGGTCCAAGTGTGTTCCCCCAGCACAGCCAAGCCCACCATTAAATCATGTCCCCAGGTATCCACCTGCATGGTTTTTAAATCCACCCAGGGATGGTGACTCCACTCCAGGATGGGGCCCTGGGCAGCCTGTGCCAGGGCTTGACAGCCGTTTCAGTGGAACATTTTCCTGGTGTCCAATCTAAGCCTCCCCTGGCACAACTTGAGCCACGTCCTCTTGTCCTGTCACTTGTTCATTGGGACAGGAGGCCGAGCCCCATGTGGCAGCTCCCTCCTGTCAGGGAGTTGTGCAGGATGAGAAGGTCCCCCCCGAGCCTCCTTTTCTCCAGGCTGAGCTCCCCCAGCTCCCTCAGCCTCTCCTGGTGCTCCAGCCCCTTCCCCAGCTCTGTTCTCTTCTCCAAACACAGTCCAAGCCCTCGATGACATTGACACCCTGAGGAGCCCCTGGTGCATGCCCTGAGAGCTGCATGGGTCCCTGAAAGCCCCACAGCTGTGCCCCAGAGCCAGCAGTGCCCCCCACACCTGTGGGACACAGGGGCAGCACAGTGGTGGCCTGGTGCTCATGACACACCCTGTGACAAATAATTGTTTTATCAGGCTTAGACAAGAAAAGGCATCCTGTGAGGAGAGGTACATCCTCTGATTCTAAAATAAATACCCATAACCTCTGGGTTGCTATTTAGGAACCTGTGAAGTGAAGATCAAACCTGAGATGTCCTGAAGCAAGACTTGGGCTCAGTCACAGCTGATAAAACTCAGGGGTAACAGATTGCCAACCTCAGCACTAGAATTTGCTTCAGAAGTATCTGCACTCCCATTTGTAATAGATTTAAGGTTTTGAGGACATATTTATGCCAGTGGACAAAACCCTTGAACCAGGAAATGACATGTGGCTGGCCAGAATCTGACATGGCCAAGCAGTTCCTGCCCAGAAAGGATGGGTCTAGTGCTGAATGAACATATTTTAAGGACAATTAGGGAATGCTGAGCTTTTTACTTGAGCATCTATTAGCATTTTACTTCTGTTAACTTAGGAAAAATAAATTCAGCTTGCACTGGTCAAATATTTCATTTCTGTATAAATTAATATGACTCAGGTCCTCAGGGACTTGATACCAAAGCTTGCTTCAGTCTCAGAGGTGCAGCAAAAACTCTGCCTTGCTGGTGGGCAGAGGATTAGGACAGGCTGCTCACTGAGGTGTGACTTACTGACATTTCACTTCTCTTTTAAGGCAAACACTGCAATAGAAGGAGAAATTCAGCAAAATTCATTCTCATTCGTTTGCTTCAGCAGCAAATTTATTCACTCTGGTAGGATCTTCATCACTGTGTCATGACATTTCACTGCTGTCATCAGAATTGGGGTGAAACATTGCAAATGACTGAGTTGTGTAAACCAAGAAGTGAATAAACTTCAGAAGTTAGAGAAAATTTATCGATGTCTCATCCTCTAAAGTGACGTGAACTCACATTTTGTTGGCTTTAGAGGAATTTGAGCAGTGATTAAGCTACAATCCATAAAGGTGCAGGCAGTTCCTCAACCCTTATGAACATTTATGCCCTGCAATCAGCACTAATTTTGGTTTGGTTGCATCCCACCCCACACCCCATCAGCCAATCAATCTTTATTAAATTTTTTCACCAGGAGATGTTCTGATTCTTCACCAAGGCTCCAGGAGGCTCAGGGTGCTCCCAGCTCTCTCCAGACTCCTTTCCTGTGCTCCCTCTGCAGGGAACATCCTGCATTTCCACATCCCCTCTGCTGCGCACACCATCGATCCATGTAAAGTGTTTATCTCCAAGCCAAGCCCTGGAGACATTATCCAGCTGCTCCCCAAGTGCTGCTGGTGCCAGAGATGGAGGAACAGCTGGGAATGGAGTGGTGCAGGAGCAATGGGATTCATTTTCCTGCTCATGATGCGCCTGGATGGTGGAGCTTGAAACGTATTATTCATTAAAAATTTTGTTCTCTATTTCCTAAATACATAAAGCTAAACTGCTGCCAGGTTTTGGGGTGGTGTTTAATGGCATCCATCAAAATAGAGGGAAGCCATCTCAGCACAACACTGACATGGCATCAGTCACAGTGAAGCAGAGGAAGAGCAAGGTTAATTTATGGGAAATTTAAATGGATGAGAGTGGATGTGCTCTGACTGATAGCAGGGTCAGAGGAAGGTTATTACAAGAAAATAATTTGGTTTGTGAAGATAACTTTGGAGAAGTAAGAATTGCTTCCATAATGAATATTATCTCATGCAAAAATAAGAACAGGCCAATTATAAATGTAGTCAAAGCTTAAACAGAAGGTACAAAGACAGAGAGAGAGAACTGAGACCTCCAGCATTCGAGACCTCCAGAGACTGCAATGCCACACAAACAACAAAAGCAACCAGAGTCCTCAACAAGCCTTGAGGGAACAGCAGGCTCCAGATGTTCTCCCCTGCTATGAATCCCATCATAAAAATACTGGCCAGACCTTCAGTCCAATGCACTTCCACCTTCCTGTTCCCCAGCTTCCATAAAAAAAACAGCAGCAGACCTTACAGAGCCAGAAAACACTAATGGGGTTTTGTTTGGTTTTTTTTTTTTGTTTGTTTTGTGGGGGTTTTTTGTTTTGTTTTTTTTTTTTTTTTTTTTTGTTGGTTGGTTTTTTTTTTGTTTTTTTGGGTTTTTTTGTGTGGTTTTTTTTTTGGGTTTTTTTGAGGGTTTTGGAGTTTTTTCTTGCCAGCTCAGTAGTTGTAGCCCACACTGATGGTACCACGAGATCCAGGCCCAGGAGTTGCCATGGGCTGATGTGGAATCATCCATGAGAGCAGGCAGATGTGAGGTTTACTCTGCCTTCTGTCAGACATCTGCTAAACTACTGCCCAGGAGTGGTTTCCAATCACCCACCTCCTTCCCCCCAGGTTTTATTGGCAGCCCATGAATGTCACAACAACTCGGGCTGTGCATCAGCAAATCACTGGAGCTGTAGCACTGGAACATGTGAGAGAATATCCAGGGAAATCTCCTCTTGCATGGGCTCAGCAACATAGAAGGGCCCAAGCTGTGGAGCAGAGCCCTGGCTGGGGCTGCTGTTGGAAGGAGGGAAGCATGGCCTGGGTTGCTTTGTAAAGCAGAGGAAGGAACCCAATGGAAGTAGCTAACCCAGAGTGTTTGTGGATTTGAGGCAAACACGGGTTTGGATGGTGAGGTTTGGGTGAGACAAAGAGCTGTGAAAGAGCTGATGAGGCAGCAGCTCGTGAGACAGTCAAGGACAGAGCCCAGTGCCATGATGTGTCAGGTGTGTGATGTGCCATGATGTGACCACAGACAGTCATTTGGTCTCTTTGGATCTTGGTTTCCTTCCCCTTAACTGAGGATTATTGTATTTCCCCATTATAGTGGTACTATTTGTATAAACAGATTCAGAGGGGATAAGATTCTCTAGTAGAGCAGTAATCATGTAGAGGTACCTTGAAAGAATAAAAGGATTATTTGGAAATATGCTGAGCAGCTCTTCACCATTTGGGAGGTGCTGAAGTGCCACAGCACACGCACATGGTTTTTGGTTGCCCTTTGGTTCTTTTGTATTTTCTAAATCACAGCCCATTGGTTTAACTCCCCTCTGGAGGGGAGACTTTAATTTTTGAAACATAACTCACATCTGGAGGAGGAAAGCCCATGTCAGCAGGACAGCTGTGAGGGATTAGCCAGGCATGTTTTTCCAGTTAATTTAGGGGTCTAGAAGTTTGACTGAGTTTCAGGTCCCCCTAAGGATTGTCATGAAGAATCACTGGCTTCATTCACCCCTCTGTTGCCCACACTGCTGTCACAATGGGCTTATCTGCAGCCTTCTGGTTGCCACATCAGACCACTAAATCTCAGCTTTTACTCAAAAGAAGGAAAATGTGTTCATCTGATAAAACAGTGCCTTCACCAGATCTGAACCAACAATGGCAGATTCCAAGAAAGGGCTCCTTTGAGATATCTGAAGCACCTTCCCTGAGTCTACATGTTGCCATTAAACAAGATATTATTTATATTTTAGAAAGAACAAGTATTTGCTAACTATTTAGATCCCTTGTTTGGGTGCAATGGTGGGGGAAAAAAAAGGCCTATAATGATAGGTTCTTTTGGCATGTGAAACTGAATTCCCAATAAAAAAACCATAATTTTTAAGGCTACACAGCCTTCTTCAACAGCCAAAGAAATATACACTAGTTATTTCTTGAGAGCACAGCGAGATGGAGAGCTGGATAGAAAGGACTCTGACTCTCCAGCGTGGGCAGTAGAAATGTCAGGACAGGGCAACACCACATGGTGTCCTTCAACACCACCCAGAAAAGGGATCAGGGCATAACCCAGAGCCACATATGAAGTCCCTCAGCTCTCACATTTCAGGATGGGAAAACCTTGTGCTCTGCCAAGGCCCATTTCCCATGCCCAGCCATGAGGCCAGGAATGCCAGGCTGGTTTTTCCTCCTGGCTCCACCCTCCCCAGACACGCCAATGCCGGAGACAGCCGGTGGGGATGTCACCTTGTGCATCATTTCAGAATCTCACGTCCCTTCATTCACCCAGCCGTGCGGGGAGTCCCGCAGCCCCGGGGAGCCGGGCAGGCCGCTCCGAGGCGCACAAAAGCACAAAGCCCGGTGCGGATGCTGCGGGAGGAGGCGCGGGGGCTCTGCCCTGCCCGGAGCGGGGCCAGCACCGCAGCCCCGCCGGCACTGAGCATGTGCCCTCATCCCGCCCCAAAACAGCCCCGGGGCCGCGAAAAACCGCCCCAGGGCACAGGAGGGAAACAGAGAGGGCAGCCCTGCTTCTTTTGATACCCAGGGTTTGGTTGTTTGTTTAAACAAACCGAGCGGATCTCCCCGAGGGGGTTAAAAAGCCCCCGGGCAGCAGCCGCAGACTGCAGCTGCCCTGCCCTCGGCACGGAGCGGCTTTTGCTGGGAATAAAGAAGGACATAATGAAGAAAGCAAACGAGACTCATTCGTTAATTGAAGGATTCGTAGTTCTTTTTCTCCTGCTTTTCCAGGCTGCTCTCCATTGCTGCTGTGCGAGCTGTGGGCGATGGGGAGATGGGGAGCAGCTCCTGCAAATGCAGCTGGGCGAGGCTCAGCCCCGACCCTCCCTTGGCATACAGCGCCCTATTCTCTTCCCTGCTGCCACAGCACTGCTTTCCACGACTTCCTACTCCTTGAAATTGCTTCTTTGCTTGATCTGAGTCACAAGGAAGCCCCATTTCACGCTCCTTCATGATCTTAAGTCTCTTTGACAGTAAAACTGCATCTTTGAGAGAAGGAGATGTGCTGTGGGCATGCAGTGGGCTGGGAGGGTGAGAATGCACCAACTGGAAATCGCATGTTCTGCCTACGTGTGTCTCATCCACCACCTCGTCCATCTCAAGTTCGGTGCAACCTTGGTTTAGAGGGCTGGTAAGCCTGAGCCCTGCCTGCCACCCCCACTGTGCAAACCAGGTCCAACCCTGCTCGGCAGGGAAGGCAGGAGATGGGTGGCACCTCCCAGGAGTGCACTGCTGCAGACGCTCATCGAGACAGGGATACTCGCAGGAATATGTACAATAGCTGGAGGTTTTCTATCATAAACACGTTTTTACAGCGCTGTTTTATGTCTTTAATTGCATGCAAAGCCCACTCAGGATCAGCTGCGCCCTTATACTCCCCCCACATACACACCCCTCCATCCCTCTGTCCTTCTTTCCCCCTGCATCTCCTGGTCTTTTTAAAGCAGCAAGGAATAGAAAATGCATGGCAGGAAACCTCGGCAAAGGGCAGGGAAAGAAGCAAGAAGTGTTGCCTGGTTTCCTGCGGGCTGGTTCCCTGCCTGGGGGGCACAAAGCATTGCCTGCTCTTCCTTTTTGTCTGTCACTCCTGCTCAGCCCTCCAGTATCTCACTCCCCCCTCCCAAGCCCCTCTGCAGAATTCAGAGTCATTCCAAGAAAAAAAAAAATCGGTTTTCTAAATGAAAAAGACCCTCTAAACCCACCCACTGTTCATGGTACCATTTCAAGCTTCTCCTTCACCCACACTCCCAGTTTCAATCACTTGAATTTCTCTTTCCCAGTCAAAGGGGGCAAGATGGGTCTGTAGGAAGCTGGACCGAAGCAGCACAGCATCCTTGGGCTGCCATCCTGAAGGCAGACCCGAGCAGGCTCCCGGGCAGCCGCGCTGCGATTGCCGGCACTGCTGCAGGAGGGAGGAAGGGCTTCCCTTGCAGCATCTCATTTCACCCAACGCCATCAGAGGACCGCTCCCCTGTAGCATCTTCGAACCAAGAAACGTGAGCTGTGCAAGAAACCTGGGGCTGGGAAGCCCGGAGAATACACAAAAACCCATCCAGGCTTTTTTAGTTGGCTTTGGGGAATTTTTTAGGGCATTATCCCATTAGGCAATACATGATCTTCCCAAAACAAAATGTAATTTCTGATTTCCTTACATCCAGCTGCACCGTGTGCAATTTTTTTCTTAGGGGAAAAAAAAAAGCTCTACGACGTTACAAAAAGAATATTTAATTGGCACGTAGCAGCATCTTCTAATGGCACAATGAAATGGCAGCAATACTTTAAATTGGCAAGTTTATCACACGTGTATTCATATTAAAATAAAAAGCCCACCTGCTATCTTGCATCAGAGGGGTGTGTGTATGGGGGAGGAAGGGGAACAATGCTGCCATACAAGCTGCCTCCTCAGCACAGAACTCCCCCGAAACCCACGGGGCGGGGGGGGAAAAAACCCAAAAAAGCCCAATCCAAACCTTCAGAATAATGATAAAAAACCATATAAAACTCGATGATTTTAGAAGCGCATTGATGTCAAAGCCCCGAGAAGGCGCCTGTCCTACCTGAGACGGTGCTGGCCATGCTGCGGCGGGAGCAGAGCGGTGCTGCAGGAGCGGCGGGAGCGCAGGAGCTGCGGAGGTGCTGCAATGCTGCGGGAGGCAGGACTGACTCAGCTGGAGGGGGCTGCAGCCATCCGCGGCGGGGAGAGGCTGGAGCGCCCACAGAAAGGCGAGGGGCGGAAAGAAAAAGCAGGGTCACTAGTTCAGAATATTAATGAGCGTATCAGGCCTCCTTTCCTGGGTGGCTTTGACGGCAGATCCCTCCCAGGCAAGCCTGCCTGCCAGGAACGCAGCCCCACGGCGGCGGGGGGGGGCGAGACACACCCAGCCGGGCGCTGGCAAAAGAGGATTTTTTTTCTCCTCTTCCTCCCTTTCTTGTCTGCTCGAGATGGGCTAAACTGCTTTTTCCCTTGCTGAAAGCAGAATTAAGCAAAATAATTGTTTATTTTTCTTTTTTTTTTTTTTTTTTTTTTTTTTTTTCTTTTTTTTTAACCCTCACCTGCAGGGCCAGGTCGGGGGTCTGGTGTGACTGGGCTGAGGTGTGAAACCCAAACCCCAAACCTTGCAGCAGCTTTAGGCAAATGGCAAAGGGATCCCAGCATTTTTTTCTGGCATGGGATTAGTTCTTTTTTTTTTTTGCACCAGCACTGAGGCACTAAAGGAGCTGCAGTTTGAGGTGGAAACTGCTGTAAAAGTAGAGAAGAAAGAGCAGAATGGAGCCTTTTGATTTCAGTGAGATTCTCTGGGCTTCTCCCCCTCCCTAGGCATCAGGACCTCTTTTCTTATAATTTTCTGCCTGTTTTCTATAATTTCTATCATTTCCATTTTTGGGTATTGCCAGGGGCCAATGCTTCTGTGCTTTTAGAGCACCACACACACTTGGGAGCAAGGAATCCTCCCAAACCCACACATCTCCTGGCACGCTGCAATGCAGACACTCCCAAACAATTCCAGCTGCTGCAGAGAACCACAGGTTGTTGGAATACCTGCCAGTGCTCTGGCTTGCTCAGGGGTAGAAGCCACAGTAAATTCACTTAGAAACACCAGAGATTTTTCTACTTTCCTAATTTTTCCCCAATCTCACAGTGTGGTAACACTGTCATAGAAGAAAAGGAAAATAGAGAAAATGTCTAGCTCAGAATAAAATGAACACTATCCACACATTTTCAAAATTTGTTTGCAAGTTTTTTTTAATGACCTTTAACTGCTCCCTGTTCTGTCCCAGCCTTGTTTTGTAGTTCCAGCTCTCTCTGCTTTCTCCTTGGATTGGATCTCCAGGATTTGACAGGTTATCTTGTGTTTCAAAACCACCTTTGCCATGATCAGAGGAAGGCAGCCATGCCAGGCACCTCACTGCTGGAGTGATTTCCCCCTTCTGCTCAGGATGAACTCTGCCTTTGATATTCCCAGCAGTCCCAGGAGGGTCTGGCTACCTCCTGCAACTTTCTGGATCTTCTGACATCAGTCCAGCACACATTTTATTCCTTTTATCGAGGAAAGGGTGTGGAATGATTTAAAGGTTCCATGGCCATGTGTCCCACTGCAATACACTGTGTGAGAAAAGGGGAGCAAATGATTTGGAGGGTCAAGGTGGAAAGCTGTGTTGTTATTTCCCAGCAGTAAATGGACTGAAAGGCTCTGGACTATCAGGATTGAAAGAAATCAATAATTTGGGGGGCAAACAAAAGACTCAGAAAGACAACAAATGGCAACTCAAACCTCCTCTATCTGAAAAGGGGTAAATAACCTTCATGCCAACCACAGGAGTTTCACAGATGGCCCTTGTGGTTCTTTTGTCCCATTCCTGAAGGTTCCTGCTCCCCTGGATCTCATCTGGAAAGAGAGATCCTGCCTGGGCAGCCTCTGAACAAACATGGCCATTATTCACTTTGCACTTCTGCACAGCACAGTGCTCTCCTTGCTGGTGTGGTTCAGCCTCTTCCCCACAGAGGTTAAGGACCATCTTTCACAAGGTTTTTATTTTGTACATGGTTTATCTTTTTCTTGAAAATGAAAAATACTTTATCCAAGATCTTAAAACCCAGGAATGAGTGGGAAGTGGAGATGGGCTGGTTCGTCCTGGCTGGGCTGGCAGGGACAGGCTGGGCTGTCACACAACTCTTTGTGCTGCTCAGTTTTGAAATCCTCCCTCTCCAAACTCCGGCTTTGTAAGAACTCAGGGTCTATCCTAGGCAGACAAACACCAAGATGACAATCCAGTGTGAGACCAACACCTTTATTTACCATGTCTTTATCCCAATAGATACTGCAGCTTCACTCAACCTCCACAACAAGGAATGTATTTTTCTCTCTAAGCTTACAAGGCATTTCCTCTGCTGTGTTTTGAGAGGAGGCAGCCTGCAGCCCTGGTCAGGTGGGGTCACTGGTGCAGAGGAGCAGCTCCAGGAGCTGCGGGTGCTGACTCACGGCTGCTGCTGGGCACCTGCTGAGTCACAGCCCGCTCCTGCCGGGGCTGGGCACCTCCCAGCTCCCCTCTCCCTGCAGGTGACACTGCTTCTAGCAGCAGCACTGAAATAAGGCAAAAAAATCCCCTTTGGTACACTACTGATATTGCTCTTCCATGTGGGAAAGATTTACAAGGAAATAACAACAACAGAGTATTCCATGTATTTATGAGGAGTTTTAAATTTATTTTTTCTTCCCTAAAGTTATCCCATACTCTGATTTCACAAGGTAATTTCTTTTGCAGCTTCATCATGCGGGACTGGTATCATATTAAAGAGTTCACAGTCAGAAACATGAACAAAACCAGCCGTTAAATTTTGTGTGGAGAACACAAAGTTCCACGGCAATAACTCGGTGTTCTCCAGCTCATTCCCTGCAATTAAAGACAGTTTATGATCCAAGGAAGTTCAGCTCCAGGAATTTAAAGGCTGGCCACCAAAAGAGTAACACCCATGAGCTCCCCTGACCCAACACCATGACACAGGAGGTGCCATGAATTTGGGAACAGAACAGACCACACAATGCTCAACTTAGTTTAAGGTTTTCTCCTCTTAACATGAGAACTGTTCTGCACACAAACAAGCTGAGCAGCTGGCCAGGAGTAAAGCATTTTAAAGTTACAATAAAAGAAGCCACATCCTGTTCTACATCTATGAGACACAGCAATAAACCACAGAGATGAGTACAAAGTATTTTCTTCCTGCCTTCTCTCTCATCTAGCTGCATAAAACACAGTTTTACAAAATTCGGGGACACAAGTAAGCCATGCTTATGCATTTATTGAAAGCAAATTCTTACAAAAGTGGATAATCCATTAATCCAGAGCAGTTCACCAGAGTCACACGGCCTGAGCACCTGGAATGCCAAAGCCGGTCCTGGATGTGCCTGGATGCACTGGCAGAGGACTGGAGGGTGGGAGCACCGCGCTGCAGAAAAGCCGGGAACAAAGGCGCGGCACATTCACCCCTAACAAAAGAGACCCGTCAGAATTCATTACCGTTCCTACGGCAGGAGCTCAGCATAAAGCCACAGAACCCTCCCACCTCAAACGCCCAGGGTTTCACAAAGAACCCCGCCGCGTTCTGCCCTCTCCAGCGAGCAGCGCCGCCCACGGGGAGCAGAGCCCGGCACAGAGCGCAGCGGGGCCCGGGACACGAACTGTGCCCGAGGGCAGCGCTTGTCGCACGTCCTGACCCTGCAAACGGGGACAAACGCCACTCCCGGGGGGCCCTGCCGCGGGGGGCCCTACAGGGCTGGGAGGCTTTGGAAATGCAGCTTTTGGCGAGCGAACAGCCACACTCCGCATCTCCGGGGCCCAAGCTCGGCCTCCGCCCCGGGGGAAGCGGCTGCGGAACCGTCCGGCTGAACCACAGGGCCTGTCTGGGAAGCGGAACCGGCTTCCCTCACACCTAGCAGCGCTCAAACCCCACCGGGCTTGCGCTGCTCCTGCTCGGGGCTCCTCCTGAGCCGCCACCAGCCCCGCTCGCTCCCCAACACCCCGGCCCGGGCTCCACCGGGATTGCTCGGCCCGGGCCCGCCAGGGCCGCCGCCTCCCCGGCCCGTTACCGGGGCAACGCCGCCGCTCTCGCGAGAGCGCGCGCAGGAAGTGACGCATGGACGCGGGGGTGTGGCACGTGACGGCGGCGCGGGGATTCCGAACGGAGCAGCGGGAGGTGGGGGAGAGCCGGGACACGGGCACAGGCGACACGGGGGTACGAGGACACAGCGGTGTGGGGACACGGCGGTGTGGGGTCACGGCAGTGTGGGGACACGGGGGTACGGGAACCCCGGAGCACAGGGATCTGGGACCGCCGGGAGCGCGGAGACACGGGGACACAGGGACAGAGCAATACGGGGACACGGCAACACAGCAATATGGGGACATGGGAGTCCTGGAGCGCAGAGATCTGAAACCGCGGGGCTGAGGAGACACAGGGACAGAGCAATACAGGGACACGGGACATGGGAGCCCTAGATCACAGGGATCTAGCTTTCCACCATAAGCTCTGGACCGCGGGAGCAGGGGCTGGAGCGGGCGGTGCAGCCCCGGAGTACGGGACCGGGAGGGGATGCCGAGTGCCCGTGACCCTCCTGCGGAGCCGCTGGTACCGGCCCGGCCCGGAACGCTGTGTCCCGATTGCTCCTTCCCGTGCCCGCAGGGCCCGACAGGAAAGGTGGAGGGAGGCACTTTACACGGGCCTGGCGTGGCTGGACCCAGGGGAACGCTGCAGCCTGACTGAGTGTGATACTGGGAAGAAATTTTTCCCTCTGAGAATGGTGACAGCTCTGGCGCAGGGTGCCCAGAGAAGCTGTGGCTGTCCCTGGATCCATGGGAGTGCCCAAGGCCAGGTTGGATGGGGCTTGGAGCAGCCTGGCATAGTGGAATGGGGTTGAATGAGGTGAACTTCCAGGTCTCTTTCAGCTTATCTTGGCACGATATCGCCACCACAACAGGGTCAGCATGGTCTGCTCTTCCTTGCAGGCACCTCAGGGAAGGAGCCATGCCCAGGATCACTCTGAATGGGATCACAGTGGATTTCCCCTTCCAGCCCTACCCATGCCAGGAAGCCTACATGGCCAAGGTACTGGAATGCCTGCAAAAGGTGAGTGAGTGTCCAACTGTGTGTCATTTCTAACTGTACTAAATGGTTTCTCTAAGAAGAGGTTGTCACAATTCAAGTTTTCTTTATGTGCTTTGTATGCTGCTTTTCCAAATCTTCTCTGACCTTTTACTTGTATTTTGATTTTACTCTGTGGTAATGAAAATCGTGGCTGGCAGGTGACAGTCAGTAGAAATATAGATGGGCTGTTCCTGCCTAAATTGGGAAAAGGAAGAAAGGCTGCTTGTGTTCATGCAGTCTGTCCTTGGCTGGTTGGGTCTGACTGCAGAATCATGAATGGTTTGGGTTGAAAGGGACATTAAAGCTCACCTTGTTACACCCCCTGCCATGGGCAGGGACACTTTGCACTATCCCAGGCTGCTCCAAACCCCATCCTACCTGGCCTCCCACTTCCAGGGATGGGGCAGCCACAGCTTCTCTGGGCACCCTGTGCTAGGGCCTCTCCACCTTACAGGGAACAATTTATTTCTATTCTCCAATATAAACCTACTCTCTGTCAGTAGGAATCGATTCTTCCTTGTCCTGTTACTACAGGTCCTTGAAAAAAGTCCCTTTCCATGCTTCTTATAGCCCCCTTCAGAATCTGGAAGGTCCCAGTTAGGTCACCTTGGAGTCTTCTGTTCTCCAAGCTGAGCAATCCCAATTGTCTCAGCCTTTCCTCACAGGAGGGATTTTACCTTGTCTTGTTAATATCTGGACTATTTGTATAATTTTCCATTTGCTGTGTGAGAGGAGAATTTTACTGAATGAACGTCAAAATAATAAAATGGTATTTTTCACAGTAATTACCTTTTTTTCTGGACACATCTTTGTGGGAACCAAAGGATTGTTCTGAGGGACCAAACAAGATTATTGTGGGAACTTTGGCTTTCCACCATAAGCTCTGGATCACAGTACCTGCTTGGTGCCTCCTCTCATTGAACTCACAGTATTGTGATATAAATTCCTCTCATACCCTTGAGCTCAGCTGCTGCTTTTTTCCAATTTTTAGTATTGCCACACACTTAAAAATTGTGACATCCTGTAGGTCAAGGTGTTCCAAGTGCTGACAAAGTTCTGTGCCTAAGCTGGCATGGATAAAACCTTAATCCTAAGGGAAACCATCACTCTGTTAACTGGGAGCCTTAACTTTCTGGGCTGGTTTTTCAGTAACTTCTCACATTTTCATGTATTTTATGCTGAAATGTGACACACTCCAATGGCTCTAAGAGTGGAGAATTGAATTATTGTGCTAAAAAATGTGATGGCTGGCTCTGGCTTTTTGATTAAGCCTCATTAAGTTAATTAGAGGGTCCTACATGTTGATTAGACCTCGTGTGTGGGTGTTCCTTGGTGGGGCTGCCAGCTGGCGCTTGCTCCTTGGCTGCACCAAGACCTGTCCTGCTGAACCCCTCAATCCCTCTCTTCTTTCTCTCCACCAAAGAAGGTGAATGGCATTTTGGAGAGCCCCACAGGCACAGGGAAGACCCTGTGCCTGCTGTGTTCCACCCTGGCCTGGAGGGAGCACTTCAAGGACACCATCTCAGCCCGGAAAATCGCGCAGCGCATGAATGGGGTGGAGCTCTTCCCTGACAGACCCGTGTCCTCCTGGGGCACTGCTGCCACAGATGGAGATGTCCCAAGTGAGTACCACCACCTCTGCACTCAGGAATGGTAGTCAACACGTGCTTTTGTCTGTCCTTTATAATAAATATACAATTATAAAAGTTATAGAGCTGTTGTTGAGCAGATGGAGCACAGTTTCACCATTTTATACATTTTCAAGGTGTTTTATGTAGTTGGAATTTTTCTTGGAGCTCATTTAGTTCTTGGAAAATAATTTAGCTCATTTTATGTATGTGAATAGTTGGATGACAGCATTTCCTGCTGTCTCTACAAGCCAAACTGTTACCATAGTACCAGCTGGGGAAGGAGGCTAAGAATATCCCTAGTTCTCCTTTCTATGCTTATAATGTCTTTCTGCCTTTTTTTTTCTCTTCTATTTGGCAGCTTATTACACTGACATTCCAAAAATAATTTATGCCTCCAGGACTCACTCCCAGCTTACACAGGTCATTAATGAGCTAAAGAACACAGTGTACAGGTGGGTATGATTTAGGGTAGTGTCCTTATTCAAAGAAAAGGTAGAGAAACCCCTCTGGTGTAGTTATTGTTTGGACTTCTGTGGATGAATGCATAAAAGATGCTATCCAGAGAAATGTAGTTCCTTTAATGTGCATGTTTAGAGCCTGGTTTTCTTTGTTGATGGGCTTGGTTTATTTTAATACTTCACAGCTTCTCTCCTTCAGTCATAGAATCTTCAGAATTCAGTCTGGTTTTGGTTTTTTACTTGACACATTAACTTATTAAATTACCTTTTTAAATTTCCCCTATTTATATTTTTCTGGGGGCATTTTTAAGGCAGTGAGAAGCCATTGCCAAGTTGAGCTCATTAGGCTGATGTAAATCTTTTAAGAACTTTGTCGTTCTGTTATACCAGTGCCTGTCACAGTTTTCAGCTGTTCTCATGCCAGTGTGTGGCTAAACTTTGGACAGGCACAGCCATTTGTTCATGTAGTTCTTGGAGAGATACAAACTTGTAATAAGCAACAAAGCCCAAACCATGGTGAATGTTTGTAGTGAACCAGTTCTGTCCTAACCTTGCTCTGAACATCACAACCAGCTGGGAAAAGCTTGTAATGGCTGACAGGCCCCAGCTGCCTGGGCTGAGCTGTCATAACAGAACCCAGATTTTGTGGTGGATGGTGCAAATTGCTGCTTGTGACTTCTTGCTGTGAGCTGCTGCTGCTTATTAACACCCACTGCTGCCAGCAGAGATGCAGTGCCCCCACGTCCAGTAACACACACAGCAGTTACAGCCAGACTAATTGACTTGTTCTGGCTCTGAACCTTGCTTTGGGCTCATCTCTTTCACCTGAATCTTTCACTTTTGAGATATTGAATCTAAGCATGTACAACTCTGTTCTCTCTTGCCTTATTTTTAATGTCAGTTTTGTGTATCCAGGCCAAAGGTTTGTGTGCTGGGGTCCAGGGAGCAGCTCTGCATTAACCCTGAGGTGAAGCGACAGGAGAGCAACCACATGCAGGTGAGACCAGAGCCTGGAGAGGATGTTCAGGGAGAACGTGGAGGCTTTTGTGTCATTTCTGTGCCATTCTTCACTCTGACATTGTTTAGCTACAAGAGGCTGCATTTACAGTAGTTCTAAATGTGTTTTTAGGAATGTTTGGTTTCCAGTTATGTGAGTGCAAAATGTAATTCTGCCTCTGGTGACATTTTCTATCCAAAGAAAAATGTGTAGAACATGACAGTTAATAATTTGTAGTTTCTGATCTGCTATGAGTCTGTCAAGAGCAATAATTTCAAAACATTGCTTCAGCTATTGATTTAGCTGTTATTTTTACAATATCAAAGATTACTGTTTTGAAAAATATTAAGAGTAAAACATAACACATTTTTCTCTGAGCATGTGCGTGTTCTGTGCTGCAAAAAAAGAGCCTAACTTGGAAGGTGAGCAGGGTATGTGGTTTTAAAGCTGAAGAACTTTGATTAGCATTTATTTATTAGCTGGGGTTAGAACTGATTCCACTCCTTAACCTGCATTCAGTTCCTGACAGGCTGTTCTACTTTGGGCTGAAATAAGCTTTGTTTTACAGATCTACATGTGCAGAATGAAAGTGATGGCTCGTGCTTGTCATTTCTATAACAATGTCGAAGGTGAGTGTGGCTCACCTTCACTTCCCCTGGAAGCAAAGCCCTGGTTTTTGGAGAGGGAGGGATTTGCTAGGCAGGTGGAGAGGTTTGGAAGAGTTGGCAAAATCCACCTGTGTTTTTCTGTGTTACTGTCTTTCAAGAGTGAAACATTAGTGGGTGAGTTTGATGATCAGGGTAACAACAAATCTTTGTGTGATGCCTTCACCTAAGCTGGTGTCATTTTAATGTCATCTTTTACAGAAAAGAGTACAGAGAAAGAAGTGATTGAATCAATCATGGATATTGAAGACTTGGTTAAAAATGGAAACAAGCACAGGTGAGTGGTCCCCTCTGACCTTCCTCCCCCTGTCTTGTGAAAATAATGAAAATTGTTTCTCTGTTCACTTTTATTAATCCATTTGTGTATCAGAGTGCATGAATGTTGAATACCCTCTTAATATTTCTGCAAGCATTATAGTCTGTACTGTTTTCTTTTTTTAAACAGAGCTTGTCCTTATTATCTCTCTCGGAGCCTGAAGCAGCAAGCAGACATTATTTTTATGCCTTACAACTATTTACTAGACTCAAAGGTAACATGTAACTTTGCTTTTAAATACAGTTGTTCTTCTGTTTGTTTTATGTTGGCTTTTAGTGGATAAACAGTGAAGAGTGATGCCTGGCAAGTGGATGCATTATGTGTGATTCAAAACTGACCAAACCCCAGTTCAGTTCAGGACCATGGGGTTTTCTCTGTAATTTCTTTCCCATGATTAAAAAAAAAAATATTTGACATTTTTCTATACTCATAGAATTAGCTTTGCAGAATGTGGTTCCATTTTTAGGTGACATTCACTTCCTGGACACAAATCTTCAGTCACATACTGTGCAGTATTTTTGCATGCAATCCGATGTGTTTCTGTTCCTGCAGCTGTTGCATGATTTTCAGAATAAGGAAGTTTTCAGTAGAAACTGGACATATCAATTGGAAAGAATTTCTGGTTTTGTGTACAAACAGTTGTAATAAGCTGTTTGTATTTTATGGATAGGAAGTGAAACCTTTGAAAACTCTGTTGAGGAAACAAATGTGCTGACATCTTCATGCAACTTGAAGTAATTAATGAATTATAGTAAAAGCTAGATTGTACCCCACTGCTGCAGGAAGACTGAAAGTTTAATGAATTAAAAAAGAAATTTAAAAGATCCCTTAAGCCCTACAAGCAGAGAAGCATTGTGAAATGAAGTCATGTGGTGCTGGAGGGGTTGTGCCAGAATATCCATTTGCAAAGGCAACACAAGCATCAAGTTGTGAATACAAGGCAAATCCTCTGCATTACACCCCACTTCTCCCAGATCTCTGTTGTCAAAAATGACTCAAAGTGACTCAAATTAATAGTTAAACTTTCTCAAATTAGTCAAAATAATCCAAATATGACACATCAGGGTTTTTTTTTTCTTTATTACAAATTGTAACCTCTATAAACATTTACATCATACATTTTAGCACCTTCATTTCCAGAGAAAGTGATTCTGTGGTTTCTGCAGCCGGCAGCCACAGCCATTACTTGCTGTTTTCTCAAAGGAAAAAACCAACCCAAATAAAAAATACATGAGAACCCCAAAGTATCTCAGCATCCACTTCTCAGCCAATCAAATCCCTATTTCTCAGTGGCCTTTTTGTCCACTTCTTTGTTCTGATTTTGTCTTTAGAGCAGGAAATCACACAACTTGGACCTGAAGGGGACTGTGGTGATACTCGATGAAGCTCACAATGTGGTGAGTTGTTCTGGTCTGTTACCATTTTCAATCTGCACCCAAAGAGTAAAACAAACAGCCTGTAAAATCTGTACTCAGGTGTATGTTGCTAATATTCATTATCATGAACATTTCTTGTTTCTCTGACAGTTAAATTTTGTAGTTGAGTTAACAGTCCTTTGACACTGCTGATTTTTTTTATGAGGTGATGGTTTCTTTCTAAAGGGTGCATCTCCAGATTTATGAAGTGCTTCTTTTCTTGGAGACTTCTAAGAAAACACTGTGTAAGAAATGATGGAAGACCCACTCTTGAATCTGCATCAGCTCTGCCAAGTGCAGTAGATGGCAAACAGGCCTCTTGTAATATTTCCAAGTCCTCACTCACAGAGGAAAACAAGAAAAAATAATGAATGCTGCTGTAGGAGTTCTTCCTTTTTTGCTGGCTTGAAGCTCTTTTCTAAATGATGAAATGCAGAGGAACATTTGAAATATGTCCCTTTCTCTGCCACATGAAGGCACAGTCTCCCAGTGGGATTTCTGCTGAATAGCTGTGGTTTGTTGTGTGAGTGCCTGGTGTCCTTTCAGTAAACATCCACCCGGGCCTGCTCTGCTTCACTAGAGAGCCTTGCCTGGCTGCATCCAGGGTTTGCTCCTTTCCTCAGAACATCTTCTGTTGAAAAAATGTGTGGAAATCCTGTCACAGTTGTTTGGGGTTTGGATTTGTTTTTCCCTTTGTAGTGTGCAGGAATTACTAATTGATGCCTGCACGCAGAAATTAGCCAGAAGAGCTGCTCATTTTGCAATAGTTATCTGATGGTGCTGTCTCTTCCAGATTAATATGTGGAAATTTAGGGATTATCCTGAAATAAAATTCATTTCTTTCTGATTAGATTGTTTACACATGCAGCTTGCTCAGCACTTATTTTCTTTATAACTTATTTCTTCATAGCTATTACAGTCAAATATTTGTGTAGGTTAGGCCTTATTATTTATCATCAATCCTCAGGGAAAATGATTCTTTTTGTCACAGAAAATTTCTTGTAAAGCAATATATGATTTAATTTTCAAAGTCAAAGAAAGTTTTGTCAAAGTTACTAATCCTGAGTGTTTAAACCATTGCTACTTTTTAAATAGAAAGTAGAGAAATAGCTTTTTCGAAGAACAAACCAATTATCTAAGTAAAGAATTTCCTGCTTGAACATCAGACAATTACTGTCTGTACTCTCTAGGATGTTGATAATGTGGAAGAGGCAAAATCTGTTCTACATTTCAGAAAAAATGTTGTTTATGAATAGTCCAAGTCTTCAGGTGTTTATGAAATATCCTCTGGCCTGAGCTGGAGATCAAAAATAAAATCAAGCCTGGTTGTCTGGACTTCATCATGTCTGAAACTGCCTGAATAAACAGGGCACAGAGGGGTCAGAATAATTCTTCCATTCCTTCTATTTTAGGAGAAGTTGTGTGAGGAGTCCTCTTCTTTTGACTTGACTCCCTACGATCTGGCTTCAGCAATGGATGCAATAAATGTTGTCCTGGAGGAACAAGCCAAAGTGGTTCAACAGAATGAAATCAATGCTGAATTCAACATGGAGTTGGCCACTTCAGGTGTGTTGACAGTGACACGTCACTGTTTCTCTGGGATAATAAAGTGCCACTATCAAGAACTTGAAAATAACTTTTAGGGGAAGTTTCTGGGAAATTTACACTCCTGTTATTAAGTAAATTGTTGTTAATTAGTAATTGTTGCCAGACACTGGAAGATTTGATCAAACTAATGGGACATGAGGGGCTATGAAAGAGAACAGTGAGGGGACCACAAAAAATATCTTTCCATGTACACAATTCTAACCTTCATAGCCATAATTTCTGGAAAGGCCTAAAGAAACTGGGAATGAAAAAGGGATGAAACAACCTCTTTGAAGTCTTCACTTTTTTCAACAGGACTGAACATGGAACTGGAAGATATAGCAAAGATCAAGAGTAAGTGTATATTTTGTGATGTTGAAAATGGTTGAAGCAGTTTGAAAAGGTCAGCAATTACAAATCAAGCTCACATAGCATTGCCATATGTGGCATAACTTAAGCGTCAATGAATGTCTCACTTATAAGTTATCTGGATCTGACTTTTCCCAAGAACTTTTTAGAATGTTTAGTTAGTTTTTTCCCAAGAAGAGAGATTTGGCAGATGAATATGTCTTTTCCTTCGTTGTTAGAGGTTCCCATGTTTTCTAACCTTGTCAGTGTGCTGGAATTGCATCAGTTGCATAATTCTGCTGTCAGAACCTGAAGTTAACATCAAGAGCTTGAGATATCTCATGTATACAAAAGATTTTCAAGAACAACTTTCCCTGTCTGTAAAGAGTTTAACATTTAGCTGCTGACTCTTCAGCTTCATTAGAAATTGAGGTCATGGAAGTTCTTAGAGTTGAATATGAATATTTAAAGGTGATATCCAGGAAATTGGTTTTGATCAACAGCTGGGCTGCTGTCTTTTGTGACAGCCTTTGTCCTAAAGTACATTTGAAAAAGTGACTTAGATGTGTCCCAGACATGACTTTCTGTGCACCCTAACTTTTTCCTCTTAATTTTCCTAAAGAAATTCTTCTTCAGCTTGAAAGTGCTATTGATGCAGTGGAGCTGCCAGCAAATGGTAATGGAGTCACCAAAGAGGGAAGGTAAATTTCTTCTCATTAATGTGTTTAAATGTTAAAAAGAATGGCAAATTGAGCTGGGGCAGCTGTTAGGGCTATAGCTCTATTCTAGTTTCTGGGAATAGTATTTATTCAAGGTTTAAATTTTCCTGAAATCCCCTATCTATAGTAATCATTATTTTTGGGAGAACTCCCCTTTTTAGTGTTTCAAGAGTGGAAAATCCTCTGCTTGGATTTCCTGAGCTGGAAGAAGCTGTGCTTCTTTCAATTTTGTGTCATGATTTAAGCAGAGGTACCAGTGCTGCAGTGATGTGTCTGAGGTACCTCTGAGCTCATTTCTAAACTGGTGCCTGTTATACATGATAAAAAAGAAAAGAAGGAAATTGCATGCCAATCTGCTTCTAAATTAACAATGGATTGTATGTTGGGGAGGAATGATGGAAAAAGGGAATGACATGGTCTGTGTGCTTTCTGCCATGGCAGTATTGTGCACTGTCTTTATAAGCAAGTACTTAATTTTATTCTTGGAAATTTTTCATTCTCATGGAGACAGAAACATGTTTTGCTACATGATGGTGAAATTGTTCTTCTGAAAGAGCAACATTATTTGTGCCTGTTTGGTTCTTTACAGTATTTCCCAATTCTGCTTTTTCTTTATAAATTGCAGCTACATCTTTGATCTGTTTGCAGAAGCCCAAATAACCCTGCAGACCAAATCCTCCCTCTTGGAGTCACTGGAGCAGATTTTACAGTTTCTTTCAGGCCGTAAGTGCATGAACTTTTAAACTTTTTTACTCAGGCTTTTCTCTTTAGTGTAAGAAACTGGAAATTTGTGTTGTTGGGGGAGACATCAAATGATAAAGCCTCTGTAAGCTAAAATCTGACCTTAAAGACTTCTGTCTTATTAAGATGTGCAGAGTCCTCTGCTGGGAAACATATTTTATATCTGTTCATGTAGCTGAACTGATGCTGAGAACCACCTTGTGTCAAAACAGGAGTGTTTGGGTCTATCCATGCACATAGAGGACTTTTGCACAGACACTATTTTTCTCCAAAACCACATGGATTGTGGTGTGAAGCTTGCTGACATTTTGCTGATGGTACTTTTAATGTCTTGAGTTCTTCCTTGGTCCTGGAGTTAAAAAAACAGGAAGGTGGAGAATCATATAAAATGATTTCCCCCCCCTAATTTAACAAGCTTTTGTTCTAATGTCTGTCAGCATCCTGTTCCAAAATTACTCTTCTGTAAAGAAAATTTTTCATCTTCTACATGTGTAATCTTGTGTTGCTTTCTCCAGGTACTGGGATATTTGTCAATACATCTGGATTGCATAAGGTCTCAGATATTATCCAGGTAAATATTTAGTGCTGCTTCTATACATAAAGGATAGAAGAGTTGGTTTAAAAGATATGTAAAGATATTGGATCAATTTTATTTTTGTTGGGATGTGCAGTGGTGCAAGTTTGTAGTTTTTGAGGAGAAAGCTGCTGCCTGATGGGATGGATTAATCTGATTTTTACCCAGGTTGTTCTTTTGTAGTTCTGGTCTCTCTTTTTGGAGATGCTGTATTTAAATTTTGGCTGGGCTTAGCATCCACCAGGTGGAGCTGGGTCATTGAACTTGCTTGCAGCAATGTTGGGGAATATGAGATCATCTCATGAAATAACAAGAGAGGCTAAGGAAAAAAGCAAACAAAAGATAATTTAACAGTATTTTTTCCCCATTTAATTATTAACTTATGAGATGTCTAAAACAAAAGTCTTTTCAGTTCCATAGGAACTGAATGTGACACTTGTGGGTATCCACATAATGCTGTCATCTCCTTTTTGTACACTTCCAAAACTTTGTTTATGAAAATCCCAAGCCCCATAAAATTCAGAGATGCAGTGAGCCTCTATATTAGACAGTGGTTTGTCTGATATATGTGTGCACAAAGGCACCAGAGATTAACACCCTGTTTAAAACTGAAAATGAAAACTTTATTCAAACCTTGCAGACCTGTATGATAAAGACAAGTCACCTGGGTGTGTTTTGAGTGGTCCTGGCAGGTTTGCAGCACTGAACTCTGAATGCATGGGTGTTTTTGGGGCTGCATTCACAGTGGCATACACAGGATTTCATTTTTCTAGCAGTGGTTAAACAAAACTTTCATGTGTGTTCCAGTACAGTAGTAGTGATTTATGGTACCAAATGGTTTATACTGGGAGAGGTTGCTGTTCTGAGGGAAAGCCAAGTGAGCCTAATTTAAATTGGTTTCTCAGGGTTTTAAAGCTGAGAGATGAGAAAATTCAGAAGTAGAAACCAGGTCCCCTGATCCCAGAGGACTGGGAATAATTGTCTGTGTGTGCTCTTTTGGGCTGTGGATAGATAAAAAAGGAGATTTGACTTTGGAGGAGAAAGCTCAGATCCCTTTTTTGCTGCTGAGCACATGCACGTGGACAGTGCCTGCAAAGGATCTGCCAGGGGACAGTTTGCCATCTTGAGATAGGAGGGACATGGACAGAGTTTGCTTCTTGCAGAGCCTTGAGTCTTAATTTAACACCAGCTTGTATTAATTAATAGTAATTGTTTTTCTTGCTTGTCAAAGAACACTTACCAAAATGCCTTTTGTGCGCCATATCTTTGGCTATTTTTCAGGAGTAAGTATTTCCAGGAATTGTGCCTTTTTTTTTTAATTGCTAGGGAACATCTTGTAACTAGCTGATACTCTTATGAGCTTGGGTAATTCCTATCAGTGTCTGGAGAAATTTTGTTTAGAAAAATTAACAGAGTTGTAAATATTTGAGAACCACAGCTGTTTTCACTGAAGTTGCACTGGGATGCTTTATGTTTGAAAGAGCATCATCTGTAGTCGTGAGACATCACATGCAGGAAAGGGGGGAAAAGCATAACTCAGATAGAAGCTTTTAATTTAATGTATGGACAATTAGATATGATTACAACTGAATTATTTTTCTAAGCAGAGTGTTATTAGCAGAGGGACCACAGATGAAATTTTAAACTGAAGGAACTCAAAAAGCTCTTCTATGCTTGCCTGTGACTGATCTCCTTAGAGTGTTTTTTTTATCCACAGTCAGAGTCATGAACAGTGTGAATAATAACATTGTCATTTATGTAGTTTGAGTATGTTTAGATATTGACTTGAAGTTTTTGGAACAGTGAGAGCACCATGTGGGGAGCAGGAATTGCCTGGAAGAACCACCTTTATTCAAGAGTTATCAAATAAGACCTTGTTGTCTTATTTGATAACAAGAGTAAGGAAAGAAATTTAAGGTTATTGCAGCAGTAATGTTTGTGGAGACACTTCTCAGTGTGGGGATTTTACCAAAAGGATGTATGTGTATGTATGTATCAAAACTAAAGTGGCCACAGGACCAGGGATGTCATTGTCCCTCTGGTCTGGGCAATGGTGAAGCTTCACCTGGAGTCCTGTGTGCAGTTCTGAGCCCCTCATGACAAGAAGGACATGGAGGGCTGGAGCATCCAGGACAGAGAACAGAGCTGGGGAAGGGGCTGGAACATCAGAGAGGCTGAGGGAGCTGGGGGGCTCAGCCTGGAGAAAAGGAGGCTCAGGGGGGACCTTCTCACCCTCACAACTCCCTGACAGGAGGGAGCAGCCAGGTGGGGGTCAGGCTCTGCTCCCAGGGAACACGGACAGGATAAGAGGACATGACCTCATGAAGTGTCAGGGGAGGTTCAGGTTGGACATCAGGAAGAATTTCTACATGGAAAGGGTTGTCAGGCATTGGAAGGGGCTGCCCAGGGTGGAGCTCCCATCCCTGGAGGTGTTTGTGGAACACCTGGATGTGGCACTCAGTGCTCTGGGCTGGGTGATCAATCACAGCTTGGACTCAACCATCTCAGAGGTCATTCCCAACCTAAATAATTCTGTGGTTCTGTTTCCCTGCATTTTGCAGACAGTGTTCAGCGTGGATCCCCCAGAAGGAGTCACAACAGGGTTCCTGCCACGTCAGGCAATATCTAAATATTACAAGGTATGGGAGCTTTTGTGTGCTGTGTTTTTCCTCACAGCATTTAATGTCTGTGCTTTGTGTATCTCAGCCTTGGAAGGATGTGGGTAGTACAGCACATGATGTTGATTACAGGGAGGAAAAAGGAGACCACAACCAAAAAAAACCCACCAAAGGAACGGTATTTAAATTAGATTCTGAAGAAAACCACAATTTTAAAATGAATTTGTAAATTAAATTTTGAAAGTGCAGCAAATGGAAATGTCAGAAAATTTTGAAATTGGGTATTAAACAAGAATCAAGGTGTTCTTCCAATATTGTATTTTTAGTTTAGCCCAGTGCTAAGCAACTGCAGCAAAACCACTGAACCTCCTCCCTGAAGTTGTTTTAATTTGTTTAAAGTTTGGAATTTATGGGATGTGTTGCTATGATGAATTTTAGGAACAGATCTTTTTCTAGAGATCACATTTAGACTTTATACTATTTTTGTTGCCAAATGAAGCAAATCTTTCCACTATGATAGTGTTCTACATTTGATCTGTGTGGTTTATGCTGGTGGAAATACCCAAATATTTGGGTGCTTGGTCTCTGCCCATGAAAAGCTGCTCCCATCATCTGATTCAAAAATGACTGGTTGGATGGTGATGCACTTTTTTGCTCATGGTTACGAAATACTGAAAGCAAAATAGAAAAGAGACAGGAAATTTATATAACCTTAGTAAAACTGTAAAAGTGGCAATAATTGCATTAATTACTCTTAATGTAGGCCAGGTTTTTTTGAGGGATGAAGTTCAAGTTCATTTCTGCAGCCATTGCTAGAAGTGTTTCTTACTTTCCTTCAGGTACATATTCATGTGGATAATGGTAATCAGAAAAAGAAACAAAGGACAGATCTCTGGAACTCATCATCTTCTAAAAGACAAGGTATAGGACTGTTCTTGGGGAGGTTCATGCAAAAGCTGCCTTGAAAACTCATCAGCTGCTCCTTTCTGATTCAAATAGAAGAGAACAAGTGCAGCTTCATTGTGGATTCAATGAGCTGGGGACAAGCTTTTCACTTTTATAGTCATTTCTGAAGGGGAGGTGGCATGTGCCATCCAATATAAGAATTTCTTGTACCATTGGTGGTTTGTGCACTGCTGGAGTTCTTTTAGGACAATGATTCTGGTGGAAGAAAATCATCTTCATCATGGAATTGTTGTATTGGTGTAGAGAAAATCTTCAGAGCAGCCAAGAATGGGGAACTCTCCTCCAACCCTCAGGTTGCTACTGAGGTTCATTACAGGTTCTGTTCTTATACAAGCTGGATTTCTCTGTACAACTGTGTTGACTTAAACACAAAACTGGTGTTGAATAAGGCTGTAACTGCCTTTGGCAAAAAAGGGGTTCAGTTACAGTTTTGACGGCAAAAATGTTTGTCAGAGGTGGTATAAGAAATTCTATTCCGTTCTCTGTTGAAATTATTTACATTGTGGAGGTGTTACAGTTTGTTTGCTCATTTTTGGAGCTCTGTAGAGAAGTTTCATGTGATGTATCAGAGATCTTGTCCAGATCATGTGAATTCTTAGGCAGAAAATACCTTGCCCTGGGGCATGTTTACCTTTTCTGGGATCACCTGCTTTGTGGAACTTCCTACTTTGAGCAACTTTCAGGGTGTGTTGTCACTTCTTGAGAGTTTCAGCTCCAGCTATACTTTCCAATCTCCTCCCTTCTCAGTCTCCTCCCACCTGTTTTGTTCCTTATGCTCTGCAGTTCCCAGTATCTGGAATTACCTCAATATAACTGAGGTAACTTCAGAACCATATATTTAGAAGAAAAGAAACTTGGCTTCTGAATCAAAGGCTTATCCTAATGCTCCTATAAAGCAGCATCAAGCTTGGCTTTGTTGGACTGCAGCATTCATTCTTTCTGATATTTTAATTTATTTTTTAATAATTAAGTTAAAATTTTCAATTTAAGTTGACATTTTCAATTACAGAAGGCAGCTACAGATCCCTTTACCTAAGCTTTCTTAACAGAACACTCTTCAGGGACTTAAGTAAATACTTTGTCTCATAACTAGCTACTTAATTACTCAGTTAAGTGCTCATGAGTCTGTAATTATCTCTTTCATGGTAGTCCTTCTTTTAAGGGCAAAAATAACATTTTTCAAAGAATGAATTTTCAAGAATTTACTGGGTTTGCACATAATAGCCCCTTAAATGTTTCCAGGAAATTAGTGCTGTTTAGTAATCTCTTAATGCTGTTTTCCTGAGATATTCCTCAACTGGAGTTTTAAGATGCAGGAATAATTCTGAGTGGATTTGGTTACAGATGGGTGCAGGAAGAAGCTAATACAAACATTTTTAGGTTAATTGCACAATTTGGAAGATTTATACACAGAAATACAAAGCAGTGGGAGAATTCTGTGACTCAGTAGATGGATTCTGATATATTTGTTTTTCAAATAAGAACAGTATTTGCAAGTACCTGTGTAACACACCTGAGTATGCTGACATTTGTCCTTTATGTAAGCCTAGCAGAGGCCAGACATGATAGATGGAGTCTCTGGTTTCCTGTAGTGATGGAGAAAATGGTCTAGAAATAATTCAAGCATTTAAGAACAGCTGTTTTCCAGGGATTTTGTGGAAATTGTCCACTCAAACATCATTCTCTACAAAGTAGTTGGTGAGGACAAGGGGCATAGCTTGGGGTAGCTGATGAGATTGCTGCCTGAGTCATCTGGGAACAAATGCTGTTTATGTCAACAATATTGGACTGTTGCAGTTTAACATTTGCTCTAAATCATCATGTTGTAGACTATTAGTAAGCCATTTCTCCTTGCATTAGCTGTCCTTGTACCAGGAATGGAAAAAGAGCCCAGCTTTGTTTAATGCCCAACAGTTCCTGCTGGTGAATGGGACTTTAAAAATGGATTTGTTGTTGTTAAGCTTAAAGACATAATTGCAGCACATCAGGCTAAAAATGTACAGCAGCCCCAACTGGTCCAGGAGCTGGGAACTGGTGCCTGGCTGAGTTACAGAAATGTGTTTCCAGCTGAGCACTGGAGGAGCAGACATGAGGGGCTGCTGTCCTTTTCCAGGCCATCCCATATCAGCCCAGTTTGGTTTTGTGCTGGGATTTCTTGGGTTCCTGGCTGAGTGACTTTGCTCTTATCTGTAGATACTCACTGGCTTGTCCAAACTAATTTGCACCAATTGTTGGTGTGAGTGAGAAAGACAGGGAATCTCCTGAATTTTGGAATGTGAGTCTTCTAAAATTTGGGCATTGTCTGGATAGGTCTGTCCAAATGAGATGGAAGGATAAAACTTTCAGCTAAATGTTCACTTGTAATTCTAAGCAGTAAGTGACTCACTGGGCAAGTCTTAATGGGGATTTCCTGAAAGAACCAGCTTTTTCTTTTGGAAATGAAGGCTTTGATTGACTTGTGTAAAATTCAAAGAAATTCACGTGATACTTCGGTGAGAGGTATTTATTTTTTTTACTGAAATGAATCATGAAAAGCAGAAACAGAAACTAAAGGTGATGTTTGATTTGGCTGCTCTTGTTCTTGACATGGATTTTCTTTTCATTCCCTTGTGCCTGTATCTCTGTCAAGCTGATGCAGTTTTCAGCAAGCCTGAGCTGAGCAATGAAGGAAATTACTGATGTGATTTATTTATTTTTCTTAATATTCTTTCTGTTGATAACTTACATATTTTCAGAGTCACACACTAAAATACATATATGTGTGTGTATATATATATATATATATAGATATGTATATTTGTCACCACATCCCACAAAAGATTTGAGCAGAAATTGAAATGTTTGTGAGTTGACTCTGGGGAAAGTGGGAAGTTTAGGTGAAAGATTTATAGCCTATATAGTTACATACGAAATTCCTTATAGATAAGGGGTTCTTTTTTCAAGCCAGTGCAAGGTTGGACATACTCTCTTGTTAGATTATGAGGAAGCAGTGATATTTTCATTAAAAGTCATTAAATCTGGGAAGAACCAAAGCAGGAGATACCATACATCTGGAATTTTGACTTTGGATGCTGTCTGGTTTACTCTCAGAAGTTCAGGTGCTGTGTGCCATATGCTGGTCATAGTCCAGTTTTTCCACTTTGATTTCTTAGTGTTTTCTCTTTATTTAATGCAGGGAAGACTTTAAGCTATTGGTGTTTCAGCCCTGGGTACAGCATGCACGAGCTGGTTCGCCAGGGAGTCAGGACAATCATCCTCACCAGTGGGACACTCTCCCCCCTCTCATCATTTACCATGGAAATGCAGATGTGAGTACCTGGGTGTGGGACACTGCCATTCCTGAAAGATGCACAATATGTTCTTGTGGATTTAGGTGTTATTTCAGGATTTTAAAGTCCTCTGTTTGTCCAGAGAAGCTGTGGCTGCCCCATCCCTGGAAATGTCCAAGGCCAAGCTGGATGGGGCTTGGAGCAGCCTGGGATAGTGGAAGGTGTCCCTGCCATGGAAGGGGTGAAATGAGATGAGCTTTAAGGTTTCTTCCAATTAAACCATTCTATGATTCTATGGTTCTGGAACTGGTAGGGAATCATATAATGGGTATGACTGGGATCTTCTTCCTTTTTTCTCCAGCCCTTTCCCTGTTTGCCTGGAGAATCCTCATGTAATTGATAAACACCAGCTCTGGGTGGGGATCATTCCAAAGGGACCTGATGGAGCTGTGCTTACTTCCACCTATGAAAGAAGGTAATGAACTTCCATGTGGAATCCTGCTTGGAAGCTTTGGGTTCCAACGTTGAGTTCTGTTAACAGGAGTATGCCAGCTAAGTAAGGGATCTGTAGTGGTTTTCTTGGATAAATGCTGAATAACAACACCCTTTAACCACTCCTATTGAAGGTCTGGAAGGGATCAGGCACTGATATTCCTTGATGGCCCTGGCCAGCCTCAGCTGGGACTGCACCCACAGCCATCCCCCAGGAGCTGCACTGAATCCTATCCAATTTTTTTTTTGCTGAAGGCTTAATTGACTTGAAACATGACTGGCCTTTGCAATAACTATTTTTATATTTAAAGCTTGTCACCATGCCCAGCCTCTCTTTCACCTCTGGATTGCCTTCTTAAGGAAAACATGTCCAAATATTTGTCAAGCTTTTCATCATCATTTTTCTTGCTTGTCTGGTCTTCCATCTCTTTGTCTTTCTATCTGTTGTTCAGAGTTGGCAGTGCTTCTGCTGCCAGCAAAGGCCAAATATTCCACGGAACTGGAAAGGGACTTAGTAATTGTAATGGTTTTTTACAGAGAAGTCATAATCTGGAAAACCCTCAGACTGCATTTCTTATTTTCAGAAGCTTTAGTGTGCCATTTCAGTGTATTTCTGCTGAAGATACTGTATTTTAAAGAAAGAGGGTTGGGGATTCCACCCCTCTAGGGCTTTTAGAACATGGGGATTTTTTGAAGGAAAGGGATTCACTGTGTTCACTCTGTTTTGACAACATCTCTGTGTTGATACTGGTTTTTGTATGTCCTATAAAAGTATATATGTTAGGTTTTTTCCCTGCATATATAAATTTTCTGGGAAAACAGTACACAAAACTACAAGGCACTAAAAAAAAGGATCATAAAGGCATGAGAGAATAGGGGAGTTTTCAGTCAGGTGTGGAAGAACATAAATAATCCTGCCCACTGGAGAGCAGAACTTCTTCAGCCAAAGACAAAGTGATTTATTGAGTAATAACCATAGTAACCAAACTAATTGCAGCAACACCACACCTAATTGTAATGTTAGTCAGGCTTGGCAGACTTCCTGGCAAAAGTCACACATGTGTTGCTACTCATGTGGCTGCCATTTCTACCTGAACATTTTGAAATATTGAAGCTTAGATCATCTTCAGAGCTATCAATAAGAATATTTCATAGTATTAATAAAATGTAGTCAAGGTATTGTTAATTCTTGCCCTCGGTGTTGGTACTTGCCAAAGAAGGGAGAGCAACTGGCAGTCTGCAAATATTATTTTAGATGAAAGTCAAAGGAAGTCAGTGTGGATGAAAAACATAGAAAAGGAAATGCAATGGTGTTATTTGATTTTTCTTCTTTGTAGGTTTTCAGAGGATTATTTATCTTCTCTGGGGAAAACAATTGGTAAGTGAAGTGTGTGGATTTCAGAAATGGGTTCATGCCCAGGATATTTGGAAATTTAGAAAGGGAAATGCTAAAGAAGATGCAGTAAGAGAAAGATAAAGGATTGCAGTGCATAGCTTGCTGCTATCAGGTTTTCCATGTTTCTACTTGCTCAAGGCAACTGGCTGCTGCAATAGCACATTAAATTGAGTCTCTGGTTTCATATTTCCAAGTCTGGACTTCTGTCAGGAGTTTGTGTTTGGATCAAAAATGTGGTTACTAAACACAGTCAGAAAGTGGCTCAAACTAGGAAATCAATTCCCAGAGATGATGCAGCAGAGCAATTGAGAATCACAGGAAATCAGTGCAATTTTTTGTAACACTTTAGACTGTGTCAAGCCTGCCTGAAGACAGCATTTATTGTTTTGGTAATCTTTTATAATAGAATTACAAAGTCATAACACATAAGGACAGAATAAAAGATCATCTGTGTAGCTTGGCTAACATGATTGAAAAGAATCAGTTAAATCTAGAAATGCTTGAAGGATGTGGAGGAAGAAATGAAAGCTAGTTTGGCTTCAAACTTACACCTTGACAAGATTATCAAATTATTTTAAGAAATTGAACAACTTCTAATACATAATCATTCATGTCAAGAAAGTAGAAAATATTTGGGAAGGAGGCCACACTGTTGTTTTTCCTCTGCAGTCCATGTTCTCCATCCCAGGATGAAAATGCCCTGAGCTGCACTCTTGTCTTCTCTCCCTGCAGGCAACCTTGTGCGAGTTGTGCCACATGGGCTCTTGGTGTTCTTCCCATCCTACCCTGTCATGGATAAGAGCCTGGAATATTGGAGAGTATGTTCATTGCTCTGCCTTTGTTAGGTGGTTTGGTTACTTGCATCAGGCAGCTTGTAGTTATTCCATTTAACTATGTTAAATTAAAAACCTTCTATTGGACGTGGTTGTTGCTCATGGAAGGGAGTTGGAACTAAATTATTATTAAGGTCCCTTCCAACCCAAAATGTTCTGGGATTCTATGAAAAATTTTTTGTTAGTAAGTAAATTATAAAATCTGGAAGGCAAAATCTCAGGTAAGGCTTCTTTTATTTTGATCACAATATACTGAAGTGCAGTGCTGTAGAAACCAAACCCAAAAGAATCTTAATATATTATTCCATCTGATATCACATTTTATTTAGTTCACTAGACCTTTCTCTGAAAAAAGGAGGAAAAAAGTCCAATATGAGCATTTCTTCTTTATTTTTAATTTGCAACCATTGCAGCTGTAACTTCTGGTACTTCTGTGCTCATGAGTTGAATGTCCCTGGTGAGATTTGCCAGAACAGTTTTGGTTTAAATGCTGCTTGAAAAGGCAGGGGCAGAGGTTCTATGCTGTGGAGTGGGACTGGGAGGTGGGTGCAGCAACTCTCCCATCTGCCTGATGCCTGAGGTGCTCCAACTGCAAGGAATCACTGCTAATGCTCTCAGGGGGTTGCACGTTTCTGCTCCCATCTCTCCCAGTGTTTGGCAGGAGAGGAGCAGGCTGTGGTGAAGAAGTGTTTCTGTTCTTGTGGAGTGAGCTCACTTGGCATTTCTGACCTGCTCCTTCTCTTTCCAACAGGAGCATGATTTTGCCAAAAGAATAGAAGAAGTGAAGCCGATGTTTGTGGAACCCAGGAACAAAGGAAGCTTTTCAGAGGTCGATTATTTCCATTACATACTTTCATCATTTTCAGAAATTGTTTTTATGTTTAATGACCTTTTCTAAAGTGTGTTTGGGTATGAAACACCCCAAGTTTTGGCCTAGAGTGAAAGTAAAACTCTGACTGCTACTTTGAAGTGTAGTTTTGCTGTGCATCCTTCCTTTCCTCTCTTGTCTGGCCATACAGGGTTCAGTCTTCATTTAAATCTGGTGACGTAAAGCAGCCAACACACACAAGTGCTGAGTAATCGAGCTGGTGGAAAGCTGTCACTTCAGTAGACAGCATTTGTGAATGTTCTGCAGGACTTTTCCTCCCAGCTCATCCTGCTTTGGATGTTTAACAATTGTACAGTGTCATCCTATTTATTTATAGCCATTCTGTTTGTTTCTTGGAATAATTAATGTTTATAATTGCTTTCCTGTTGTGTCTATTTTACTTAACAATCTGCAGAAACACAGGATGGTCCATCTTATCAGAAGTACCTGAATTTTTTTGTGCTTACCCAGATGTTTTCTGGATTTCACAGTGATATGAGGATTTTACTGAGAAAATGGCTTCTCACACTTGCAATTAGTTGACAGTTATACTAAGCCAAATTAATCACAGTTTAGATCTTAGTGTACAAAGATCTTAGTACAGGATAATACCATTCTTCCTCTTAAACTTGTTTGTATTTTAGGTTATTGATGCCTACTATGATAAAGTCGCCTGTCCTAAGTCCAATGGAGCTGCTTTTTTGGCAGTGTGTCGGGGCAAGGTAATGTAACTGAGAATTTGTTTCATCTGAGGTCATATTATATAATTGATAAGAAAAAAACTTCCTTTTGGATTTAAGTACCTTTCTTATTATTCGACTGTAATTATATACGGGGAAAAAACAAGTGCTCTGAAGCTTTTTCAAAATTAGGTCACATTTCTGTGTGATTCACTCTTGTTTTTATTGGAGGGACACATTTTGATTTCTCTGAAGTGGATGAGCATCATACTTGCATTTCATGTAGGCTGCTCACTGAAAACATAACCCATTAGATGAGAGCAGCTGTTCTGGAGAACTGTAATGAAACAAGTTAAAACAACACTGTTGCAAACCAAACATAATGCTTAGCCTTAAAACACTTGCTTTATTAACTTCCTGTTCTGTGCATTTGATGGCCTTTCCTTTGCATCTTCCAGTGCTGGTAAATTGACTTATGTTTATCAGTGGAAATACTGGTGAAATTACTCTTTGAGCCTTTTTGCTGCTGTTTACTGTATACCAGAAGAAGTTACAACTTCTTTTGCAGCTTTGGTCCCAGTCTCCAAAGAGGCTGTTGAAGTGAAGAAAAGATGTGGCTCTCTCAAGTATTGTTGCTGAGATTTGGATAATTGATTCAGCTGAAAAAGAAAACAGCTTTTTTTTTCCTTGATTTTTTTTTTCAGTCTGTTCAACTTTATTCATTTCACAAAGTGATTTGCCAGCACAGTGAGCATGTGTAGGACACATGAGTGACAGATACTTGATGGAATGTCAACAGCACAGCTGCTGGGCATGGCACTATGGTCTGGTGAACCTGGTGGCTTTATGTTATTGCTTTGAAGTGATTCTGTTAATTTTTACTGTCAGAGAAGATTTGCTATGTTGTTATGTCTTGTCAACAACCCCCAGGGTGTGAAAGGTTTAAACAAAGGTGTTGACATGTTCTCAATACAGCTGATATTATCCAGGAACAGGACAGCTATGAACAGGGTTTGCTGAGCTGTTCTTTGGCAGAGGAAAAAGTCAAGTTTAAACTCCTGGTAATAAAAGAAAAAAAAATCTAGTTGAAATTATTCATTCACGCTATTGATTAACTACACTAGACCAGGGAGGTAATTGAATGGAGAAAAAGGGCCAACAACTGCTGAATTGCTCTGAAATGTCACTGCAAACTCTATTGAGGATGGAAAACTCTGTCCTTGCAGGCCAGTGAAGGCTTGGACTTTGCAGACATAAATGGACGAGGAGTCATCATTACTGGGCTTCCATTTCCCCCTCGTATGGAGCCCAGAGTCATTTTAAAGATGCAGTTCCTGGATGAGATGAGAAAAAGTGGTGCAGGTGGACAGGTAAGACTGGGCAGCTTCTCACTCTTGGCTGTTTGCATGTTCTTGTCATTGGTTCTCTCTCTTGTCCCAGTGGGTTCTGGCTTTCCATATCCTCTCAGTCTCGTGGGACCATGAATATCAGAAATTCAAACAGCTTGGGAATTTGTCACAAATCCAGCCATCTTTTTTAAACAGTGTTGAAGGTTCCATGTTCTGGAACAGTCTTAAATATAGGCCCTAATAAAGGTTGTAATTAAAGTTTACAAAATCTTTGTATGTTTGTTATCCATCTCTCATTCTGAGGGATGTTTTACATCCAGAGAGTGGGTGGGCAGGAAGAATGGCCTCTGCTGGCTGTTTTGGGAATGATTGTTTTGGAAGTGTGGTGGTGTGTGTCAGGCTGTTTGGGTTTGGTGCTCTATTGCTTCAGGCACAAGAATGAATGACGTGACAATTTAGTCTGATCTACAGTCTTAAAGAATATGGAGAGTCTGTTGTACTGCCAGGGCTCTGAGTGCACCATACAGGAAATAGCCTCTCCAGCTTGGACATTGCTACTTGAATTTTCTGTGCTCTGGAAATCAGATGTGACTTTTGAGTCCACCTGTCTTTGGTTTTCCTCAGCTCTTTGAGACTTGTCAGTACATCTGGTTGATATTATCCAACATCTGTGCTTCACTTTTTATTTCTTTAGGTAAAAAATAATGGCTGTACAGCGCAGAGAATACATTTAACATGGTGAACAATGTTAATTCTTCCTCCTACCTCTTGCAGTATCTGTCTGGGCGTGAGTGGTACAGTCAGCAAGCGTCCCGGGCTGTCAACCAGGCCATTGGCCGGGTCATCAGGCACCGCCAGGACTATGGGGCCATCTTCCTATGTGACCACAGGTAAGCCCTGGCTCACCAAATCCCTGAATATTTGGGGTTGGAAGGAACTTAAAGCTCATCTCATTCCAACCCCCTGCCAAGGGCAGAGACACCTTCCACCACTCCAAGCCCTGTCCTACCTGGCCTTGAGCACTTCCAGGTTTTGGGGCATCAATAACATCAACAGCTTTATATTCCAACATAGGTGCTGGTATTTTGAATATAAATGTACTGATGTTGCTGTTTGGAAAAGGCTTCTGTTCATAATAATAAAATTAATTTATATAAATATTGCACTACTTCATAAAACTGGATTGTTATCGTCTGCTGCCCATCCATGTAGTCTTGGAGCTGCAGAAGGAGATTAATGATTTTAATGGAGAATAAACCAATTTTCGGAATTCGTGTTTGTAATACCATGGGAAATTATGTGACAACAATTTATGGTCTTGGATTTTCTCCATCTTTCATTTGAGATGGCAATCATCAGCACTGCTGGGTTTTGAGAGAAGAAGAATGGAAATGAGGACAGATTGTTACTGAAACAATACTATTTATAGTCCTATATAATCCTATATTAACATTATACTGCATTAATATCCGTTTCTGTTATGCTATTTATATTGTAGACAACAGGAGTTTAATTGGTAGTACATGGAATCAGCAAAGCCCTTTCTTCTGGAAGAACACATCACCCCATTATATTTACTGCACTGTTATGACTTTGTGTTGCTGCTCCTCTCTTGTCCTTTCGGATAGTGTCTTGGTTTGAACAGACAGGTGTCTGCTAAGGAAGGCAAGAGCCTCCCTTGAAATGGAAAATGTAAATCCCCTCCCTCCAAATTATTATAATTTTGAAATTAAGGGGCTCTCAGGCAAAGATATGGGAGTAGAAAAACCAGTTCTTTATTAGGAAAATAAAAATGCAGTAATACAAAACAACACTAACAGAGTCAGAATGCAACCTGGCACCCTGTGGATCAGGGTGCTGGCAGCAGTCCCATTAAATGGTGGCTGCAGTGCTCTTGCAGTGACAGATGTGGTTCTGTTGGAGTGTTCACCCTTGCAGAAGGGTAGAGTTTTCCTTTGAAGGTCCAGTGGTGGTGCAGATGGGCCTGGACTTCCTCTGGGAATCCAGTGGGAAAAGGCTGCTGTGGTGTTCCAAATCTCAGAGTATATCCAGGTAGGAATGCTTGGCTCCTCCCCCTGGGTGGAGCATCTCCCAATGGGATGATGGAATTTTATCAGTCATGAAATGAGGCTCAGTAGCCCATTAACAAAAGATATCTCCCTGGAGGGAGGAGGGGTGGAAGAGAAAAAGAAAACTGCTCCACTTGGCTTTAACACAAAACTGCCCCACCTGGTTCTAGCAAATGGCAATAGAATACACACTCCCAGCCCCATCTTGCATTGCAGCCTAAGACAGATAGTGATCCAGGGTTCTTTTAATTAATTTAGCCCAACCTGGCAAATAATTCTCAGGTTTTCCCATGCTGCCCAGGTTCACAACTTGTGATGTCAGGGGCAAACTGCCCTCATGGGTCCGACCCTACGTGAACGTTTATGACAACTTCGGGCACGCGGTCAGAAGCGTCTCCCTCTTCTTCCGTGTTGCTCAAGAAACTGTAAGTGTCTTTTAAAAACCCCCACAAAATGAACAACCACCTTCCTGAATAGTGTTGGAAACTGGGAATGCTAAGCTAGGTGGGAGATGTGAGAGAATCACAGGTGATCTCAAATTGGAAGGGATGCTTAAGGATCACTGAGTCCAGCTCTCTGCTCCTCACAAGCCTGCCCAGCACGGGGTCACTTGTCACTTCTAAACACTGGAAGATTTACTGGAAGGAGGTATGCCTCATCTTTCTCCATGAGTGATCTGGGACAGGATGTTGTTCTTATGCTGGGCAATTCATTAGGTTACATCACAAAAATAACTTCCTCTTCCAGCTCCTCCTAAACAAACATGTATTTATTGGCTGGTATGCAAATCCTGGAACTGATATTGGCATCCAGAGGCTTTCTGTCTCAGGGAGGGGTTATGTGTGTGGAAGGATCATACCCCAAAATTTAAATTGAAGCTGACTAGTAATAAAGAGTAATAAAAACCATCAGTTGTTATTGCAGTTCAACACTGGGTCATCTTTACTAAAACAGCTTCTCTATTAGCATTAGGAAGCTGATGTTGTCTGTAATAGTTCCTTGATTTAAAAAGTAATATTGTAAAAAGGCTTCCTAATTCACTGGAGAAAGTCATAGCAAGAAACGGGCTGGAAGCCAGAATGGGAAATTCTTTGTTTCCAAAACAGAGGTTAAGATTAAAATAAGCACTTAAAAATTTCATTTGCAGACTTGAACGGCTTCCTGGAAGATGCTTTAGCCAACTACAAGGCTAAAATAGTTGTTCAGGCTGATTAGTTACATATGAATGATGCTGCAGGACTTAATGATCTTTTCTGATTATGAGTGACAGTTTCACGGTAAATCAAAACCACAGCCCGATGTGCTTTGTCAGAAGGAGCTGGTTTTCTTTAGCAGGTCCTGATCCTTTTTCTGGTACCTGGTCACTTAGAGTGCACTTACTGCACTTCAGCTATGTCACCTGGGAGGTGTTTGATCCTTTTTTTCAAAAGCCCATAAACCCAGAGTGTGTAAGTCTTGCTACCAAAGATTATTTGGGGAAAAGGAGATGTCTTTGGATGGTTGCTGAGATTTTTGGTCACAGCTGGAGTGGAAAACTGGTCTTTGCCTATTGTAACACTTTGTAAACTGTTTGCAGATGCCCCCACCCCTGCCTCAGTGCCCTCCTGGACATGCTGGTTCCCTAAGTGAAAGCAATGCAGCACCATCTACTTCATCTGAGCAGGTCCTCTCCCTGCAAAAAGCTAAAAATCTGGATGACCATGTTCCAAGTTTGAAGAGGAAAAGGAAAGGTAATGTTTGGGTCCTCACAGATGCACCTTTTTGTTTTAAGCTGACAAGGAGGATCAAGAGATTAGAAACTGAAATGGGAGAGAAAGCAAGGAGGGCTCAAAGACTGATGTAAAAGTCTGGTCAGAAGGGACACAGTTAACCATTAGAAAATGGAGGAAAATAGTTGCAATTGCAGAGGAAATTGCAGAGAAAAGAGGCAGATGGGGCTGGCAAAACTGTCCCACAGATGAGGAGGAGTTTTTGGTGGAGTGCCAGATAGTTTGGAAAATAAGACCTGGAAGTCTCTTTCTGCCTAGAACTGGCTTCCCTATGTCCTCATTCCATCCTGTTGTATAGATTACTCTTACTCAGTAATCTAAGAAAACAAAAAGAACATGGGAACAAAACAATCTTTAAAATTTTGTGGGTAGAATGCTAAAGAATAAAGCATTTCTCATGTCAGATATTCTTTCAGCACTCTAGACTACTTGCTGGTTTGGAATAGAACAGTGAAGTTTGTTTAAAGCTGTGGTTCCTAATCAGTTATGAGTGAGGGCAAGTTCACATTGCCTTTAAAGCCTGGTAACAGCCAGTGTGATTGCTGGTTATTGTTAAAAGGGTTTACTTTGGCCACCACTTTTTTCCCCTCTCAGTTTCCAACTGTGCACTTTTTGCTCCTTTATTGATTTGAGTCCGTCTTTTGTGCAGTTGCAGAGTGAGCAGCTGAGCTGTGCTGAACCAGTTTATTTACCTTTCATACACTTGACTGCCAGACCCATCTCAAAGGATGGGCTGGAATGTGGGACTGGAGGTGAAGGGAGGAAGCTGCATTTCCTGTTTAATAGAGATTTTCAGTTGCATTGCATCAGCTGTAACGTCAAACTCCCCTGTAGTCATACTGATCATAATATACTCCCATTCTTATCAAGATAGTGGCTTTCCTCAGTAACTGACTGCTGGAGTAATTCCACAAAGTAGTGGAAATACATTTTGTAGGTAATGCCTTACAGAAATAGCAAGCTGAGACTAATTTGACAAAATTCTTATATTTGAAACCTGGATTCTGATTAGTGAGAATATGTAATTTGGGACTTTGGTAACTGTCTTTTGGGTATTGATACTATAAGAATTGTCAGCTTTAAAAAACTTGCTCTGTTTAAAAGTAATAAATCATGGTTTGTACCAAAATCTCTTAAAAACTCTGGAACTCAGTTTTGGGAAAATCCATAAATCTAAAATAATTGAACACAGCTGCTGCAGTAAGACTTTTTCCCATTGATCCTACACCATTTTGGGGTTAAGTGACTTGAGGAAAAGTTTGAGAGCAGTCTGCCAGATTGTGGTAACAAATGCTTGAGCAATTTTGGAAATGATGTATAAAAGCAGTCTGCTTACTAAATTATATAATGCAATTTTGCAAGAGGTGGAAGATTATTTAATTCATCAACACATATTGTGGGTTGCTTTGTAAGATGGGGAGCTATCACTAAATTAAAGAAAATGCAGGAGAGCATGTGGAGTGTGAATTTGTCTCCTGTGTTGTGCTGTGATGGCAGTAAATGGAGATGGAGCACCCAGCCTGTGTGTGGAATATGAGCAAGAGTTTGTCTCACCCCGAAGAAAATGTGTTGGGCTCCTGGATGCCTTGGAGCGCAGTGAGAAGAGCAGTGAAGATGCAGAGGAGGAAACTGATTTGCAGGGAGAGGAAAAGGTAATGGCAAAATACTTCCTTGTAAGTAAAAATTGCAGGCTCTAAAGCAAAATGGTTTTGGCATCCAGAGAACCAGCTCAATTCTCTGTCGAGAAAAGCTCACTGTAATCAGCACCAGTAATTGCAAGTTCTCATAATTAATCAAAGGGTTTCCTTGCCACTTTGAAGCAGATGATTGACAGGTATGTGCTTGTTCTGTGCTCCAAGGCTGCTGACCAGAGATTCCTGGAAGTTAACCAGACTTTCTGAGGAGCAAGGAGCTCTCAGAGAAGGGATTTGTAAATACACAATTTGTCCTGGGTGGACTCTGTGTCAACACTTGGTATGAGACTAGATATTGAATTCAAAAAGGGATTTTCCCCAGAGAAAGAATGTTGCTGACTTGTGGAATATTTTATCTGAATCAAAAATCCTCTATCACAAGATCAACAAAGCTGCTTCTGTACTGTTAATTTTCTTTCCTCTTGGACTGGTATTTTTGATACATCAGTGATTAAGATGTGTTCTTACTTTCCCAAAATCCCTGTTTGCAGTAGTTGGAGAGGTTACTGCCTTTATTTGGCTGCAGTATTTTACTGTTGGCTTGCAGACCCATTTAGCAATGCCTATTGCAGCATTCTTAAGTACTTTCCTCAGGGAAAGAATGCCTGAGGTAAAATGTGTAAATGTAGGAGTGTCTGGGGGATATCTGAGTAGGCCCAAGGACATGAATGGAGACACGTACAGATCAGAGGGAATGTACAAAGGGCAGCAAATATTTAACTTGTGTGCAGCCAAGCGGGAAATGGGCTCTGTCACCCATTGGGTAGCCATGACATTGACACCAAAACCTATTCTTTGGAAAGCCTGGCACATTTCCAGGGACTTTGGTAACTCAGATACAGAATATTCTTAATACAGCTGCAGTGCTTTTGGCAGAGCTCAGCATTTCCTGGAGTTAGGTAAGCTGATAAACCCAATAGCTTGATAGTTGCTCAGGTCCACTTCCATTTGTGTATTTGGCCTATTTGTGCATCTGGCGTTGCTGCTTGTCTGAGGCTTGTGGAGAGCTCTGGGGTCACCCTGTGCTGCTTCCAAATTGATGACCTGATCCCAGCAGTCTGGTGAGTGTAGTTCTGAGACAGGCAGTGGCTCTCAGGCAGCCAGCTTTCACTCTGAGTCCAGCACTGAGCATTGGATTTGCACTGAGGATGGACTTGGTGTCATTTCCTGTCTTCACCATTCAGCATAGTGTCTGTGTTATCATTTTTCCTTTAATCAAGATTACACTGCACTCTTGATCCCTAAATAATGAAAGTTTAGCTGCTCTCATTCTGAAAGAATTTGCTTTGCCGTCTCAAAAATTCACAATACAAATAATAATTTCTCAATCCATTTAAGTAATAACAGTTCCCCGTAATCAGATTTCTTTGTGAGTTACAGCTCATGTCTAGGAAGCCTTATTTCTGCTGAATCATGCTTTTCAATGTGCTGCCTTTACACAGCACGGGACTAAAAGGATGGTTTTGATAATTTTTCTGATTTACTGTATGTATCATAAATATTTGACTTGCTGCTTATATTCCAATTCTTCACTCCCTTATGTAAAGAGAATTCCAGGCAAGAAAGTGAAGGGGAGTGTGAACACTGGTTACACACAGTCTGTGTACACTCTCAGGCTGTCCTGTAACAGTCTGCTGTGAGTCCAGCTTTACTTAGCCAGGAATTTGCACCCTCAAGACCAACTTTGTCTTTAATTTCTTCTAGTTTGGTCTCAGTGAGTTGTCCAGTAAATTTCTACCCTCTAGAAACAGGTACGTGCCCAGGCTCTGTTAAAATAATTTAGGTTGACTTGTTCCACTTCCTTGAATGGTATCACAAACTGGGTTACCAGGTTTTACTGCTGGAAATAGCTAAATTAAATGGGCAACAACTCTGAAAAGTATTTTGTACCTTACTTACTTTCTTTTCATCTTCACAGGCACATCGTCTGTCCACGCTTTCTCTTCAGTATGAGAAGAGATTAACAGATGAGCAGAAAGGAGGAAGGAAGAAAATAAAGCTAGTCAGCAATACAGTATGTGTTTCCCTGTGTCTGTGCCATCCCTTTGATTTATAGATTGCTTTAATTTGAATTGGAAATTTCCAGGCAGACAGATACGTGATGCTAGAACAAGTGTTTTTTCTCCAAAATGTAAATATTTATCTGTGCATATCTGAAAGCTATTTGTTGTGCTCTTTCCCAAATCCAGACATCCCAGACCAAATCAAGCACAGATCCACATAGGGTGGTAGGTGAAAAGAATTGTTTTCTGACACTGACTGTGTTGTGAACAATTTGACCAGGGTGGTGTTGATGGTTTCACTCTTTTTGATTAAAATGGAATAGTTCAGTTGGCAGGGACCTACAATGATGAGCAAGTCCAGCTGCTCTGGTAGAGCCTCAAATGGTTGAACTGACCAGTTTGGGGTAAGGGATCACATATTACCCCCATGAGGTGGGTCATGGTTGTGTGTTAGCTCTGCAGCTGTGCATTAATGTTTTGACCTGTCTCCAAACCCAGTTAACTCATTATGCAGCTAATTGCTTAAGTCACAATAAATTCAGGAGAATTCCCTGGGTGATGTGAGTGCCAGTAGTTGTCCAAGGTGCTGTCCTAACTGGATATTCCCTGTCTGACAATCTGCCAAGCACCTGGCAAACGAAATTGATCCCAAAGCCGGTAATACCCAAGAGAAGATAGAAGGAAGAGAACAGGTTCATGCAAAAGGTTGTGTTTGGAGTTTGTTGCTATCTGATGTCATGATGAGTCAGCTCAGCCTCCAGCTTTGGAATAGATGTCATTTTGTTAACCCTTCTCCTAAGAATAGAATTGTGCAATGATACTTGGCTGCCTTCTCTAGGAATTTTTCTTGAAGTTATCTGTTTTAGCACTGGGCAAGATGAATTATGGGGGTGACTGCCATGGTTTAATGCAGTGGTGCTGCTTGCTGGGCCATTGGACTGGATGACTTCAGAGGACTTTTCCAACCACAGCTGTTCTATAATTCCTTTCGTTATCCTGTGTGCTGTTGGCATTGTCAACTAAATTGCTCCACCTGAAATTAACCCCTCACGTGCTGCTTTTGCCTAATGAGGGGCGTTTCCTGCCTTGCAGCAGGAGCGCAGAGCGGAGCCGGCGGAGCCCAAGAAGGCGCGGGCCACGCTTTACATCGCCACAGTGAAGGACACCCTGAGCCAGCAGAACTATGAGCTCTTCTCCAAGGCTCTGCAGCAGTACAAGAAGACAGATGACTTCCATGCCATGCTGTCCCAGATGAGCTCCCTCTTTGTAGAGGATGAAAAGAAGCACGTCTTGCTGCGAGGTACTTTCGGAGTGTTTGTGCATTGGTGTATTTGTAGACGTGACTTTTATCTTTTAAACAGGCTTGAGTACTTCAGAAATGTTTTAGATGTGAAGTACAACTCAATTAAGATGATTCATCACTTTATATTCCCAGATAAAACAGAAGATTTTCATCAATCTGATCATCATGTGTTAGCTCATATCTGGACTTGAAGAAATCATATTCCGTGGAAGTTTGTGTTATTTTAAGCCTTGTCTAAAATTACAGTGACTTATTCCTGGTAGTTTGGAGATCAAGAGTGTGATTGTGTGAGTTGGGGAGATGCCTTCGTAAGAGTTCGGTGCTAAAGCAGTAAATAGAATACAGAGAAATTTTCTGTTAGATAATTGTGAGTATAAAACAAAGGATCTGGGCAAATGTGGATACTTACTGCATTGGCAGGTTTTTTTATTGCCTTTGAACAATTGTACTGATAGGAACTGAATTCCCACCAAGATTTCTTCTATTTTCTGTGTAATTTTTCCTTTCCCTCTCAGCTTGTGAACAAAAGCATAGATTTTTCTGTGACTTTTTCATGGACTGAAATAATAAATGCATAGTTATGCATTTATTTATAGTTTCAGGGAAATTCTAAGGTTAAAGAATGGGAAACTCAGTCACTTGGTTTCCCAATTTGCTATGATCTACAAAAATAAGAAAATATTTGATCATCAAATCAAGGTCTAAATCTAGTTTTGGAAACTGTCAGGCACCTGAAACCTAAAGTTGTTTTAATGGTTAGGGTTCTGGCTGGCCAGCATTTTGTGGTGAATAAGTAACATAGGATGTAAAGTTAACAGTTCATCAGTTATTTAAAGTATCTAGCAGTTACTTGGATCTCATGGTTTCTGAGGCACCTCAAGGGCTGTTTCACTGCGAGGTGAGTTACTTTATATTTACCTTGAAAAAATGAGGTTTTACCTACTGATAGAGATAATATATTGCTCAATGTTTGCATGATAGCTGACGTTTGTGTAATTTGTAAGTGTGCTTATTGTATAAATATTAGATGAAAGCATTTATATTTTAATTTATTTAGTTGCACCTTTTTATCTAACCTTGAAGTTCCGCTCTTGTAGCTTTCCGTAGCAATTATTGCCTGTTGTGGATTGATTTTTTTTTTCCCTTTCTTTTTTTCTCCTCTTTTCCCTCTCTCTGATGCAAGATTTTTACCAGTTTGTTCGACCCCAGCATAAAAAGCAGTTTGATGAAGCATGCTGCAATCTGACTGGATTGGGCTGTGGCTACAAACCTGAGCACAGCCTCCCACGGGAGGAGAGGGAGATCCTGGCCAAGAGAATGGGTGAGAGCTTGGTTCAGTTCTAGCATTTGAAGAAATATCCTTGTTCACCCAGTCATAGAGCAGGATGTGAGATGTGGAAATGCAAGGAAGTTCAATTTAATCAATACTGAGCTAAGTCTCTGCTCTCCATGGTCCTCTTGCCTTCTCTTGAGCTGTGCAGATGCCTGAGCATTGGTTACTGCAGAGTTGATAACGATGTAATTTTGTTTCAAAAGTGGATTTTACTGATCTGTTAAAATAATTTACTCTGGGGAATTAAACAACCTTGTGTGTGACTTCTTTGCTGCCCACATAGTGCCAGCAGAGTTGTGAATAGAGGGTGATTGTGTCCTCACAGAACTTGTCAAATCTATGAAATCCTGGAGCAGTAAAATTCTGAAAAAATGGGGCGTTAGCTCATCATCAGAGAAATAAATCTATGTGGAATCCCAGCCTGGTTTGGGCTGAAAGGGACTTTAAAATCATTTCCACCCCCTGCCATGGGCAAGGACACCTTCCACTATCCCAGGTTGCTCCAAGCCCCATCCAACCTGGCCTTGGACACTGCCAGGGATGGGGCAGCCACAGCTTCTGTGGGTTGCTCAGGTGTTTTCAGCACAGGAGGGCTTACATTGAAATGCGCCATTCCACATTCATTCTTCCCTAAATTCGCTGTTAATGGACTGGGTTTGTTTCACAGAAGAAAAACAGAGCCAGCAGAAAAGTACATTCTCCAAGGCCTCATGTGCTCAACTGAACCCTGGGCTCCACCTGAACCAAGGAGGATCCCACTTGACAACAGGACTGAATAGTGCAGGTACCCTCCGTGTTTAATAAAATCCAGTCTATTGTGTTTTATTTCATCACTGACTGGAAGTTCTCCTGGGGCAAACCAACGTTCTTCATGCTTGCCTAGCACAGTGGCTCCCCCTCCGTAGGTGGGAGGGATGATAATTCAGAATTTTCAGCAAGGATTGTGCAAAACAAAACACAAAAGTCAATAAATTAAATCAAGTTGCATGTGAAAGAAACCAGCTGAAGCCAGACACTTGTACTAGAGGCTGAGCTGGGAAAAGTGGGGGTTGAGCACAGGTCTGCTGGGCTTCCTGTTTGTCCAGGGTCCATGAAAGGGAGCCGTGTAAGGAGTGTGAGTTAAGATTACGTCAGTGTGAATTCAGGTATGTAGAAACTGTTTCATTTTGTTTTTGGTGTAATGTGTACACTCCCTCTGTGGACAGCCTGGCTTTTTCTGCAGAAACAGAGAGTACTAAGTGTAATCTCTGTGTGCATCCCTCTAATCTCACTCTGTCCAGTATTTACCTTCAAGCTCGCGGGCTCATTTATTTAATTATGGGTTTTCCTGAGAACAGCTGGGAATTTTTTGTGTTTCTCACAAGGAAATGAGTAGGATCATTGGACAGCTTAGAAGTCTTTCTGTAGAGGACAAAGAATAGTCAAATGCTAATCCTTTCTTTAAAAAACAAGCCAGTTTCCTGGAAGGCTTTAAATACTTCTAATGTGTGAAGCTATACTGTTTCTTTTTATTTGTTTTTCCATTTTCTTTTCTATTTTGAGGATATTTGAATAAAGCAGAATCTTTAGTAATTTTCTTGTACTGAAATCATTAGAATGGTTTCACAGAAACTTGTTTCCACAAAAAGTAATTGAGAAAATAATAGGAGTAAATGGATATGTTATTTCTATGCCTCCTTAAGAAGAGAATGCTTCTCTGGAAATATAAGCAAGCTCTAGGATGTGCAATAAATACTGCTTATAAAATGCACACCCAATTTTTTCACTTCCACCAAATTGAATGAAGCCTGTGTTTTGAAACCTAATTATCTTTATTATCCAATAAAGGACTTTTAAAGATCCAGATACCAAAATATATGGCAGGTTAATTTAAATAAATTTCTTACCATATCCTTCATCCATATTTGCATGCCTGTGATATGCAAACCAGAACTTTTTTCTCTAAAACATACCAGAAATCAGAGAATTATATTGTAGATAAAGTTCACTTGGCATTTAGCAGAATGTTCCAAGCTGCTTCTATCTTTTGCAGACCTCCTACCTGGCTCTTGTGCTCTCTTGAGTGTTGTTTCAGGTCAGATAGTATTTTTGGACATAGTTTTCCTGTTAGGAAACACACACCCCACCCCTTGTCTGCCTTTATTATTGAGGAGTGAGAAATCTGAACTTTAAAATTACCTATTTCAGACCAGCAGAGTTGGTTTACCCACCTGTTTACCCTCATTCCCTAGTGACCTTCTGACACATTTCTCCATTTAAAACGATCAAGGAGCTCCAGAAGATGCTAAAAGTGATCCCCAGCATAATTTTGCTCTGCTGCCATTTCCAGGAGCAGGTGTGCCATGCTGGGCAGGTGGGGTTGGCTTCACCACTTTGAAATAGTTCAGGAATTCCCTGCAAATGTGAGAAGTGGGTGTGATGGAGTGACCTGTTTGTTCCTCAAGCCTTGCTCACGCGTTCTTTGTCTCCCAGGGCAGAATGCCAGTGCAGCTCCAAGGAAAGAGGCTGAAAAGGCTCCAGGCTCCAGGAGAGAGCATCACCAGGCCCTCAGGACTGCCTATCTCAGTGATGTGCAGAGGGCTTTGGACAAAAGCAGCTACAGCCAGTTCTATGAGGCTCTGCTGGCTTACAAGAAGACAGATAACTACGATGCCATGGTGTCGGTGATAGCAGCCCTCACCACCGAGAGGCCACAGGACTTTCATCTCCTACAAAGTAAGGGGTTTTTTAAAAATCACTCTTATTTATTTGAAAGGAAAGTGTGGGTGCTGTGGCCTCGTGTGAGGTCTCACCTTTTGGTTTAGCTACCCAGATCAGCAGAGCAGCTGGAGCAGTGGGTTCAGTGAATGCCATTCAGAGAGCAGAACATGTCAAGGTTATGAAATGTTATCTCTGTCTGCTCAGGTAGAAATTGTCCATTAAAAACTTAACACAACACCTCAGTAATTCCAGTCCTAACCTTCATCTCACCTGTTTTGTCTCCTCAATTACTACAATTGCTCTTTAGAAAGGACAATGCTGACTATTGAACTGACCTAATTTTATTCCCATGACCAGTGATTGCTGTACTGGTGCTAAGTTCTTAGATCACTTCCAGGTTTCAGGATAAGCAGTTAGGCTTTTGATTTACTATTCTACAGAGCTTCAGCTGAAAATATTTCTGGAATTGTGGTGTAATTTATTTTGTTAGAAGTGGTTTGTTTTGTTTTATTTTCCTTTCATGGGTTTAGTGATGGAAGAGTTTAGGGAGCTACAGGTTTTTAAAATTTGAAATTGGAGCTAATTGTTTGGAAGAAGAAGAGGCATTATATGCTGATCCTGACTGCCTCAATGGTGATATCTTGAATGAGACACCTCAGTTCCACCTTCTCCCAAGGTCTGAGGTGACTCTTCTGCTGGAAATGATGCATTCAGTGTCTGCTGGGAAATGCTGGTGGAATTTTGTTTGTTATCTTTAGCAGCTAACAATAAATATTCCACTGGCCTTGAACAGGTACCATAGTCTGCAAGTTGTGAGAGAATACCCTTATCCTGGTGTGTTAGGTAACTGTGAAGTTAGATTAGTCTTGGCAAAGTGGAGAGTGGAAGAAAATTATCGGTGTGAGTCATAACCTCCCCCTGAGCACTCTTTCAGAGTCACTGTCTCTATTGAACAAATGTTTTGACCTCAGAAGCCCTTGTGGTAGAATTATCTTTGGCAGTCAGTCATAATCGGGGTTTTTTAGAATTTCTGTACGTGTGTTGTGAATCCTTGTCAACCAAACAGTAGCAAGAAATTTCCTTCCTGAGAGTCTCTCTGGATATATTGTGTTCTTAGATCACTTCTCAGGTGAAGTGCTGGAGTGGGTGTTTATTCTGAGCTGTACAGAGTGGAAGAATTTCAAGACAAATTGGGATTATTTTCAGTACTAAATACTCATCTGCCTTCTGGCAAGGAAAGCCCCGTAATTATAAAAATCACAAAAGCATCAAGTGTTTCACCAAGCTGAATATACTCCGAGGAATCTGACTGATATTATTCAGCTTCCAAAGAATTTCTCCCCTTCAAAGCAAGGAGTTTTCCATGGTCAGGCACTGATTTTCCTATGCACTTGTCTGTATTTTCTTTTGGCCAGGGTTTTACATGTTCGTGCGTCCTCACCACAAGGAGCAGTTCAGAGAGCTGTGCAAGGGTTTGACTGGAATGGTCTGTGGTGATGGAGAGAAGCAATTGCAGCAGTTGGAGCAAAGTGAAGGGAAACCCCAGAGCGTGGAGAGCTGCACAAAAGGAATCAGCCACAAACAAGGTAGGGAATGAGCAGTTGTCACAAGTTTAGAATCGTATTTATTATTATGATGGGTAGGGCTCAACAGCCTCACAATCATGGAATCACAGACTGGCTTGAGTTGGAAAAGACCTTAAACCTCATCCAGTTCCACCCCCTGCCTTGGGCAGGGACACCTTCCATAGACCAGGTTGCTCTGAGCCCTGTCCAACCTGGCCTTGAACACTTCCAGGGATGGAGCAGCCACAGCTTCTGTGGGCACCCTGTGCCAGGGCCTCAGCACCCTCACAAGGAGGAATTTCCCCCTAATCTCTAATCTAAACCTGCTCTCCTTTAGTTTAAGGCCATTTGCCCTTGTCCTATCACTCCCCACCCCTGTGAAAAGTCCCTCTCCTGGCCTAGGGCCTCCCTGCCTGAGATCTGTCAAGGAGAATCAGTCACTGGTTATCTCTGCACTGGGTTAAGAAAACCACACTCAGGCAGGAGTAAGATAAAAGATAACATGAGATGGAGAAGTGCAAGGGAATAAGAAAGAAACTAGTTGTAGTTCTGCCATGTTTAAACTGTGAAATGTGTTAAGGGTGAAGGCAGAATTTTTACATCTAAGTGGGATGGGAGCAGGAGTGGATCAAGGCCCATTCTGTAGGAAGAAGTGCCATGGAACTATTTCAATATAAAGAGTCTCTTTCAGTAATATTGCATGGGTTAGTATCTATCAAAAACATCTGTTGCCAAGCACTATGGCATAAAAACTAGTTATTTAAATTTGGTTTTCTTCTTATACAATGACAACAGAGTGAATTTATTGCTGACTTTGTTTTCCATGATACAGGTTCATACACTGGTTTTCTCTTTTTCTCCCCAGATGCAGCCCCTTCTAAGAGTGGGGCACCAGAAAAAATTCAGAGTAAGATTTCCTCCTTCTGCTTCAGCCAGAAAAGTGAACTTGAGTTGCCAAAGCCTGAAGTGTCCAAAGAAACCAATATTGTGAGAGCACCCACAGACTCTGGAGTTGTGCCCATCTTTCCCCTAGAGATGGAGCCAGAGTGTGGTAGGTACAGGAGAGAGTTGGGATGTAATTTTCTGATTTCTGGGAATAAAGATAAATTACAGAAATGAGACTGATGGTGTATGAAACCACTGATTCCTGTCTGTATTTGCTCAGGTGCAGTGTGATTGGTGTGGTTTGCTGAGGAGAATCTGTACTTTCTGTGCCTTGCATGTGCTCTCAAAGTTCTTCATTGTCTTCATCACAATGCTTTAGTAGTTTCCTGAGAACTTTAGGGATTTTTTTCTTGACAACTTCCTTGTAAAGGAAGGATGTAACCCGAGTTCCTACTGGGATCTGAGGCATCAAGAGACTGTGAGGTCACTTGAAAGAAATAATGTGGCAGGGCACATTATTTGAGGTAGTTCATTGCACTCATGGTCATTGTTTTCTGGACTGCACTGGAAGTGTGAATACATGAGAATTTCTCAGGTGATTACAGGAATTTAGTCATTTCCTCCCTCTCTTTCTCTCTCCTCACCCTCCCCTCTGTTCTAGGAAGATTCCACTGCTCTAACTGCAAATCCGAGGATGATGTGCCTTTTAAATGCCCATTTTGTGACTTCACTTGCTGCAAAACGTGCTGGAAGCAGTTCTTAAAGGTTCTCCTGTTTATTGGTTTGGTTTTCCCAAAACTGCCGGGGAATTTTTTGCTTTTCAGGAGAATGATGTGAACAAACCTGGAATCAGAATTCTTCTGTTTCCAGAAAGAGCACCCAAATGCCAATGGAAGATTTACCACTTGATCCATTGTTTCCCATGGTTTGCACTATGATTGGAGGTAGATCTCTGCCCTAAGATGGGTTTTTACACTTTGGCATCTTTCCGAGCTGCCTCCACATGTTTTCTGGTCTAAAATTACAAAGGCAACAAGTTGTGGAGTCAACTTTAAAAACACTTCATTTTTTTATTTAATATTTTAATGTTTATTTTTTTTTTCTCAGTTTCATAATTTTCCCCATCAAAATCCTATTGTAAAGCTCTGTTATGAGAATGAGGCAAACAAGGAACAGGCTGCCCAGGAAAGTGGCTGAGTCACCATTCTTGGACGGATTTGTGATATGTAGATGTGGTACTTAGTGGCATAGTTAAGAGAAACTTGGTAGTACTGGGTCAACCATTGGACTCTGTGACCTTTTGGGTCTTTCCCAGCCAAACAATTCTGTGAATCTGTGATTCTGAATTCCTGCTCAAATACCTCCAGTCTCTTGGTTTTCCCAGCTGAGTAAATTGAAATTCTTTAGGTAAGATGTAGCTGGTCCCAGGGTGCCTGGGTTTGGGAGCATCTTACCAGCATTTAATTCAGCAGCCAGATGTTAAAAGACTTCCAAAACCAGAATAATGCAAGAGTTTAGTGGTTTCTAAACATTCATGTGTGATGAGAAAGCTGCTGATCAGTGGAGTTCAGGAATATCCAAAAACAGTACAGAAGGAAAAGAAACTTCTTCAGCTTGTCAATCTATAAGCAAGTACAAAATCATCTGTTATTCCAAGTTCCAGAGAAAGATATTTTTCTTGAGAAGACATTGAATTGTAAGGTGAGCATAGAAAACATTGGACTGACATCCAAATAAAATATAGCAGCCAAGACAGAGTTGGTCCAAGAGGAGTATGGAATAAGCACAAGATCAGGATTGGAAGGGAGGTTAAATCTCATCTCATTCCAGCCCCCTGCAATGAGCAGGGACCCTGCCACTGTCCCAGGTTGGTCAGAGCCCCCTCCAGCCTGGCCTTGGACACTTCCAGGGATGGGGCAGCCACAGCTTCTGTGGGCACCCTGTGCCAGCACCTCACCACCCTCACTGGGAAGAGTTTCTTCCCAATATCCCCTCTAACCCTGCTCTCTTTTAAGGCTTCTACCCCTTGTCCTGTCACTCCAGGTCCTTGTCTAAAGCCCCTCCTGAGGAGGGGACACAGGGAGGTGCTGAGCTCTTCTCCCTGGGATTTAATGTCAGGATTCTGTCAGGATTGGAGCTGTCCAAAGCTTTTCTCAGTGAGGTTCAGACTGGATATCAGGAGACATTTCTATTCCAAGAGGTTGGTCAAACACTGGAAGAGGCTTCCTAGAGAGGCCCCAATGCTCTTTAATATTACAGTGCCATAACTTCTGTACAGCCCTTAAAGAGGTCAGGCACTTGGACTGTAGGAGCACTGTAGGTCCCTTCCAACTGGAGTGTTCTTTCTCTTCTATTTAGATATCCCATGCATCCCATTTCCATGTTTGAGGAAATGAGTCATGGGTCATTTGCTAATAATGATTTCCATATTTGCTACTTACTGAATAATCTTATTATTGATTATTTTTATATCTGCCACTTAACCTGATTAATCTTACTTACTGACACACCTGTAGTGATTAATGTTCTCTGTGTACAGGAGTGTTAAGTGGCTCATGATGTGATTCAGGTGTTGTTTGGTTAATGAAAAATCAAATACAGTCATAGAATCATTTATGTTGGAAGAGACCTTAAAGACCATCAGCCCAGCACCACCAGTGTGTTCACCTTAAACCACATCCTGAGGTGCCATAGCCACGTGGTTTTTGAACACTCCAGGGATGGTGACTCCGCCACTCCCCTGGGCAGCCTGTTCCAGTGTTTACTTCCCTTTCCATGGGGAAATTCCTGCTGTTGTCCAAACCTCCCTTCTCCCCTTGTAGTTTAGGATGTGACTTGTGCTGATGCAGAGATGCCTCTCGAGTGATGGGGCAGAGCTGTGCTGGTCATGCAGCTGAGAGGCAAACACAGCATTGCAAACAGGAAGCTGATCCTGTTTTCCCTGAAAGCAATCCCAGAGGAGCCATGTCCCACCACATCCATCCCCATCCCCACTCTTGCCCAGTGGGGCTGGACAGTCAACCCCATCCGTGTGTTTGGGACAGGGGTACCCTTACCAGCAGGAAATGAGCAACCATGTCCCAGCTCTGAGCTCTCATCAGATGGGACTGAGCTTTGTCACTCTGACAGGACTGCATTTAGAGCTCCTGTTTTTCTTTCCTAATAACTTACTCACTGTTTTTTCTGCTCCAAAGCCCTTTGGTGCATATTGTCCCACCGAGGAAGTGACTCAGAGCATCATTCACAATGCGGGGTTTGCAAATTTTCATCTTGTCCAATCTGTTATTTTAGTAAAACACTGGTGGGGAGAGGTGGTGAATAACTTTGGAAGCTTTTAGAAGCTTTTGGAGGTGCTTTTTCAGAGCAGATGGAATTCCCTGCAGCTAGAGGGGGATTAGGGGGTTTAGTGCTGGAGCATGTTGGGTGATTCAGTGTGTTAGGGGAAGCCTTGCAGAGCCTGGACCAGGATGTGCTTGTGTGGTTTTCCCCTCCAGAGGCTCTGTTGCTGCTTCCAGGTGTTTAAATGCATTTATTCATCTGGGTCTTCCAAGAAGACTGAGTTATTTTCATTTGGACTATCTGTAATATGGGGAAATAATCAAAGGTTTCACAATTAAATGTTACACTTAAAATTGCCTTTGGTAAAGCACTGGCTGTTGGGAGATAAAATGACCTTTCCTCTGCCCTTCAATTTTTGATATTTCAGTTAATGTCACCAGAACCAAAATCCTACTGCCTGAGCCTGCTCTGCAGTCTGCACCTTTTCTTGCAATGGCTCCCCAGTGCCAGAGGTTAGATGGGATATTGGCAAGAAATTCTTCCCTGTGAGGCCCTGGCACAGGGTGCCCAGAGAAGCTGTGGCTGCCCCTGGATCCCTGGAAGTGTCCAAGGCCAGGCTGGACAGGGCTTGGGTCCAGCCTGATTGAGTGGAAGGTGTCCCTGCCCATGGCAGGGGTTTGGAACTGGATGAGCTTTAATGTCCCTTTCAGCCCAACCCACTCTGTGGTTCTAATGAGGAATTTCCACACTTCAGGGAAGGCTGTGCAGTGCCACTGATGTAGTTGCCCATCTTTTTAGGCCTCCTGAGCTGGCAATCTTCTCCCCAAAAAATTTTTTAAAAGCAAACCCATTTGCTATCTCCCTTTTGAAATAAAGAGACCAGTTCGGTTCTACCAGTAATTTGCAAGCTATGAGAAGAGCAGTTTGGATTCATCTGCAAGTCAAATTACTTTAAAATTTATGATTAGTGAAGAAGCAAACTGAAACCTGAGTGAAGAAATGATACCTCATGTGTCTTCATGTCTCATGCTGCTAATGAGGAAGGTGTGGGGTGCTATGAAGAAATAAACGTGTTTGGTTCCCCTACAAAACTCTTGGCAATGTCCATGTGTGTCATCCATGTCCAGGTATGTCAGGGAGACATTTCCTTGTCATCTGTGCAAGAGGAAGCAGGAATTCAGGGAACTCAGGCAGTTGACAGGATTTTGCCCACAGGTGCAAGCTCTTGCAGCCCCACATTTCCTTATTCCTGTATTTCAGTCCCCCAGATGTGTCATAGCTGGGGCAAGCGCTGTAAATTCTGGTGCCACTTTGCATGGTGCCACAAAGCCTCCTCTCCTTTTTATTACTACCAAGGAAATAATTCACTCTGTGGTAACAGGGAGGTTGCAAACAGCAGATACCAGCTCAGGGACTGACAAATGGCTACTGTGGCTTGTAGTTCATATTGGCCAAAATGTGGTGGAGATATTTGATATCAGAGTGGTTTGGGTTGGAACTGCCATGGGCAGGGACACCTTCCTTAGACCAGGCTGCCCCAAGCCCTGTCCAACCTGGCCCTGAACACTTCCAGGGCTGGGGCATTCTCAGATTCTCTGGGAAAGCTGTGCCAGGGCCTCTCAGCCCCTCTGAGTACAGAATTTCTTCCTAAAATTTAATCTAATGCTTCCCTCTTTCAGTTTAAAAACCCTTGCCCCTTACCACTATTTGCCCACGTGAAAAGTCCCTCCATCTGTGGCATTTCCCCCACAATAAATCCATTCCCTGTGTGTTTTGTCTGTTGGTTTCTGCAGGTGGTGAAGAAGTGCCCCAAGTGCCGCAGTGATGTGAAGAGGCGGCGATTGACCCAAGTGTTCTTCTGGTCCTGATGGCACCCCCAGAAGGGGCAGGAGGCCCTTGGTGCCAGCAGAAGGCAGTGGCTGTGCTCTGGCTCTTGCTGAGCAGGAGCAGGATGGAGGCTCCTTTAAACCCCTGTGATCCTTGGCTCTACATTTTGAGCTGAGCATTTTCCACCAGAGGTGGTCAGTTCTGAAAGGTCTCACTGCAGACTGCAAAGCATTGTCCTCTGTTAGAGCTAAGAAAGTTAATTTTTTACTTATTTTATTCTCCTGTGGCCACTCTTAGGCTGAAATTTTATATCCTGGAGGCTGCTGTCATTTTATGGCCCCTTCAGGTAATACCAGATCATGGAAATACCCCAGGAATGCTCCTACAATGGAACTGAGCTGGCTGAGGGTGCCAGGCTACCCATCCCTACCCCACTGGTGTTCCTGGAAGAGGTGATTCACATTCACTCCTTGGCTTTGGCAGCAGCCATTGCCTCCAGTAGCAGAAGATACTGAAAGGATCATTTTTCACAGACAAATTCCACTGGTGGTTGGTGAGCAGAAGCTCCTTCTCACCTGTTGTGCGTCCCAAAGCCTGATTCCATCATCCATGGTGGGAATTTTTGGAATATGCTTCTAAGGAGGCTTTATTCTTCACTCAGTGCTGGTATTTCCTGTGCCTGTGTTACCTGATTTGCTTTCCAAAAAGAAGAATGATATAAATATTTTAAAACTTTTAAATTAATCAGGTTAGATGGGTTAAAAATATTCTTTAGTATTTCCACTCTCTGTGAGTAGTGGATATAAGTGGTTAACCTAAGAAATTGTATCAATTTTAAATCTTCTGTAGCTGCTGTTGATTGGACTGTAAAATAAAACCATTTTGTCTAAATTTTATTTGTTTAGATTAAAAAAACAGGAATTAAAAAAAAAAACAAAAAAACACACTAGCTATAAATACATTGGCTATTGAGTCCTAATGGCCCTGGTAGGAGCAAGTGGAAAGGTTGTACTCTAGATATTTTTCACATCAATGGCATTTGGAAAATTTTATGTTAATAAAATGTTATTCTTAATAAAATTGAAACGTGAGCTGCATTTTTACAGAGTTTGCAATTTCTCCTGGTTATATAATTCAAACCCAGTGTCTCTTCAAATCTCAGAGTTGCTGGCAGTGAAATGGAAACTTTTGTACTTCATTGACAATTAACAAAGGCTTTGGCAGGAATTGAGGTAGCTCTGGGCTATCATATTGTGTCTTGTTTAACTTTGTGGATGAATATTGCCTTCTAGTCATGTATCTATTCAGTGCAGCAAAACAGGAATAAATAAATCAGATAAAGTCCCGGATGTCTCAAAGTGTTCTATAAATACAGGTGTGATTAGAAATGAACAGAAGAATATTTGGAGTGAGGCTGGGGGCAGTGAGCAGTAAAATGTCATTTTTTGGGGGTAGCTCGGTGCCTGCATGTCTGTCCCAGGGAGCTGCAGCTGCCTGCTGGTGCCGCTGGAGGGAAACCACAGCCCAGCCCTGAGCATGCTCAGGAATTGTCTGCCCTGAGCTGCCAAAATGCTGCCAGACCCAGCAAGAGAGAAGGAAATGCTTGAGAGGTGTTGTGGGGCTGAATCACCCCCCACACTTGGATGGGGGTTGGCAGGGACAAATATGATGATGCTGCTTTTCCCCCCTGTCAGCTAAAGTAGTTTTAAAGCTGTGCCTTTTTCTGGTCTGAAGACTGCTCCAGCCTGGGGATGCTCTGTTCTGAGACAGGGCAGAGGAGCAATGCTGAGAACATCTCAGAGCCTTCCAGAGATTCACAGAATGGTTGGGGTTGGGAGGGACCTCTGGGGATCACCCAGTCCAGCTCACCTGGAGCAGGGGACAAGGGGATGCATCCAGGTGGGTTTGGAACATCCAGAGAAGGAGACTCCACACACCCTCCCTGAGCAGCTGTTCCAGTGCTCTGCCACCTCCATGGAAAGCTCCATGTTGAGGTGAAAATTCCTGAGTTTTAGTGTATGGCTGTTGCTCCTTCTTGCTGGGCACCATAAAAAGAGTCTGGCACCCCTTGGAGTTTTTATGTGCATTGATGAGATCCCCTCTGAGCCTTCTCCAGACTAACCAGGCCCAGCTGTGTCTCTTCATCAGAGATGCTCCAGGCCCTTCATCATCTCCGTGGCCCCTGCTGGATCCTCTCCAGTAGCTCCTTGTCTTTCTTGCACAGAGGGGAAAACTTGCTGAGGGTTTTTCTCCCCCGTCACCCAGGACAGTCCATTCCTTTGGCCAGGGAACTCCATTTCTTCATCTCTTACCCTTCAGCAGAGGGATTGCATTGCTGAAGAGCTTTGCAGTCACTGCCCTTGACCAGCTGAGCCCTCCAGACAAGCTCTGAAACACTCCAGTGTCCCACCAGTGTCCCAGTGCTTTGGTTTGGGGTGGGTTTGGGTTTGCTGCTGGTTTCTGGTGCACTGGGAATTGCACTGCAGTGGATCTGGGAATCAATCCCTGCTGTTGGTGGCTGGGGCAGGACAGATGGATGCTAATGGGTCCTGGAGATGGGAGAACTGGATGAGCTTTGGGTCCCTCTCAACCCAAACCCTGTTTTGATCCCATGAGACCTTGAAGAAGAGGATCCCCAGCAGTCAGGACTGTTCTGTCATCTGAAAACTTGTTGAATTTACAGGAATGAAAGACTGGGGCAGTTAATTAATTATAAAGAACAGAAAGCGAGAAAACTATTTCAGAAAAATCTGTATTGCTTTAGGTGCTTCTTGGAATTTATGCAAATAATTTATTGGTTGGGGGGACAAAAACCTATCCTGGACACTCCTTGCTGATTTTCAGAAGCAAATGACACATGGCTTACAGATCATGAAGGAAGTAGATACTAACTTTGTGATTGCCCTTGCCTTGCAGTGCTATGACTAGACCTGGAACATTGTAGTGTGTCATTGAACAAACCTTTCCTGCTGGTTTCTTCTCCCGCCAAAAAACTGAGAGGACTCACAAAAGAGATCAAAATCAGCAAAGCAAAATGTTTCATCAGGAAATAGATGAGTCCTGTCTCTGGCTGGCAAAGTGGTTACTGAGGGGGCAAGGGATTTCTTTGATTAACAGAATTTTCTCTGAGTATAACAAGAAACTTTATTTTGCAAGAGTAGTTTCAGAAGGTGGTGCTGCTGGATGGCCTGGAGTGTGAAACGATGCCCTGTATGGAGAAGTGAAGGAAGAGCCATGGCAATAGGATGCTGAATTCCATTTCCATGCTACCTCCTCTGGTCAGAGTCAGTAGTGAGTTGTGTTGCTGCTTTCTGATATCAGGCAGTGACCCATAAACCCATTCTGGTAGGTTTGTTGGACCAACAGAAGAACAGAAAAAGATTAATCAAAGGTCATTGCTCCACCAGACTGTTGGAGTGTGGGGAAGTTGTCTGGGGAAGCCCTTTCTGTCCCATTAATGTGGTGTTTTCCTCTCTAGGAGCATCCATCTGACACATTTTTGTCATTATCCAATTTACAACAAAAATAATTGTTGATGAGGCATCGCAGTGCAGCGAGGAGCTCGGAGTTTCCCGGTGCATTGTGTCCATCCCAGCAGGGCATGGCTGGGACACAGGGACTGCCAGCAGTGCCATTCAGGATGTAACCACCTGCTATTGTTCCATACACCTTGTGGGTTCCGTGTGAAATCCGCAGAAAACTGAAATTGTGTTTCTGTCTGTGGAGGAGGAAACGCTCTGCGGCTCCTGGGTGGTCAAGCCTCAGGCAGAGGGATCCCACTGAAACTCCCCAGCTGGGTGGGCCCAGAGCAGGGCTCTCTATTGGATCCAGTCTAGTGGTTTCACCCAAAAAAAACATCCAGGGACTGTGCCTCAGGGCTGGGGCAGGGCTGGGAGATTAGCTGTTTAATTACTGAGCTGATGCACACTGACAAAGCGAAATCCCGGCAGTCCTTGGCTCAGGGATTATGTCAAAATGAGTTACAAACCGTCAGGATTACTTTGGACAGCTACAGGGGATCCAGATAAACAAGCAGTAAAACAAAAAACCACTTCAGAGCGGCCTGTGTAAATCAACCCATCGCCTGTTCTGTGTAAAGTGCAAATAAACACAGCCCAGACCCTGCTGCTGGATTGTGGCACTGACCCTCCCTTGGCTCCTGTTGGAGTCAGAGGATTTTCTTTAACCAAGGTGGGTAGAAACTGACCCTACTGGAAGGAGCTTTGGATTCTTTTTGACCATTGCGGTTTCCTTCTCTTTCTGGGTGGTGGAGAAGTGGATTTGATTTTCTTGGTGAATCATGTGTTTAGCTCCTGTAGGTCTGAACTTTAAGAGTCTACAGAGTAAAGCCCATGAGATTCTCCATCTGCAGCCCCAGTGGCTGAGAGCTGGGTGAGAGAGGCAGATGCAGAATTGTTCATTCTCTGCAGTGATCTGCAGGAGGAGCTGGCTGCTGGCTCCTGAGGAGAAAAACCTCTATACCCTCTCAGGTCCTCACTGTGGTTCCCTCATCCTTGCAGAGACTTGCATTTGCTTTTTGAGCATTTGCTCTGGTTTTCACTGTTCAGCAATGTCTGTTCAGAAGGAATCTGGCAAGACAGAGCAGGACAAAGTGCAGGAGTCTCATGTCTTGAAGCAGACACTGGAACACATGTTCTGCCAAGGCTGTACCTGCAAGGCTGAATTCAGTTTTCATTTGAATCCTTGGGCTCCAAGACTTGGGGCCCAGTCACCTGTAAGGGATTTAAATGCTGACCTCCTCAGCTGCGGGATGTTGTGCCACAAAAGGTGCCCGTGTTTGGTGTTACAGCGGGAGGTGTCACCCTGGGCACTCCTGGAAGGAGAGGTTTGAAGCTCGGAGCCGGCTTTAGGAATGCAGTGCCCAAGCACGGGCGATCGGGGCTGTTTTGGGGTCGGTGCCCTCGCAGGAGGAGCGGGATGGGGTCTGGTCCCGGAGCCCGGGCAGAGCCGAGCGATGCTTCCCACAGCGCCGGTTTCAGTGCCCGGAACCGGAGCCAGAAGCGGCCCCTCGGGGCTGCCTTTGACGGGGCGAACACCCAGGGGGAGGCAGCTGCTCTTACTGGGAAGTTCTTTGGCGCTTCCAGCCGGGGAACAGAACGTTCACAGGGGAATTTCCCTGCCTTTCCCCTTGCCAGAAAACGAGTTCTCACCAACCCCTGTAAAACTTCAAGAGGTTTGAACAACTGTGCGAATGCCGCTCGCCTCCTTCCTCCACACAGGTACACACGAACTTCATTGCTCTGAAAGCCTCACTTTTAGAGGCAAGTGCAGAAACGAGAGCGAAAGCGGCTCTCGGGTGAGGGAGGGAACCGGGACGCGAAGGCGGAGCCGGTACCGCCGCCGCGGGGAACCGGGAAGGGCTCGGGGCCGGGACGGACCGGGGGGGGAGCGGGATGGAGCGGCGCTGTCACCTCCCCACCCCAAGAGGGGTCTTTCCCAGGGGCCGGTCTATAAAGGCGCTGCGGGCCCGGGGAGCGGCGCGGAGCGGAGGGGCGAGGCGGAGCTGCGGTGAGCGGAGCCGGTCCCCAGGGATGGGATGGGATTAGGGAGGAAAGGGAGCCCTTGGCTGCTTCCCCACCAGCTGTTGCTCCCTCTCGGTGCCGTGGGCTGGGGGTGGTTTCCGTCCCACGTGCCTGGCTCTGCGTGGGTGCGAGGGTGCCCAGAGCCTCTCGCAGCGCTATAAGGCTCTGCCCCGTCCCTGCGCTGGGGAGAGCCGGCATCTCCCTCGGAGGAAGGGCTGACTGGGAAGAGAGCAGGCGAGGAAACCCATTCTTTCCCAACAGCCCTTCCCTATCAGCCTTTACCTACCGGCCCTTCCCCATCTCCCTCTGTTCTTACGCTGGCCGGTCGGATTGAGCCTGCCGCTGCAGAGAGCAGCCCCGCCGCAGGCAGCGGCAGCCTCTGAGAACCCTCTCTGTCCCTCCAGGTTTGTGATCCCGGCGCTCGGAAGCCCTCGGTGCGATGCCATCCTGCCATGTGCCCAGTTTGAGGCATCTGTCCAAGGTAAGGGATCTTCTGCTTGTCAGGCTGGGCACGTGGGCTTTGGAAAGGGAGGGTCAACAAGCTCTGGCATTCCGTTCTATCCTGAGCATCTGCGTTTCCGAAAGGTGTTAAAGGTCCTAGGGAGCATGCTTTGTATCTGCTAGTCTGGAAAACTTCCCTTCTGCTTCTTGGGTTGCAAAGGTATCGCTTCCTGCAGTGATGGGGAACTGACTGGGGTGAAACAGGGAAATGTGCTGGAACTGCTCCAAGTTCTGAGCGAGGGAAACTGGGCTCTGAATGCATCACAAATGGGTTTGGGAAGGATGCTCTGTCACCTGGCATGGCAAAGGAGGGCAGCACCTGGTGCTTGGGCTGGGACCAGCATAGGGAGGGAGATCAATTTCTTGTCTCTACAACAATAACAAGCTCTGTAACTGCAGCAACCGCGTTTGCTGCTCCCGCCTCTGCTCGAGGATGAGCTCAGGGCTCTTTGCGCTGTCTTTGCCGTAGTGGATGCTCCCCCCTCTCCTCCTTTTGCTGGCTGAGCTCGCCTGCGATGCCCAGCCCACGTACCAGTGGAAGGATGCTGCGACGGGCGAGAGGATCACTTGCCAGCAGTGCCCGCCGGGGACCTTCGTGGCTCAGCACTGCTCCAGGGACAGAGCCACTCTGTGCCAGCCCTGCCCGGATTTGCACTACACTCGGTACTGGAACTACCTGGAGAAGTGCCGCTACTGCAACGTGATCTGCGGGGAGAAGCAGGTGGAGGTGCAGCAGTGCAATGCCACGCACAACCGCGCCTGCCAGTGCCAGCAGGGCTACTACTCCAACATGGAGCTGTGCATCCGCCACTCCGAGTGCCCGCCCGGCACCGGGGCTCTGAGGCCGGGTAAGTAACTCGGGCACTGCTCATCCTCACATGGCGCCTGTCACGCCCCGAAATCTCCGCGGGAGATAAAAATCAAGGATAAATACAGCAGCCAAACGCAGCAGCCAAATGCAGCAGCCAGTGCTTGCCCATAGCCTGACCGGCTCCCTTTTAGCTCTGCTGCTGGCACAGTGCCGTCCCTGCCAGCTGTTCCTGCTTCTTTTCCAAGGAGGAATTTGGTTGGGTTTTTCCGCAGCTATCAATTTGAAATCTTTTGAAATCCCCAGCAGCGCACTCCGATGGGATGTGTCAGTCCCAGCTCCCTGCCTCACCTGCCGCAGCAGGCAGAGCCAGGCTGTGACTTGGCCATGACTGGAGCAGCCCCTGGCCCTGTGCCACAGGCAGGTTGGATGGTCCAAGCTGCTCCCGAGCATTCATCAGCTCCCTGCTCCTTGCACAGGCAGCCCAGGAGCTGGGAATGCTGATTATCTGGGCTGAAGAAGGTGGCTGATGATGTAAGGGCAGGGCTGAGGAATGTGTGTAGCTCTGGGGCTGGTTTTGTGGTTTTTCAATGAGCACTTTGGAGAGGCTGTGTTGAAAACACACAGTGGACACACAGCCAGGTCACAAATCCACAAAACCAGCTGTGTTTTGACTCCTGAGTCTGAGACTCCATCTCCTTGTGTGATCTAAGTCCCAAGGTATTTTAGGGGATTTATTCTCCTGTTGTTTCCCCTGTACAGATTTCTCTGGTCCTTTAATGGCTCCAAATGTGTGTAAACTCACCAGTGAGGACCAGGAAATCACAGCAGGGGATCGCAAACCAGGGTGGGCAGCACCAGCAAACCCAGCAGCATCTTGCTGCACATTTTGAAGTAGGGAGGCTTTTGAAGCATGGAGTCTTTTGAAGTCCTTCCATGAGTGGCATGGAAGAGCTCCAGGCTCACCAGCAACAGGGAAAATATCTGTTGCCTTCAGCTGATGTTTATGATTGAGATTTGGGGTTTAATTTTCTATAGAACGTGACAAAATTCAGTAACACAGCAAAGGGGGAAGACCTCCAGGTGGGTTGGCTTTAGGACTGAGGAGCCATGCAAGTGAGTTGGGTATTTGAAGAGAAGCTGGTTTTTTGGAGTTTTTTATTATTATTATTATTATTTATTTTTTGCAAATGGTTTCTTGTGTGGGGAGGATTGCCCCCCAGCCCAGCTGCCTGAACACCACAGCAAGGACTGAGTGTCCAGTGTGGGGGCAGAGCCCTGGCCCAGCCAGTGCTGGTACTGGGTGGGGAAGGTACCCTGGGGGCTGTAGGCAGAGTTTGCTGCTGTTTGGGGTGGATCAGGGCTTTGATCCTTGTGCAATCCCCCTGGGCAACCAAACTTATTTGGGATTTCCCATTTGTAGACAGTGGCTCAGATGTTGGGGGTTATGGCTGGGCCTTTTGGGTGGTCTGGGTTGGAAGGGATCTGAAAGGTGGGAAAGCCTAAAGGCAGTGGCAACAGCACAGAAACTGCTTGTAACTTGATTTGTGAAATTAGTGGGAAATCTCCTGCCCCAGAGCCCTTCCCTCTGCTCCCAGGGAGCAGGAATGCTCTCGGTGCAGCCCTGTCCCTGTGGCACCAGCCCTGTGACACAGTGACACACGGGAGGCGCTGGCCCGGAGCCAGGGCAGCAGCGACAGCGTGGCCAAGGCCAGCTCAGCTTTCACCTCCTCTCAGACTTTTACTTTCACTTGCTCTGGGAGCCAGGGCTGCTCTGGCAGCTCAGCACCAGCCTGGCTGCTGGCTCCTGCCTAGGACGTGGCCCTTTCATAGTGAGATGTCCTCTTGCTGTCCTCTCATGTCTGCGGGCTGCTGACAATTTATCAGCACTGCTGTTTGCCCTGTGTGAGGACACACAGTTCCCAGGGGAAATGCTGGCAGTGATCATTTCCAAAACATCACCCTCATGCTCAGATGGTGTCTGGCATCATCCCCAGCTGCTGCCTCTGCTCCTGTGCCAGCCTGTCACCTGACAGTCCCCTTGTGTCCCCATGCACAGGTACCCCCTTTGAGGACACCCAGTGCCATGACTGCCCCCATGGCTTCTTCTCCTCCAACTCCAGCACCAACCCATGCCAGCCACACCAGAACTGTGAGCAGCAGGGGAAGGTGACCAACGTGAAGGGCAACAGGTACCACGACACCCTGTGCACGTCCTGCAGACCTGGGGGAGGCAACAGCACACAGGGAGCAGGTGAGCCACAGGCACAGTGCCAGGACTGATGCTGCCAGGGTGAGAGCAAACTTCCTCATGACTTTCTCCTAGTTAGATGCAAATGAGGTGAAATGGCTTGTAAAAGCATGGAGTGATCCATAATTAGTAATAATTATGGATGAAATAATCTGTCTTCCTTCATCTCCTTCCAGTGTCAGTCCCATAGAGCAAGGACAGGGTGCTGGGCTTAAGCAACAGTCACTGCACAGTGAGAACAAAGAGCTGACAGTGAAATCCTGCTGGATGTTACCAGGGACAACTGGGAGTGCTGGAACAGGGGATTTTGGCAGCTGAGATACAGCTTGGCACAGCTCCTGCACTCTGTTTTCCTGGCTGCACCTGTTTCCTGGAAACTTTTATGGCAGCCTGGTCTTGTGCAGGTTGAGTGGAGCAGAGCCCAAGGTTTATTGGAGCTGGTGTGGGATGGATTTTAACCTGTCAGGTGTAAAAGTGGAGACGTGGTGTCAGTCACAAAGCCATGGAAGAGCTCAGGTGGGAGGAACTTGGAAAATTTATCTGGTCCAACCTTTAATGGGAAAGTGAGCCTGGATGAGATTATCCATTGCCATGTCCTGAAAATCTGAAAAGCAATGGGGACCTCATCACATCCAGGGGAGGTTTTTCTGGAGTGAAAAATGTCATTCTTTTATCAGGATGAAGGTTGGTAGAAAAGCTTTAATGAAACCCACCCACAGGGTGGTCAGGCACTGGAACAGGCTCCCCAGGGAAGTGGTCATGGCCAAAGCTGTCAGGGGTGTTGTAGGGGTTTTGGGTGGTCTGTGCAGAGGCAGGACTTGGACTCAATGAACCTTGTGGGTCCCTTCCAGCTCAGGACATCCTGTGCCTCTAAAATATTTTCCTGTGTGGTGAGGGAACGTGGAGGCTTCTCCCCGCCCCAGGCAGCTCTCACTTTTCCACACTCTCCTGGCACCACCAGCACGGAGATTTCTCCTTACAAAGCCTGACTCACACCATGAGCTCCCTGCCAGGAGTGTGATCCTGACACAGAGACTGGAAATCTCCGTCAGCAGTGGGATGCAGTCCCGGGGTGGGCATGGCCGGGTCAGAGCAGTGTCAGCAGCACGTGCGTCAGGCACCGGCCCCCGCAGCCGCACCAGCCCTTTGCAGATATTTATAGAGGGAGGAAGCCCCAGCAATGGCAGCTGGAGGCTTTTTTAATTCCAGTTTGTTATGATTGCTTCAGGAGGCACACAGGGATCTTCTCATCATCAAGCCGAGCCTGCCGGGGAGGCAGAGCCAGAGCAGTGGAGCTCAACCCACCCCACTAAAACCAGTGAAACCATTCCCAGTCTGCAGTGGCATGAAACTGGGCTAATCTCTCCCTGACTGAGTAATCCTTTGGCCTTGACCTCTTGAAAATTCTTTCTGTTTTCATTCCTGATGCTGGATGCACTCCAGCAGCTTTCACCAGCCAGGGCTGGATCTGTCCCATCCCAGTGCCCTGATTGGGGCTGTGCTTAGGGCTGGTCCTGTGACAAATCTGTTACAAAGGGTTACAAGTCTGCAGGGGAAAAGAGAAACTCTCAGATAAAAGAATGTGTAAATACTCACGGCAATTGCATCAGATTTGTCTGGGCTTTTCATCTATTCCCTGATGGGGAGGAGCATGGAATAGGTACATTGACTTTCTACAGAATTTGTACACCTTGTTTTCCAACTGCCCCGTGTAGGTTGCATCACTGATAGGAATTCAGCCTTCCACTAGAGCAGGTTGTTCCAACACCCATCCAACCTGGCCTTGAACACTTCCAGGCCTGGGGCACTCACCAGCCCTGTGGGCAGATGTCCCACAGAGAGCCGTGGCAGGGCTGTGCCCTGCTGTCCCGTGTCCCTTTAACCCCGGGCTGCTTTCCCCCACCAGCTGCAGATGATGACGACTGCGACCAGGCCATGATAGACTTTGTGGTGTACCAGAACATCCCCGTCAAGAAGCTGAAGCGCCTGCAGCAGATCCTGGAGCGCTCCCCAAAGAAGCAGGCAGCATGGACCAGGGCAGCCATCCAGGAGAAAATCCGGGCTTTCCTCACCCACAAGAAGGAGGAGGACTCTGAAGTCACCAAGGAGCTGCTGGATGCGCTGCGCATGGTCAAGCTCCACTCCATTGAGGAGAAAGTCCGTGAGCGCTTCCTGCGGCGCTGAGAGCAAGGACTGGACTTTTTGGGTGCTCTTTGTTTTGGTTTTTATCTTCTGAGGCTTCATTAATTTATTCATCTTTCCAAACATAACTTGAAAAGCAGCATGAGAGATGAGTGATGGAGTGGCATCGTGCTGTGGCAGCTGTGTCACTGCTGATGGATGGGATGGGATGGGATGGGATGGGATGGGATGGGATGGGATGGGACGGGATGGGATAGGATGTGTGAGCAGCAGCACCCCCTTGCCAGCTGCTGGGGCAGCTCCTAGGAGCTCACCAGGTGTTGGCCACGGATTGTCCAGCCCTCAGCAAGAGTCAATATTTTATCATGAGAAAAACCTGCATCCAAGGTCATTATTTCTGGGGAAGAACAAGGTTCCCTTTGTAGAAAAGGGTTTGGCTTTGTTTTAAACTGTGTAAGTTTGGGCTTGTTGGGAGTTTTAGTCATTTAACAGTATTTCCCATGGAGGATTTGCTTGTGATTTTTATCATGCTTTTGTTTGAGAAGAGAGTTTGCTGCTGAGGCACAGGAAGGGGGAGGATGCCCCAAACTCAGTGGCACAGCTAGTTTGAAATTTATTTCTCAACTACCTGTTTTTATACCATGTATGAAAGATGTTTTCTAAAGAAAGAAACCAAAGAAGTTATTTTATCATACACCTCTCTGTCACCCAAGTCCTTTCCTAAGTCTCACCTGGAGGTGGTGCTGGGAGACCCAGACCATCATATCTGACCCTGGATATTGTCTGTTTTCCCCACATGTTGGCATCTCTGCCCATGGCAGGGCATTGGAACAAGGTGATCTTGGAGATCCCTTCCAACCTAAACCATTCTGGGATTCTGTGATCACCCAGCCCCAGCCCTGAGCCACGGTGAGGCTGTGTGCCAGCAGGATTCCGACAGTTTGCACTGGGATTTGTGGCCAGGGTGTCTCACAGCCCAGCTGTGTCCCCCTGAGCCCCAGCTCTGTCCCCAAACCTGGCTGTGTGCTCAGTGAGCTGGGCTTGGGACAGTTCTGCTGACTGCAGGAAGTTTTTATAAACAGATGTTGCTTAGGGAAGTCAACAAGACTGACCCTCTCTGGCATTTTCCAGCCTGTAGCAATGATGACGCAGAGCTACATTTTATGCTGTGAATGAGTTTGACTTTTTATAGCTCTTTTCCTGTGGAGCAGATGCCAGGAATAGTTTGTGGTTCAGAAAATGATGTTTTCCCCCAGTTTAAAGCTCTCTGAAGCGAGTGCTACCTGGAAGTGCCCCCACACTTCCTCTGTGCCAGGAAGCTGAGGGGGAAGAAGGGAATTTTACCCTCCCCTCACTGCCCACAGACACATCCCAGGCTCTTCCTGCTGCAGTGACAAGTTAATCCACGGCAGTCTGGATGACAGGGAATGATCTCAAGGGGCAGTGCTTGCCTCTTCACTGCTCCAGAGCTTGGGAGTCCCTGGATGTGTGCTCACACCTGCCTGGCACCACAGGCTTGAACTGAGGATCCCAGGCTTGAACTGGGATCCCAAACTTGCAATGTCTCACCCCATTTTTGGGCTCTGAGGATGAAGCAGCTCAGTGACCCTGGCATTGTCCTGGGTTGGTTCAGCCAGGGAAGAAGAGAAGCAAATGGCTGAAAAGCAGCTGAGGGGAGCCCTCACCCCTCTGTATTGAGCCTGGTCTGACCCTGGGAATCCCCTCAGTCCTGGCAATCTCCTTGAAGCTTCACCAAGCCTGGCCTTGAAATCCTGCCAAGGAGCTTACAGGGGACCAGAACTCCCCTTCCCAATGCTCAGTTTTTACCCCTTCTGATTTCTGCCCTCCCAAGCTGCTTTATCCCAGTGGGATACAGCTCAGTCTCTGAGCATCACTTTCTCTGAGTCCCTTGGCAGGAGCCAAGTGCCTCTGCAGGGTCTGAGAGCAGCGGGGGCAGGACATGAGGAGGGTTTCCACCAGAGCACAGTGAGAACTGGAGCTCAGCTGCAGCACTTTGCTCCAAGGCAGAGTGCAAGGCAGGACAGCCAGTGCTGATGGGTTGAAGGCTGGAGCAGCCGAGCGTTGGCTGCAGCTCCTTGAGGGATTCCCAGCCTGCTGCATTGCAGTTATCCTGACTCAGCACAAAGCATTTGGAGCCCTTGGTCTGAAGGGGAACAGGAATGGAGAGCTCTTAGTGCAGGAACTGCCTCCCACACTGAATGAGGGTCCACCATGTCCAGCCCTCCTTAGGGCACCATGTCTGGCTCCCTTGTGCCTTGGCAGGCTGCAGTGGGGACCACAGAGCTCAGCTCAGTGAAGCAGGAGAGGGGGATTAAATAATGAGATGGGCCAGCCTGTGTGAGAGAGCTCTGCACACACTGCCAGCTTCCCCTGCCACCAGGCACTGCAGCACCAAGGAACAGGCAGGGGATGATGCCCTGTGCCACCAGCTCGGTGCCACGAGCCTATTGCTCTGCCAGGGTATCTCCTGAACACCCACACATTGTTGTCATGTTCTGTTCTGGGGATTTGGAGCCTCTCCTCAGTCTCCTCCCAATCCTGTTCCCCTCATTGCCAAGTTAGCTGGAATTTCTGCACAGGGAATTTTCTTCTCACATGGGCTCGTAGGCAGGGTGACTGAGGAAGATCTTTCTGATAAATATTAACCTTTATAAGTGTGGCCAAACAGCCTGGCATGTGAGTCCTGCTGGGCTTTCAGGAACTAGGCTTTGCTGAAAAACCCAGGATGGGTACTGCACAGAGAGCCCTCTCAAACCACCTGTGGCTTCATCACAAGGTATTTCACCTTTTCAGCTAATTAACATTAAGAGGATGAAAATCCCTTTTGGTTTCCCCTGAAGTTTCCAAAGCACAGAGAGAGAAGAGGAAGAGTTGGCAGCGTGAGCTTTTTCCTGATGGTTTAAGACTCTTTCCTCATAAACTGTGGCAGAGGAGAGCACATAGTAAGATCTAAAAGTAGATGCAGTGATATCCCAGGATGACTCAGATATTTAGTACATAGAAGATAATTTTCCAAATGCTACAAGCACTATATAAAAAGCCAAGCCCGTGCTGCTCTCCACGTCAGGATTCCCCCTGCTGTTAGATGCTTAAACCCAGATAAAATCCCACAAAACCACTGGCTGGTTTAAAGTGCTGAGGTGGGTTAGGTCATTGCCATGGGCTCCTTGGCCACCTGTAACCACAGCCAGGTGTGGCAATGACTCAGGCTGGTGGTGGTGATGCCTCAAACCCTGGAGGATTGGCAGCAGGAGCTGACATGCTCCCAACCTGCTCGGTGCAGGAGCAGTTGGGACATGTCTCTCCTCATCCCAGGAGAGCTGGGCCAGCTGTAAAGCTTGGGATGAGGTCAGGGAATTACTAACGTGAATGGAAGGAGTCAGAGGGAGTTTTTCTGGTGAGTTCACACATAGCTGGCTCATGCCAGGGGTGGAGATCCAGGATTGATAGAGGAAACAAAGCAGGGGAAATTCTGAGGTGTGCAGAGAGCTGTGAGGGGATGAAACCAGGGCAAGTGCACAATTCATCTTGTTGATACAGCCTGCAGCCCTCTTGGCCTGAGGCTGCCAACTTGTCACGCACAAGACAGGTAAATTCAATCTTCTGCCTGCAAATTTTGCCACCCTCCCATGTTGTTCAGTAGCTGACAAAGGGCTGAGACCTCCAGGCTCTGTGGGAGTGTGCTCAGGGACTGCTAATGCACACACAACTTGTTTGCATTCTCCCATCATTATCCAGAGGTGCAAATTTTATCTTATTTTGAAGCACACTTCTGTTTTCCTCCTGATGGTAACATTTTCCTTTCCGGCTGTAAATCTGTGTGATGTGTCCAGGCTGTCCCTGCTGGGACTCATCCCTCACAGCAGTCACTCAACAGAGGGACCAAATTTCCTGGTGCCAGGGCCAGAGGGGGACAGTGCCAGCCCTGTTGGAGAAGCAGAGGTGAGCCTGAGGAAGTCAATCCTGCCCTAGAGCAGAAGCAGAGGGGGCTGAGATGTGCAGGGCAGAGAACAGAGATGTTGGGACATCTTTTCCCACAGGGTCTCACCTGATTCCCTGCCCTCATTTCTACCCCTCCTCAATTTATAATTTTTATTCCTTTCTGTGTTCAAGGAGCTTCCTAAGAATGGAAAGTCTACAAAAGCAAGAGAAGGCACAGCAGGTGACCTGTCCCAGATGGAGCCAGGGGGACACAGGGGAACTGAGGAGCCCCAGGATGAGTTGGTGTCACTTTGGCCAGGTGAGGAGATGGGTCGGGTGCTCTTGGGCTGAGTGGCACTCACACCATGGATCTGCATCCAGAGCTGGGTGAAACTCTGCCTGCTGAGCACATACCATGTATTTTTTAATGGAAAGAGAATTTTTGCCTCACATTGAGCAAAACTAGAATCTGACTGATAAACCCTTCCAATGAAACTATGAAAACCTCCATGAAAAACACCAATAAAAAGAAACAGTTTGGTTTGTCAGTATAGTCCTCTTAAAGAAGCTCAAACATATTTTGGTGGCCTGATGACCTTACAAGTGTTGCTGGAGGGTCACCAGTTTAAAGCTGTGTCTGGCCTTGGGGTGCAGGAGGGGCTGGGGGGTGACTCCCCACCCTCACCTCACTGTCCAGCTGCCTGTGTTGGTCCCCAAAGGGCCTTTTTGTCCCCCTTGCAAAACAGCAGAAGTGGAACTGTGGTTAAGTCCAGATTTATGGTTCTCTCCCTGACTCAGGATCTGTTCCCAGACTCAGGATCCAGTCCCTGACTCTGCTGGTGGTGGAGAAAATCCTGTCAAATCCAGGTAATGGCACCAAACCCCTCTGGGACAGCTGGAAACCAGCACTGGAAATGGGAACGATGGAAATTGTGGCCAGGGAGGGTGGGGAGGGTGATCCTGGGGTGGAAATTCAGTTGCTGTCTGTTTTTAGGAGGAGAACGAGAGTGGGAGATGGTTTGGACTCTGCTGAGGAGAAAGTTGAAATCTCTTAGGTTACAGCAATGCTGGCAAAGCAGTCCCTGGGTGGGGGTTTATATGGAATTAATAGGATTTTGATGATGCTTGCAAAGTTTCTTGAGGCTTAGATGCAAAACCAGATTAAAGATGAACAATTGGCATTGTGAGCGTCACAAACCTGTAATTGAGTATAACTCAAATAAAAGTTACTGTTCAGGCCTAACCTAACAGTCCCTTCCAGCTCAAACTGTTCTGTGTTTCTAAGAAAGGGGATGATTTTCCCAGCTTCCACAATACCAAAGGTGTTGAGATGTCTTTGGAGTAATCACCTTCTAAAAAAAGCAAATTATTGCCACCTGTGCTGAGTAAGCTGAGAACAGATGACAGTACCTTTTATCACCATCTCCCAGAGTAAATTCAATTATTCAAGAATAATTAGTGCTCAACAGGCTAGTTCATACAATACTGTAGTGCTGAATCAACCATTTCAAAGGCAGCTAAAGAAGTACTAACATGTAATTGTCTTTTTTAAGAAAAACTTGGACTTGGTTTCTTGTGGTAGTTACAGGGCACAGTGGTAGTACAGAGGTAGTTACAGAGCACAATGCTGGAGTTTTCACTTCTTCCTAGAGTTTGCTTCCAAGCAAGTGTTGGGACACCACTTGCCCTTCATGGGACAGCTTGGTTTTGCCCTGGGAGGTTTAAAGGGTCACTTACAGGGGCAGCACTGGCCTTTGCTCTCTGGTGACCAGTGACAGGAGCTGAGGGAATGGCTGGAGCTGTGTCAAGGGAGGTTTAGGCTGGATTTTAGGAAAAGATCTTTCTCCCAGAGGGTGGTTGGGCATTAGAACCGGCTCCCCAGGCAGCAGTCACAGCCCAAAGCCTGAACCAGAGCTCAAAGACCATTTGGACAATGCTCTCAGGCACAGGGTGGGGTTTTGGTATGTCCTGTGTGCGGCCAGGAGTTGGACTGATGACCCTTGTGGGTCCCTCCCAACTCAGGATGTTCTGTGATTCTGTTTGGTCAGACATTGCTTGGCTCCCCTGACCTAGCTCACAAGGTACTTGGGCTCTAGTGATCAGGTCTGGGCACTGCCTGCTCTGAGCTCAATAAAATTTGAATTTATTAATAAAGGTGTCCTTTAACTTAAGGGTTTTCTCAGTAACAAAGCCATGGCTACAACTACCATACCCATGCACAACACTCTCCCTGTCTAGAACCAGGAGCCTTTGACGTGTTATTATCTGAGTCAACAGGAGTCTTCCCTCAGCAACTCTTTGTTTACTTGGAAAACAATTATAATTGCACAATGTTTAGGGAAAAAGGGCAGAAAACCCCCTGTGTCCAAGTGACTAAGCAGCATTGGGGATCCCAGACCTCACAGTGCCATGTGGGGGTGGGGAGAACTGAGGTTGGTGTCCTTTGTCATTGTTCATCCAAGCATCATCCTGGGCCACCCAGTGCCCCAGGATCCTGTGGCATGGAAATGAGCTGTCAAAATTTCCATCATGCTGAGGGTGTGGGGACAGCCCTAGGAAAGCTTAATTCTTGCCATGTGGGATTGGTTGGTTTTGGGGTTTGTCCTTTCCAGGAGGCTACAGCTGCCTTTGCCCCCAGTGTTGTCTCTGCTGGTGGTCAGGACTGGGGGTTTCATGTGTAATGCCAATATCTTGGTTAAAAATCAGTCTTGTTTTTGTCAGAGGAGCAAAATCTTTCAATAGGGCAGGATACACCCCAGTATGCCCCAGGTCCTCTGGCAGAAGAGCCCATCTGAAAGCCCTTGGTCACCAAACCCAGCAAAAGCCCAGCATGGAGCTGAACTCGATGATCCCTGTTGGCCTCTCCCAACTCAGGATATTTAATAATTCTCTGAAACACTGAGCTGCCCATACATTCCTCTGCCTGTTACTGTTACAGGCAGTGAGGAGGTGCTGCGCCTTACACCAGCTTCTGGGAACAGCAAATTGCTTATTCCTCCTTATGACTGCCTTATAGAATGCTTTTATTCTTTGTGAGAATCTGACTCAAGAAGGAAAAAAATTCTAATGAAAATCTCTAATGAAATAGTATCAGGTTTTCTGACTTCTGAGAATTGGCAGAGGAGTTCCTGGCTATGAACTGAACTGCAATGCAACAGAAACAACTCCAGAGGTTCCTGTTTCAGGAAAACACTTAAGAATACACTTAATTTTCAAGTCAATTTAGTTTGGCCTCAGAGTAGTGCTGCTGGTATGTGCTGAATACAGATGGCTTAAGGCTGCATAGTTCCTCCAAATGTTTAGCATGAAACGCATTCAGCTGAAGGATATATTCTGCAAATGATGAAGAATCACAAAATCCCAGAATTCCAGCTTGGGACTGACCTCAAGGATCATCCAATCCAACCTTTCTTGGCAAAAGCATAGCCTAGACAAGTGGGCCAAGCACAAAAAGAAGTTACTAGTCATGAATTAGCAGTGTTAGTGAGAATACTACATATTGGTGCAGAAGGGTTTTGTTTCAAGAAAAGGATCCTGTGTGTTCTGAAGTGAATGTATCCACTGCCTCAGCTTCAAAGCTACCTTGGGTAACACGTGGGAAAGGTGGGACTGCACAGAGCCTCAAGAGAGATGTGAGGAATGTGATACTCAAGAGGACTCTCTTAACAACACAGGAATTTTGAAACTTCATTTGGCATCAGCAGCTGGAAGGAAAAGAAGGAATGAGGATTCCTGCCCCCTGATTTTGTGTTTAAAAAAAAAGTCAGGCAGAATTCCAGCACTGTGTAGTTGGAACTACCAATGTTCCTCCTCTCCTTTCTTCCGGCTGACGAGCATCTCATTTATGGAAAACCTTTAGGTAATTTTTTCCCCCAGTGCTAGTGCACACCGTGCTATCCATGTCTTCTGCACCTCATGTGTGTCATTTTCCATGAGGTCTGATTCTTTTTAGTACTAGTTTGTTGCTTTACCAGGAATTTTAGGCATCACTCCCTTCTGATGTAATGGATGAACGCTTGTGATCGGAAGTAATTTGTGCAGATGAAGTGATTTGAGAGCAGACACTGCTGAGAGCTGGGACTAGGTCATCATGAAGGCAGTCTGGGAATAAAAAAAGCTTGAGTGTGTGTAAAGAAATGAATGGAAAGCCCCCAGGAGTTGTCATGGAAGCTGGTTTTACCAGAGGAGCAGAGAAACAACTCCCTTAGGGATTGCAGAAGCACAAAGAACAAAACTCAAGGATAAAGTTTCAGGAAATGCCCAAGGTCAAGTAAACAGTAACGTGTTATCCACCAGGAATGTTTCACATGGGATTTCCAGGTGCTATAAAATTCCAGTGTAAAAAGCACCTGCTCCAGTTTTTTAGCATCCATTGTAAGAACTCAGAGGAGGGGAAAGGCTCTTGGCACCTCACCACTCCCCCTGATCTCTCAGGAGAGAAATTAGAGTAGAAAACTGCCAGGAGGGAATTATGAGAGGTCACCCAGCCTAGAACCTGTCTGCATGGCAGGGGAAATTCAGCTTGTTTTCATTAATTGTTCAAATTGGTCTTGGGAAATCTATAGACAAATAGTCAGGAGTCTGAAAACAGGCCCAAAGGTGAAGGCAAACTGAGCCTGTGGTCCTGCTTTGGGCAAAAGCTGAAGAGCAGCAGCAGAGCTGGACATGGAGGCAGGATTCACTGTCCTTGATGTGTGGACACTGCTGGTTGTGTGCCAGGAATTACCACCCACATTAAGCAGATTTTTTGATTTAAAGGGATATTTGTCAAGTGCACTGACAGCACCACTCAGTCTTTATAAGTTCTCTCCTTGACACCGTTTGCCAGGAGAGACAGATCCCAGGACAGTGTTAAAAATGCAGGGAAATACTAGATCAATTCAGAACCCTCCAAAAGTACTTTAAGGCAGTTTTTAGCTGAGCCTTACATTTCCAGATCTGTACTACCAGCTCAGAGTCAGTTAATCAAGAACACTTCTGGAAATCATGACTAATCCAACAACCTCATATACAGCTAAAACATCACTGCTAGAGACACTCATAAAGATTGTGATCTGTCTTGTATCAGCAGATTCTCTAAAAAAAACTGCTGGATTTGCTGGCTGTGTCAGCAGTACACAAGCAGGATGGTAAGGAAGAAGAGACTAAACATAGCTCAGTTAGCAATAAAACCATCCTACAGCACTGGATATTAAGTCCACTTCATGATGATGGCTTGATTTCAGTTTGTCAGAGTAGGAAGGATGGCCAGGGCCTCTATTTGCTCCATTTTCTGAGAAAGATGTTAGCAGCCAGTGACTGGACTAAGATGCTGGACTTACTCTGAAGCTGGGTCTGATTTGTCTTGGCATTCTCCATGGTTCTGTGGAACAGAATGTTGTGGCAAGAGGGATGAGCTGTGACCTCAGCACCACTGCAACACACATGTCCCTGTGGGACAGGACAGGGTCAGACCAGCCAAAAGCAGTCACTCTGCATCCTTCCAGAACTCCACATGAAGATGGAATTGCCAGCACACAGGCAGCACTGGCACTCAAAGAAATGCTTCAGAAGTGGTTTTTCAGCTCTTGTCTCTTGCTGCTACCAGTTATTGAATGTTAGCATAGGAAATTCCAGATGGGTGAGAGAATTCCAAACGGGTGAGAGAAATGTAATCATCTGTCCATGCTCAAATAAGGCAAGTGGGATCCTCTGCTCAAGTTATTGAACTCTTACCTTTATCTCATGGACAGCATGCCAAAGGGAAGAGGGATTGCAAAGTTGTTCTGGTTTGATATTGGCACAAGGCCAAATGCCCACATGAAAATACACCTTCTCTGGTGTCTGCTGTGAGATTTTGACCAGGAATAAACAAAGCAGGCTCTCACTTGAAAAAAAAGAAAAGTTTATTAACTAAACTACAAAGACCATTACTAAACGACACACAAAAGGAAGAAAAAGGAAAAAAAAAAAAAAAACACAAGGAAAATGAAAACCTCACAAAAACACTCTCCTCCTCCTCCTCCCCCCCAAATTCCCAATACAATACAATCCAAAATCAATTCTGGGTCCAGCACCACCCTTTAGAATGCTCAGCTTCAGTTCCTCAAGAGGAAAGGGAGTCCTGCCATGTGTCGTGGTGGCCTTTTCCGTCCTTGTTCCGGTGCTCTCACCACCGGACCAGAATCAGGGCTGCTTCCAGGGTTGTCCTTTTAAGGAGGCTGTGTCCAGTTCCAGAAAAGCTCAGTCTCTCACCTCTGGGACATCTGTCCCCCCCATATTTTATATACCCCCTGGGGCTGAGGGGTACCCACACTGAATCTTCTTTGGCTCTGGGACATTTCTCCCCCTGGTCTCAGTCTCTGTATTCCAGAGGAACATAGCTCTGTCCATGGCTACACAAAAGAGTCCAGCATAAAATGCCACTCCCTCTTCTCCATCTTTCCAAAATATCGCACTCTCTCTCTCTGGGCCAGACTTTCATCACTCACTCATCTCCTTCGTCCTCCTACACTCTGATCTAGGAAGGGTTAGTGTTCTGTGAAATCTTCATTGTCCAAAGAAAGGCTTAAAAACTCCCCCAAGCGGCTGGACTCCTGGCTGCACCCCCCCCACCATCTCCTCAGCCGGGCTGCCTGCTGCCAGCACGTTTACTGCTTTCAAGGTAACGGCACACAAACACCGGCTGCACTCTCTCTGTCTGTCTCCAAGGTAGGGGGGGGGAACAGGCTGCCCATTGCTTCCCGGCATTTCTTTATTTTCTTCCTTCCACCCTTGGGGGGGGGGCCAGGCCTACCTCTCCCAGGCCGGGCCGCATGGCTTTTCCCCTCCCCCAGCCCAGCCAGCAACTGGGCCGGGGGAGAGACTCAACTCCTTCACCGCCGAAAATCCAAAGAGGAACTGCCAGGGGGAGAGCCCGGCTTTTACCCTGTGTTCTCGGAGGTGGATCCAGTGCCCAGTGGTTAGGCCAGATGGCAATATTCAAATCTGAGCACTCATTGGCCCCATCCACACAGCATCCCAGAAATCCTGTTTCCGGGTCAAACCATGACAAAAGTGCAGATGATCAGTCTGTATTCCTTTGGGAAGATAAAACAGCTCTTCAGGCAATTTCATTGCTGTGAACAGGCATGGGCAAAACAAGTCCAATGCAAACGTATCAAAAATCTGGACAACTGACTAAATGTGAACTTTGAATTCAGAAACATTTTTGCTTTGAGGTCTGGCAGAGGGGTCACTTGAAACAAACAAAAAAAAGCATTTCAAATAAGTCTGTGCTTCCTGTAAGTATAAAATGAGAAAAATCATTACATTTCCAATCAAAATATAAAAAACATCCCATCTGCTGGGATGCTGCTGTGGAAGGTCACTTTGAATTAGAATGAACTTTGGTGGTTTCAGAGAAATCCTCCCTGATTTCTTGTAGCCAGAGCACACTCATGCATACCTATCCCAGCGTGGGCAGGTCTCTAGGAAAATGACTCTCCCACGCCCGAGAACTTGGAATCCTGAGGTCAAAACATTGGCTTTAAGACACTCTGCAGATATGGACCACAAAGCAGTCTGTGTCTAGAAACTGTTTTGTCATTTCTGGTTTCCCAGGGAAAAAAGAGAGCAAGAGATCTGAAAACAGTATGTGGAAATCTTGGAAAATTCTTTGTGTCCTAAAGAATAGACATTTCAAGCTACTTGACTAAAGTGTTTTGACTCTCAGCAAGGTACCTTTGTTCATTAGTTACAGTTTTACATCTTCAGTTTCATTGTCAGTACCAACTCTGCCAACCAAAGCAGCCAGGGCCACAAAGTCACCCTGAAAACACTCAGGCCTTCCTGTTGCGGTGTGTTGCAATGTCCTGTTTTAAACTTCCGGGTCCCTTCCCAGGTGTGCCTATGCCTCTCTCCCTGCCCCCTCGCCCCCTTGCTGAGTGAGTCCTGTCAATCAGGTTTAACATTCCAGCAAGGCGTCGTGTGGTTGGTCCCTCAGGCCTGGGGGACATTGGATAGGTGTCCCTAGTCCCTTGAGACCCTGCCCCTTTCACCTGGTTGGTAGCTCACCTGTCCCCTCCCCTTCCCCTGTCCCGGAGCTTAAAAGGTTAATGAGACCATGCGGCCGCATTCTGTTGGCAGCAGTTGCCCCGGTTCAGACCTCTGTAACCATGGAATAAACATCTGGCAACCCTCCAGCAGAATCCTCTCCTTCATCTCTTCACCATCTCTCCTGAGGTAAACGGAGTTCCTGACAAGCCTGGACTTCCACCAGTGCCCTGCTGCAATCTCCAGCAGCCAAGGTATCTCTGGGGTAAAGCACCACAGAAGCCGCCTTTGGCTCAGCAGCGAGGGTCACACTGACCCAGGCACAATCTAACTGGTTATATTGGGATTCACATTCCAATACCTTCCAAGTGTTTTAAAAGAGCCCAGTGAGAGAGATGCTCCTAATAATCAAAGGCCATTGGTTCTCCAAAACTTTAGTACTCTTGAAAATCTCAGCCCTGCATCACCCAACAAAAGTGCCACTTCCTACAGTGGGTGAGTGATTTCCAAGGGATCCTCCACATTCACAGAACACACAAGAAAAATGATTGACTCCCTAGGTGTGAAGGAGCCTTACTTCTGCTGAGAAGCAAAGATTCTGCTCTTCAGTTTGCATTTTTTTCTGCTGACTTCATGAACTTAATGATACAGCCCAGCTGCCTTTGTGCTTTAACCGAAATGTGAGCAAATGATTGATGTTCTCTCTCAAAAAACATCTGAGAGTTCCGTGGAGGAAATTCAGCAGAAAGTTCTTTGACAGTTGCCAACTAAGAGACTAAACAAATACTATGGACTGGCTCAAGTACAGCTTGAATGATGGCCCCTTCCTTATGTCAGCAAACAGCACAGAACGTTCACCAGTGCCAGGAGTAAATAAAACAGCAGAAGAGCAAAACCCATTGCCAAACCACCATGAAATTCACCTAAAAACTCATATTCAGGGAAAAGATATTGATATATCAGCAGATCTAGCTGAGTAGGTGATGTAAGCACTGAGCACTGTCTTTTGAGTGCTGCCTTTCTGGTTTTTCCTACAATTAAAAAAAACCAAACCTAGGCTAAGTACTGCTATTCCCAAATACCACTGTTTCAGCCAGGGAAGTTCAAATAAGTAGGAAGCTTTATTGCATACTGATTTCTTCCTGTCTAGAGGTTGTTTTCAGCTTAGAAAGATCACAGAGAGGGCCTTGATTCACTCCAGTTACAGAAGATCTCAATTACTCTTAGGATTAAAGAGAGTGCACAAAGAGACTGGCAGTCAGAGCAAGGCAGTGCTTCTGCAATTGGGGTCCTGGTAGGAAAATCCATTTCAGCCAGCACAGCTGGATTTGATGAGGTCTTTTCCAACATTAACAATTCCACAATCCAATGACCACCGTGCAGTTGCTGATTTCCACATCTGCTTTTACCACAGGTCAAAGTTATGAATCAACACCCCGAGTGAAAATCAAGTTCTAATCAATGCTGTCTCTCCCCACTACACAAACAGCAGCATAACAGGGCCAGTAACACCCTGCAGGAACATGGGGCTGGAGCAGCAAGGATCTTGGCAGTTAGGAGGAACAGCCATTCCCCAGGCTGTTCCTCCCCTTCAACATTCACCTCTGCATCTCCTTCAGGAGTTCCTTCATGTCACCAGCCTCCAGCCTGCTAGATTCACAAATCAGGAATCACAAAGTAAGATAGTAGAAAAATTAAGTCTTTTGCATTGGCAACAATGTGTGGGTTGCTACATAGGATGCTCAGAGGCCAGTAACAATACTTAATGTAAGAGATTCCCACCCCCCACCCAGTTGGAATCCTTGGCTCAAGTGTTTTTTAGACACAGAAAGAGAATATTTGTCTCCAAATTTAGGAAAGAATCAGGTGTAATAGGAATCCAGTGGATCACCTTCTTTAAAGGGAACACAAAAGTGTGTGGAAAGAGACTGTCCATTGCTTGGCTGGCTCAGAGCTCTACGTGATGTCCTTCTTCCTTGGGGGGCGGTGGATGTTCCTCACCACACACTTCACCATCCACTCAATCCCTTCGTTCACCCCTTTGCTAAGGAAGGAAAACAGACAAGGTTTTAAAATAAAGCAACAACAAGAACACAAACATGGATCATACAGGCCCTAACTGAGCCCTTACATGAGGAAGGGAAGGGCTCTACACAGTTGTTTGCTGGCATTTCTGTGTTATTTTGCACGTAGGCAAACAATAGGGATCTGATTTCTTTTAGCTCAGCAATATATACCTCCATCCTTTATTTTTCTGGTGTCTGTGCAAGTCTATACTTAGTCACCAACTCTGTGGAAATCTTGGGATGAACAAGCATCAAACCCACCTGGCAGGTGGTTTGAGGTCATTTTGCCACAAACCTCACACTAGTTGTACAAGATCTTGCAATCTTGGTTCCAGCTTTGTGTAATCATCTGTGCTGGGACTGCCAAGCAAGTCAATGCCTTACTGGTCTGCACAGCTCCCCAGCCATGACTTCCATGAGTTATTCTTTTAGTGCAAGCTCAAACTGGAATTTTGAAAGGAAATTCCATAGAGATCAAAATTAGAAATGTTTGCACAAATAAGGTTATTATCTAACACTTCTCTTCCAGTCAGTGCTTGAACACTGTTCTTGTGGTCATCCACCTGCTCAATGGCATGTGATTTGTAGCAATGCAAACAACAGATTTTTTTTCATGGTTCAGGAAGTTTTTGTTATCCTTTGCAGTAGCTTGTATGATAACACAGAAAAAAATTCAAAGCTCTAAATTCAGCCCAGGCAGTAATTCAGCCAGGAGTGTTTCCATCAAATGGAACAAAACTTTTGACTTATGCCAAGTAGCACTTTTCACTTCAAGAACTGAAAGTACCAAGAACAAATGTAGCGCGAGCCTCGATACGCAACGATGATGCTGAGATCCCAAGAATCCAGTGGGCTGGTCACGGTTGTGGTGTGCAGCTGACTAAGCCCAAATTAGGGTCTGTTTTTAGTCATTAAATCTTAAACCACAGGCATCCCCATGTAAGAGGACTCCTGGAAACTGTGATATCATCCCCATCACGAAGCTCATCTGTGTGCCAAAGACTGCCAAAGACTATGAAAGCAGAAACATAATTATGGCAGCAGCAGTGAAGCACCACCCATTTCTCTGGTACAGGCATCAACAATGGCATTTTCAACTGACTTCTAACCTAAAAACCAGCAGCTGCAGCAAAGCAACATCTGCAGGGATTATTGTGTAAGGAGAAGGGACGATACAGGACAACAAATATGCCTCCAAGTCCCACTGCTCTCAGCCAGGAATACACTGTCATTGTGTTCTACAGGCAGGATTTACAGATGAAGTTACTGAGCTGGTGCAAGTCCAAGGAACTCGAACAAGCGTCTGTCAGTGCTGGAAGGAAGCACAGCTCCCTTTCAAGGCTTAATAACTCATGTGGTGCTGCTCTGTGTGTGACACCTCACACCTGCTCAGTCAACAAACTCTCAGTCTATCCCTTCTCATACTCACCCAGTAAGAGCTGAGCAGGCTTGTGTCAGGCAGTCTCTCTTCCCAATTTTGTTAATGCAGTCACTAAATGCTGTTTTGATATCGGGTATTGACAGACAACTCTGCAAAGGGAACCAAAGTAGAGCTTGTTTGTGCCACAAGAAACATGGTGACTTTCTTCCACAATGAATCCTCCCATTATTGCAGTCTTGTATCAGTCAGGATGCAATGCTATCAGAATAAACCCACTCACCCACCACACAGTAAATTCACCTGTTTAGGTTCCAAAGAAATGAGCATATTCTTTTTTCAGCAAAGAGAAGGCTGTTTGCTGACAGCACACACACTGCCTCACCTCCCTGATCCCTAATCTGTACAGTTCTAAGCAAACAGTCCTGAAAATGAGCACAACCTGTATCCTCTAACAATACCCCTTCCAAGCTGCTCAACAGTTTATATTTACCAGGACACTACAAGAGCTTTAATATTTACAAAGCCTTTTGAAACTGTCTGTGCCACAAGCCCAGCTGGCTCTTTGCCAGCATCCTGGGCACTCTCACAAAATTAGCTGTGATTCTTCCTCAGCTCTCAGCACACTCCTTGGCATTACCCATGTCCCACCAGCACTTCTCTGTTTGCACTCAGAGAAAACACTGGCAGCACTGAATGCAGCACATTTTCTGATGCCTGTAACTGTGTTCTTGATCTCCAGCAGGTCCTGAACTTCTGTGAGTCTGCCAGGAGGCTGCTGGGAACAACAACACAAATCAAAACCCCCCAGTAAATCAGTGGATTACCTTCCCCACATAAATCACAGCGTCACCACAAAAATCTTACAGTTACAACAAAAGCAAACCTGCTCAACTAAAGTCTGGACTTGCACCTCCCTGAGCACTCAGTGTTCATTTTTCCCTCAGAAGCCTTGGACAAGCAATTTAAGCACTTCAGCTGGCCACCAGCTCACCTTCCCTCCTCTCTGCAAAGACATTTGGGACCTTCAACAAGTCTCAAATATGTGTTTGGAACCTTCAGTCAGGCCCACATACATGTTTTGGACAAACGTTTACACAAATGCCAAACTGGACCCTCTGTGAGTCCTGAGGATTGGCCAAGTGAACGTGAACTCTGAGAGAACAGAAATATGAAAATTGTTACCAGCCATCCATTTGCAAAACACTGATTCTGGAGAAATTAAATACAGGACATTTTTGTGGACAACAGAGGTAGATTCCATTGGTTATACGTAGGAAGGGATCTTAAGAAATGGCTTGCAAGGAGTTTAAGAACACCCAATTCATCCAGGGCCCATGGCTCCATTAACTGTGCAGCTTTTGATGACTGTACTTTCTTATGACCTGGAAACTGTATCCAAAAACATTACTGACATCATTCTGCAGAACCCTCAACAATTTAGATCAGGATTTTTGACAAGAGAAAAATGTGCAGTTCATACAGATGAGCTGTCAGCCACAGGATACGCAGTTAATTAAAAAAAAAATGAACAACAACAATTACTAACTTTAGAGGGAGTCAGAATTCAAACCAGTAGGTCTGCAAGATGGGCAAGAAATTACAAGCAACCATTCTATACTGGTTTGTAAAAGCCTGGTATGGTGTCCACTTTCCAGTAAGAAAGGCAGGTCCAAATGCTCCTGGTTTAACCCAAAGCCCCAGACACGTCAATTACCCAACAAGTGGGAAGGAGAAGCATGTCAGTAATTTGAGCTATTTTTCACATCTTTGTTTTTTTCAGTCAATGAGACTTGGCAGCTGAAATTGAACAATTGTTTCTTGAAATATACTTGAAGCTTCTCAGAGTTGAATATCATTGTATAATTATATACTTTTGAGTATATGCTTTCTTCTTCTTCTTGAGTCTACCTTTCCTTCTTTTCTGAATGATGATACATTTAAAAATATTTTAAAATAAATCAGACAAAGTGTTCAAGGTACAAAGTAACACTAGAGAGCACAGTCATGCTGTCCTTGATTCAACTTCTACTTGCACAGGTAGCAAAGCAATCAGGCAATGGACTTCCCAACACCACCAGCAGACCAGGACACCTGCACATACCCAGCAGCACAGAGAACCCACATCCTTCACCTTGCCCATCCTTGAAGCCTTTAAGAGTCCACTTTTCCCAGAGCAGCTAACAATTACAGCCTTTTTTACCTCCCAGTATAAATAAACCATTGTTATAACTTCCCTTTCCCACCTTCTGGTAGAGCTGTGGCCTGCCCCACCTTCACAGAGCTGCCCAGTCATGGCTTTCCATGGAAATCTGCATCAGGAGGAGTTTTGCTTCTGAGGAGACTTTGCACCATTCACATTGTCACAGCAGGATGCCACTGCATCACCAATCCTATGTTGAGGAACATCATTTTATCATTTTCCCCTTGGGATGAAGCAGAGACAGGTGACACCAAAGTATCAATGCCTTGTTTTAGTGTTCAGGGAAAGCCATGAACTGGAATCTCATGTGACAGCAGGGGCTGGTTCTCCACCACTTCAGCAAGGGGCATCTGAGCTTCTCATGCTCAGGGGAAAATGTCAGCTGTGGCTTCCAAATTCCCCTTCTCTCCAGGCACATTCCAAAGTATTTGTTTACAGATGTGCTTTGTTTCTCAGCTGCAAACCCATAAGCCAAGGGCAAAGAAGGGGAGCTGGCTCTGTGATCCCATCAGGAGTGCTCCATTACAATAGCACAACCCACAGTGACCTCTCAGGAATGATGGTATCCCTCAGGCAGTTCACAGGAACCTCACACACAACACAGACAAACCAGATTTCCATCTCAGCCTCCCCAAAATAACACACTGGAAAACAGATTTTGATGAAGGCTCCTCCAGGCATAATTTAGCCAGGACTGAACCAAACTCCTCCTGTGAAGGGTTCAGAATAGCATTAACCAAAGTAAGACTCAGCAATGGCACACCTAAAAATCTATCAAGCAGCAGGGCAAGTTTTGGCCAAAAAAAGGTGGCATTGTAGAGCCTTTGCCCATTTTCCAAATCCACTGGAACAAAGACAGTGCTGCTGCCTGCTCTCCTGTCAGGATAAATCCAGAAGCATGCATAAAATCTCAAGTAGAAGCTCTTCAGTCATCTCAAGAGTAATCAACCATCAGAATGGAACTAAAAGAGAAACAAGAGCAAGGTGGATTGCCTAAATAAAATCTTATTTCACAAAAAGTCTGACTCACCTGACCTATGGTCTGGGACTACTTTTATATGAGTTTGTTTTAAATTAAAATTTAAGCTTCATTAAATTTAAAGAAGGAATAGTATAGCCTCAATTGAAACCACCTTATTTAAATGGAAACTAATTTTACAGGGAAGCTGTGGGAGGTCTTCAGTTGGAAACTAGAATGACTTTCATGCAGGTCTGTTCTCTAACAGCTGGGTGGAAGTGAGTACTCTGTTACTCACCATGACTTCTTAGGTTTTCCAGAGGCATGAGGAGGCTTTTCAACATTCTGGAGATTTCAAATTGAATTTTCAAAATTTATCATTAGATGAGGATGGCAAAACTTCCTCCCAGACATGGGTCATCATACAGCATCCAGTAATTTTCAGCTTGTTAAATTTCAGATGCTGTTTTTGACAGGTCATGCTTTTCCAGTATTCTCAATAGTGTTGCATAATGAGACATTCTATCCTCAAATTGTAACAGTTCATTGTAAAGCACAGAAATATATACCTTGTGTGAACCTTTCAACAGCTGCATTCACATCAAAACAGCAATTATCAATTCTTATATTGCTGCTTTTTCTGCAATAAGCCATATTTTCAAAAGTGGCATTCTGAGCTGCAAGGGAGTTCACAGGAATTAGCAGATATTAGATAATTTATTTCTCCTACAAAGCAATAGTTCCTTTAAAAACCTAAACAAATTCCTTCCTCCAACACACATTTAACTCAGTTTTTAAATTATTTATAAAATAATCCAGTTTTGAAGCCCCTGCTGAACACAGAGCATTCTCCTGATACCATAAAATATCACATTCAGTATTATGAGAATTAGAATTGGTGTTTTGTAGCCAATGACCATATTTTATCTCCTGGAATGACCAAACACAACTCATGCCTGGCAGTGCTGAGAGGACACAATGTACCCTGGGGTTCACAGCAGAATTCTTAACACTTTATGCAATTTCAGGTTGCATCAATACTTTTATTATCTTGATAACAGAATGTACACTTTAAAAACAAACTATGTCAGATGTTCTACTTCTGATGAATTTGACCACAAGCTTTCTGCTGGCCTCTATAGATATCATCATCAAGAATTACCCTTAATCTCCAAATACCAGTGAGGTTAAGATACTCCTTATCCTCCTTTATCATGGTTCAGGACAGAGGGATGCTGGTGAGAATCTCCTACAGTTTTATATCTGGAGATCCAGAGCAGAAAAATCTCTATCAATGCTAATTATCAGTTTTATCCCAGAGGTCTTCAGTTCTGCTAAATCAGAAGAAGAGAAACAGGCTACTGAGTTTTCTCAATTTTGTTTAAGAGAACCTCAGTAATTACTGAAAAATAGGCTATAATCCCCTTAATGATTTGTTAATAACATTGAGGGCTCTTTGCTGGCTCCATAACCAAGATCATTCTGTAGGAGTGAACCTCTAAATATCCAGTGTAGGTATTTCTTACAAACAGGCAAACCTCCAGTGGGTTTAGCTTTGCCAATCTCTTCTTGTAGCTCTAAACTGCATGAAGGCACTAAGTCTGTGGGCTGGTCTTGGACCCTCCAGAGGGAGCAAGAAGCCAGATTTTCTTTTGAAAAGCTGTTCCAAATACCTCTTTCTAGCAATTTAAAAAAGCCCACTTGTTCAATTACTTGTCTTTAGTCTGGTCAGAGTGTCAGAAGAGCCAGCATCTGCAGCCTGTAAGAAAATATGTATACACAACCAAAAGAGAAACTGGAACAAATTTCCAGGTCACTGCTTGGATCTTATCCTCAACAGGTCAAGGCAAGAGTGCAGGCTGTTCCCTGCAGAAAAGCCATGGGGTTGTACAGAAATGAGTCAATATTCTGGTTTCCACAGAAAAAAGACAGACAATTTCCCCATATTCCAGAGACTACAGCAAAGTCAGGACCATAAATCAGGAGTTCAGTCCTGATCTCATGCTTTTACATGGAATTCCATTTCTCTTATTTCTAAGACTAGATAATCCAGATAAATTAGATCATCCAAAGACTAATCTGTGTTGCACTCAAGAAACCTTGCTTTAGAGCCAAGTGATTTCTATGGAAGCCTCACGTGTTTCCACAAGTGCAATCGCTCGGACAAGTGGAAAGTGCAGAGGAGGAACCTGAGGAGCATTTGCATCCTTTAGAACAGAGACTGAGCCCAGCTGCCAGGCCAGCTGCTCCAAACCCTACTGCAAACCTCTGGCTCCATCTACAGACCAGTCCCTGGAGCTGCAGTCCTGCAAATCCAGGCTCAATTCCCAGGAGGAAAACATGAAAACCACCACGTCCACCTTGGGCATTCTCTTCTTTTTTTTTCCATGCTGGGGGAGGTAAGGATGGCCCAGGATGTGTCACCTAAACACTGCACCACCCACGAACTGCCAAACCCAAACCAAGAGCTTTACAGCTCTGAATACACTGGAAAGAATTCAAATTATCAGAAAAGAGCATTCCTTGCCATTCAGTGCTGTCACTGATGGAATGCTCTACACCAAACAAATGTTTTATTGAACAGATCTTATCCAATTATGGGGAAAGGATGGTTTGCTTCACATACATCTGTTGTGCTATTCCTGAGCTTTCAAAGAGCAGCATAAACAAAGTGCACTAAACATTTTTTTTTCTGAATAAACAGGAAAAAACAGCATCAATAGAGCCAGTCACGGTACAAGAAAGACCCACCATAGCTATGCAGTTTGTTCTGTTTACATAAAGAATTCAGAACTATGTGCCTGTAGGAAGCTCATTCATGGCACTGAAAAAGGGCTGGAGGAGAGAGGAAAAAAATACAACTAAATTCAAAGTATTTCCAGTGGTGGGAAAGTACCATAGGATCAGCTCAGGACTGTGGAACAAATTTAATATGAATACAGAGTTTACCTTTCCAAGGCTTATTTGCTTATTTATGTAAATCCTCCATATTTTACCTCTACATCCTGCTTGTTGGCCAACACCAGAATGGGAACCCCTTCCAGAGCTTCACTGGTAATCATCTTCTCTACAAAGGACAGAAACAAAACCAGGTTTAGCCAGTTCTGGAAGTTGTACAAAACTTCCAATCTGGCACAGATTCTCTGGACAGAGGGATGAAGCCAGAAACTCCCTCTTGAATTACAGTTTCATTTGATACAACCTTCCAGGTCTATTTTGTTCACACTGTACTTACCAAAAGCTCTTTTGGACTCAGAGAGCCTCTCCTCATCAGTGGAGTCAATAACATAGATCACCCCATGAGATTCAGCATAGTACTGGAAGGAGAACACAGATATTGGTGTCAATGCACTAGGATCACTTGTTCCTCTTCCTGACTTGATTTTGGTACAGTTTTGGTACATGTGGAGATTAACCAGTTAGAGGCAGCTGCATCCACAGTGTGCCTGGACAGAATGGAGGCACACAGCCTGTGCTGCCTGTTCTGTTTGCAGGCCTGATCAACACACCAGGTGGAAAAGTTTTTGTCCCCCCAAAGCTTTTTTCTATGGCACAGCCCCTGATCTGGGTTGGTAATTGCTGTCTGCAAGCAATAATGCAAATATTAAGCACAGAAATAGTGGAATCCCTGAAAAGGTGTTAATGCTCAATACTGGGGTTATCAATAAATTACCAAGTGATTGTGGTGGTTCAGTTCTGAAGGAGACAAAACCACTTCTAAAAGAAATCACAGAATCACAGGATGGTTTGTGTTGGAAAGGGCCAACCATCTCATTCCAACTCATTCCACCTCCCACTAGATCACAGCTCCATCCACCCTGGCTTTGAACACTTCCAGGGATGGGGCAGCCACAGCTTCTCTGGGCAAAAAAAATCAATCAAACATTCATTCAAATAAATATCAAATATTTATAAATCAAACAAAACAAAACCACATCTCTAACCTTGTCCCAAAGTGACTGCAGCTCCTCCTGCCCACCAAGGTCCCAGAACATGAGCCGAGTTTTGCCAACATCAATAGTTCCAACTAGAAGGAAGGAATGAAGAAAGGGAAATCCACTGAAAACTATGGGTGCTGTAAAGCACAGACAGCTGCACACCCCACTCAGAAATCTGGGGTGGGACAGGCTTGTAGGGGAACCAATCACAGGCAGCAGCTGCTTGCAACAACACAGCAAAAGCTGCACTGAGTGATCACAAATATAGAGCAGCATCAGTGCAAATAATTCCAGAATTGGGCCAGGGAATGAACTCCAGGGAAATACAGTTTGAGGACAGCACTGAAATAGATACCTGGAGTTTTTATAGTTTTACTACTTCAAGAGTTTCTCCTCCTAAGCTAAGAAAGTCTATTTTATTCTCTACAAAAAGACCTGGACAGGTGGGAGATACAATCTCTGCACCCAGGAACTATTCAGCCCTTTTGAGTTCTTAAATATTTCAAATACAAAACAGCTATCTGTGTCTATCTGTGCAAGAAAGCTGAAAAAATTCCATGTGGATTTACTTACTGTTTAAGCCTACAGTGGTTGTGATTTTGGACAAACTCATCCCTTTGTAGTTCTTGTTAAATCGGGTTTTAGTTTGTTCAAGGAAGGTCTGAAAAATAAGAAAAGTATTTACTGTCAAACATTTTACTGGCTGGAGTAATCCTACCCCAAACCCTTTTCATTTCTGTACAATCCTGCTGGAGCAGATACTGCCCTACCTAATTTTGGACAAATCACTCTTCTTGCTCTCTATTTTAGCAAGGAAAGAAGGGATCAAATGTGATTATGGGATTACCCAAGCCTCAGCCACATCCCTGAGAGCTTGTACTAAATTTAAGCAATGAGGAAAAGTTGATTGCTTGGTGTGACATCACTAAAGCAACTCAGGTCACAGCTGAAGAGAGATTGACCCTTGTTGGAAGATTTATCCCTGGAGGATGTTTAGGATTGTGTGTGCCCCTCCACGGGGTGATAAACAGCACTTACAGTTTTACCAGCATTGTCCAAACCCAGGATCAGGACACAGTACTCATCCCTCTGGAACATGTATTTATAGAGCCCTGACAGCAGTGTATACATCCTGCTCCTGCAACAAATGCCAGGAAATCAATTAGCAAACAGCTCATTCCCAAAAGCCTCTCATGCCACGACGCCAAACAAATAAATGATGTTACTCTTTTATCAGTAAATCTCATATTTAGGTAATTCCAGGAAAAATCAGAGATCTAAGACAGATCATGAAAAAAGCTCAACATCAAATTTGGCGTTTAAAAGGGAACTGAGGAAGGACTTGAACACCTCTTGCAGCAAATGTAAGATACACAGAAAATGAAGTGAACTTCATACAAATACAGAGATCAGGTATTTTTTGCAAGAATCTGCAGAAGCTCCCAGCTGGATGTGCACACACAGGCCCAGCAGCTTTGCTGGGATGCAGGGAGCTCTGGCACCAAGCGCTGCAGCTGACTCAGAGCCATTGCAGCAACCCTTCTGCTCAAACCCAGATAAAGGGAACCCCAAGGCAGAGCCTTTGAGACGCAGCGCGTGGTTAAAGAACCACTTTGAAGTCAAATACCATTACCTAAAGGGAAATAAAAGCGTTCCAAAGCAGGAATCGGATCGGGGGTTTCACGGGACTTCAACCCCACAGGTACCGGGGCCACCCCTCGCTCCCAGCTGAGACCGGGGCGCTCCTGTTGCCCCCCCGGGACAGGGGGGAGAACCCCGGCCCGCTCCCCCTCGGGACAGCGACTGATCCCGACGCCGGCCTGCTCCTCCCCAAGCCCGGAGATCCTCCCGGACCCGGCAGATCCCTCCAGCCCCACAAGATCCGGGAGATCCGGCCCGGCCCTTCCTGCCCTGCGGCGGCAGTGACGGCTGAAGGCAAACACCGGCCCAGCGCCATTTCCCCCTCATGGCCCCGCGCCACGTCCCGGGCCAGCGACAGGTCCCGACCCAAGCTCCTGAGGGCAGTGGGCGAGGAAAAGACCCCGAGCCCGAGGCCCGCGGCCCCTCACCTGGTGCTGGTGCCGGTGTCAGCGCTGGAGCCAGAGTCGCCTCTCACGACTCCCCAGCGCCACCAGCCGCCGCCATTCCGCTCCCGGGACTCTGGGAAATGTAGTCCTGTCGCCGCTGCGATGGCGGTGAGAAGGGGGCCTGTGGACTACAACTCCCAGAATGCCCCGCTCCTCCCGGGTACTCCGAGTGCGGAGCGGCTGACGCGCTGCCAGCGCAGCCGGACGTGGAGACGCTGATGCCGGAAGTGAGGCTGTCATGGCGGCTGTCATGGAGGCGGCTCGCAGGGACTGAGGCGGCTGAGGGCGCGGTGGCGGCTCAGGGAGGCGCTTCAGCCCTGGGGCTGAGGGAGCGCCCAGGCTGCGGGAGGAGCGGTGCCGTGCGGGAGCCCGGTGGGCGAGAGTGGGGAGAGGGCAGGGCCAGGCCCGGCCTCTCCTCGGACTCTCCCGTCGCCTCCTGCCGCCTGTTTCCAGCAGGAGCATCGCCCTGGTCATTCCCGAGGGAAAGAGCGGGACGGCGGGGTAGATGTCGCTTCTGCGGGCGAGGACTTGTTATCCAGAAGTGCTTGAGTGAACTCTGAATGTGTTTTGAGTTCGCGGAGAGGACGCGGGCAGCAGCGCCTTTCCTGTGCTGAGGATGGATGAAGAGAGTCTGGAAGCGGCGATCCAGACCTACAACGCCCAGCTGGAGCAGGTGGAGCTGGCGCTGGGGGCGGGCCAGGACCCATCGCAGCACTCGGACCTGATCCAGCTGCAGGAGGATTTGAAGCAGCTCATAGAACTGACCGAGTCGAGCCTGGTGGCTGTGAAAAAGAGCAAACTTCTGGCCACTTTGGACACAGATGCCTCCTCCTCCTCCCCAGCAGCTGTCCCAGGGCAGGATCCCCACCTGGAGAGCTCTGCCCAAGATGAGGAATATGCTGCTTTTAAGGAAGCCATTGCTGGGCTTGGAACAGATGAGGAGCCTCCAGCTGATGACAACGGGATCTCCTCAGAGAGAGAGGGAGAAACGGGGGATAAATCCAAATCAAAGTGCAGTGAGGAGGAGGAGGAGTCTGAGAGAGAGGAGGAGGAGGAGGAGTTGAGTGGGATGAAGGTTAAAGCCCCCTACTACAGCTCCTGGGGGACCCTGGAGTACCACAATGCCATGATTGTGGGGACAGAGGAGCTGGAGGATGGCAGTGCAGGGGTCAGGGTGCTCTACCTGTACCCCACCCACAAGTCCCTGAAGCCTTGCCCCTTCTTCCTGGATGACAAGTGCAGATTTAAGGAGAACTGTCGGTAAAGAGAGAGGGGTGGGAGGGTTCAGAGGGACAAACCTCCTCCCCAAGTGCTCTGCGTGCCTTTCTCACCCAGAGAAATTGTGCCTTGGTGTTTTTGAAATGTGCTGTGGGGAGCAGTGGCATCACTTTGGCTGTTCTCCATAGCTGATCACAGGTGAAGTGGAAATTCCTGTGGGAAAGGTGCACAGGTGTTACATAACTGAGTGGCTGAATTAACAACTGATGGAGTGTTTTAAAACAAAACACCCAGGTCTGTGGGTGATGCACACATTCCAGTTGCACTGGGGGGGCTTGGATGTTTCTGGGGATCTATTTGGGGCTCTGTTTTTGGGGATCTTCCCCAGGATGAGCCTCAGTGGTGTGTGAAGGTGCTGGGCTGTGAGGCTCACCTCTGTGAAGGTGCTGGGCTGGAGCCCTGCCTGTCTCTGATCCCATTTATCCCCAAATCCATGAATTTTTTAATTGGATGTGTCACCAACAAGGAAGTTTAATTCTCTGGGGTGAGATGCATTCTTTGTCCCATGACATAAACAACATGTCTAAGGTGCAACATGAACAACTTCAGGGAAGTTTGACCACGTGCTGTTGTAATTATAATTGTGGTGAAGGTTCCTCAGCCCTGACACTCGTGTGCATTTCCTTTGAGGAAGGAAGGAATGGATTTTCATTTGACACCTCCTGTTCCTCCTTCCCTGCAGGTTTTCCCATGGCCAGGTGGTGTCCGTGGAGGAGCTGCAGCCCTTCCAGGAGCCCGACCTGAGCAGTCTGGGGGTGGGCTCAGCCTGCCTGGCCAAGCACACTGATGGCATCTGGTACACGGCCAAAATCACCGGTGAGGGGCCCAGGGGGAAGGGGGAGGCTGAGGTTTGTGTGGATCTAAAACTTGGCTGCTGTGGTTAATGACAGAAAACCAGAAACTGTGTGGCTGCTGCCCTGAACTCAAAGTCTTGGCCTAGCAGAGGAAACAGGCTGAGTTTTGTCAGGCTAAAAGAGAGAATTGACTGGGAAGTAGGAGATAAAGAGCAAGAATGTGGAAAGGAAATGACTGCGGGGTCATTAACTGCTCCAGGGAGGGGCTGCAGGAATTTACATGTCTAGTAGGTGAGAATGGCAATAATCTGGTCTTGTTTAAACAAAAACCTGGGGAGCTGGCCCTGCCCAGCAGCTGCTGATACAGGCTTCCTTCTGTCCTGGGAAGGGGAAGGGTTTATTCCCTCTTTCCATCTTTCTTTTAACTGTTATTAAATCAGAAGGGAACAAGTCTAACTTCTATTAATTCCATTTCTCAGCAGCCCATCTTTCTTGATTTGTAGAGATAAATTTCTGGGTATCAACACAGGCATTGTGGAAATAGCTTTTGGTTGCAGTGGGTGCTTCCCTCTCCCAGACAGAAATAAAAATCACAGATTAAACCCAGGATTTTCTAGAACTGTTCCTTGGGCCTCCCCCCATCCTGTGTTGTTCTGCTGGAGCTGACTCTGGTTTAGCTCCCTGTGTGCTGGAGCTCTGTCCTTGCTGTTCCCTCTGTAGATGTGGACAGTGGCTACTACACGGTGAAATTTGACTCCCTGCTCCTCAAGGAGGCCGTGGTGGAAGGGGACAGTGTCATCCCACCCCTGAGAAGTGAAGATGCTGCTGAATCTGGCGAGTCTGATGAGGACAGTGTGGATGATTCTGGTTATGCCAAAGGTAAGGGAGTGGGGAGAAAGTGAGCAAAAGTGACTTGGGATTTTGTTCTGCTTTTCTCTGGGACTGGCTGGCTGTCCTGGAGCTCTCACTCTGAGTGTCCCACCTCTGATGGAAGACCAGATCTCTTTATGTGTTCCTGAAAGATTGAGAACAGTAACTGGCTGTTCTGCCATAACTGCAAACTAAAATCTTTGTTTTGTGCAAATCCCTGGGCTAATGAAGGCTGGAGGTTTCCATGGGAACTCCCCACACAAGGAAGAAGAGGGTGTGATATTTTGGAATTCCAGGCTCTGAGCCTCATTCTTACATGTCTGGCTGAGCTGAGTTAATAAGTGAATCAGAATTTCTCATCCCTGGGAGCTCCATGACTCAGGAATGTGAGACCCAAGGAAATGTTGGGTCCTTCTGGTGCCTGGATGAGGCTGCAGGAACAGCCTTGCCCTGTTTTACTGCTGAAAGGTGACACAGAGAGCACCCAAGTGACTTCTTGGAAGGTGCACAGGCAGCACTGTCCCTCTGGTGGTGCCACAGCTGCATCACAGGGACAAAGTCGTGTCCTAGAGCTCTTCACATTTAACCTGACAGAGGTTATTGGATCCTAATAACACAAAATTAATGCTGTGGCCTGGAGGAGCCTCATACCAGAGACTGGAGGCACAGGATAAGTGTTAGGTGTCACTGTGTTAAATTCTACTCAGATGTGTACATTGTTCTGTATTACCATCCTGGAAGGAAGGAAAAGAATCATAAAACTCCTGGGTGATTCTGCCTGGATCTGGGAGGTGGTATGTGCATTAAATCAAGTGAAACCTCACATTTCAGCCACTCCTGTGCAGTGTTCATGGAAGGTGACAATCCAATTAGAACTGAGTAAAGCTGGAGCATGACCAAATGCTTTTAGGGTTGGAGAAGTGAATTGCACTGTCCTGTGAGGGATGCTGCACACAGCAGCTTTACTCACAATTCCTGTTTCACTGATTCTCCTCTTGTGTTCCACAGTGATAGACTCAGGGGTTCCAGAGAATGGGGAATGGACCCCAGCCTGCAGCTCCTCTTTTGGTGGCTGGGAGGCCCACACTCGTGGCATTGGCTCCAAGCTGCTTGTTCAGATGGGATATGAGTTTGGAAAAGGTAAGGGGAGAGGGTGCTCCTGGGGCTGGTAAGGAAAACCCAAGATTTTGGTTGAAACCAGAACTTTGCTGTGCTGAAAGGCCACGTGGCTGAGGCTCAGGCAATGTGGTAGATCCCAGCAGGGTTGGAGGGAAGAGGGATGAGTTATTTCATGGAAGTGCAGGCATGTGGGGCACCAACCCTGTATGGAAATGGCAAACAGTGGAGGCACCTGGGAGCACGGTGAGGCTGATGATCAAAGCTGTGAGAACCTTGTGGAATGTTCAAAGGCTGGAGGTGGAGGGGAGCTGATCTGCAAAGCTTCTGATGTCTGTGCTAATGCATCTCCTGGCCTGACACAGACTTCAAAGCCTGCTGAACTCGCTGCTCCCACCCAAATTGCATCGAGCCTTGGGGGCTCTGGGAGGGCCTCTGTGTCTCCGGTCCTCCCAGAGGAACCAAACCAGTTTGAAGCAGAACCTGGCTTGGGTTCTTCCAGAGGAACCAAACCAGTTTGAAGCAGAACCTGGCTTGAGAAGCTGAGGATGTGAGGCTGAACCTGGTTTCACAGAAACCAGCCTGACGGATGGCCTCGGGCTTGGAATCACAAATCTCCTGCTGTGAAAGGCTCCTGGCCTGGCCTTTTCTGGTCCCCTTGGCTCGGACAGAAGTTGTAACTTTTGGTACCTCAAAAGTTTTAAGCTTGTGACAATGTGAGCTTGTGGTGGGAGGTGCCTCAGAGGGAGGATGCTGTAATGACTCGGAGTCTCCCCTCAGGCCTAGGGAAGAATGGCGAGGGCAGAGTGGAGCCAGTGCAGGCTGTGGTGCTCCCTCGAGGGAAGTCTCTGGACCAGTGTGCTGAGGTGCTGCAGAAGAAGAAGCAGGGGAAGCTGGAGCCAGGGAAATCGAGGAAATGCCGGGCAAAGGGAGGCAGCTCTGGGCAGCCGGGCGGCCGCAAGGCCCCGCGCAACGTCTTTGACTTCCTGAACGAGAAACTGTGCGGGAAGAGCGCCGGGGACAGGGCTGGGGGCATGGCCCTGCCCCAGAGGAACAGCAAAGAGATCTACCATGCCAGCAAGAGCACCAAGAAGGCCCTGAGTGTCAGCCTCTTCCAGACCACGGAGAAGATTGAGCAGACGCAGAGGGATATCAGGGGAATCCAGCAGGCCCTGGCGCGCAACATCGGGAGGTAGGAAGATGTTCTTTGGGATGCAGTTTGTGGTGCTTCTGGGGAGGGGTGGGCTTGGAATGAGGTGTGGGAGGAACAAGTGAAATGTGTCTGGATGGGATTTAAGGGGAAGTGGAGGAGAGAGTTCAATGTGTGCTTCAGACCAGTGGACACTGCCAGATGTGTCTGGGGCAGATGTGTCTGAATTCAGGCTGTGGCAAAGAGAGGAGCTCTCTGAGGAAAGGTGCTGGAGTCCTTCTTGTGCCCACTCCTGCAGCATTGCTGTTGAGGGTCCCAGGAGGACATTCTCTAGCCCAGATAGTGCTGAGCATCAGGTTACTCCTGGCTTTCAGCAGATCCCTTGAGCTAATCCTGCAGGAAATGGCAAACTCTCTTGGGATGGAACAAGCCCTTGATCTTACCATGCAGGATGACATTGCCACTGTGCTTTTTGCTTTCAGGCACAGCATTGCTGCAGCTCAGCTGGAGGAGAAGCTGGCTAATGCCCACAAGCAGCTGGGGCAGCTGCAGGCCCAGGAAGCCAGGCTACAGCGGGAGCAGAAGAAAGCAGACACCCACAAGAAGATGACTGAGTTCTAGGTGCTGAGGAAGGTGTTGGACTGCAGGAGTTGTCCTTCTGGTGCTCCTGGCCTCAGAGTCTCAATGAGCTGTCCTGCTCTGCTGGGCCTCAGGCTGCTCAGCCTAAAACTGGGCAAAAAAGCAGCAGTTTCTGGATGCTTCTGAGCTCTTCTGGGAGGGGGAGTAGTGCACATCCGTCCAGCCCTGAAAGCATTCAGTGAGTTGGGCCTTGGATGAGGCCTAGCTACAAGGGATACAATTCTCTGCTCTCTTGCACACTTCTTTCCTTCATTTTCCCTGCAGCAGCAGCTCCATCCAGAGTCTGTGGCTGCTCAGGTGATAACACTGCTGGCTACAAACCAGCTGAGGGGGCTTGGACAGCCCCACATCCTGCCAGTAACTGTGGCTTCTGTCTGTGGCCACCTGCCAAGCACAGGTGCAGGCAGGGTCCCAACCATGGCTGGGTGAAAACATCAAAGGTCAAGTGCTTTAGCTGCTCTCTGCCTTCTGGTTTTTACTGTGGGATTGATCTGAGAACTCCATTTCTGGGGGGAGCAAGTTCTTTGTAGCCCTAGTGTAAGGAAGGGACAGAAAACGGACAGCTCAGAGGTGGAACCAGCAGCCTGGAGCATCAAATTTCAGCAGTTTGACTGTTGGGGTATCCCAGGCCATGCTGTAGCCAAACTCACTGGCTTGGCATGGAAAACTGCCTGGTTCCTCAAGTAGAGTGCCATAGCTGGGGGAATAAGCCAGCAGCATATCAGAATTCCCAAACCTATCCAGGAACAGCTCCACAGGGAACCTTGTGATTTTTGCCACCATCAGTTGGGGTTTTCTGCCCAAGGTGGCTCACTGAGCATGGGTCCTTTTACTAAAGAACCTCAGGACCCAGACCCAGGTTGGACTGGGCCCTAGGTGAGCACAAGGAGCAGGATCTGTATGAGCCCAGTGTGCAGCCCTGCAGTGGCAGAGCTTGGGCTGGGCTGGAAGCAGGCCAGGCAAGCAAATGCTCTTCCCTGCCATGTGGAAAGTGGACAGGAAGGATGTCCTCTCCCCTTGGTTACATTCTGTATTGGTGGTGGCCAGTCCTTGCCTCAGAGATGCTGGTTTCATCATCTGGTGGGATTTCTGCATTGCAAAGGCTTTTTTTTTGAAAACAAAAATAGTTTGCAATTCATGCCAGTATCTTAAGGACACCATTTTTTTTTAACTTAAGGAACCAATTTCCTTTTATTCTGTGAGTAATTTTTCTAATGAAAAGATTCCTTTAGTATTCTCTGTTTTATCTACCCTAAGAACAGATTAAAAACAAGCTGTCAGCCTGGGCAGGGCAGTGCCTGATCTGCAGGGTCAGGCTGCCAAATGAGCAAGAAAATCTGAGACTGAAGAAGATATGATCAGAGCTGTTCAGGTTGTGTGGGATTTCACATTGCTGCAGACACACCTCAGAAACACAGCGACACAGCAAAACCAAACAAGATGAACATCTTCAGGAAACCTGTGGGAGTGAGTCTGTGCTCCTGAAGAGCACCTGGATGGTGCTGTGATCCTGGTGGGTGTGGGATGTGTCATGGGCTGCCTCAGTTCCATCAGTTCCCATTGGAATTGGCTGTTCTGTCCTCATTGTTCTGAATTCGTGTTCTTCACACACCAGGCTCAACTCAAGGGTTTAACAATGGCCCTTCCCTCACAAATGACTGTTTGTTTCTCTCACTTGAGTGCTAAGTGGTGACAAGGATTAATGTGCCCAGCTTAGCATGGATGCTCGCTGAAGTGGCCCGTGACTGGAGAGCTGAGCTGGGCAGAGAAAACTTGGGGGTTTATTTTGTGCTCTGAGACTGTTTAACATCATCATAATCTCTTTAGGAACTGGGTGAATGAGCCCCGTGTCTTTGCTCAGTCCTGTTTTGACCCTTCCTTGGGATCTCCACAGCCTGTCACCTCCCACCCAGCGCAGTTCACATCCCCGATGAATAAAGTTGGTGTTTCTTTTTTCCTCCTCTCTCCTTGTAAGGCGTTGTTCATTTGCAAGGTAATGATGATCTGGTGCTCCCCGTTCTTGCCTTACATCGCCCTGAGCTCCGGGAGGAGCCGGGCGGGGCAGAGGCTGCTCGGTGTGCTGAGCTTCCCGCCCCGGCTGCGAGCACAGACCCAGCCTACCCCGGGCTGCAGCCGCCACCTCCGAGGCCAGGAAGCTGTGGTGGGTGTGCTCGGTGTCTGCTCACAGCCGGCTGCTCCTCAGGGAGAGCTCAGATCGGGATGTTGGAAATGTGCGGGAGGCTCTGACTGGGACTTGCTGTGGGATAAAATATGAAATTCTCCAGGCTGGCCAGCAGGGAAGAGAGCATGATTGGATCCCTGCGCTCCACACTCACCGGATTTTGAGTTTCTGCAAGTAAGTGGTGGTGGCTTTCCTGCCTGGGAAATGAGGAATCTGCAGCTAAACTGAGAGGGAAATATCTTAAACCCCCCAAAGTATAGAGAAGTCACAGCATTGTCAGAGATGCTCTTGGGGCTGGATAGACTGGACAGGCAGGATTCCAGCTCTGCTCTGCTCTGGGAAGCCTCAGCTGGTTCAGCTTTGTGAGCTGGGCTCCAAGCTGTGTCTTTCAATGTTTTGTGCTCTGTAGCTGGGCTTGAGAGGGAAGCAAAGGTGGTGGAGCTTGGCAATACTGCTGGGATTCCATGGCTGGGGTCTGGAGGCTGAGTGGGAGCCAATTATTTTGGGGTGAATGAATTCAGTTCAGAGGCGTGTGGCATTGTGGAAATTTCCAGTTGTTTTGTGGGGAGGGGGACAGGAGTTTTGGTGGTGTGTGCAATGGGAAAGTGCTGAGTGCCTGTCTCTGGGTGAGGAGGCTTGAGAACGGGACCCCTGAAATGCTGTCTTCTGAAAACCTAAGATGATGTAGAAGTAGTGCATGTGTGGCCAAGGAAACCTGGAGAAGACACATCTCCTTCACACAGCCATGCTCTAGTTTGGAATCTGGCTTCCCATAACAGCAACTCTGAGCTCTCTGTTGGTCTGCTGTGGCTGAGCTCTGCAGAAAACCTCTTGAGATTATTCTTGCCTTAAAAAAGCATTTTTCTGCCCAAGTGAGTGTTCAGCAACCAGGGAAGGGCAGGAAGAAAGAAAAGTGCTGAAATGGGGTCAGCCTCGAGCAGAGCCCTGTGGTGTGGGCTGACAGTCATTCACCTGAAACTTTTAAAGTTGTGTTTTCTCAAAAGCCACTCCAGCATGTGAGCAGCGATCAGAACTGCAGCTAGAAGTCTGCATCCAAGTTTTCAGGCATTTGGGTCTGGCATTTAGAAGTATGGGTGGCACTTTCTAAATGAAAAGCCCCCAGAGGTATTTGACCGTGAAATCTCATTACGGAGAATAAGCAAAGTGGGTGAGATCTCATGCCTGCTTTTTTGAAATAATCTTAAAATTCACTAATTGCACCCCATGGTCCAGGGCAGATTCAGTGTTGTGACTGACTGTAAACAGATCTTTCACTTTTTGTAATTGAAGAGAAAAAAAATCTGTCTACTTCTGCTTCTTGGGCCTTTTTTGAAGCACAACTCCCTGGGGTACCTGAGCAGAGTTTGCTGCAGCTGTGTGCACAGTTGCTGATGGAAATCAGCTCAAAATGTTCCTCTTGGTTTTGTGCAAATAGGCTTTGAGTAGCTGTGCAGACTTTTTTCTTGCCACCCTGCACTGAAGACCGTGTGGTTTTATCTGGGGAGATGAATCAGAGGCCAGGCAGAATCATCACCAGCAGCGCTTGGTTTTGCAGTGAATTTAATCTTGCTTTCAGGAAGCCCAGATGAAAAACTTGCACCTTTCATAGGACTCACAAAAAACTCCCACATCCTGGAGTAACAGCCCATCTGCCTTGAGGGTGCCTGTGCTGGGGTGTCACACACGGAGGGGAGAGATCCCTGCTCAGGGCTGTGGGTGCTGTCACACGTACGCAACGGCTGTGACCGCCCTCGCCTTCAAAGCCACCGGGGCTGGGCTGGGCTGGCAGAGCCGGCGCCTTTGAAACGCCTCTGCTGAGCCTCCAGCCCCGGGGAGCAGCCCCAGGGCAGGGAGATCGATAACTTCATCGGCAGGAAACCCAGGTGTTTGCCTTGCAAACCTGCCCAGTCCTACCTGTCGTTAGTCAGGGGTTCTGCTTGCAAATCTGTGGGTTTGGGAGACCCAAGGTGCTGTCCTTAAAAAGTGGCTTCTCCTGGTGGCTGCTGATCCTGAGCACTGAGGAGGATGCACTGCACAGTTTCACTGTTCAGAAATCCTGGAGCAACCATCAACCTGCTCTACAGAAAATAGGCCAGAAGAATTTTTCTGTGCTCATTCCTACTCAAGGAAGTCTCTCCTTCCAATCTTCAAAATTCAGGGATGGAAAATCCCCCTGCTGTGGGATAAGCTGCCCCGTGTGCGCCTGCCTCAGCATGCTGAAAGCTCCCACCTGGATTCCAACATCACACCAGCTCCTGGCCATCAAACCTCGCTAGAACTTTGCTCAACTCCAGAGCCTGCTCAGCTCTGCCCTGCTCCTGCAGCCCATGATCCCATCCCTCTAATGAGCTGAACGAGCCCAGCGAGGAGCTCCAGGCTCTGTCTAACACACCGGCCCTGTTGCAGGTAATCCCAATAATTAAAGTGTGCTCAGACAGAAAAGCTGTGTTGTCTAATTAAAACGTTGGAAAGGGAACAGCCTCCCCTTCCCAGCTCTGATCTAAGCCAGTCTGTCCAGCCTGGTTAGCCCTTAAAACCTCTCTGTCTCACTTTCTACCTTGAAATAATTGCTCTCCAGGGTTCATGCTTCAGTCAGGGCAGTTTCCAAAGGCATGGGAAGTTCTTAGATAAAAGGATGCTCGCAGATAAAAGGGTGCTGCAAATGGGCAGAGACCTTCTGGATATTGGGGTAAAAATGTGCCAGAGATGCTGTGTGACCCAGAGTGCAGGGGAGAGGGGAGCTCCTGTGGGTCTGCAGTAGCTTTTGAGATTTACACAAGGCAGGGTGGCTTCTCACCAGAGCTCATCTGGATGAAGATATGCAAGAGGGTGAGTGAGAGGCGCTCAGCACGTCCCTCTGGATCTCTGGGTTCCCATCTGTGCTGGTGGAAGCTGATCCTGCTCAGCTCTGCCCAGGGACCCTACTGCTGGCCCCTTCTGGATCAGCTACCGTGCCTTCTTGAAGCTGTGTTTTACTCCAGGAACTGCCTCCATCTCCTTTCAGATCAGGCATTTCTCGGGTGCTGGTGAGAGGCCAGGCTGTTTTTGTAGAGCAGGGTGCACAGAGCTGAGCTGTGCAGAGCTGGGAGCCGCAGACACCGGTGAAGGGCTGTCAGCTTTTGCTTTGGGTTTGCAGTGTGCTGGCAGCAGAGCAGGGATGGGGATGGTGGCAGGGAAATGATGGGACAGAGTCACCAAAAGCCTCCTGGGGAAGGAGGTGATCCTGACAGGCTGGGGAGCACCCGTGCTTTGTGTCAGGACACCCTCCTGCACTGCCGCCGTTTGCAGGGGATGATTTTTGCCCTGAGGAAAGCACAGGGACAAGGGCTGGGGTTGGGCAAGGCACAGCTTTAGGCACAGGAAAGGGGTGGAAAATGGGGAGTTTTCTGCTCTGTGTCACTGTAGAGAGTGGCTGCAGAGCTGGGGTTGTGGTGGCACAGGGAATGTGTGAATCCATTGCAGAGGGAGGGTGTCCTGGTGTGTTCTGCTGAGGCCAGGGCATGAGGAGGCAGAGGAAGGAGATGCTGAAGCTCCCCTTGTTTCCAGGAAATTGAGTCATACCGCCTGTCCTTACTGGCCTCCCCTATGCTCAGGAGCGGTGTCACCCCCATCCCACAGCCCAGATTGGTGTCCTGGTGTCCCCTGAAAGCACTCTGTCATTCCTAGGGTGTCTCCAGAGGGTTTTCACGGCTCCTGGACATCTCCTTTTCACCATTTCTGTGAGCTCGAATCCCGCTGGTTTTGTTGGATTGTTTTTTTCAAAAGGAACCAAAATCTAAACTTTTCCCTGGTGGTGACAGAGCACACAGTGCCAAGTGTCCACATGGGGCTGGGCACTGGAGGTGTTACGGTGACTCTGGGGACAGCAATTGCTGGCCAGAAAATGGGACACCCAGTGAAATGTCCCCATCCAGAGCATCCAGAGAGATGCCCTGCAGGGAGATGGTACTGCAGGGGTCCCTGGGGGTAACAGAGCACCATTCCAGCAGCTCCAGGCTGAACCCCAGCTCGTGTTCTCTCTCCTCAGAGCTCAGTGGTGCTGCCAGCGGCTCCCCCATGGCTGCAGCCAGCGGCGAGGGGACAGCAGGGACTCGGCTGCTGCCAGCTGGCACTGCCCTGGCCCTGCTCGGTGGCCTGGTCTACCTGGGCACCCTGTGTGCTGCCTGCAAACGGTACGTGCTGCCCATGGCTCCTCCACTTTCCCTCCTGGGGCTGGGTGGGGCTGGGGACCCCTCGGTGGCATTTGGTGGGGACTCTGTGTGCAGCCATCCTGAGCTGGGATCGTGGGATCTGCTGCTCTGCTCACCCCAAATCCTCACCTGCACCCCAGTGCAGCTCTGCCTGGCTTGATCCTGCATCTCTGTGTGTCACAGCCCCCTGGAACAGCCCCTATGCCCAAAAACCTCAGAGGAGCAGCCCAGAGAGGGCTGAGCTGCGAGCAGCAGGGGCAATGCCAAGGGTGGTGCCCTGCACAGCTCAGTGGGGTGCAGGATGCGATTGTGATGTCCCCAGGCAGCACAGAGCCTGCTGTGGGGCAGGGAAGGAGCAGGATGTGGGTTTGGGAGTGCCACACTGGGACCCCTGCTCCTCACCCCTGGCTCTGCCACCTGCCCTGGGCTCAGCCCCACCTCTCCCTGCAGGAAGGGCAGGAAGAAGGTCGCTCTGGACGGGGTGAAGCTCGTGGAGGAGGTAAGAGCACATCTGGGGGGCAGGATGAGCCCTGGGGGTGCTCTGGGCTCCCAGCCCAGCCTGAGGGTGTCTGTCCCCCCATCAGGCCCTGCTCTGCCAGACACAGCTGCGCTCACTCAGCAAGTCGGACACGAAGCTGCACGAGCTGTACCGGGTGAAGGTCAGGGATGGTGAGTGCCCTGGAGCAGGGGGAGCCCGAGGGGCTGGTGGCCCTTGGCAGCTCCCTGCAGTCCCCAAGCTGCCCATCATGCCCATCACAGACGTGCCACAGCGCTGGCACAGGGCTTGGTGCCTGCTGCATCCCCTCATTTCCTCTTCTCTCCCACAGTCCAGCGTCCGGCCAGCCTGGATCTCCCCGGTGCCGCGGCCCCTGGGGGTGAATCCCTGCACAGCTCTGGCCTCCTGCACCGTGAGCTGCCCCAGATCCCCGTCCCTGAGCCCCCGGCCACCTCCCCAGCCCCTGACCAGACCTACTCCAACCTGCTCTTCACCCCTCTGCGCAAACCGGCGCCAGACGCTGTCTATGAGTGCCTGGCAGTGGGGGACGAGGGCACCCCGGTGCCCCCCAGTGTCACCCCGGTGCCCCCCATGCCAGCTGGCACCCAGCTGTCCCCTCCACGGGCTGGGCACGGCGCAGCTGATTACGCCTGTGTCCATAAAGTGAAGAAGGTGGTGTCGGTGGAGGTGCAGGATGGGGCTGTGGCAGGACCCTCTGGAGCACAGCACGGCTGGGATGGCACAGGCAGTGCCCCTCATGCCAAGGTACACTCTGGGGGACAGCAGGGATGGGGCACATGGTGGGGGGGTTATTTAATTCCATCTCTCCTGGCTGTGCCCATGTGTGGGGCAGGGTATAAGTTAGGATGCACTGCCAGCATCCTCCTGGGGTGCTGTCAGAAGATGGGGGGAACAAAATCATGAGGGTACCCTGCAGTGGGCAGGGATTGGCCCCAAACCTCCACCCAAAAAAAAAATTTCCTTTTGCAGCTGGAGGAGATGTATTCAACAGTGTGCAAAGCCACCAAGAAGAAATCCCAGGTCCCTGCATCAACCCCAAGGGCTGTGAAGGACGGGGGATCTGGGGGGCCACCCCCGTGCCAGCAGGAGGGGGCCCCGGCAGCCCCAGGCCCCCCTGACCCCTGTTATGAGTCCATCAATGACAGAGCATGGACTGCCCAGGCCCGTGGCCCCGAGCCTGACTACGAGGCTGTGGACATTCACTGGAAGAAGGCAGCAAAAGGGGCCAAGCCAGGGAAGGGCTGTGTGCCTGAGAACCTCTATGAGAGTGTGGTGGATGTCTGGGCAGGGGGGTCCCAGAAAGGCTCTGCCCGCACAGCAGCCAACGGGCTGCAGGTTTACATCACCAACCTATAGCCCCCAGGAGCAGGGGCAGTGCCACAGGGGAGCCCACCTGGCTGGGCACCACTGGGTGCCAAAGTGACAGGTGCCAGCACCCCTGTGCCCACCCTGTGCCCTGCACTCACTCTCTGTACATATTTCCTGTTACTTTTCTATGAGTGTCTTTGTCCCATTCCAGCCCAGCTGGTGCCAGCAGTGGTGGGATGTCCCAGCATGGGCAGTTTGGGGGTGCTGGGTGGGACCCCAGTGAGAGAGGGCTGGCACTGGCACCAAGATGGGAACAGGGTGGGGACCAGTCACGTTTTGGGGCAGGGGGGTGACGGGGCTGCAGCCAGCCCCCTGCCTTGGGCTGCAGGATCAGATCCCCATCAGGAGGTTTCTGCCATGCCTGAGGGTCTCTGTGCTCCTCACACTGCCTGGGGGAGAGCAGGGCCTCCTCCAGCCCCCAGGAAACCCTGAGAAGCTTTGCCCCAAATCACAGAATATCCCTTGTTATGGGGAGATGGGGTCAGCCCTGTGCCTCCATGGAATCATAGGATATCCAGAGCTGGAAAGGACCCACAAGGGATCGAGTCCATCTTCTCACCCTGCACAGGACTACACAGAAATGTCACTGGTGTGGGCTGTGGGCTCTGCTCCATCCTCCATCCCCACCCTCTCAGACCCGTGCAAGGGTGTATCCATGGGTCACCATTAAAAGGCTGAGAGAAAGTTTACACTCCTAAACCGAGTCTAAATCCCTGATTCTGAGGGCTCTTTCTGCTGCTGGTGCAGCTGGTGCTGAGGGAGCAGCTTTGAGCACAACGTGTCAGTGAGTGCACCAGCCCTGCATGGGTGGTTTGGCACCTCTGAAATGGGGACACACAGCCATCAAGAGCTGCTCTTTGGGAGGATCTGTGCCACAGCAGAGCCTTGCACAGGGCTGTGGTACAAACCAGGCTCAGCATTTGCTTCCTTGCTCACCTCCCCATCACTGCTGTGGGTCCTGCAGCCTCCGTGTGCCAAAAAATCCTGGGTGAGCTGCATGTGTACCAGAGCTAAACCTCCCCTCCTCTCCTCCCCGGTGGAGCTGCATATCCGTGCCCCAAGGGACGCGGTGGCAATGACGGTGTGACAATGACGGTGTCGCTGTCACACGGCCAGCGGCTGCCTGGCCTCGTGGCACGACGGCCTGGTGTGGCTGGGGCGGGGTGGAGCCCCCGTGCCGTGCCGGGCCGTGCCGTGCCAGGCTGTGCGGCAGGAAGCGCCGCGCCTCCCCTCAGCATCTTTGCCCGTGCACCGCGGCGGGTGAAGAGATTAACACCGAAAACGCAGCGCTCAGCAAACCCCGCTGGAGGTGTCAGAGCCGGAGGCACCCCAGGCGCCGTGAGCCAAACCACAGCGGGCCCCGAGAGCTTCTCCCATCCCCCTGCGAGATGGGGGCGCCGATAGAGCGCGGCTGTGCCGCTGCTGCCGCGCTCCGCCTGCTGCCAGGCTGCCACAAGCACGCGTGGGCTCCCCCGCGCTGCCCCGGCCGCATCCTGCCCCTGTTCCCCTTCTCCATCACCCCAGCACTCACGGCTGGGGCCCGCCTGCACCTCCTGAACCCCCGGGAGCTGTTCTGGGCTCTGCTGCCAGGCACGGGAGCTTCATTTCCATGCGGAATCAGTGGGGCTTCGCTCCGGTCCCCGCGTTGCCCATGTGGGTGGGTGGCACAAGTGTGCGAGAGAGTGAGCGGGAGTGCATGAGTGTGAGGGGGTGTGCATGATGTGAGCGGGTGTGCAAGAGTGTGAGTGGTGCCGTTCCCACAAGAGGGAGCGAGCAGGAGCTCACAGAGCACCCGGAGAGGCTGAACGGGGCCGCACGTCCTGTAATCCTCACCCTGTGGGATGTAGCGAGGGGCAGCACACACTGCACGGTGTGACACCCGCACGGTGTGACTGACACCTGCACTGTGTGACACCTACACTGTGTGACACCAGCACTGTGACACCTGCATGGCGTGACACCTACACTGTGATACCTACACTGTGTGACACCCGCACTGTGTGACACCTACACTGTGTGACACCCGCACTGTGTGACACCCGCACGGTGTGACACCCGCACGGTGTGACACCTACACTGTGTGACACCAGCACTGTGACACCTGCATGGCGTGACACCTACACTGTGATACCTACACTGTGTGACACCCGTACTGTGTGACACCTACACTGTGATACCTACACTGTGTGACACCCGCACTGTGTGACACCTGCACTGTGTGACACCTGCACGGTGTGACACCCGCACTGTGTGACACCCGCACACTGTGACACCCGCACGGCGCTGTAGGGCACCCTGTGCCATCAGGACCCGCACCCCCATGTCCCTGCACCCCGCAGCCCGCGCAGCTCTGTGCCTGTCCGGCAGCACAGGGCTCTCCATCCCCCCAAACCTGCCCCACAGCCGAGCAGCTCCGCACCCCGCCAAGCCCCCCATCCCTGGAGCTGACCCTCGTGTGGCACCGTGCCCTGGCAGCCCCGCAGCCCCGGCGGGCAGCCAGGGGGACACGGGCAGCGCGGGCACGGCCGCGATCACTCTGCACGACCCCCTGGGCGAGGGGCATCAGCGCAGTCCGCAGCCAAACCCTGGCAAGGGCACCCGGGTACCACGGGGGTATCTCCCAGGGATGGTGATTTCTGGGGGCGTCCTGTGCAGGGCCAAGAGCAGGACTAAATGATCCTTGCACGGCCTTCCCAACTCAGAAGGTGCCATGACCACGTTTTAAATTTGGGATGTCCCCGTGCCGAGCCCCCCTGCCCGGGCCGGGGTCACCGTGTGCGAGGGTGGGCGATGCCCGTGGAGTTGCACAACACCAGCGGAGCTGCCGGAGCCTCCAGCTCTGCGCTTGGGCCGCCGTTAACCATTAAACCGGAGCGGGGGCGGCCGCGGAGCCTCCCCCGGGCCGCACGGGCTCCTGTGCCAACGGGGGCTGCGGGCTTGGACACCCCAGGCACGGGGCTGATGGGGAATAAACGCTGCTGCGGCTGTGCTCCCCCTGCCGTGCTGGTTTTGGGGCGCCAGGGGTGTCCTGGTTCCCGGTTAATTCCCGTTCCCGTGGCAGGGACACCCCGCGGGCGGCCGTGCCGGGGTGGCACCGGGCGCTTGGCCGGGCTCGGGGGGGTTTTCCCGGTTTGCTGCTTTTTTCGCTCCTAGGAAAACACCCGGGCTTGGCGCAGGGTGGAAGCGGCACCTCCAGCCCCACCTCCAGCAGAGCGGAGAGCGGGGGGTGGCCGAGCCCCCCAGGAGCCGGGCTAGGAACGTCCCCCCTCCCCAGGCAGGGGATCCTGGGGTGCCGCCTCTGCAACCCCAGAGCCCCCGAGCGGCGGGGATCGGCCGTGGGGACAGGCAGGGGGGGGACAGGCGGGGGCCACCATCCGGGGCAGCCGCACGGACTCTGTCCCGGCCTGCAGGGCTGCTCAATCCAGCAGCAGCAGGAGCTGCGGCCCCTCGGAGCCGCCCCGCGGGTTTTGGGGCAGTGAGGGGCAGAACGCGGGTGGGCGAGCCCCCCAAACACCCCGTGCACCCCAAAACCCCCCGCACGCCATGTGTCACGTGGATCCCACAGACCCCCTGCCCTACAGGTCCCTCCTGCCAGCCCAGGCACCCAGGGCACCCCATGCACCCCAGAACCCCCTGCGCCCCACGCACCCCAGGCATTCCATGTACCCATGACATTCCATGCATCCCACACTCACCATGGAGCCCACGCTCCCCATGGAGCCCGCGTACCCTGCGTGCCCCCCACGCCCCTCAGCACCCCAAGAACTTCCTGCATCCCCCGCAGCCCACCCACGCCCAGCCCCGCCATTCTGGGGGGGTTTTGGCACTGATTCCTCGTGGTGGGCAGGACTGACGGGGGAATCAGGGACTTCTTTCCTACTGGGAACGGCGCACACACCCCAAAAGTCCAGACCACACCCCCTTTTCAACAGAAGGTGACTGTAACTTTTGGGGAAGCCCTAGAGCTGATGGGGGAGCCCTACAGGCGAGTTATAGGGGATTTAAAACTTCGCAGAAAACTTTGGGGGGAACCTACAAGTTTTGGGGAGTATAACTTAGTGAGGAGCTCTGCAACGTTTGAAGAACCCCTCTAGCTTATTGGCAGCCCTATAATTTGGCGGGGATCATCGCTTTTGCGCGAATCCCCCAAATTTTAACGCTGCGTGTTTCACCCCGGTAAGTCCGCAGGAGCCGTCGGGAGTTTTGCGGGATGCTCCGCGGTGACGGCATCCCCGCGTTTATTCGAGCAGCACCCAGAATCCCGAGCCGTAACAACAAAACCGCAACTTTCGGGGGTCCTCTGCGACTTTTGGGGAGCCCCGCGAGTTTGGCGGGAAAAGGCGGGGGTGACTTCGCGGCGGGCCCGGGGGTGCCGGCGGAGACTCGGTGGTGAGCGGGGGGTGAGCGGGGCGGGCTGGCGGAGGAGGGGTGGGGTTGTTTTTGGGGGGTGTTTTGTTTTTTGGGGGGTCCCGCGGGCAGCGCGCGCGGCGGGAGGGCGGGGCGCGCGAAGATGGCCGCTGCCGGCGGGGGCGTGGCGCGGCGGGGCCGGGGGGGCGTGGCCGGTTCGCGAGGGCGGGGGCGTGGCCGCCGCTAGCGAAGTGGCAGCGGGCCTCGGCCAATCAGCGGCGCGGAAAGCGGCGGCCGCGTTCCAGCCCGCGCGCTCCGGCCAATGGCGCGGCGCTCGGGGGGCGTGGCCCGACCGGCGCCGACACCGGGGCCGCGCGCGGCGGAGCGCGCTCCCCCCGCCGGGCCGCGGCCGCTCCGCGCATGGACCCCCCGCGCCCGCCCGCGGTCCTAATGCCCGCCCGCCGCCGCCGCCGCCCGCCGCCGCCCACCGCGCCGCCCGCCGCCCGCGCCGACCCCGCCAAGGTACCGGGGGGGCGGCGGCGGAGAGCGGGGTGGGATCCGGGGGAGGCGGCGGGGGGGCGGTGACAGCTGACAGCGGCCCGCCCGAAACTTTCCCCGCCGGTAAAATGGCGCCGCGATGGGATAAACTTTGGGGGGCGGGAAGGGGGGGGGTTGTGGCGGCGGGGCGCGGAGGGAGGGGGTGGGTCACAGCGGCCGCGCCCCCGGCGGGATCGTCTCGCCTGGATCGCGGCGCTTTGGGATCTTGCCGGGATCTCCCGCCGCCGGGATCCGCCCGGCCCCGCCCCGGCGAGAGCGGCCGGGATCCGCTTGGAGCGGGATCCGCTTGGAGCGAGATCCGCTTGGTGCTGGATCCCGTGGGATCTCCCCGGAGCGGGATCCGCTCGGTGCCGAGCCCGGGCAGCGGGTGCCGGTGTCGGGCTGGCCTGGCGGGCACAAGTGCGCTCCCAGCGCTGGGATAGCCGCTGGATCCCGGCTGATCCGCTCAGAGCGGGAAAAACTTGGGGTGTGGATCCACAAGGTGTGGATCTACACCGGGGTGTGGGATGTGGATGCTGCCACCTGAGGGCTGCGTTGCCAGGAGGGTGTCAGATCCTGGCTCTGTGGAGATCCCTGCTGGATCCCCGCTGATGCTGAGCCAGTGGGTGATGGTGCTGGCAGCAGCATCAGAGGGGCATCTGGAGAGTGCTCAGGAACGCCTGGCTGGATCCCACTGCGACCTGGCGGGATCCAATTGGGATTTACCCCAGGGGGAGTGGCTGGCAGGGTCCCACCGCAGCCCTGCCTGGAGGCGCTCATCCAGCTGCCCAAACCCGGCTCCCCATCCCACCGAGGCCGTGGGGATCCCTGCGGAATCCACTGCTGGGGATCCCTATGGAATTCTCTGCTGCGGATCCCTGCGGACCACACTGCTTGGGGATCCATCCCTGTGGAATCCAGTGCTGGGGATCCCTATGGAATTCACTGCTGGGGATCCCCGCTGCCCGCTGCCGTGTCTCCCGCAGGCTCCGCTGGGACCCGAGGGCTGGCTGGGGGAGCCTCCATCGCGCCAGGACGAGGCCGTGCTGCGAGCGCTGGACGCGGGGCTGGAGCGCTGCCTGGCGCTGCACTCGGCCGTGCAGTGCATCCCGGTGCCCCGGCACAGGTAGGGACCCCGTGCAGTGCATCCCGGTGCCCCGGCACAGGTAGGGACACCGGCACGGCCCCCACCGGCACCGGCCTGGCTGCGGCAGCCGGGATTCTTTCTGCAGGAGGACTTTGGCCGCTGGTGGCCGTGCTGGGATCCCCGGTGGTGAGAGGCTGTCCCGCTGTGGCAGCTCTGGGGACTCCCAGCTGGAAGCATCACCAGGTTCTCCGTTTCCAAAACGTTTTTGGGTGCTCTTGACCTCTTGCTTATTTTTTAGCCTAAATTTTTAATATTTTTTTCCCACCTCAGGGAATTGTTTGGCCTTAGGGAAGCCATCCCTGTGTCTCTGGAGGATGCAGCTGCCTGTACCCTCTGGCACAGTGCTGCCTACGCTCATGGAGGGTTGCCCCTGCATGGCACAGGCAGTGGCATTTTGGCAGCTTGCCTGCTCTGGGAGTGCCTTGCCTAGGGGAGTTCCAGCCAGCTGCTGGGATGATCCCTGCAGGGATCAGCAGCAGCTCGGGATGCTGCAGAGTGTGGGGCACCTGTGGGTGCCTTTCCACCTGGTGATGCCACCAACATGGTGGGGCCCCTGAGACCTTGTGCCAGCCCTGTACCCCCACACAAACCACCCTGGGGTGGGTGCAGGTCACCGTGGGTGGGAGGTCTTGGCGCCTCAGTGGGGGAGGGAAAGCAGTAGAGGGTCCCATGGGGCCTGTCCATCCTGACGCAGCCCCTCTGCTCTCGCTGGCAGGAAGCTCTCGGGCAAGGCGGGCATTGATGAGGTGATGGCAGCTGCGGTGCTCACCAGCCTCTCCGCCAGCCCCCTGGTGCTCGGGCACCCACCGGCCACTCATGCCACAGGTAAGAGCCTGTCCCTGTCCCCCCATCCCTGGATGTCTGTCCCAGTGCAGGACCTGACCTTCCTCTTCCTCCTCCTCACCAGAGCCTGGCAGCGAGGTCTGGAAGGAGGCTCCTGCCATGTCCTCCAGCTGCAGCAGCAGCAGCAACGCCAGCGGGGACTGGAGCTGGGACCCCTCCAGCGACCGATCCACCCCCTCCACCCCCTCACCCCCCCTCTCCAGCCACGTCCCCAGCACCTTCCTGCCTGGCCCGCTCCCTGATGAGGGCCCTGATGAGCCCGACGGCACCCACTTCGTCTTTGGAGAGCCCACCCCACGGAAGAGGAAGGTGGGATGAGGCTGGGGATGAAGATGGGGGTGAAGTTGGGTTTTGGGAATAGTAAGGATTAGGAGAATGAGGTTAAGGATGGGGATGACAGTTGGGATGAGTTTGGGAATGGGGATAGTGAGGATGGAGATGAGGAGGAGGATGACATTTGGGGTGGGAATGAAGAGGATGAGGTTGGAGATAGGGGTGAGAGCTGAGATGAGTTTGGGGGTATGGGTGACCATGGGGGTAAAGTTTGGGATGACAACAAGGATGATATTTGGGGTGGGATGACAGTGGGACTGGGCATGAGGATGAGGATGAAGATGGGGCTGCCAGCCTGACACCTCTCTCCTGCAGAACTCCACCAAGGTGATGTTCAAGTGCTTGTGGAAGAGCTGCGGCAAAGTCCTCAGCAGCTCCTCAGGGATGCAGAAGCACATCCGAACCATGCACCTTGGGTAAGCACGTGGGGTACCCCTGGATACCCCCAGACCCCCTGGCACCCCCTGCAGGGCCCTGCAGTGCTGGAGCACAGTGTCCCAGCCAGCCTCTGCTCTCCCCACAGCCGGAAAGCCGACCTGGAGCAGAGCGATGGCGAGGAGGATTTCTACTACACGGAGCTGGACGTGGACATGGAGGCGCTGACGGACGGGCTCTCCAGCCTCACCCCCGTGTCTCCCACCTCCTCGGTGCCCCCCACCTTCCCTGGCCCCGAGGCTCCTCTGCCACCAGCCCTGCCCATCCTGGAGCTGGCCCTGGCATCCCCCTGCAGCCCCCCGGGGCCCCCTGGCCGCTGCCACGTCCACACCGACCACGCATACCAGGTGGGGGACAGGGGGACAGGGATGGAGAGGGAGAGGGAGTGGGTGACAGGGATAGAAGGGGACAGGGATAGAAGGGGACAGGGATGGAATGGGGACAGGGATGGAGGTGCGGACAGTGATGGAGGGGCACAGGGATGGAGTGGCACAGAGATGGGGGACAGATGGAGTGTGGACAGGGATGGATGGGGACAGGGATGGAGGGGTGACAGGGATTGGGGACAGGGATGGAGGGGGACAGGGATAGAGTAGGAACAGGGATGGAGGTAGGGACAGCAGTGGAGTGGGCACAGCAATGAAGTGGGTGCAGGGATGGAGTGGAACAGGGATGGATTGGGGCAGAGATGGAGTGGGCACAGGGATGGAGGTAGGAACAGCAATGAAGTGAGCAAAGAGATAGAAATAGGGACGGGGATGGAGAGGGCACAGCAATGAAGTGGGCACAGGGATGGAGGGGTGACAGGGATGGAATAGGGACAGGAATGGAGGGGCACAGGGATGGATTGGGCACAGGGATGGAGGTGGGCTGCTGCACTCCCTCATCACCCTGTCTTATGAGAGTTGTGCCCTCTCCCTCCAGGGCTGCCGGACCCCCCCACGGCCACCCGTGTCCCCCACTGTCCCCACCCCGCCACCACCCAAGCCACCAGCCGTGCCCAGGTGAGCCATTGCCATCATGCCCCACCCTGTCCCCTCTCCCCCGCGCGTGTCCCCGGTTGTGACTGTCCCTGTGCCCGCAGGCGGCCGCGGGGCGAGGCCAAGAAGTGCCGCAAGGTGTACGGCATGGAGCACCGGGAGATGTGGTGCACGGCGTGCCGCTGGAAGAAGGCGTGCCAGCGCTTCCTCGACTGACGGAGCCCCGCCGCTCCCTCCTTCTTGCACATTTTGCACTCGAGGTGCCTTCGCGCCCCCCCGGCCGCCCCCCGGACTCAGGGAACGGCCCCCCGAAAGCTTTATGCACACACACAGCCCCCCCTGCCACGGAGCTTGTCCCCCCCCGCCTTGTTTTCCCTTTGAAAATAAGCTAAATCCATCGGTCCCACCCCGCTCCTTGCCGGGGGGGGCTGGCAGGGGGTGTCTGGCTGCTCCCGGCCCCCTCCCCACTCCGGTTTGGGGACCCCCCCATGGCTGGGTAAGCTGTGCCTGTGGCCGGCAGGGGCTGGGAAAAGGGGGTGTCTGTTCCTGCCCCCCGCCTGCTCCCGGGGGGCAGCCCCAGTGCCCAGGGCAGAGGTGGGCGCCTGCCCCCCCCTCGCCCCCCCCAGGGGGGTTTTTACTCTTTGTAATGTCATTTCTCTCTCTCGTTTTGGGGAGCCCCCGCCGGGGCCATGCCCCGGGAAGTGCCTGCAGGAATGCGCCCATTTGCACTAAGCCAAACTGCACAAAGAGGGGTCTTTTTTGTTTTCCTTTACTTTTTTTTTTCCTTCGTGTGGTTTTTATTTTTTAAATAAAATATATGAAAATTCGTATTTTTTACCTACTCCCTCGCACAGCACGAGAGCGCGCGGGCCGCGGGGTGCCTCCAGCCCTGGGCGGGTTTCAAGGGGTTTAATTCACTTTAAACTCCCTTTTTACCCAAAAAACCCCCCATTTTCCCCTCAAAACCCCTCCTCCCCTCTTGTCCTGTCACTCTCCAGCCCAGGCAGCAGCTCGGTTTGGCCAGGCCATGCCACCCTGCTCCTCTCCCCATGCAGGGAGGGGACAGGGGGGTGGTGGCCCTGCCACCCTCCTGCCCTGTGGGAAGGTTCCCTTTGCATCAGGGACCCCCCCATTGCAGGGTCCCCCCTTGCAGGGTCAGACACTGCTTGGGCCCCATGGGTCAGGCTGGTGCTGTGCCCCCACCTGTCCCCTCCAGGGATGTGATGTGTCAGATCCAAAAGAAAAAAAAATAAATACTTGGATTTTTTTAATGATTCCTGTTCTTTAGTTACTGTTTAGACAGGCAGGGTGGGCACCCTGGGCCCCTTGGCACCCCCAGACCCACTGCTGTCACCCCCCTCCTGCATCCCACATCCCCCAGGGATGGCATCGCCCTGTGCATCCTCCTGGGAGTTACTTTAATTTCAGATAATGCCCCAAAAATCAGGAAATTGCCACCAACAGGCAGCAGGGAGGAAGGGAATGAGCCACAGGTGCCTGTTTGGGATGGGGATGGGGAAGGTGGAGGGGTGAGCAGGGCTCCCTGCTGGCCCCCACATTGCCCCATCCTTCCACACAGGGCAAGGAGGAAAATAATAATAATTACATATTAAAAAAAAAAAAAGAAAAGAAAAAGCAGACAAAATTGTAGCAGCAATTTCCCAATTTATTGAACTGATTGATTTTTGCAGGTATGTCTAAGCTAAATCCCATCACAAAGGTTCTATCCGAGGGGGCAGCCCCCGGGCAGGTGAGGAACTGGGCAGCAACTAGAAAATAAAATCAGATTTACCTGAAACTACATTGACAGAAAATCAGTACAACACAGCATGTTCTCCCACTGACTTCTGGTTACGAAATCTCCTCAACCTCCCCAAAATATTAAACACATCTTCAATACAAACACAGGTTTATAATAATTAATATAAAGTCAGTATAATATAGAATATTCCCAGCAAAAAAAAAAATCAACAATCTTCAAACACCATCCTTTTTGTGTTTGTTCAGCTTTATTTTTGTAGACAGGTTTAAAGCACGTTGAAAAATAAATATATATGAAAGCATACACACAGCACTCTGACTAGGGGGACTAAAAAAAAAAAGTTGAAATTCAAAACACGACTCAGGATCTACAAAATCAAAGGAACCATTAATTATGGCTTTTGTAGGAGTCACACGTGTCACAGAATGAGCAAAAATTAGATTATCTTTCAGAATATTGCAAAAAATTCCAGTTTTTGCATTGTTTTCATGGAGTTTCTTTCCTCAAGGGTGATGTGCAAAAGGGGGAGCTTTGAGGGGAGGTGCTCAGGGTCAGCCCCAAAACGCAGCAACCACCCCAAAGCCACAGCTTTGCTTGGGGGAAATGGAGTGTTCAAAGGCAGGAGTGGGGAGAGGAAACAAAAGGGGAAGTAATGCTGGAGTGGGTTTCCTTCCGGACAAAAATTACTCATTTTTCTGTCCAAAAAACTGAATTTTGATTAAGGGAAAAAAAAAAAAAAAAAAAAAGAAAAGGGAAAGGACAATCACATTGCAAACCTTCATTAGGGAATTAGGGAAGTCCCCTCTGCTTCCCCACAAAGCCGCTCCGCAGCTCTGAGGTTTGGAGTAACCTTAAAAACCACAAAACTGGGGAAATTCATGATTTCAAGAATATTTTCTGGAAATCCCAAATCAACACAAGGACCTTGTTTGTCTCCATCCTTTAAGATGCTCTCCAAGTCCATGGATCCCTGGGATGTTCTCCAGAGGGCTCAGACAGGACGATGCCCTCTGGCCCATTCTCTACTCCTGGCACTCAGATTTAAAATAAAAAATGAGGGTAATCAAGGAATTCAAGGAGGAACATTTACATGTACAAATGCTTTAAAAAAATGAATTGCAAGTTCTCAAGACGGAGTATATCCATGTTTTACCTCTAAGGGAGTTATTGTTGTGGAACTAAGTCTGTATATATATACACACACATATATATATATATATATTTAGAAAAAATTAAAAAAAGGGAACCTCAGTGAAATATACAAAGCCCTGAAGGGAAATACAAAGACGAGATGCAGAACAGGCAGAATTAGTGGGGTTTTGTTTAAATCTCCAAGAGCAGAAGTTTGCATAGGCAGTATATCCGAGAGACCCCGGAGAGAAGCTGGAGGGATGCGATCACCTGGAGTGACTGATGAAGTTTATAAAGTTTCAGCATAAAAAAACACGCCCAAATTCCTGTTTTTCAAACCCAAGTTGGAGCATGGAAGGCTAAAGATGAATCCCTGTGTTTCCAACTCTGCACAGCTCCATCAGAACAAAGCACTTCAGTAGACATCAGGTGTTAGAAGGGTTTTATTTGGTACACGGGGTGTGTTAGTGGGACAGAAGCATATGTGAGGTTATGACATGGGGAAAGTTAGTTTTTATGTGGATTTTCCATTTTTCTCTCCCTTTTTTTTTTTCTTTTGCTTTATTTTTTGCATCCTCAGTTCAAAGAGCCTCAAAGTGACACAGTTTGGAAACACTCCTGAGCGCTACCTGGCTCTCTGCCCACCTTTAATAAAAATAAGAAAAGAATAAAATATTTCTAAGGGGATTGTGAAGAAAGCTCAGCACTCTATAATTCTGATGGCAAAATTGAGTCACCCAAGGGCAGGGAGGAAGAGGAGGGCTTGGCCCACACCTGCTCCTCCTCAGAAGGTGGATGCACACACCAGCATTGGAGGGGATGGGCCATCGGAATGTGACACAAACCCAGGGGTTTGAAGTGTTTGGGCTTTAAAATTCTCTTTAAAATAGATTTTTACATATAAAAAGCAAGGCTAAAGATAAATCTTTAAGTACTGTATGTATTTGTCTACATGCAACAGGTGAGGCTGCACATTCAGGACTTCAGGCACCCCCTAACCCCTCCCTATTTACAGGGTAAATGACAATAAATACAGAGCCCACATCTGGGGGGGCCAAAATCAGGATAAGGGAACAGCCTCCTCACTCTCTGGGAGCCCCCAAAACCATTGGAAAAGGGTATATAAAGGTCCAATTGTGACATACTGGGTGGGTTTTTACAGCTTTTTAAATAGGGGAAGAGAAAGAAAAGAAGCTAAAAGGCAAAATGAGATTTTTACAAGTCAAGAAAAATGTTCTTACATGACCTGCTCTGCTCTTCCCATATTTAAAGAGGGTTATCCATGCTCACTGCCTAAAGCAACAAGTGCCACAACTCCTCCAGTCCCAGGGGCAGCAGCAGCAGTGCTGGCGGGGCCCCACTGAGCCACACTGGGATTTCAGGAAAGATCCGTGTTCCCACAGCACTGAGCACCCCCAAATCCATGGAGAGGAGCCTGGAGGCTCCCAATGGAAGCAATGGTGAACTGGATGTAGAGAGAAGGTGCTGAATGTCTGCAAGGAACTGAGGAGCAGAGAAAGGGATGAAATGCCACAAACCCAGGATGCAGCTGGAAGGAGGGAAGGGAGAGAGATCCCAGCTCCTGCAGGTGCCAGGATCAAGGCTCCCACCATGCTCCACGAAATCCTGGCACCAAGTGGCTTAAATCCTTTCAGGTTATTTGCTTTATGGGGGTTTAATGTACAATATCCTTTTAATTCCTTTGCTGGGTGGAACCACACTTTTCCTCATGGACCACCAGGCCTGCAGGAAGGAAAATAGCACCTTGAGTCATTTGGCTTCTGGCAATGGGGTGTCTTTCGTGGCAGGTTTCAAGGTACCACAGTCACAGACATCATAAAAAATTGCTTGATGGCAAGGATGGAGTGAGGTCTTCAGCTTTTTTTAAAAATTTATTTTAAAAAGCACCAGAAGCAAAGAGGTGAAGGTAGAACAAGCTGTTTCTCAGGAATAAGACAACTCCAACACATGCTGTTGCTGTTGTTATTTAGGTGTAGCTGAAAGAAGGCAACAGTGGCCAATATGAACAGGGAGAATCCAACTGTCTGGAACAGCCCCACAGAGTCTGAGGAGATGCTGGGAGAGAAACCTGGTTCTTATTTAAGGAAAAAATGGTTTATTGGAAAATTTACATGGAACCAGTGCAACTAAAGCTGAAGGTTTTTGTCATGAATTAAGTAGGTGTTAGACCTACCCATAATCAACAAGAATGTTGAGATTGGCAAGGAAGAACAAGGTAGCCAGGTGAAACCCTGGCCCCACACAAGTCCATGGGATGGGAGCAGCAGGATTCCACCCTGCTGGGATCTCCTCACCTCGGCTTTTCGCCTTCCCCAGCTCATCCTGCACCTGGCTGAGTGCCTTGGTTTTGCTACAGTTTGCATATATTTGTGAAAAAGGCAGCTGAGCAAAGGGAGAAAAGTGAAGATCTTTGTGGAGAAGAATGACAGGTACAGAATTGTGTCCTCTAGAGCAAAAGGTGCTCCCAGAAGCACAAATGTGTTTCAGTGCCTGTGGATGACCAAGGCTGGAAGACAGGACGTGGGTAAGATGCCAGTAGGTCCAAGAAAAGTCACAATCTGTTTTTGATGATGATTCTTTTGGAAGCTAAGAATCCAAGAGAAGTATTCGTAAGGCTGTAGTCTGACTTGCCTTTTGATCTATTTGGCTCCATAAAAAATAATTAAAACTCTTTAAATAACTTTGCAAAAGGCCTGTATCATCAGGGGAAGCCCTCCAACACATCCATCCATCTGCTTTCACAACCTCAGCTCGAAATTCCACTGCTGCTGGGATTTTAGCACAGACAAGGTGTAAAAAAACCCCAACCAACCAACCAACAAACCTGCTTTGGACACAAAGACCTCCCTGGTGCTCGGTTTGGAGTGGGAAGGGGAGGAGGATTCATGCTTCACCAGCCTCCCCACACCTGCAGAGACTCCACCTCCCTCCTGGGCAGCCTGGCTGGCTTGGCTGAAGGGGTGGCCATGGGCAGGGGGGCACAGGGGGAAAAGGGAAAGGGAAAAGGGGGAAGGCGAAGTCAGTCGTGCCGCTGGAAGCGACCCTGCTAAGACAGTGTCTGAGTGGAACAGAGAAGGACTTGTTTAGAAAACACAAGAGTTATTTTGCACACATGGACGACAACAAGGCTACTTAGTTTTTCCAACATACTCCTTCCTCCCCACCCTCCCTCCCCCTACAAACAACAGAGAGAAACAAAAAAAAAAAAACCAAACAAAAAACAATCCCTAAGAAATCCAGGTAAAATCCTTGTCGTTCTCCCCAGAGTTGTCCTGCTCCTGTGGGGAGTCGACATCTTTGTCATCATCTAAAATCACATCATCCTGTGACATCCCCACGTCATCCTTCCACTTGATGTCGTCGTCGTCTGCCATCTCCTCGTCTCCTTCCACCTTGATGTCCTCGGGATCCTCCATGTAGGGCCCCTCGCCGGGGTAGCACTCCTCGGGGGAGCCCTCGGCCCCGTTGTGGTCCAGGTGCGCGGCCATGCCGCGGCCGGAGCAGTCGGCGCAGACGCCGTGCCGGCGCGAGCCGTGCTTGATCCCCACGCTGGCTGCTGACATGAACACCCGGTTGCAAACCTTGCAGACGTATTTCTTATCTTTGCTGTGGACCTGGAGAGGAAGAAAGACCGCAGAGGTGAGTGCCAACAGAGATGGGATGGGACCTGCTCCTGTTCTTGCAAACCCACAATTTCTACCGGAGATCCCAACTGGCCTCCACCATGAGCTCGAACCCACCACGATTAATTCAACCCTGCAGTGATGACACACAATGGAAAATCCTTTGGGACTGCCTGCTCATCATCACACTCATAAGTCTGAGACAAACTTTTATCATAATTTTTTTTCTTCCTTTTTCCTTCTGTTCTTCTGGGGTGCAATAGTTGTGTCACACCCACCATCTATGCTCTCCCCTGCCCTGAGCCAGTCCCTGTTACATTCTTCTACTGCATCAAGCAAAGGCATTACATTTTATTACTTTTTTTTTAAAGCAGCTGGACAGGGCTGCTCAGAGTCATCCAGCAGGGTCTATAGGCATCACTCACTTTCAACTTGTACAAGAGGAAAATGTTAAAAAGAAATAAAGAAACAATCCACAAGCACCAGTTCTGTTCAGAGAAGAACAACCCTGATCAAACCAGTGTTAATGTCATGGTGATTATGTGGTCTCCCTCCTGATCCCGCTGCTGTCCAGAACCAAAGAGCAGAAGCACTTGGAATTTCTCCTGTATCTCCCAAAAATGCATCTGAATGCTCTGAAACATTATTTCTGACTACTTTGGTTTGACAAAAGCGTTTCTCTTCCATAAGTCATGCTGCAAGAATCCTGGACAAATGAAGCTATCACAGAATACATGGCCAGTAAAGGAAGAAGGGAAAATGTTCTGCAGGATAAAAGAATTCACTTCCAGAGTCAAATTGCACTATTCAATGAGCAAAATTGCATACTTTGAGAAGCACAAAACACCTGTTTAAAGGTGAGATCTGTCCCTGGCCAGATTTGTCCCTTTTGCCCTGCATGGAAGGCAAGGAGCTTGTCAAGCCATCCACCTGCTCCTCTGCCAAATAAACCAGGGCAGTGAATTTCCAAACTTCACCACAAGGAGCCTCATTGGGTACTTTCACTTATATATCTACATGTAAAATACATATTGGTTTTATCAATATGTAGAAAAGTTTAGTAGGAAGGGACCCATGACAATCTTACTCCAACTGCCTGACTGCTTCAGGGCTGCCCAGCATGTATTATAAATATGTCTTTTTCTTTTCTATATTTTTTCTTTATTCTTTTATAGATTAACACCACACGGGGACAGCACAGGCACTCGATGCACCGATCCTCAGGAGAGACTTTAGGAAGTGGTGTAGGAGCACACAAGGATCCAGTGCCAGTGGTTTGGGGTTGTTCTCAGCAGCCCAGCAGCCACCAGAGCCTCGGGTACCTATCACCAGCCCCTAGCCCTTTTTAACTCATTTCTTCCTTTCATGCTCACAAAAGCCTGTGGGAAAGATTTTGCTGATTAAAGTCCTTCCTTTTATTTTAAAGCAGCTGCCTGGATGCCTGCTCCCTGCTCCTGCCTCAGCAGGGGCTCAGCAGCTCTCAGCACCTGACTCTGCACTCTGGAATACTCAGCTGAGCTGCAGCTCTTTGGGAAGAGGACAAATTGACCCACTGCAGCCCCTCAGCCCTCACTCCTGCAGGACACTGGCTCAGGCTCTGTGTTGCACCAGTCCCAGCCGTGTTCAAAGCCTGTGAGTGCCTCTGATATGCTCTGGCTGCAGGTTCCCCTGCCCTGAGCCAGTCCCCAGGACATTCTTCTACTGCATCAAGCAAAGGCATTAAATTTTATTTCTTTTTTTAAAGCAGTTGGACAGGGCTGCTCAGAGTCATCCAGCAGGATCTATAGGAATCACTCACTTTCAACTTGCACAAGAATGATTTTCAGGCATCAAAAGCTGAATAGGAGAACAGAAGGTGGTCAGGGGTGCAGAATAAGGGCTAAAAGAGCCATATAAAAAAGAAATTATAAAACGGGTACTAAACCAATTTGTAATTATCACAGAATGGTTTGGGTTGGAAGGGGCCTTAAAGTTGATCTAGTTCTGACCCCCTGCCATGGGCAGGAACATCTTCCACTACAGCAGGCTGCATTTCTGCTAAAAAACTCTAAAAATCCAAAATCACCTCTCTCCCTCTTTTCCAGTGCTGACAGTACAATCAGCAGATTCAAAGTGAGCCATATTCCTGGATGCAACTGAACAGAAATTAATCTCATTCTCTTTACAGCCAAATTAGTATTAAACACAGAAACAGGATTTGGCCCTGTGTATTGGACAGTGCCATTAGAAAGATGATAGTCTAACTGATTAAATGCCAACATTTCAAGGTAGAGAAGGGGAAATATGCTGACAACATCCTAAACTTATGAAAAAAAATGTAAAAAGGGAAAGTTCTCAGAAATAAAATGCTGGAGGCAACCAGCTGGCATGACAAGGTGTTCCCTGCTGCAAACCAGTACCAGATCTCAAAATCTGAGCTCACACTGGGATCTGCTCCCAAACTCCAGCACCCCAAGGGAAGAAGGAAGGGACATGTCAGGGAGCAGGCAGTGCCCAGTCAGAGGGCTGGGCACTCATCCAAACAGACATGGGAGCAGCAAAGGAGGGAAGGAGATGATGGGGCACCATGGAAAATTGTCACACAGGGCTCCGGGATCCCAGTGTGGGCCCTGGGGCATCACCTGAGGTGAGCCAGATCTGCTGCTGGAATTACTGCCTAGAAAGTACCTGCTCTGCCACAACACCACCTCTACACCAAGCTTTGAGAACCTCTTTAGGATGGCCAATCATTTCTACCCTGAAAAGAAAAATAATCAAAGTTCAGCTTAAAATTCTGTTTCTGAAGAAGCTGTGAAGAGCCAGACACCAGCACCAGCCTCACAGCCTCTTTAACAAGGTCTAACAGCATTTTTGATAATTAAGCATGGCCAGAACAGAGTAGCTTTGCCTCAAGTTCTTGCTGAGCAATGTGTTTTAAAGCTTTCTCCACCAAGTCATAGAATTACAGAATTGTTAAGATTGGGAAAGGCTTCTAAGATCAAGTCCAATTGTTCCCCCAGCACTGCCAAGTCCGCCACTAAATCATGTCCCCAGAAGCCACATTTACATGTTTGTTAAACCCTTCCAGGGATGGTGACTCCCCTAATGTCCTGGGCAGCCTGTGCCAGGGCTGAACAACCCTTTTAGTGAAGAATTTTTTCTAATATCCACCCAAAACCTTGGAAAGCTTCTAGCTGAGCTTGGAGAACGAGAGGAGGATGAACAGGCAGCCAGCCACAAGGCCTTGGAAAGGCAGGGGGAAAAGACACAGGAGAAGCCTTCAGATGAGCCCTGAGTGGCAAACAAAACCCAGACTAAAAGGGGTGAGCTCCTGCTCTCTTTGCCCTGAAGGGCTGATGGCCACTGCCCTTACCAAGGTGTGGCGCTTCATGTGCTCGCGGCGGGTGAACTTCTTGCCACAGATCTCGCAGGGATAGGGCCTCTCCCCCGTGTGGGACCTCATGTGTCTCTTCAGGATGCACTGGTGCATGGCAGAAAAGCTGCAGTATGGGCACTTGAACTTCTTCCTGATGACTGTGAACTCGTTGACTGCAAGAGAGAAAGCAGAACACACAGATTAATCTCAGAACGTCTCAAAACAATCTTCTCGTTGACTATTTCACTATTAAATGAGTTCACTGTGAAATCACACTCTTACCCCTTAACCATCTGCACATTTTTAATCCTTATACTGTATTAGAACCCATATATTATTAAATGCACAGGCCAAGGAAAATACTACTAAGAAATTGAGTCCCTCCATCAAAGCAGCTTTTGAACAAGTTGACACACAAACATTTAGCAACAGCCTGTTACACACATTGCTTGCTAAAGGGAAAATGAAGAGGGCTGCCAACCTGCTAGAGTTCTGATTTATTATGAAGGGTTATCCTGAATATCAAGATCTAAAATGCTAACAGTATTACTTATGGAAGAAGCAGAGGAACAGAAGTCCACAAAGGTGGCACCCAAACAGTGCCAGTGTTATTCATGGGGTGATGCCAGAACATCATCACACACCCCAGGAGCACTTTGGTGAAGGAGAAGAACTGAGGATGGCTCAGAGGAAACAGGACAGTACCAATCACCATTCTCTGCATTATCCAGTGATGGTGCCACACACAAAATACAGCAGGTGAAAAAACGGAGTATTTGCTGCTCCCTGAGGGCACCACCTACCCACTACAAGTTTGGAAGTGACTGACCACTAGGAGATGATTTCTTCTGTTTCTCCTTCATTCTATTGCTTCCTGTTAGTGTGTTAATTTTCACCCACTTTTCTCCTAATTATTGCTATTTCTCAAAGCAATATATTTACATAGCAAGGAGGGGGAAAAAAAGAAAGCAAGGTCTGGTTAATCACTGTAATTTATGTATTTGTAAATGGCTCCTGGTAAAGGAAACAGTCTATGGAGAAGACTTTCTTACATTTTTTTTAACAACTAGAATATGAAAATTCTTTGTCTTTTATTACAGGAAATTTATTTTTTTAAAATTTTCTCCTAGGGTCTGACACTCCCTCATCTATGCACTCAGAGGCAAGGAGCCCACGTTTTCCTACAGCAGGCAGCAATTTTATCACACAAAGCTATTTATTATAAATTCATTTCCAGTCCGATTTTGTAACCACTTGATTTTGGTGACAGGCCACGCACACACTTGAAACAACCTTGTCACTATGGAGAGTAGACAAGGTGAGCAAGCTGTAAACTGAGCACGGAGAGGCAAGAGGGGACACAAACCCTCCTTCCTCCAGTCCTGCTCCACACCACATACACTGCAGAGCCACTGGGAAACACTGACTGGACATTCTGACAGCAACCAGACCCTGGGAGCATGAAGAGAAAGGAGAGAAATCCAGGAATCCCCCATTCCTACATCACTGGGTTGTAGCTGATCCTGCTGTTCCCTCAGTGCCTGTTCCTGTTTCCTGCTCACCTCTCCCTTCCCTTCAGGGCTGAGCTGCTGCAGAGCTGAAAAAGCAGCACCCCAGGCTGGGAGCATGAGCTGCACCCCAGCAGGCTCCTCCCCAGCCACCTGCTTCCAACACATCCACGGATTCCCAACAGCCAATGCCTGACTCTGTCCAAGATCCCTCACGCCTGCATTCGGCTTAAAGCACTCAAAACCAACATTTTCAGCTTCTGTATTTAAAAATACTCACAGAACACTGTTTGCTGCTATAGCTTTATTGAAAACTATTTTTGCACCAAATATTTTGCCACATATTTAGTTCTGGTATCTACAGAAGGAAACACCTCAAAGACAGCAGCATGGTTAGAAAAAGAATTGCATATTGCAGTGTTAACATTTCCACAGTCCTGTAAAATATATGCCCCCACAGTAAATCTATTTAATGCACAAATACCAGCTTTGGTATGAGAATCATCCTTTGTCTAAATAATAATATTTTATAGCAGCATTAAGTGTAGCAGCATTAAGGTCCTAAGAAATCATCTTTAACATGATCATCAAGGTGATGAACAGCAGCACCACAGGTAAAGAGCTCCTGGACACAGCACCAAGAAATGGAGAAGGAAACAGAAACAGTGACACAGTAAAAATCTGTGTCCTTAATGCCACTAAAATATTTATGGAAATGTGTGTTTTTAAACCCAACACAATAATGCTTGGGAAAAAATCTTTGGTATTGTCATCTCAAGTAACTTATTTCACTGAGGCTGTTAAAGGACACAGGCTCCTATATCCCTGAGAGTAAAGGAAATGCACTAGTGATGCCTGATGGGGCTCCTCTGGAGTAACTCTGTAAACTGTCATCTAATAAATAATCACTGAAATACTCCATTCTTTGGGTTATATGAAAGAATTCCCAAACTTCAGGAGAATTCTTGTCCGCTAAATCCCCTTTATATATAAGGTTATAAATAGGAAGGTGCAATTTAACTGTCAGACTCACACCTCCCATCACTTCCCATGCCATTTCCTAACAGTAAAATCCCGCTTCTAGCACCTGTCCCACAAAAACCCAATAAAGCTCTGCCCTGTTATACCCTTCAGTTCTAACAGTTTAAAAAACCTAGTCCTGATCCTGAAGGGAAGCACTGGAAATTCCCACTGCTGAAGTCAGGAAGCACTCTGATGCACAGGCCAAGGAAAATACTAAAAACTCTATTACAGACAGCAGAAAAAGAATTCTCTGTTGAATTAAATTCTAAAATACAAGAAAAATCAGCAAACATGAAACCTCATTAACTATTATTATGTAATGAAAGTTTTTTAAGTTTGCTGAAATGGCTTTTGTTGGTATCTTCCTTTCCCAAGTCAGACAAATCCTTCCCTGCTGCTCCCAAATTTCCAGATAAGATTCATCAGGTTACAACTTTGTTTTCTGGCTCAGCTTTCTCCTTTCTCACTAGCTGATTATTTAAGAGCAAAATAAATCATGAGGCAATTACTCTGACATCTGTCACAAGGGAAGCTGACACTAAAAGCTGCAAACACTCCCAGCCAGCCGAGATCTCCCATGCCAAAGATGTCAACGGGAACGAGAGCGGAAAAAATGAACCTGACTTTGCAAAAAGCATAACATCTAAACCCAAATGATTAAAGTGTACTACAGTGGTTACATGGGAACTTATCCTCAGTTCTGAGTGCAGAGTGATCAAGTGAAGGGTAAGAGTTAAGCCAAGCAGGGAAACTCCAGCTTCCCAGCCCTGGTGTGGCATGGAACTGTGTCCCTGAAGCTCCAGCTCCCAGCAGGATCAGGTGGAGCAGAGCTCCTGTTCCTCCTCCACAAGCCCAAGGGAGAAGGTGGAGCAGAGCTCCTGTTCCTCCTCCACAAGCCCAAAGGCAGCAGGTCCTGGTGGACTCTCATTCACCTTTCCACAGGAAAAGGCTGGAGAAGAAGCTCCTCACTAAGTCCACATTGTGCACAACTATTTCTCAATTTTGTCTCCCTGAGATGCAACAGTATAATGAGAAAGAACTTCCCTGAAGAACTCCAGAGAACATTTGTGGAAGTTGGGTTTTTTTCTCCTCAGCTGTCTCTCACACCGAGGAAAGAAACCCCACATGCTGACAAGCTGTGCTGCACACAGAGCAGCTGGGAAGCACTGCTCTTAATTATGCTACTTTCATTTCACAGTTACCATAATCTGGTTTTGTATGTAAATATATAGCAATAGACACAGAAGTATTTAATTTAAAAAAAAAAATAAGTGAATTTCATAGAACGCAACAGGAATTACAGATTTCTACCCACCAGGAGCAGACATTACTGATTCTGTGTGCACACCCCAAGTTACAATTAAATTTATGTAAAGCCTCCTTCCTCTGTTTCAACACCACTACACTCAGCCTGGCTAACTTAATTACAGTGTATAGACCAAAAGAGTCACAAAAATGTACAGAATCCTTGCAAACCACAGCCAAACTCCACCATGTTATTCAGAAAAAGCCCTGAAAGTCCTGAAATACAGTATCAATAAAAGATGCAAGCCTTGCAACAACTTTCAAGCCCAAGTAACATACCCTACTGGACATATGAACAAGAAGTATATTTTGCTCCTTTGAAAGATATAGAAAACCACTTTACAAACAGCAACCCTGTGCTTGCACAGCTCCTAAGTTCACAGTGAAAACCCCTGGAATGCCCAAATGGTCTAATGGACAGAGCACTAGAGCAGAACTCAGAATTGAATTCTATTATTAATTCTATTGCTAGCACTTTCAACAACCTGAGGGATGTTATTTTCCAGAGGAATTGGAGGAAAACATCCCCATTTCTTTTATAAAGCACTTTGAGATCAACTGATAAGGCAGTTCAAGGCAGTATCAGAACACAGAATGAGCACTCCAACAAAACAGCCGAAGTGCCCGTTTTATGAACCTCAAAAAAGTTATCTTTGCACAAAAATTGCCACAAGGCTGCAATGACACAGCATCTGGAACCAGCACAGCACCAACTGATCAGCTTTGGGGAGTCACTCTATGAAATTACACCTGTGGAACATTTATTTGCAGCACAAGAACCACGGCACAATTTGATTTTCCTAGTTCAAGGAAGCGTCTTGTATACAACAACAACAACAGCAGCAGCAGCTATGCATCCTCAGGATCCTGGCTTGGCCCTACACTGTCCAAAAGCTCCAGCCCAGCCAGGTGGGCAGAGCCCAGGGAACACATTTTCAGGTGGCCACTGAGGCTCTTCTGGGTGCCGAAGCCCTTCCCACAGCAGAGACAGAGCAAGGCGCGCTCGCTCGAGTGCACGGACAGAAGGTGCCGCTTCAAGTCTGTCTTGTCCCGAAACAGCTTGGCACAGTGAGGACACTGCATCTTCTTACAGTGGCAGTGGATGGTCTTCTCGTGGCGCTCCATGTTGGATTTCAGGGTGAAGCTGGCGGGGCACTTGGAGCACTGGAAGCGGCCGGGCTGGGAGCAGTTGAGCAGCGTGGAGAAGGCGTGCTCGTGGATGTGCTCCTGCAGCTCCTCAGCACGCTGGAACACCCTCCTGCAGAAGCCACAGGTCAGCCTCTTGGCCAGGGCTGAGTCCAGGAAGGTCCCATCAGAGGTGATATCTGTCTCTTCAGATCTTGGGAAACTGGAATCTGAAACAGGACCACGGGTACACACGCACGGATCAGCCTCTTCTGGTATAAAATAACAACAGTTTAAAGGTGCATTTTTCTCTCTGCTTACCTGAGTCAGAGTTATCAAACTGCCAAAGTGCCAGCCATCTGTCAAAGGCAGCCTGGAAAGGAAAAGCACAGAGAAGTTAGGGCAGGCATTGACAAGAAGCTGTCCCATAGGCAGAGCTCTGACTCCCATCACTGCCTTCATCCCGTCTCCAAGGGAGGCTCAGTCGTTTGACCTGACAACTCAAAGTGCCTGTACAAAGCTTTCACTGCCAGAGCAGTGAACTGGGCTTTTATCTTGCCTCAAAACACCCTATCATTTGGTGTTTTGAAGACAGTAATCAACATCCTTGTTTAAGTCTTGGATAACTACTCAATTTCCAGTCTCACTAAGCACCCGTAGCTCCCACTCAGACCAGTGGGAAATGCTGGACAGGATATTTTTAGTTGATACAACAGAACTGGAAAATTCTCCCTTAGCCCTACACAGGTACTTTTTCTTTCCACACAGAAGAGCCTGTAGAACACAAACATCTTCTGCATAGCTCCCCTTCTGCAATGCCCTCTGGCACTGCTGATCCAAATTCTAAATAAAAGCTGATTTTATCTTCTTTTCCTTATAAATCCTTTGCGATATGCCAGCGTGTGGCAGATGGCAGCCCTGTGTGAGGCAGAGGCGTGCTGCAGCCCCGGCAGGTCTGTGCAGACCAGCTCACTTTGCTCTACGGGGATGGCAAAGCAAAATCTGTTTTCCACCCATTTGTTTAATTGAGTATCATTCAAAAATATTAAGAACAAGAAATTCTGCAGAAAGCTATGGATTTTAGATAAAACTTCTGTAATAGAGAGAGCCAGCCCAGTTCTGTCTGAATTTAGACAGTTACAAGAAACCCAAATGCCCAACACCAGAAGTGAGCTGAGGTCTCATGGCATTATTACATGCTAGTGTGCAATGTTGTGCAAATGAAGGGATTTACAATAAAAAGGTCATTCAAATTTTAAAAAATCCCAGAGGTTTTTGAACAGAAGTTCTGTTGAGGTAAGACAAAAAGACTAAAACTGGGGCAGCACCAGTCCTGACCCTCAACAGACTTCTAGTTTTAAAACAACCTGTATTTTTTCAAAAAAAGCTCACAGATTAAAGTATAAGGTATTAGATCCTTCAAAATACTCCTAACTGGGGAGGATTTGATCAAACAGACACTTCTGCATTTCAAATTCTTTGTATTTCCCCCCCCTCAATCTTACCTGGGTTGAGGAAGGCACCTCTCCTTTTATCCCAGTTTCTGGTGACATTTCACCAGAAGAGCAGATCCTGGTGGGGCTCTGAGAGGCAAGGTGTGCTGAAGGCAGCGGGGGAGATGGTGCTTCCACTTTGCCATCACTTTCACCCCTTGAGGGATTCGAGCTGGTGCCAGGCCCTGGGGAACACAGGAAACGAATCTCACCCACGAGAACGAGCACCAGCTGGTGGCTTTACAAACGGCCTCGCAAAGGCAGCGCCCCAGCACTCGCAGCTCATCTTCTGTCAGTGGCAGGGAATGCAGCAGGACAGGGATGCCAGCCTTTTGGTCTTTCTGCTTGATGGGTTGGTTTGGTTTTTTTTTTTTAAACCAGCCTCCCCACCCAAATGTCTGTGTGTACTGGAGTGACGTCGCAGGGCTCGGTCACTACAGAGTCCGTCGGGAGAAAGGAGCACAGTGCAGCACAAATATCCACATTTCTCTTGGAGAAGCCTCATTCTGAGCACATACACTTCCACCTTTGAGGAAATATCAAGCTTCATTCCACTAACTTTCTTGAAAGTTTATGTCACAGGTTCAGATCTCAAGATCTGTCCGTGGTGGTTTATTTAATATCGGGCTGTCAGTACTTGATCTCAAAGTGCTTTACAAAAGATGGAAAAAAGGATTTCTATCACTCTCTATTTAGCAAGGATGGAGGCTCAAATATTTGTACAAAACTGTTCGATTATACCTGACAGTCATTACAGTCTAAAAATCTCCCATAATTCAAAAGGAAAACTTGCTGTGTCTGCCCTCACCTACACTGTAGCAGCAGCCAAATGGAAAACAATATTCCAGAAATTACCCTGAGGATCAATGGCAAAGCTAAATAAAAATAAAGACTGTGTCATCAATATCACTGTACATTATAAATTATTGTACAAACTTTAGCACATGCCTTGACTGAATATTGGAATGACATACTGAGCAGGTTGTTCTTTTCGAAATGCAAGGCGGCAAAACCAGAAGCAAATATGGCATAAAATAAACAAATTCATATTGAAAGCACTCTATGCCCTAAAGGCTTTTTCATTTCCAGCAAAAAAGAGTCTGATGGAAGCCTTCAGGGATATAAAAACCCCACTTTTTAATGCAGCTACAAACAACAAGTCACAGTTTACACTGTGTCCGAATACAATGCACTGTGATCTGGGTGACAACAAAGCACTCGAGTGAAACCACACCAAGTTTCAAAATGTGAACAATCCCAAACCTTACTTTTTTATCAGCTATCAAAGGAAATTCTGCTCCTGTGCCACAAGCTGGATGTTTGATTTGCTTTCCTCTGCTTTGATGGCAGATCAATATCTTTCCCAGCTGAGTTAATGCTGCTCAGCTGGGATAACAATGCTCCAAGGTTTCCTTCAGGTGCTGCTCATCTGCTGCTGTTGTCATTTTAATGTAGGACAACAAAATGCCAAAAATTCAAGATAGGAAAAAATTCAGGGGGAAAAAGGAATTTATCAGTATTTCCTGTTAGAAACTATTACCAGGAATCCAGCTCTACAGGTCCATAGCAGAATTCCTGCCTACAAAGACACAGCATCTTTTTCCTTTACCCCTGAACATCCCAAACCAACTCAAACTGCCCCAAGGGCATCTCTGGGTTACAATTCTTTGAACTAATGTTATTTTAGCACACAGTAAAGATAAACCAGTGGGGCCTGGCTTGATGAATTCTTTATTAGCACCTTCCCAGAGTTTCACAGGTTCCAAAAAAACCTCTGCATTAAAGCAAAAGCTAAGGCTAATGAACAAGCAATGAAATAAAGCACACAGAAGCAATAAACTATCATCCAAGGTATACAAACACACAAAGATGTACAACACAACAAAGGTGAGTTTTCAAACAATAATCAGCATTTATTTGGTTTCAACAACTGCAAGTAACACAAGAAGAGAGAAACCCACATCAATGACCCACACTTTGTACACAAGAACATAGATTTATGTCAGTTCTGACTTGTAGTGTAAGAAACCTTTTTCCCTCCTAAACTTGTAATAAAATGAAATTTAAGCAAAAGTATTTTGACTTCTACATCAGGAATCAAAACCACTTTCCTTCAGTCAGCTCTGCACACAGGAAATGAAGCAAGGGTTTAGCAATATTTGTGTGAATACAGAATTCTTGTGACAGCTGGACAGTAAAATATTGTGGAAAAGAGAAAGGCAAAGTTATTATATCTCATTTTAAATTGCATCCATTCTCCCCTTAATCTTCTTTTACCATGTATGAAAATTCCACACCGAACTGAATGCCTTTAACTTCTTCCCGGGAAAGTTGACCACTGAGTAAAATGTATTTCTTAACACTCAGTGCAAGGATAAATTATTGGCTCCAATGAACCACTAACTAAAAATAACCTATTAGCTGGTTTGCCCAAAAGAAAAGGGCTCTGTGCACCACGTAATCACTTGGACTGGAAGCTTCATAGGAATTGCTTCTATAAACAGTTTCAGATGCCACAGGGTAAACAGGAAAAGCCAAACTTAGACATATAAAAAAGCCTTCAAATGTGCTATTCTGAAATGTGGAAGTCACCCTTTAAGGGAGTTGTCCCCTTACAACAATCTGAAAAATTTCTTTTTTTTTTTTAAATGAGAAAACAAGGATGCAAGATAACCACCTAATTTTCTGATGAAAATTAAAATTCTCCTTCTCTTGATTATACTTGGCAAAACCATTTCAAAACATTTGACTGAAGCCTTTGAGACTTCTGGCTGTGTGATGTAACCATGTGGAACAATGCTACCAAAGTTCAGGCTCATAAATGAAATAAGACACGATATTAAACCCAGGAGCTCTGCAGAGCAGAGTGGAAATCACACAACAACCACCTGCTTTTGGAGACAAACCAGGAAAACATGGCAAGACCAGGGAAATTCTCATGGTGTCTTATCTGAAAGGCATCCCCAGCAACAACTGGGCAGGTTCAGTAACCACGAGCTCCCCAGACAGCCTCAGTGTTACCCATGAGTAACTCACACATTTTTTTCTGCAAAATCTGCGTGTTCCAGGTTTCTGAGCAGCATATGAACAACGTCAATCTTGATCACACATCATGAACATCAAACTCTCAGAAACCTGCAGCTGAAGGGCATCTGGCAACTGTGCTACCCAAATGGCAAGGTATTTAAATTTTCCCTTCTGATTTTAAATGAGTTTGAACTGGTTAGCTTCAGAAATTCACCATAGTGATACAACACCCCCACACACACATTCTGGGCTTCATTTTCCACCAGCAGAATGTCAAGTTCATATCTCATATGATCAGATAATGAATTAGTTAAAAAGAACACGTAGTAAAACGAAAACCTTGGGATATCCTCTAATTTCTAAAACAGGAAGAATTATGTGGAAGAACAAGTGAAAACTTTTAATGTGTGCAGTAACTTGGAGAATAATATCCCCTTAAGAAATGGCTCATCCAAATTTTAAACATGTTTAACACCCTCTTTGCATCTGCCCACCTCCATTAAGTCTTTTATCCTTCAGGAAAAAAAAAATCAAAACAAAACCTGAATACTGCTCCTTCAGGCAGTTATGTACTGCAGTGCTTTCTAAGAGAAGATAATCCAGTGATAGCAGCCAAGATTAAAAAACACTTCACTTCTTTACAGTCAGAGAGACTGATCATTTATAATCCCTGAAATTAGTGCATTTCTTTTCAAACCAAGACAGATGAAAACTGCTGGGTTTGGTTGTCTTGTTAAATTCAGGCTTTTTCACTGTGCTCCTACCTACTCACTCCTCCTTTTTTTTTTTTTTTAAATATAACACAGGACTTAAAATGACTCAACATCCTCAAATTGTTTTTGAAGAAAAATGTCAAAAACACCTACAAAGCCAGCACCAACCTAGACTGTGCTTTTACATCTCCACAATCTTCCTACCACTTGCTTCACTGTCATTTTACACACTGAAAATTCTCATCAAACTTGATGTTCTGTTGTATTCAGTAATGACCACTTAAAAGGGAATCTTATATCACAAGATCTTTTTCAAGTGATTAAAATAAATTGATACCTGTGAATCTGAATAAGATGAAAGAAAAATATGTCTCTTAACTCCTGGCTTCTATAAAAATCCTCTTACCAGGCCACAGCCACATCCCTGACTGCTGTGAGAGCTACAGACCAAGCAGGGAGTGTTCCTTTTGACTTGGGCATTTCACTTTGCTTCCATAAAGATAATTGAAGCTCAGCTGAATGAAATTCAAGTAATAGCGAGAAGACTGGAAAATAAGGACCTTAAACACAGACTGGACAGGACCTCTGGGCCATGGCATCCCTTAGTGGGATATCAACTACCCCCTTTTCTAAATGTATCAAGCTTTATTTTAAACCTAGCTGTCCCCTGCGTGCACCATGCCCATCCCCAAGCTCTGCTTCCCAGGTGGTTGGGCAATCTCTAATTTTTAACCTGGATTTATGACTGCTTCATACACATTTATCTTTATGTCAAGTGGTGCTTCAGTTCTTAAGTATAACCTAAAATCCTCCAACAAGGAGAAGGATGATGGATAGAGGGCAGCCCCGTCATTATTCCAATTTATCAAGACAGAAGATGAAATTGCTGATTTCACCTGTCAGGAGCCACAGACCCGAAGCCGTGGTGCATCCATCACCCACGGTCACACACTGACCCAGGCTCCCACCCCTCCCTGTGCCAGCTCAGGGCACCCTGCCACTGAACTGAGCCACATCTGTGCTGCTCCACTGCAACTGAGGGATTTTCAACCCTGGAGCTCAGTCTGAACCCTCTAAATCTGATTTAACTGGAGATCCTTTGGGAAGTGAGTTACTGTGAAAGAAACCAGAGCTCTGCACCAGCCATTCCCCATAAACATTTAAGCTACAGAATAAGGTACAGAAACTTCAAGGTTTTTGGATTTTTAAAAAAACAATCCCATTGTTCAGACATGAGAAGTGAAAAGAGACACCAAGTCTGACAGTGCATTATGCAATTATTTCCCTTTGTCACATAACTCCAGGGGTCAGTTTGGCACTTGGATGGGGCTGGGAGCACCCTGGTCTTGTGGAAAGTGTCCCTGCCCATGGCACGGGGCTGGAAAAAGATGATCTTCAAAGTCCCTTATAACCCAAAGCATTCTGCAATTCTGTGATTCATTCTCTAATTCTATGACCATTGAAGTAATCTATCTTTTCCCATTGAGGAAACGAAAAGAAAATAGAATAATAGGTACCCTAAGTGACCTTTCATTCTATTTACTTGGTCAGTTTTCTCAGCATAGATAAAGATAAACCTTTTCTTCTGGAAATTAACATGTAGTACTCAGAAAACTGTTGCTTGCTCTATTCTATTTCACAAATGATGTATCTTCTCAGAGCATTACTAAAATAGAGCACTAATAATTTCTTTCTTTATGCACTAGAGAATCAGGCTGCAATGAAGAAAACACAAAAATATGCTGAAAAATCAGCTGTCCACACTTAATGGTTCCCATCAGCTGTCTCCAAGAGATCACCAGTAGGAAAACATTCATTTCCAGGTGCAAGTATAACAAAATCAATAGCTGCTCACTACTTGCAGGTCTAAAATTAAACTGCAAGAAGTAAAGATCATGCAGTCAACAACATCCCAATTGTTCCCACAGACACAGGAGCAACCTTCAAGCTGTTCAACATCAATCAAATTTGGATTCAAAACCTTTCCCATAACGACTCAAATACTTTATATTTCGTTTGTAAGTACCATTGTGCAAACGAGCAAAACAGAAATCTGAGGGCAAGCACTACAGGCTGAATATTTTCTTCTATGACTTCAGCAGTTAACAACAAAGTTGGATGAATATCAGACTAAAGTTTCCATATTTTACGGAAAGTGGGATTAAGCAGGACTTAAACCAGCAGCAACAAACGAGGCGGTGACTTCTATTTTCTTCTCGCTAAAGATTTCCCTTAAAGCAACACTAAAAAAATTTAAAATATAGAAAAAAAAAAATAGAAGAACTTACGGGAGAGCGAGTGGGTGCCTTTGGGGAGGTACTCGAAGAGCAGCGAGCTGTCCTCGCTCAGCATGTCGGCTTTCAGCGACAGCAAGCTGTTCTTGCTCATCAGAGCCGCGCGCAGGTTGGCGACAGTGGCGGCCTGCAGCGCGTCCTCCTTGTCCGGAGTCAGGGGCTGCGGGATGTAGCTGGGCTCCCCCGCCAGCAGCGCCTCCTCCACGCTGCCGTAGGGCTCCGGCCGCTCCACCCGGCTGTCCGAGCTGCTGGGCTCCGTCCCGGCCGCATCGGCGCCTGCAGCGGGGGAGAGGCGGTCAGAGACACGGGGGGACTGCGGGAGCGGGACCGGGGCAGGAGCGCAGCCAGGAACGCAGCGAGATGCTGCTGGCTTTGCTGCTCACGGGGAGCGCTGCCCTCACCCCCTTTTCCTGCCCGCATCCCCCTTTTCCTGCCCTCATCCCCCTTTTCCTGCCCACATCCCCCTTTTCCTGCCCTCATCCCCCTTTTCCTGCCCTCATCCCCCTTTTCCTCCTCTCACCCCCCTTCTCCTGCCCTCATCCCACTTTTCCTGCCCGCATCCCCCTTTTCCTGCCCTCAGCCCCCTTTTCCTGCCCTCATCCCCCTTTTCCTGCCCTCATCCCCCTTTTCCTGCCCTCAGCCCCTTTTCCTGCCTGCATCCCACTTTCCTGCCTTCATCCCACTTTTCCTGCTCTCAGCCCCCTTTTCCTGCTCTCACCCCCCTTCTCCTGCCCTCATCCCACTTTTCCTGCCCTCAGCTCCCTTTCCCTTTGGTTCCCAGCATATATCACAGGATGGGTTTTATACAGAAATGTTACAGTTAAAAAAAAACCCAAACTGATCAGCCACTTTACAACATGTAACTATAAAGAAATTGCATAAAAATATAACACATTAGTAACATATCAATTACTGAACCCTTTTCCTGCCCTCATCCCATTTTCCCTTTGGTTCCCAGCATATATCACAGGATGGGTTTTATACAAAAATGCTACAGTTAAAAAAAACCCAAACTGATCAGACACTACAACATGTAACAAACTATATAACCATAAAGAAACTGTATAAAAATATAACACATCAGTAAAAATATATCAATTACTGAACCCTTTTCCTGCCCTCATCCACCTTTTCCATTGGTTCTCAGCATATATCACATGATGGCTGTTAAACAGAAATGTTACAGTTAAGAAAACCCAAACTGATCAGGCACTTTTCAACAAGTAACTATAAAGAAACTGCATAAAAATATAACACATTAGCAACAAATATATCAATTACTGAATCCTTTTCCTGCTCCACGCCTGGGGTTCTGTTTTTCCAGCCCCTTCCCTCCTGCCTCACCTCCTGGGCTTCAGTTCTGCACCACACACTATGAAGACAGGGCAGAGGATGTGTATTTTACCCACAATCTGGATAAGACTACTTATTAATATTAAACTAAGATTTCAGGATAGTTTGACAGTACTGAAATTACATTCAAAGTTTTAAGTTGTGTTTTCTCCCTAAGTTTACACCCCACTTAGCCCAAATTTTCACTCTCTGTTTCTACCCCATGATGAGGGTTTTGAGAAGCACAGTAATAAACAGCCTCTAATAGTGGGGTGATGGGTATAAACCCCTTGGGGTCACTTTCTGAAAAATACACAGCAACCATTGGTTCCCATCATATATCACAGGATGGGTTTTATACAGAAGTGTAACAGTTCAAAAAAAATATGTATCAGCCACTTTACAACATGTAACTACAAAGAAACTGTATAAAAATATAACATATTAGTAACAAATACATCAATTACTGAACCCAAACAAAACAAAAAAAGCTACGATAAAGTAAACTCCTTTCTGCATAAACACAGTTTATTTTTGTGTTTTTGGGAGGTCTAATTGAAGAGCCTCCATTGTTTGAACTTTGACTCTCTTATCAGCTTAAATAATTTATGTATTTTTGTGTAAAGGAAAATGACTCTCAGACTCCTCTCTATTCTTCACATGAAACAACAAAAAATTACACACAAAAAGGGCTGTTAGCCCATTTAAAAGTGCATAAAACAAATTGCAATTACCTACTCCACAATCTGCAGCAGCAAACACAGCTGACACACTCAAAGCCCAGCTGAGCACCTGGCAAACGGAGCTGAAGCTTCCCAACAAACTTATGCCTTTGTGAATTTCTCCTATCAGGGAGAAGGAAAAACATCCATATCCAAAGAGAAGGCACAGATAATGAGCTATCAGGTGGAGAAAGAAGCTGTTTTGCAGATCCTGAATATTTTATTGCCTCCTAGTTTAAAAGAGATTTAAATCTACTTAATGCAAGAGGGAACTATTAGAGCTCAAACCAGTGGTAGGACACTTACAAAATTAATACCTGCTGCTTCCATAAATTCACTTTGCACTCTTCAGGGCAAGGAATTCAGGAGTTGTCCACACACAGCACTGCAATAAACTCACTCCTGCATAGAAGCTCAGGAGAAGGGAGGAGGCAGATGGGGACAAACCAGCCCTTGGTTTCCACAACTTCAAACCAGGGCAAGGCATTAATCTGCAGAGCCTTATTAAAAAATGCTAATGAGGACATTGGTACCGTGCCCACCTCCTGTAACCTGGAAAACAGCTGAAGGAAGATCATTATTTTTATCTCCATTTCACAGGTGGTGGCTGCCAGAGGAAGATGTGGGGACTGGCTCAAGGTGCCCAGGCTGCAGAGCCAGGAGCAGCCAGCAAATTTCCCAGTCCCAGCTCAGGGCATATCAGATTCCACAACATGTTCAGATTGGTTTTACTAAGCTGCACTGTTCTGCCAGTACATCCTACTGCTAAAGTTGTTCCTTTAAAAAACAAACAGCCTCAAAGCAAACAAGAAGGAAAAAGCAATCATAGGCAGAGTGCTCCCACACCCCGGAGAGGCAGGGAATGCCCAAGGCTGGGGGCTACAAACACCATAGGAAGTTCATAAATGTGAACTACCAGAGATGCTCTCTGTTTAAAACAAGCCATTTTCCCTCCTCCATCTGTGTTTTGCTTGTATAATTTCATATTATCAGTTTTATTAAATCTTAGCCAAGCAGAAGAATTGAAATGCTTTGAATTTTTATGTATTTTGTCATCCCACCGTTAGGGGATCACAGGATATCCACTTTTCTAGATGATAATGAAGGTTTTTTGAAAACAAGCCAGCATGCCTACATAAAGGAAAACTACAAGACAGTAAAAACCAGAAGCTGTTACAAAAAGTGGTGAAGGAAGCAAATGAAACTTTAGCCCATTAAACTGGTAAGGTAACAGAGCTTCACCACATCAAAGCCACAATAACATCACTGTCCCACTGCCTGCATGGGGAATCACAGCACATAACTCAGGCCAGAAAAGGGTGTCTGCCCACAAAACTGCATTCCCAAATAACCAGGCAGGCAGGGAATCACCTTGTGCTTTGTGCATTCCTTTTCAGAGCCTGTACAGCTGCTGATTGACAGTTGCCAGAATTGGCTGCACATAAACACTAATTGCTAAAACACACGCAGATTAATTGTAACCACAACAAGACATTAAATGTTCCTCAAAAGCCAAGATTAGAGACAGACAGCGAAATAGATGCTTCAGAGCTTCCAGTATTTATAGCTGATGTAATCTAATCAAACACACATTATGGCAAAATAAATATCCACTTAGTCACATAAGTACTAAAATACTCTCAGCACACCAAAACCCAAAAAAATGCACCAAGTTCCTCTCCCCAGTGCGTCCAAAACCACTTCTCCTTTCTCTAGAATGCAGCTCCTTTTAACAAGATGTAGCCAAAGAATTATATGAATCAAAAGCATCCGTCACTTCCCAGTAATCCAAACTGTTTACTACAGAGCCTCAGCCCCATGTAAACCAGGCTTTAGTCAATGAGCTTCTATTCTGCAATTATTCACTGCCACGGGCCCAGAGCTCCATCCCAGCCCTCCAGAGCTCGTTTTTCACCCTGCTGGGACAGCCCAGTGACTGCAGGGCTGCACACGCAGGAAATCCCGAGCTAAACACGGGATTAATGCTGCTCGAAAACTGAGCTCATTAGTCTCTTTAGCAAATCATTATTTTGCAGTTATTCCTGCTTTCCAAAACACAGAAGCTTTAGAAAAGCTTTCTTAAATTTGTTGACTTGGGTGAATATTTTATTGTTAGCTTTTATTGTCAAATAAAACACAGAGTTTATTTTTTGACAATTTTGGCCACAGTGCTTCTATACAATTCTGAAAACAACAGTAAAGTTTTTAACTACACATGAAGCACCATCTAATAGGTATACAAGGACTGCAAGAACCTTCTCACAGAGGTTGCACATCCCAACTGAACTCAAAACACACTTCATTCCCAGCCACACAGGCCAGGCAGGCTTTAGCAGATCCATGAAGAGGAATAAACCTCACACCAAGACAACAGGAGCAGTAAAATATTCCCAACACACCCAGGGTGGCCACTGTGTGAGCTCTGGAAGTCCTATAAACCGAGCTCCTGTCACAAACCAAAGAATGGGAAAAGCAAGTTGCACCAGTCACAAAAAATCAAGCACTACAGACATCTGTCAGCCCCTTGGAAAGGGCTATGGCACAAATCAAAGTAATGCAATGTACTAAAAGTATCCAAATGTTAATGTGATAATTTATTTTCAAAGATCTAGGAAGAAGCTGACAGTAAAAAGCATTAAACCTAGTCCAACAGCTGAACAAAACACACATGCCATCCCAGAAACAGCAAGGAAAGGCTCCATTTTAAAGACTCCATTTACTTCCTTAATTAATTACTTTAATACACAAACCAGTTTTTTCTCTTGTATTTCTTCTCCCTGCTTTTGTCATTTTTTCTCATTACAGCTTAAACTCAGCTGTTACCAAAGTACCTCCTCAGCGTCTGCTTCTCTCACACCACTTATTTCTTGTTTGTTCTGTGTTTTAACCTTCTCACTAAACCCCCAGTGGGGTTTCCCAGACTCCCAATGCTATTATTCTCTTTCATAGTTCTTTTTTTTTTAATTATTTTTTCCCCTTTTCATCCTTTATTCCTGCTCTCTCATGTAGACAGTTGAACACCTAGAAATCAGGAGCTGGAGAACTAAACCCATGAGAAAGGAGTGAATAAAAGCCATACAAGGTTGCATCTGCTGCTGGAAAACTCAAAGTAGAAACAAGCTTTATTCCCAAGAACTAAAGGCAGAGTTTTGCAAGGTGTCTTTTTCTCAATATTGTTCTTTTCATTACAGTCTGGCGGTAAGAGGGGATCAGAAATCTGTCATCTCCTCCTCACAGCCCCGTTCAGGGTGGCAGGAGCACAAAGCAGGGACGTGGTGGCCCCAGTCTCTGGGGCTGTGTGACAGAGGTGACCCCCAGCAGTGAGGGGGAGCCAGCCACAGGCACAGGAATCCTTCAAAGGAGGAGAACAGCGCCTCACCTACCATTTACAGAGCTTTGAAGCAGCTCCTGCGTGTTTCTCCGCCTGCCTGGCAAATTTCAGGAATCTTTGAGGAGCCCTCCCAAGCTGCACTGGAGTGCAGGGGTGGTTCATGAGCACACCTTCCTCAGCACCTGGAATAAACTCCCTGCAAGCCCCACAGCCCCCAGACACTGGCACTTCAAGGCACCTCCACAAAAACCTCCTGAGCCTTTTCTGTAGCTGACCCCACCTGCAGGACCCAATTTGGCAGAATTAGGTGGAAAGGTGAACTGGAGGGCAGACACCTCTGGGGACAGGATTCCTGCTGTCAGCAAGGCAAGAACCCAGGAAAATCCAGTCGGGAGAGAGGAGCAGCTGGACCTAATCTGAAGCAGCATCACCATCAGACAGGGGAGTGAGAAGCCATCCTAACCTAGGGCAGCATCACTGCTCTGTCACCTGGAGTCATCTTTAAGAACTGGAGAATAAATTAGGTCGAAAGTGACTTCAGAGCTATTTTAGAGTAAGATTCCAGTGGCTTGTACAGCCCAGTTGTAAATATCAGCAGATAAGACAGAGTACAACTTCCCCAGGTCCTTCCTCCACCTTCTGACCACTTTGTGAAGAATCTCCTCCTTCCACCCTGTGAGAATCTCCCTTCCTGTAACTCATCCATTACCTCTCACCCTTTCTCAACCCACATCTGAGAAGGGTCTGGCCCTGGATAATCCACCCACCCCCTTCTCTTCTCCAAGATTTTAAACCAAGCTGTCTCAGGCTCTCCTCACACACATCATCTTGATGGCCTCAGCTGCTCCTGCTCAAGCTTGTCACAGTCTTTCTTGGCTTGGAGATGCCCAAAGTGGATCCTGTGCTCCAAATGCTGTTCCTAAGGCAGGCAGCCAGCCTTCCCTGGCTGTGAGGGCACACAGGCTCCTCCTCAGCTCCTTACTCACCAGGAGACATTTTCTGCAAAGCTGCTTTTCCTCTCCTTGGCTGCCAACCCAGACTGCTGCACAGGGTTATCCTGTGCCACATGCAGGACTTCACACTTGTCTTGGTGGAATTGCTGCTGTGCCTGGCACTGCTGCCTTCCAGCCAATCATCCCTCCCAGCCTGGTGCCACCCAACATCCCAATCACCACACTGCTGTTAATGAACAAAGGCAACAGCATCAGGCCTGGAAGCAGCCTAGGATGGATGTGGGGCAGATGTTTTGGATCTCCTGCACACAGCTGGATCATTTTTAATGTGATGGAAAACATATTTTTATTTTTCTGTTTACAAGCAGAAAGGGAAGAGATCCCAGCATCAGCAACTTCTCCCATGCCAAATTCCTGCACCCTCCCCTCAGTGGCACCAAGACTACACATATAGTTGTGATTGAACTTGAGACAGGAACTAATATGTTAAAAATAAATTGATTTATTTAAAAAAAGTTATATTTAAATGCAGATCAGTTCCCCTGTGTGGTTCTCTACATGGTCACACAGAGATTTTCACCGGAACAACTGCAGGAGAGCGTGGGGGTGCAATTCAGCACCAAAGGAAAGTGGGAGCCACTGAAGCCACTTAAACTCAGCTTTTGTTTCAGGTGCACTGACAAAATGTGACCCAAAAAAACTTAGGTGAAATAAAAGACTTAATTTTCTGAGGTTCTTCAACCTATCTGGGTCAAGTATCTGCCTGACAGTTGATTTTATCTAGAATTCCAGGGATGATGTTTCTTGTGTAAGTTTAGGAAGGTTTGGCTTGATCTCCTTCTGTACAAAAGGCAATTAATTTTTAAACTCTCAGGGAAAAAAAAAAAAAAGAAAAAATAGCTTTCATTTCATAGTGTGGTTTTTGATTGGGAATTAAAAAAAAAAAAGAGCACACAAGCTGGCAGAAAAATGACAATCTTTTACCAGCTGCTAAAAATATCCTTGAAGTTTGTATTTCAGTTCCCTCCTCCTTTCTAACAGAAATCTTCCAAAAGTGTTTCACAACTCACTATTTGTTAAGCAAACCCCAGCATTCTCACCCACTGCAATATTTACATGGGGAAGTGATGCCATGAGCTATATTGGGTTTGATTTGCACTATTTTACAACCATAACAGCAGACATGTGGATACAATAAATGTGCACAGCATTCAGAATCAGCTCCAATTTCCTCAAGCAGGAAACAATCAAGCAAACATAGATATTTAACCACAACACATATGATCATTAAAAACTCTCTTTATGTCAAAGGCTGTGAGATATCTTAAGTGAATCCTTATGGAATCTTGGTATCCTTCAGGCTGTGCTTTCCCAACCCTCTTCTTTCAGGTTTGAGCCCTACCACAGCTTCTCCACCACCACTCAAAGCAGGGTGACCTGGGACTGTCAGGATTTGAGTTCTGTAAATCATTGCCCTGCAGGAAAATGCCAATTTCCACTGCTGCTCCTGTTTCTGGAGGGCTCAGAAGGAGCCCATGCCAGCTCCAATATAATTTTCCAGCCTACAGCCATAGGATGTTCACTCTCTGTGTTTTACCAACAGAAACATTCTCCTCACCAGCTCTAGAACACTCCTGCTAAAATAAACCAGCCTTGTTCTACACAAATATGACCTGGTTTTATGTTGCTATTCCTGCAGCATGTTGCAAGCACAAGTGTATCCCCATCTTTGTCTTCCTCAAAACAGTAATCAGCATACAAATAACTGGAAAATTCCCTCCACTCCTCCAGGTACCTGGAAAAAAAATAATCAATTTTCATCCCTTTCCCGTAATATTTGTTTTTCTACCATTGAATCAAGTTCTGTAGACTCTTTCCTGTGGTCAGCAAAAGGAGCTCCTGGCCCAAACCCTGCTGCTTTTTGCTGCTTCCCCACCTCCTATCAGTGACCTCAAGTCAGCTGTTCCTTGGGCTACAGAGCAAACCTGGCAGCTGCTGATCTTCCTAAAAAAGATAGAACTGAACAAATCCAAAAAAGAGAGTAATGGTTTAACCAGGTGAGTTAATTGTTTTAGAAACAATTCTAAAGTGGGATAATAAAGTATCCTTGGAGCAAGGAATGACTGGGCAGTACAGAAATACCTTAAGCCACTCTTCCTTCTCCAAAATATGCAGAGAATTGTAGAGTAACTTGAGACTATCACTTTAACAGTACTGCAAGCTTAACCTCTTTTTCCAAGTCTCCTAATTCAGGCAATAAAAGGAGTGACACTGTTCCCTGCTGCTCCTCAGGACAGAGGCAGACACAAACACGAAGGGACAGAAATAAAACATTCAAGTACCACATTAAATATGAATATTAGCACTCGTGATATGACAGAATGCTGAGTTATAAACTCTGAAAATCCTCAGAACAAATATTTACCCTTAGAAACAAGTGCCTTGGAAAAAAAAAAAAAAAGAGAGAATAAAAAATTAATCAGAGACCAGTACTGAAAAGCTTGGGTTTGATTCCCAGGCACTGCATCTTAAGAATTCATTCCTACTACATTTTAATGCAAAAGCAGCACTGCAAATAAGGAAATTAAAGTCTTGAACAGGGCTGATTGCAAAGTAGGAATAGAATTTATGTTAAAATGTTAAAAGATTCTTGATTTCTCACTCATAATTTCAAAATAAAGAGCCGAAAAAGGGGTAAAAGGTTTTTGAGAAGTTGAGATCTCCCTAAAGAAGAGCACAAGGAATAAATAAAATAGTGAGAAGAGAGAGGGGAAATGCCTCTGATCTCTGGAGTTCAAGCAGATTAACAGAATCAGAACTGCTACCGGGGGGGGAGGAAGAGGAGGAGGAGGGCTTGGGAGCCTGGGGAAAATGGAATGCAGGGTGGGGAAAGGAAACAGACACTGAGCATTGAGCTAAAGCTGGTTTAGGGTGGAACCATTTTAAAGCCAGGGTGTAGCCAGGGAGTAAGTGTGTCTGGGTTTAAAGCAATGATTTTAGTTTCCAAACTTGAAAATAACCTGACCTAACCCTTCAATAACAGAAACTCCAAAGTTACTCCTGCAAAGATTGTATCCTAATAGCTCCATTAGCCTGTAGCTCTGGTGATACAGAGACCCTGAATTATTCACTGAGCACCCTCTGCTAAATTCCCAATATGGGCACAGATCAGTGGTCTTGGGGGTCAGGGATTTGTTTTTTTCCTTTGGTTTTGCATTTTGAGGCAACTTTCAGCCACCTCCACACAGCTTCAGGCACACCAAGAGTTCCAGAGAGGGTCCAGGAACCTGGGCAGCTCCTAAGCCCAAGGAATGCAGGCTAAGCCGATTTTGGGCTAAGAAAGAATTCAGGGGGTGGCACAAGAGCACAGAGCTGTAACCCCTCCATGCCTGGCTGCATCACTGGTCACCAGGCCATCAAAACATCTCCTCCTCAATTGTAGCAAAGATTTTAACACCTTGCACCATAACCGCAATGTCATGGCTGTAAAAGAAGGTGGGGAAATGCAGTAATTAACTTAATTTTCCAAGTAGCAGGCAATTTGTAGTTTACTATTACCTACCCTCAAAAATACTCCACCACCTTTCCAATAAACTGTTTTAATCCAAAACATCTATCCTGCTTAAGAAGTGATCTTTCCAAAATGAGGCACAAAAAAGGTCTAAGCAACAAACTAAAAGTAGGAAATTATTAAAATTGGAGCCTGTGTTGGTTTTTAGGACATCAGACATTTATCTGACAACTGAAGTTTTAGCCAGCCCAGTTTTCAGTCATGGCTATAAAAAACCATTAACACTGGAAGTTTTCCCATTGCAGCCAGGACTCAGACCATGGCAGGTAGACTCAAGACTCCCTCTCTTCAAAGCAAAATCCATTTAAAGGAAGAATAACTGACTGTATTCTGTCCCAGTGACTTTTCTGGCTGGATAATTTCAACTCTGCCCACTTCCAACACTTCTCTTAGCACCTCCTTCAATACATTCACTTTTTTCTTGTAGAACAAAACAAAAATCTTTAGGAGTTCCTTAAACACCTGAATCCTGAGTACCAACATCACTCATCTTTCCCCCCCTTTCTCATTTTGCAAAATCTGGATTCCTCTGTTGGACCAATATGTTTGCCAAATACCACAACAGGAACAGGGGAATTTTCAGGGGAATTACTTATTTAATAATGACTTGCAAATATGAATCAGGGGAAGATCTGAAGATTTGCTGATAAAGGGACAGAGTCACAGGAAGCCCAGCAGCTTGCTGAGAAAAAACCAACTTTGTTTCAAGAATAAAATCATCCTGTACTGAGGCAATCCACACATGAACCTGCCTGTACTCAGGTCCAGAGACCTCACCTGCAGAAACTTAATTGAGTTCATCTGGAACAAGCTCTTCCTTGCCTGCCTTTGAAACCTTTTGCAATGTAAGCTCCCAATGTGATCCAACTGCTCGGCATCTGTGCTTCCCAACAGCTCCTGTAATCATAATTTGCTCTCTGGAAACCAGGACAGAAGAAGGGATGGGGAATGTTGAGGAGAGCAGCTGTCTCCAGGCTTCCTGGGGAGCAGAGCTCCTGCAGCAGCACTGCAGCCACACGTGTGGCTTTGGAAAGGCAGCAACTGCAACAGCTCCTCACCAGGAGGGAGGAAACTTGTGCATAATTAAAGATTTTGATGGGGAAAACGTTAAAGGAACTGTGAGCTCTGCAAAGTCAGGAGGATACAGCAAAGCCCTGCTTGTCCTTCCCATGGAGGTCACCACTCTGGGCTTACTCAAGTCCTGAAGCTCTTAACAGAGCACAGCAATTCCAATGCATGTGTTAAAGGAAAGAAAAGAGTTCCCAAACTGTGGTGCCTTTAGAAAGGGCTGCTCTGTTTTTAAAATAATTAGCTTCATTTCACAGTCAATTGGCACACAGAAATTCACTTGCAGCTTTTGGGTGCAAACACTCAGAAGATGTGTGGGAGTATTTCCTTGGAAATAAATTCCTGAATCATAACTACCATGCTTGAACTAACACATTAATAAAGCCGTCAATAAATTCTTCAGAAGACACCCTTCAAGTGACAGTTTTCCATTACATGAAGAGGCAAAACCAACCAACACTTTGCTGGTTTAACAGTGAAGATATCCAGTCTCTTTTCCAAACACCACCTGATCCCATAGTCCTCAAGATGTGTAATCCTGGAAAACTTTTATCCAGCAAGGTTAAAGGAACAGGAACCAAAGGCAAATAAAGATGTTCAAGGCACAAGACTACTTCTGAATTTCATAAGCATCTTTGATATGAAAAATAACAAAAACTAAAAAACATGTTTCTGTAGAAAACCTCTAAAATTGGAGAAAAAGGCATAAAATAAAAGGCAGATCTGTTCTTCTGGGAAGTCCATGGAGGAAATTCTTCTTGGCTCAATTATGAAGAAAGTTATTATTTATAAAAGCCCATCCTTCAGTTTACTTTGGAGAACTGCTGCTTCAAGTTAATGTGTCTTGATGAGGAAAACATATATATGAATGTTTCCTACGAGGAATGACAGACTGACATCCTGAACAACCCAAACAGGATGAGAAATGTGTTTGATGCTAAACAGACAGTCCAAATTAATAAATAGAGACTAGCATGAAAAGATGGTGCTCATCAAGCTTTGTGCTTGACTGACACTGCCTGAGAAACTGAGAGCTGAATCACAGCCCCAATCCTGCACCTCAGTTTTGCATTTGCATTCTTCTGCAAATCCCATTTGATCACTCTTTCTTGGAAGAAAAAGACAATCTTCATGGCAGACATTAACAATCTCTTGCTATTTCCATTATGTTAGATTAACATTAATAAGATTACTCCAGACACTCCTTTTTATTTTAATCTCCAATGTTGTCAGATTCCAAAACTCTCAACAGCACCCCACCAGCATATGGGAAATCAATGGATTCACAAGGAATTTTCTTACCCTTTCAATTTAAATAAAATCTCTGTCTTTTTTTGAGATATCATTGATTTGTATTTAAATAGTCTACTTAAATATTTGTGATGCTTTAATACACCTGCCTGTACTGATAAGAATGTTTTTTTCCCACTGATAACAGCACCACTGCTGAGTGTGAATGAGCTGAGTTGTTTCAAAAGCCAAGTTTCAATAACTGCAATGTACTTCTTTGCAATGTAACAGGAATTAAATAATCCTATATATAATAGAGGAGTAGGAAGTATATTTTCAATTTGTGAATATCTGTCCCAAATAATCACTGTATTTAAAGGGTGATGCAATGGTTACTTGCAAGTTTCCTCTTCCAAAATGCTGCTGAAATGCAATGCTGTTTGCAACCAAGATCAAAAGAGTACCTTACACAATTTCAGGAGGAAGACTGAGCTTTGAAGAAGAATTCTCCTTAATCAGCTTTTGCATTTCCAGAATGCAATGTCTGTGTCAGCCCAGCAGTAGAGAGGCATTTGTGAACCACCCCAGTGAACCCAGCAAGAACTTTCAGCCTTAGCAAGCAGCACCTTAAAATAACTGATAGGATCAGAAAAGTGAACAAGCCTCAAAGAACAGAGAGTTCTAGGTAACTTTCTTTCCTCCCAGTGACTTCTGAAAGAACATTCAACACCCATTTCCTCAGTGAGTGAGTAGCTTTCCATCTTAGCTGTGTACATTGCTGATAGGGATACTTCTAAATAAATGAGGTAAAAGAGAGCGCCAGACTATGAAGTCTGTTTTCAAAAATGAAACCTGACATGACTAAATCAAAGACAACTTCAAGCTGAAATTTAAGCACAGCCCAAATACTTGTTATAAGCATCTGCACTGTGTCATTACCCATTTGCACACAAGAAAATCAATTATTCTTCACACTTAGGAGTCAAGTCTGCAACAGCCCTACAGCACTGCTGAATTCCAATAGGAGAGGGAAGAATCTGGGGTACCAAAATCCAGCCTAAGCACTACCCTGTAGCTCAGGATATGAAGTTTGCTGGGAAAAATCTCCCATCTGCTGGATATGGGAAATACCCATGCAAGAGCAGAAGACCCACTGCTTGCAGTGCCCCAGACAGGGATGTTTTTGGGGTAGCAGGGTTGCTTTTACTTCACAGTGAAAGATCAGCAGCCTCACCTGAGTGCCCATTTGATTTTCCCCAAACCACAGGTTTATCACAACCCAAGAGAGAGAGGCTGCCTGTAGACAAGGTGTCCAAGGTTAACCAAAACTGAACATGTATGGATCTCAAAGCCTTTGAAATCATACTGAAAAAATCCCCAATGACACCACAACCTGCCCTACCACACAGGCAGGGACAATCCCTGCTGCTAAGCCCACATGCACCCATTCCACAATTTCAGGCCCCACAATGCAGAGGAACCTCCCAGTCCAGCAGGGCAGAAATGAGAATTTCACCTGCATTCACCTCTCCAGATGGCCAATCTGGGGAGCCCAGGAGCAGCTCAGTCTCCACAGCCCCACCTTGTTCCTCATGGACACACTGCTCTCTGCCAATTGCCACTGCCAGCACAGGCAGCCCCCAAACCTGTTCATTTTTCATTTTGGACAGCAAGAAGTCTTGCTGCTCATTTTTTTCTTTTCTTTTACCAGCACTATTGCTGGAATATTGAAACTCTTCCCCCAACCATCACCATTCAGTTGCCCTTTTCCCACCACTGAAACCACCTCCTTTATTGGAAACTGCATTTAAGGCAAGATTTGGAACAAATAATTTGATGTGCCTGCTGACATGCTGTCTCAGCACTGTGCTGAGTCAACCCCCCGAGCCATCTTCCTCTCATCTGAGAGCAGCCACTGCAATTTAATTCCTTAACAATTAGGAATTAAATAATCTAAGTTTCATTCAGCTTCCAGTAATCTCTGCTGTTGTGCACTGTATTCCATAAAGATACTCAGTCTGCACCCAGCTTTCCAAGAGGATCAGAGCTGCAGCTCTGTTTCTGCAGCCACTCCAAAATGTGTTCCACTGCAGGTACCTGTCCAAACCCACATCCCTCAGACAGCACAAGTGATGGAGCTGTTTCTATGGGATGCCATGGAAAATGAAAAATAGTTGCATGAGAACAGAGACCAAGCAATCCATGCTGAGTCTTCACTCAAAACAAGGATAAAATACATGCATTGCAAAAATTGAGATTCTTCATAAATCACTGTTGCCTGAAATTATCTTGCATTTTTCTTTTAAATGACGTTGTTTAGATTTTATCATCAGCTAATTAGAATAATTACATGCAATTATCTTGCTGCAGCAGATAACCATAAAACATAATAAATCTCAAGACATTTGCAGAATTACTGTTCAATGAAAACCACATTTAAACTCCAATATGTGAGCAACTTCAACCTCCTTTTTCAACCCATAAAGACTTTTAAGACTTTCAGTACACTTTGTATTGCTTTTTTAATCCAAATTTGGCAACAGAAAAGTCTATAATCTCACACACCCTTCTCCTGGCTGACATGGTATGCAATGAAACACAGGCTAACTCACAGCACAAAGTTCTTGAAGTCAGCTTGAGAGAGTTTACTAACACTCCCATAAGTCCTTAGAAAAAAAACACCAAACTCCTAATCCAGAAGCATTCCTGAATCTATTTACTGTCACAGATTAGTGAATCAAACGGGCCAGTTATCTTGAGACAAAAAAAAAAAAAACTACCGAAGATTCAAAGGAAGTCAAGAAAACAATTTTCTTGCTGGCTACACACTTTAAACGCAGCCACTCGTCTCAGACCACAAGCAGTCACACATCAAAATGCACTTGAAGCCATAGTGATGCCTCAGAAAAACATGTTGTTCTTGAGAGTTACCAAACACTTATCCTGCCATTACCAGCAAGAAGCTATGGTGGTTTTCTTACCCAAGAGAAAGTGACACCTGAATATCAGGAAATTCTGAAGATGCTATCGGTAAGACTAAATTACACCTGCGTGTGTGGTGTAATTACCTCATCAATATACAGTGAAAGGAAAATTCTTCAACCTTGACATCAATGTCCACACCTGCTAAAATAAATTCTTTTAACCTTTTCTCTCATTAATTCCAACACTTAGTGGTGGTTTTGGGGTGATTCATGTCGTTCAAAGCCAAAACAAAACCACCACTTTTACAGGAGGACCAACCTCCACTGAGGCTCCTGACTGAACCACACAGTGCTTGGTGCTTCTCTTTTGCTGGCAATACAAGTTTCTACATTTTTGTATTTCTGGCAAGCTCCTATTCCAGAGGCTGATAAGATCATCCCATAAACAGATCTAATTAACTCAACATTTTCATCCCCAAAAACTGGAAGAATGACTTACTTGGGTCTCGACTGCTGTACGGCCATCCTGAGGCAGGCAAAAGGGGCAGCACAGGAGAATTTGCCCTGCTGTCATCCTCCACTTGCTGTGTTATATGTCTGACAGTTTCTTTGTTTTTCCTGTTCTTCCTGCGGCCCGTGGGCTGCCAGCCATCCCCTCCTTGCTCTGAGAACCCACTCTGTATTGCACTATCCTTGGCAGAGTGCAGCTCACCCCCTCCGTAGTGGGACGGGGACACCTGCTCCTCTTTGATACGCATAGACCCATAGCCCATGTCACTAGCCCAGAGAGACTGGGATGAAATGTCTTCGTGGCTGTCTGCTTTTGGCTCTTGATCCTCTTTGCCATAACTGCTCCCTCCCTCGTGGCAGCTGGCAATGGCTGAGTCCCCAGAGGAGTTTGCTGGGCTGGTTCTCCGAGCCAGCCACGGGGATATACTCCTGCCAGCCACCACTGCCGAGATCAGAGCGTCCGTGCTGCTGCTGGAAGGGGCTCCCAGCTCATAATCAACGAGGTCCTCCGAGGCATCAGACTTGATGCTTATGTCCAGAGCTGCTTTGATGAAGTTGTGACAGGCCTGCACGATGTCTGTCATCTGCAGGTAGCTGGCGGCCGACATCACCTCGATGACGTTCCTGCTGGTCAGCGCCAGGTGCGCCGAGTACATGAAGTCAATGATTGCCTTGAAGCCCTGGGCGGTGACAATGTCCAGGTGGGTCACTGTGGCCTGGTCTGAGGTTTTCTGCACCTGGCAGTAGAGGGTTTTGAAGTAGCGGCTGCTGCCCAGGAGGACGTTTTTGTGAGCCTTGAAGATCTTGCCCTCCACGATGATGCAGACGTCGCACAGGATGCCGTGCTGCCGCTGCTCGTTCAGCTCCCGCAGCAGGTGACGGTAGTGGGAAGCAATTTCCATATCTTCCTTTCGGTTATTCATCTGGAGATCTTTATGTTTCCTCTTCCACAAGTCCTGCAGGGGGAAGGAAATGATAGGATTACAAAATCCAAGACAAACCTCGGGTTGTACCAAAAGAAGCAACGGGTTCATCTGGGAAGAGTGCCACAAACACAGCTCCTGCCTGCAATGCCTCCACATTCATTACAAAATGCACCTTACTTTGGCCAGACTTCAAATAATTTACATTAAAAAAGACTAGATTTAAAGCCAATCCTCCAGCGGCTCGTAACATCCCAGAGCAAATGTTTCTTTAAATTACTACAAACTTGTAAAAAAAAATCCATCTGAAGTAAGCAGAGAAGAACAGCTGTCAGTTTTTACTGTGAATTTGTTGAAATCTGGTTTTGAAAGAGATACTGCACTTGAAACCATGCTCAGATGCCCACAGCCTACTGAGGGGCACACTGTAACACATTTTCCTCGAGGGAACAAGCATTGTGTGCAGCACACAGAGGAGCTGAAATCCTCAAACAGCAAGAGCCAATTGAACCAAGCACTTCCCTTGTTATACTCCCATGGAGGGGCTATAAAAATAGTTTAAAAGTCACAAGAGCAACAAGCAAATCCAAGAAAAGTTGTAAGTCCCCACCCAAACTAAACTGGCAATAGATCACAACAATGAAATTAACGTTATTTGAAGCTGAACTACTTACAAGCAATACTTTGCAATAAACCTGTTATTTCCTTGCTTTACATCTCCAAGTTTACCCTGCAGCCACCCCCAGATACTGAGTAGAGAACTTCTCATGATCACCTAAAGAAAGAATCCTTATGACCAACATGAAGCTGAGAAAAATTCACAGGGCACTTGATCACCTTTCATAAAATTTGGCAGTATTATCCAAAACAAAAGGCTAGCTAGTGCCAGCAACATATCTTCAAAGTTATGCTCCAGATTATCCTCCTCTTACACCCCTAAACAGAAAAAAGGTCCTAAATGTTGACAGCAATCAGCAGTGTGAGGATTTTCAGATCGAATTTTTTCCAGTTACAATCTTGGCAACTCCATACTTGCCTTTAATTCCACAGCTTTACAAACCCTCTGGCATTCAATTCTGCCATTTTCTCTAACTTACACCACTTTTTTTGTAACTTACTATCCAGATTTATCTACCACAGAACAGTGGTTTAATAGTCCAACTATTTAAGAACACCAAGGTGAAGGATATCTTACTCCTTTCTCTCAGAAGCTTAAAATTTGTTCCAATACAAAAAGTCCCAACTGTAGAACTGATATGAGTGTCCACATGTCAACACACATAAACTGGACCCAGTTCCAAATGTTATTATTATGTGCAGGCACACTCATCAGAAGCCTGGGTTTAGCTACTTGTTGTTACTTATAAAAACAAGACCTCTGAGGTCGTACAGCCTTAAAGCACACATGGTTCAGGGTTAGCACGGGCTTTAAGGAGGAGTTTCCAGCCTGGAGCACCTTTCCAACATGCACAGAGCTCACACACAAGCTCAGCTCCATCTGCTCCCACTGGCTCGCAGCAGTGGGCAGCACAGCCGAGATTCAGGAAGTTTCCTTGGCACATTCAAGTGTGTTTCCTGGGCTGTGGAACACAGATCCACAAGTACCCTGCCCCCTTCCCCTGCCCTGTGCTATTATTATCATTGGCAGGAGCAAAATAGCTGCAGTTGAGTCACCGTGGGCTGGAAAAGCACCTCCCAGCCCACAGAACATCCGTGAGGAGGGATCTTCTAGAGAGACACCTGAGGATTCAAAAGTTCAAGCTATGCAAGACTGCTCCAAGCTTCTCCAGTTCTGCAAGGATGGAGCTGCCTCTCTGCAGCCCCAAAAATCCTAATTTGCAAGGCCAGCTGGTCCCTGGTCATTGAGAAATGTCTGCTTCCCTCTAGAGAGGAAAGACATTCTTCCTACAACACAGGTAGGGTGAACTGTGTTCATCCCCTTCAAACCATGCAGCTTTTCTGCAGAATTAAGCACAGAATGCACAGAGAAGCCAATATTTTCTTCTTTTTTTATTGAACTGAAAGAGGTCAATACCAGTGCAGCTGCACACACCTATTTACCACAGAAATCTGCCCAGAGACCTCAAACCAAATCCTCACCCAGACACCACCTCTGTCTCAAATAAACAAAATAAATCAATGAAAATCAAACCAAGAATCAAGGCTGGGGAGTATGGAAAGAAAAATAAATTAATTTTCAGGTGTTTGGCCTGAAAAGGTTGTGATGGCACCAGTCAGCACAGCATCTCTCTAAGCCAGGCTCTGGAGGTGGCTGCCAGCACTTCCCAACATCTCCATGTTGGAAAGAACCACCTCCTAAGGCAGAGTGACAGCTCAGTTTTGTCTTTATTCCAGAAACCACTACTGCATCTACTTTTAGGAGTTGAAGAGTCAGCTTAGTCCCCTCAGGAAATATGAATTGCCACATAGGATAAAGTGAGCTGTCCATCACCAGTCGTGTCTCCAACAGCTGCCATATCCACACAATTCAGGGGAAGATGGAAGAAAACCTCAGAGCCCACAGTGAGGAAAGAGTCAGAATGTTCTGGATATGGCATTTCCTTTCACTGTTCCTTCATGGATATTAAAATCCATATTCCAAGACACCAGCTCCTTGGAACTGTGGGGAGGAGGGACAGGAAATCTCCTGCAAGGGTAATTTTCTCTTCCTCAACTTCATACAGATTAGCATCACAGTATTTGTCAATGTCTCCACTTGCTCTTGTGAATTTATTGCACATTTTTCCTTCTTGAACTGGAAATAGTCTTGAACTGGAAATGGTATCAATTCCTTGAGATTTTATTTCTTTGCTATCTCATACATTTATTCAGTTTAGTTCATTGGGTCAGGTCTCCCCCCCACTGATAACATTCACTTCAGATACATCTTGTCCTTTTTTAAGCTGCCTGTGGCAGAAATACAGAATTTCAAATATGTCTCTTGCTACTTTTGGTTTACACTGGAGCACTTTGAGGTTCAGGCATTGACATGGATGGATGGATGGATGGATGGATGGATGGATGGATGGAGCTCTTGCCCATCTCTTAGGAAATAGAAGATAGAGAAAAGACACCAGGGAATTTTTACTAAACACAGGGACACAAAAATCTCTGCAAGACTCCTTTCTGACCACTGAGGTGGGCACATTACAGCTCCTTCAAGCAAGCAGTGAGGTGGATACTCCTGTGTTCAGTGTAATCAATAAAATGTAACAGTTTCCAAATCAAGAATTATTACTGTAGATGTCTTGATCTTCCTCTGTCACAAGGTCTGCTCCCTCACACCCATCACTCCACATCCAACATCTGTCACAGCATTGCACCTTTTAAACAAGAGGTCTTTAGGGGAGAAAATTAAATATGCCTCAAATTCAGAGGAATTAATTAGTTTTCTGTCTACCCATGTCAAACCAGAACATCCGTTTAATGTCAAGGATCACCAGGGAATTAATCCAAGTGAAATTTAAGGCAATTTGCTAGTAGTTAAAAATTCAGGAAGCTTTAAAACCCTGTTCTTGTGTTCCAATTTCACATGCTGTTTTGTGGCTTGTTGATGGTTTGTTTTTCTTTTTTTTTTTTTTTTCCCTTTCCCTGGTAAGGATATTTATTTCCACTTAAAAAATGTTGTGGAAAGATTTCTTCAGAAAAGCTGTACCCTTCAAACTTCTGCAGAAGCACAGTGAAGATGGAATAAACTGGAGATTTCTTAGAAACAGACCTCAAAGATTAATGATGTCTTCTTTGGTTTATCTCAGGTCTTTTTAGTACATGAAGGCTTTAAAAGTTGAGCATCTACCAGAATTCTTTAGGCCACATGGCCACAACAAAACTTTCCAGGAAGCCAATGAACCAGGAAAGCTCAGCTCAAGATTTTCCACAAAATAAAATTGTAGCAGATCAGGCTTTCTTCATAAGCCAGTTTGCAGGCAGTACAGTAACTCAAGTCTATTACTCCTCCAAAAAGAACTAAAAAAAATGTCCCAAACCAAACCATTGCACCTAACAGCAAGAAGAACACAAAGTGAGCAGATTTAAGAGTCACTTTCATGCAAACTTCTATAAAATACAGGCTTGCTTTTATTTCTCATATCAGAAAATCCTCATTTGAAGTAAGTATAAATAATTTATACAATCTTTAACCCTAGCTAGAGTGAACCTATGGAAGTGGTTTATTTTGCACTGCCAATACAGTTATTTAAACATGAAAATAGCACATGATGGCCCAGTAGGATTCTAAATCACACTTCACTTCCCATTGGAAAGGTTTTAAGAAGAGTAAATATTTATTTATTGGCAAATTTCTCAGCCCAGGAATGAGTCTCCTAACCAAAATCTTAACATCACTAAAATTAGGGGGGAACAAATTTGTTGCAGCTAAATCTTAGTGCATTACTTACATTTTGACAAAAAGTCACAGATGACAAATGAATTGCACACAAAATCCTCTACAGAGCAGTCCCCTGGGAAATAGTGGGGACAAAAATAAACTTCCTTCCCTCAGAAAGAAAACAGGGGAAAAAAGGCCTGGAGGTTTGTTTTTTTGGTTGTTTTTTTTTTGGTTTTTTTTTTTTTTGATGGGGGGGATTGCTGTTGTTAGGATTTGTTGGTTAGTTACTTTTTCTTTTCTGAGAATGTAAGAGAACTGAAGATTTAAACTGCATGGCATTTCATCTGTATCAACTTTCTCAGCATGTTTCTCCACTTAAAACCAAAGACCAAAGGTGAAGAGCACCAAAATGCTCACTAGTGCACTCCTCCACCACTCTGCTCCCTAGAGAAAACATGCCAACTGGAATTTAACCAAAAATGTGTTGTTTCCTCCCCCCTCTCCCTTCAGAGAAAAGTAAAAACAGATTAAGGAAGAACTCCAATTCACTCCAATGCTTTATTACACAAAAACCCAACAAACACACCCCACTTCTCTGCTTCCCCTGTGTCCTGTCCATGTTTCCACTCCCAAGACATTCCAACATTTTTAAAATTCCTCTGCAAAGGAGCTCTGTAAGGTGAGATTGGGTTTGAAATGCTTCCTTGCACAACAAGACACTGTGTGCATGCAAGTTTCACTCTTATCCAGTTAAAGACAACAGAAACGCACAGGATTCCTACTCCCCATCTGCCCTGTGCTGAAAAGAATGGAGAACAAAACCCCTTAGGAACTGAAAAAAACAGTAAAGGAGAGAAAAAGGAGACTCAGAATTTTCATGGAGGGTAACTCTGTGCAAAGACACTGCTCAGGATTTCCACAATTTCCACAACAGCAGTGTTTTCCCACACCTGTGTTTGAGGAACGGCAGCACACAATTCTGAGAGAGTTTCAATTTCTTGATACTATATAACACCAAACTATATTCACATGATCATCTTTGTCCAAAATAGATATAAGTAACAGTTCCAAAAAGGAACAGTTGCCAAAAAATAAACTCCTTTACCCCATTCTGATTCCTGAAACCAATCATCCCGTGTTTTAAGTTGGTCATCCCAACCACAGCTCTGAACTGGAGGAGAAAGAGGCAGATGTTTGTAAATAGCTCAAACCAGAGCCTCGGGCCAGAGGGGTCACTCGGGGCTCAGGGTTTCATGCAAACAAGGAGCAGCATTTCTCCCTGACGAGCAGGGATGGGAATGTTTAACTGCAGCCCAACAGTGCAGGGGCTCATGGGCTGGGACTCACAGGAAGAAAATAAAAGTTTCACCATTCACCTATAGAAGTACAGAAAGGGCAGGGATTTGGGAGGCACGTGATTTTCAGTAAACTTAAAGAAAAATACTAATTCCATTTTCATTACCAAACTTGATAGCCCCACTGAATTGTCAGTGATTGCAGGGCAAAAAGAGCCCCAAATCCCTACACAAATTTATTAACATTGGTCTGCTCAGGATTCACTAAAATTTCTCCAACTTCAAGCCAACACTGCCCCATCATAGAGAACATTAAAACAACATCTCTGTTTAGAATCTGTAGCAGACACAATCCAGAAAGTCCATGAGTGAAGTTAAAACAGCAGAGTAGAACACTGCACACTTCCAGCATTTCACCATCCATTAAAGTTTTGTTTCCACAGTACAAACAAGAACAAGGAAAATCTAACTCCAGCAGCACAACTTAAAATAGCAGGGAGTCATCATTAAACATTTTACTCTTGTCCAAAACTTTAAACCAGAGACTTGGCTGTGGCCTTTCACTTGTCAAACTATCCACCTGAAGTTATGGGTCAGCCAATGTGCAGGAGCTGGGCAGCAAAAAAGGGCAATCAAAACACAGGATTTCAGAGAAAAATCCATTTATTAACCTTCATTAGCTCTGACAGCACATTAAGAATTTCAAGAGAAAACCAGGACTGAAAATGAGAGGTAAGTGAAAACTGCTGTCCTCCACATCTCAGGACGAGGGTAATTAGAATTCAAAATTAAGAAACTGTAAAGTTAAAAATTTTAGAGGGAATAAAAGACCAGATATGCATATTTTGCTATATTGTTATTAAAAGCAGCAAGTGATTTTTGCAGATTTAGTTAATGAAAACATGTAAACTACAATGTTGAATAAATAAACAAATGAAATCCAAGACAATTATTTCTTACCAGTAACAAACTGGGTTCCAGGTCTAGTGTTTCTCCTACAACAGCTGAGGACATCAACAGCCCCAGGGCAGCACAGGTAGTGCCCTGTTTGTGACCTTCTGACAGCACTGGTGGGAACTCTTGTAGGAGAAAGACAGAACTATGACAAAAAACAAAACCAGAACAAATGATTAGCAATAAACTAACAGTGAAATGTTTTGAAGTCCTTTCCCTCCAAACTCACAGTTATGGCATCCTTACTTGTGACTTAATGAATTCCAAAAAAGTCAACTCCAAGCACATCAATACATTGAAATGAATTAAAGCCTGGTTACCACTTTGCAATAATGTAAACAAGAGTTACTTCTTAAAGGTATGGGAACAAAAAGGTCTAATTTTAGCTACTAAAACTTCAATCAGACCCTTGAACAACAGGGTTTCCTGTTTGGGAGCTTTTCAAAACATTCTCACTTTAATGACTCTTTAAAGAGACTCACCTTATCTGACCTATAAAATACTGAGCTTTAAAAGCTACCAGAACAGCTCCTGAAAGAAATTTGCAGTGGAATACTCAGGAGAATTTGCTCTCCAAATGTTCAGCTGCCAATTTCTAGTGGCTGACACCAACCACTGGAAAGAGACCAAACAATCTCAAGATCTGTAAAGTTTTGTGTAAAATACAAATATTTAGGTATAGTAAGCCACATCTACAGACAGGCTTCTCAGAGAAAACCTGAGTATTTATGGTTACAAGGCACAAGGAGTAGGAATAGTTCAACTACACCAAGGCTTCTGTCTGTGAGGACATATTCACTAAAACTATCATCTTAGACACCTATTTTTCTTGTATAAAACAGACTCTTTTCTTCAGAGTAGCATATACACCACACTGGCAACATTTAAAATCTAACACTTCTGAGTCTACTTTATTCAAAACTTCATATTGTTAGCCATAATAAAGTCCTTTTTGATCTCTGCATTTCAAATATCTTCAATACACAGATTAGCTCTCTTAATGAAAATAAGCTATAAATCAATACTGGTGATTTCAAGACTGACCTTCTGTAGTAACAGATTGTGAAAAGAAACATCAGAAGATAAAAGTTAAGGAAGCTTTTCCAACACAAATTAATGTCATTATAGAAGGTGAAATAAAATATCAAATAAACAAACAAAGTAATTAGGAAAATCCAAGCATTCTTATGGCAAACAGCAGAACTGAAAATCTTGAAAACAAATATGACCCAATTGAAGCAAACACCAGTGACTTTGTTCTCTGTTTCTATTCTGGACTGCCAAGTCTTGCCTTTCTCTATTTCTGATTGCTTCTCCATAGCAATTGTTTTGGCGAGCTCCTTTTAGTGCTGTTATTTGGACAGTTAAGAAAAAATAAAGGAGTGAAGTGAGGGAGCCAGAGCAACCCAGACACATGGGAAACTACTTTGTTAGCAAAGTGTAACAAGGTGTATGTATTTCTACTGTTAAAACTCTCACTTACACCTGTCCCAGAGCACAAAAAGAGCCAGAACAGATTGGTAAAAATGGCAAAGCTGAGCCCTGCACTTTTTCTTCTTTGCTTGGAGCTGTGCACCTGTTTCCCTGTTGTGATCAAACAGATGAGAACCAAGGGACTGTGATGGATGGAGGCACCTCTGCCACAAGGAAGGAGCAGAACAACCACAGGTATTTCTCCAGTTCTTGCAGATGACCAAGATTTCTAAATGAGCCTTTGTTATAATTGTTAAGTCAAGTTTTATGAGGAAGTTTCAGCTCTCATAACAACGTTCTCTCCAGGTCCCCTTTCTCTTTCCTGCACCACATGACAAAAATATCTTTGAAATGCTGAGAGCTTACCGATACTTGAAAGTGTTTCCTGTCAGCAAAAATAAACCTTGCAATGTTTCACAGCTGGACAGTGCATGTTTCAATGAAGAGAGGAGAATGGTCTCTGCTGAGAAGCTCCAGAAGGTTCATCAGATGTCCTGTGTTTGAGAATGGAAAGAATAGAAGGCAAAAATTAAAATCCAAATTTTAACTCAATGCAAAGCCCTTCAAGTTTCACATAATTACAAGCAATGTTTAAAATAACTGCGCATTTACAACACTGTTTGCCAATTTAACAAGAAACATTCTGATATATTCCTATAATTAATCACAGGAAATATTATTTAGCCCTTGTGTTAATGTAAAGAAGGAGTTTAACATACCAGTATTAAGACTGTTAACAACTCCTGACTATGCTTCCAGAAGTGCTTTGAAAATGTCACTCTAAAAAACCAGCAGTTTATAAAAGGATTTAAAGAAAATTTAACAACATTGTTTCAGTTGACATGTAAGTTTCAGTTAATGTTTCTGTGCCCTCTGCCACCCACACGCTTTAAATGGGGTTGGAATTAATCTCACCTCATGGTTATAGTGATTCCACTCCAAACCAAAATATTTGCCTAAGGTTACAGAAAAATCATGTGTCCATGTTGTGTGAAAAGAACAGATTTGAATTTTATTCCCATCCAGCTCAACTGAATCACAGCCTTCAAAAGCCAGCAATGACCCCCAGATTTTAACCACAAAGGTACTGAGGAAAGCACTTTGCTTCTCTTGCAAACATTAAAAAATACTTAAAAAAACAAAAAACAAAAACAAAGAAACAACCCAAACACAAAAATGAAGAGGTAAATAACTAACAGAAGCTTTACTTTCCATGCCTGTAAAAGCTATGCACCTGAAATGCAATATTCCAGTGGGTAACAAGTTGCTGATCCCACAGGATGCACCTTTGCACCAGGGCACAGGTGTGCGCACCCAGTTCCAGCTGCTCGCCCGCAGAAATATTTCCACTGCACTTGCATTTCCTCTGCATTTCCCTTATTCATTTCCCCAGAACTTCCAGCCCTGTCCATCTGCCTGTCTCCCATCCTGGTACAATAACAGTTGCTCAAATCATTCCCCCGTTTTTGATCTCTGCTCTCTCTCTCATCTGGGTGCACCAGGAGAAAAACAGACCCAACACTACTCATGTCATGGACCCTGTAGAACACAGCAAGGACTTGGCAGAACTGGCACAGGGTACCAGGCTTGAGAAGTCTGGTGACATCAAAAAAATATAAGAATTTAGCTCCAGATATATCTGCTAATGTAGCAGCAAAGATTAAAAAACAACCTGAAAAATTCAAATGCCTGTGGTTCATGTGACACTTACCTGTCCAAGTGCCATTAGATCTCCTTAAGATCTCCTACAAAATCTTAAGCTTTTACTTTAAAAAGACACAGAGGAAATCTAAGCAAAAAACCTCTGCCCTTGTGCATCTATTAGTCAAAAAAAACAACATAAAAAGTACCTTAAAAAAAAAGAGGATTAGAGAACTGTAAACTTTTCACACTGGGAATTGCCCTGAAGAATGGTTTCCCCCAAACTTTCTCATTGGCTTTTGGCTTTTTAATTAGGGGATCTTTGCCAAAGTTCCCAAACTCAATATGTAAAAAGGGAGGGAGCCAAAGGAGGAAGAATCATGAGGTGATTTTTAAAAAGAAGAAAATCAGGGGTAAAAACCAACAGAAAGGTCACCTAAAAGACACACAAGGAGTCGTGAATAATCTAAGAGTAAAGGAATCAACCAGTGCAAAACTAAAGATAACACATGAAGGGCTCTGAGAACAACCTAATTCTGTTTGTGTAATTCATGGGACAAGCCCTCCCTGCCCTAGGTAAGGATCCTGGTTTACTTTTTAGCACAAATCTCATAATCCAGATTTGATCAACTACTACTAAAAAAAAAAAAAAAAAAAGCGTGGGGTGGGAGTGAAGCCAAGAAGGAGACATTGGTAACAAGAAGGAAGTCAAAACGCTCATTTTATATTTAGCCACCACCTCATTCTCCAGCCTTATAGTAGCAGGACTGTTAAGAGCAACTGGGCCCTGACTACTTCATTTATTGGCACTTAAATTAGTTGGGTTTGGATATTTTAAGCACCTAATGTCCAATACAGACCATTGATTCTTCTGTTTCATGGCATGATCTGAGCACTAGTCAGGAAGGCATTTCCTCAGATGCTGTATCAGTGCAAAAGGTGCAAATTTTGTTTAACCCTTTCCTCTAAGGGAGTGAGCCAAAGCCCTGAAATACTGAAATATCAGCTTTCTGCAGAGCCCTTCTGCATGGGGTGAGAAATACCAGGAAGCAAACTCACTTGGATGGAATAAGCAGTTTGTTCAATACATGGCAAGGAAATAATTAGGAAAGATAACTAGGTATTTCAATATACAGAGGTATAAATATATCCTTTAATATACAAAACCCTGCTCATTTTCTAAGCAGGATTCTTGGGCAGGTGAGGTCCTGGTACACACTGACATTCTCCTTAACAAGTGTATTTTAGTCCACACACAAGCTCATAGATGTGTTTGTAGAGTTCTTTTGACACCTTGGTGCCTCTTTCCAGTACAGGAGATGCCAACTCAGAGTCACTATAAAGCAAACACAGGACAACTTCCAACATTTGCAGGGTGTTTTTCTTCCCAAGGGCACACATGAGTCAAATGAGCAGCAGGACAAGATCATCACTGTCTGGGCTGGGATAAAAGCCAGCCACATCCCCAAAAATCAAGGCAAAAAGGTGAAATTCAGCTCTAATTCAGTATCTACCTGTCATATTTCAGCAAAGCCACCTCTGCCCTCCTGTGCCAGGGACATCCTTACCTATGCACAACTGAACTCTGCCAAGTGGGAACACATTTCCATCTCATTGGAATGGCTGTCAAGGATCTCACCCTGTGCTCAGGAGCTATTCCAAACCAGCAGCTCAGCAGCAGCATGATGTTTCTTAAATACAGGGGTATGAAAGAAAGTTAAAGCAACTGTTCAGAAAATAACTGCACCACAGCTGACTTGGTAAGGGACAGCAAACCCCACCCACAGCCTCTGGACTCTACCACATCCCAGAGGGAATTCACCCAGGACTTCACACTGGTTTGCCTTTATGAAGAATAAGCACTTTTAGTACAATTTTTCATCAGTATAACTGAAAATGTTTGGGAGAGCTGAGTAAACCCCTGTTTCAGAGAAGGGGAGATGGGTAACAAGAAGTTACACACCAGCACATTCAATCAAAGCTGGAGGATGGGGACTGAGTCCCAAAGAGCAGCTTTGAGGATGGGAACTGAGTCCCAAAGAGCAGCTTTCCCTCTAAATTGGACACCCTTGTGCATCCAAGGCAGCACAAACCAGAAATCTATTGATCTGTTTAGGGAAGTTGAGATTCTTCCCTCTTGCAGCTCAAGGAAAGAAGCCCCACATGAAGTGATACAGGCTTTTATTTCTCATCCTGCCTAAAGGAGTGCAGATCCAGAGGAACTGAGAAACCCAACAGAAGGATGTGTTTAAGGGGGCTGCAAACACAAACATACAAAAAGTCCTCGGGAAGGGAATAAAGTGAAGTTTTGAAGCAACAAATTTTAACACTGGAGCCCTGACTGTTTGTGTGCTTGCCCAAATATCACCAAAACTCCCACGGAGATGCTTTGGGGATGCAGTAGGATGGCAGGATTTCCTACAGACCAAATTCCTGCCTCTGCCTCACAGCCAGGTCCCAACATGACCCCTGCTCTGTGCACACAACCTGCTCGCTTTCACTATGAACACACTCCCAGTTTCAAATATCACACACAGAAAACACAGGTGAGCTCCACACTTCAAAACATTCCAGCCTAATGCAAGCCAGGAGCGAAATATAAAAATGGAATTAATCTCTGTGTGTAAAGTGTCTGAATTTTCCAGGGTAGTGCTGCCAGCCAGGAGTGGACACAAATTGCTGCCTCCTGGGAATTGTAACAGACATGTGGGATAACCATTACAACTGCAGGTAGGTCTTCAAAGACTTCAACTAAACCCTCTCTCCCTGCCCTTCTGTTTGCCCATTAAAATAGGAGCATGGAAAACCCCTGTGAATGTTTTTTACCAATTTAGGGGGAGTCTGGAAAGCGTTACAGAGCGCTCTGGAGCAGCCAGAAAAACCAGCAACACGAAGGGAAAAATGTCCTGGGAAAGGTTGAGCTGTTTATGAAATAATTCTGCCCTGAAAGCAGGCAGTGGCAGTTTGGATTGGGTGTCAGCCTGCTGCTGCTGGGAGGAGAGGAAACTTTGCTTAGAAACTTCAAAAACACGGATCTAAAAAAAAAATTAAAAAAAAGAAAATCCACCCAAGTGGATAGCAAAGACAAAAAGAATATGCTGAACCTCACAGAAACACAGCACATCACCAGAGGAAAAGCAGGCAATTAAGAGATCTTCCAAACATGAGGCATTTTTCCTTTTGACAGAGGGCTGCTGGGGAGGGGGGAGCTGCTAAACTGGTTTTCCTCAAAGCACTTCCAGATATTAAAAAAAGAAAAAAAAATCCTCTTGCAAGGAACCTATCCACTGTTGTACAACTGTCCCAGAAAACAAAGACCACGGGGAGAAAGTGGCCCATTTTCTCCAGCCTCCAAGAACCCCAAGTACAGGTCATGTTTTCAAAGGCTCAGTCCTACACACCCCAGATCAGAGCAGCATTTCAAGCACAGAAATAAACACCTAAGGTGAGAGTTACTAGAATGCCCCGTTTTTGGTACCAGCCTGAAATTGACTCTGAAATTGCACCCAGGCGAACACACAGCCTCTGAAAACAACCGCGAGTGAAGTTTCACTGTGAGTGAGTTTCCCCCTCCTGGACACGCTGCATCAAAACCAAAAGATTCGTTTTCTATTTCAGTTATCCCATGAACGCACCAAACCACGGGATATTTTTCAGCAATTTGGGAGCCCCCTGAATCCTGTCCTGCAGCTCATTCTGCTCTGCCTGCTCCCTGTCAGCTCCCAAGAAACACCTCAAAGCTGTAATTCCTCACCACATGTTGAAAATATTGTGACTAATAATACACTCCACCCATTTTTTTTCCATCACTAAGGATTTCAAAATATAAAACTTGACAAACAGTGAGAGAGTTTAGAAGGGGAAAGTCAAATTTTATTTCCAATTAAAAGAGGCTATAAAAGCATAAAAGTGAGGTATTGATTAAAGTGAAAGAGCTATCCAGTCACAGAAAGCTTCTTCTTCAAAAATTATGTTTTTCTCACTATTCTTAGGTATCACTGCCTTTTCTTATAATCCCCACAGGGAAATAAAAAGAGAAAAAATACTCCCTGTCTTTTTTGAGAAAACATATTTAAGGCATTAGTAGCAGGGCTGATCTGTGCATACAGAGAACCCACACTCAATAAATACTTGATTGAGTCCACAAACTGAGACCTACATCTCAATGACAGCAACTAAATGCTAAAAATGATACCAGTGATGCAATTAAAACGCATGCACGAACTTTGGTACAGGTGTCTACAACGCCACTGTTTGCTAAACACATCTCCTAATTAGCATGGCTTTAAACAATGCTGATAATAATCCCGTTCTGAAAAGCTTGCCAAATGAATCATTGGGATTGCAAAATAAAAAGCATGAGGAATTCATTAAAGAGCTGTTAAACTCTCCTTTGTTTATCTTTCCTCGGTCAGGTGTAAAGATAAATAAATATGGGTTTATGTCTCCGGATTCCGTCCGAATGCTCCGCTCCACAATAACGTGCCGGGGAAGAACCTCCTCAGGAGGTACCAACATCTTTTTTTCTCCTCTCCGTTTCAAAAGAGAAATCCTCCCACTATTACAGTCCTGAAAATCTGCTCCATTCTCTATTTGTCATCTGGGATTGAGTTATCAGACACTACTTGTATTACTTTGGGAACTGACATGTCTATTTACAGAGACACAAAGGCAATCCAGCAGCACAACCCCTGCTTTTCCCAGCACCTCTCCTTCTCCCCTCCGCCAAATTCTACCAGCACTTTTTTCTGGGGAGGGGGGAGGACACCTCACTAGTTTCCCAGCATGACAGAGAACATTTCCAGCCACTTTTGCACTTGTTACAGCCTTATGAAAAATCACCTATATCCCCCCCAAAGGAACAGCATTATTCTTTCAAGGCTTTTTTTGTTTGTTTGCTTGTTGGGGTTTTTTGTATTTCTTTTTTTAAAAGAGGGTCACTTCCCCCATTTCAGCCTGCAATTAAAATGGAGGCAAGGCCAGGCGATCTATGTCTGGCTTTAGGGGGAGACAATAACCCAAAACAGGCCTGGCTTTAAAAAAAAAAAAAAAAAAAAGAAAAAAAAAAAAGAGGAGAGAGGAGAGGGAGAAAGAGAAAGAGAGACACGCAGAAAGAGAGAAATACAACATGCTTCACCAGTATTATTACCTCATCCCTTTTTCCAAGCAGTTTTGAACCACACTCCTGACAAACTCTTGGTCCAACTTGCACGGATGCTGGTTTTTAGGGGGCGGAAAGGGTTTTAATGCTGGAGCCGGGATTGAGGCTGGCTATCCGCAAGTGGAGCTGCTGTTAAAATGCCCCCTTGTCTCTTCTCCTCTCCCTTGAGCTGGGTGTTGACGCAGCAGAAATTACCAGCTGGAAAATTCCCCTTTTGGAGGTTACGGGGAGGAGGGGGGGGCGGGCGGAGGAGCGAGGGGAGGGGAGGGCCGGGGGAGGGGGGTTAAACCCGGCACTTACCAAGTTAAGCCATCCACCCACACCAAATAGGACATCGCGTCCCAAAGAAGGCTCCGTGCCCCCCTCGGCGGGCAGGGCGCGACCGGCCGCGCTCCCCCCGCGGCGGGCGGCCAGTGGGGGGAATAGCGGGGATAAAAACGGGGATAAAAGCGGGCATAGGGAGCAAAACGGGCATAATAAGGGCGGTAATAACGGGGATAACACCGGGGCGGCGGTGCGGGAGAGGCGGGGGGGGGCTCCCCGCCGCCCCTCGAGGGGTGGAGGGGCGGCCATGGCGACCCCCGCTCGCCCCGGGGGGCGGGGGGCGGCGCGCTTACCTGTGCCCCATGGAGGAGAGCGGGGTGTCGGAGCGGCCGGAGCGGTGGCTCCGTCGGTCACTCCGTGCCTCTCCTCCCGGGTGGGGAGGGGAAGGGGAAGGGGGGGCGGAGGGCGGAGGAGGGGGGGGAGAACCCGGCGGAGGGGGGGAAGGGGGGGGCGCCCGGGCGCGCTCCCGACGCTCCCTCGGGCGCGCGGGGCGCGAGCCCGCGGCGGGCGGGGGGGGCGCGGGGGGGGCGGGACCGCGCGGCGCGTGCCGGCACTGTCCCCGCCCACTCTCCCCCAGCGGCGGGCGGTGATTGGGCGGCGGCCTCTCAGTCGGCCACGCCCCCTCGCCACGCCCCCCTCCCCTTGCGCCGGGGGAGCGGGGGCGCCGCCGGCGGCGCTGCCACTGCCGGACACCGGAAGTGAGGGAGGGCGGGGGCGCGCGGCGCGCGGGGCACGCCGGGACAGCGCGGGGGCTGCGCTGATGCGGGGGCGGCTGCGGGAGCTCGGGAGCGCTCCCGGTGCTGATGCCGGTCCTGATCCCGATCCGAACCCCGCTCCCGCTCCGGACCTCCCCGGGTGTCTCCTGTCCCCGGCAGGTGCGCCTGGCACCGGGAGGGGTGGCTGTGCGCCCTCCGCGGGGCGCGTCCCCTGAGCCCCGCCGCGAGGTGCTGGAGCTGAGCAGCGCCGCAGCCTCCTCCGGACCTCGCAGAGAGAGACAAAAATCACTTTCCCCCTGTTGTACGCACTGAAGTGTATTTCACACAATGCCCTGAAACTGAATGATGTGAAATAAACGCAGTTCGGAGCCCCCTGACCCGTAATGGCCAGAGAGCGAGGCCGGTGGTCGGGGAGGGATGGAGATCAGAGCGATGGAGATCAGAGCCAGCTCCGCAATGGAAAAGCTCCCGCTGCAACAAAGGGCAGGGCTTTGCCCTTTTGACTGTCGCGCTGAAGGATCTGACAGAAAGTGCCCTATATTTCAAAGGACGGAGCTTAACAGGGCAGGATAGGTCTGGAGCGTGGGGGAATCGGCGCGATGGCTGCGGCGAGCGGGGACCGCTCTCGGGGCTGTGTGCGGTGCCTGGGTTGTGAAAGCAGGAGCTGCTCCGGCAGATAAAGCGCTTGCAAACTGTTTAATCAACATCTGCGTGCTGTGATTGCGCCCGAAATTGGGGAAATACATGTGTGACCGACGGGCTTGGCCGTTTGCGCAGTTAACTGACTTAGGTGTGTAATCACAGTAATTGCCTGGCTAATCGCGTGCCGAAGGTTTAAAAATTTCCTCCGTGGTTTCCTTTCCTTCATCCTATGTATTTCCTTCATCTCTGGCTTTCAAGTAGGCAGACCTGCTGTCGAAATCTTAGATTTGACTTTTATGCCTGCTCTTCATTCAAATCCATTTCTATAAGGTGCTTTTAATCCGTAGGATGTCCCGCTACAAAAAATGTATTTTCCACTTTTTATCCTGTAATTTAAATAAACGGATGTTCCATCGTGTGTTTTCCTCCCCCCCGTTTCCTCCCACATACCCTAAATACCTTTAATTTAAAAAAGACTCTGAATAAACCTGATTAATGAAAACAAAATGCCTTTTCACTCCAGCATGTTTTTAATTACCTCTTCATTTTATATTGCAACAGAGTCCAAGCACCACCTTCCTAGAAAGAGTTCCATTAAAATGCAAATTAAGACTTTGCAGAAGTTGTTAATGTGACCAAGGACACAATTTCTTAGACTTGAGCAACACAGAATCGGTGCTGAGCAGGGGTTCCTGCTGCCACCTGCTCTTTCTGCACACACGATCCTGTGTAGAACATTTTCCAGCCTCTGTCACCTGTGGGTGAGAAGCACCAGAGCTAAACAAGCAAAATCCCTTTTCCACCCTAAATGTTGCACTGGTTTTCACATGTATCTGTCCCCCCCATATCTGCAGGTATTAAATCCTTCTGTGCTTTGAGTCTGTGCTTATTTTAGGCTGAAACACGAAGGTTCAAGGGGCTGTTGAAAGTGGAGCTTTATGCCATTATGCCTTGTTTTGCATGACATCTGCATCATACCTGGTTGTGTCTGTAACCATTCCTGCCTTTCCTCACTCCTCTGTTCGAGCTTCCCCAAAGCTCCTCAGGTGCAGGATGTACTCTCCCCTCCTCTCCTCCTGCCCAGGGTTTCTTCCCCAGGTCTTTGTTGGCAGAAAGCATTTCCTCCCGTGGTATTTGTTTGTGTGTCAGGCTGGGCTGACTCCCCCGGAGCAGCAGCAGCTGCTGCCCGGGCACTGCCCTGGGGAATGTTCCCAAGAGGGGGAGGGTGGCAGCAGGCCCCGTTTCCCAAAGCTGTTCCACACAAAGGATTTCAGGAGACTTGAAAAGCTTCAATATTCTTTTGCCAAGCCCCCTCTCCTTTAATTAGACGTTTGTGTTGTATTTTAGGTAAATACAGCAATAGCTCATCGTGCTCTGAGAGATGCTTTCTCCTCATGAAGAAGGAAAGGATGTGCATGGAAAAAATAAGAGCTTGGAGGAAAAATCGGAGTAATTGGGGTAGTTCCTGTGATTTTTGGTGTGCAAAGGAGTGATTAGGAGTGTAATATCATGTCAGAGGTTACAGACCACGTGTTTCTAGCCCGAGTCCACATCCCTTGGTACCCATTATACCACAGGTTCTACCCTGGCAGAGACTGGTGGTATCACATTCTGATGGGTTTTAGCCACTGGCACAACAGGTAAAGACCATATTCCTGTAGCACAAGAGTGCTTGGGGTTGCCCTGATTTGTTTCCTTTTGCTCTGCCAAAGCACTTGGACCCCAGCACAGCCACGTGCCACCACATGCCAGTGCTCCATCCTCACTGAGTGGGTAAATGAAGCACCATGCACCGTGTGCTGTTGAATTTCACTGCCTTTTCAGTGTCCCTGCACCTCTGTGACTGCTCCTGCACAATCTCCAAGACCTCTCCAGTACAAATAAGTCAGCACCATCCTCCCACTGTCACCTACGCTGGGGTATGGTGGGACCAGACTGGGGGACAGCAGCAGAGGAGAGCTGGCTGGTGCTGCATTCATACCATGTCCCATTTGCAAAAACATGGGGTTGGTGAGGCTGGAAAAGACCTCCAAGATCACCAAGCCCAAATGTTAAAGCAGCACTACCAAACCCAGCACTAAACTATGTTCCCATGTTCCACATCTGCACATTTTTTGAACACTTCTAGGAATGGTGATTCCACCACTTCCTTCAGCAGAAATTCCCAAAATTTACCAATATGGGCAAAGAAATTCCTGGCCAGAAATGCCAAATCATCAGAAGCACTGAACATTCTCATTTCAGTTCCTCTTTCCAGCTCTCTTCTACTTTATGTTCATTGCAGTTGTAGGAGATTCTACATTTGATAAACTGAAATGATTTCCTGTGTGTCCTTGTCATGCAGGCTGTTTGGGAACAGGTTGACAAAATCTAAATGGCCTAACTACTGTTTTTCCTCTACCAAAGTATTGTAGAAATAAAGGTTCCAAAGCAATCCTGGGCAATCTGTGATGTCTGCTCTCAGTGATCCCCATTTTGTTTCCATGTTCTGTACGAGGTAGACTTGGCTCTCCATCACCAAACCCTGCTCTTCCCTAGGTGCAGCAGGAAGAAAGCCATTTTGCAGAGCTCCTTTTCCGCCCTCCACAGCATCTCTGAATCCCTGGAAACCCCAGGACCATCAGCTTTGTGCACGGCATGGAGAGCAGCTGGCAGATGTCAGAGGAAAGGGTTAAAGGACCCACATTCCTGTCCCCACTGCCCTGACCAAAGGTCAGGGGTTCCTTAGGTGAAGGAAAGGAGGGAGGTGGTGCAGCCCTGACCAGGTCATTTGAGGAGTAAACCACATCTGAGGGGAGCTAATGAAGCAGCATTTGTCTCTCTCACAGGCTCATACTCCCGGTCTGCGCCGGGCAAGTCGGAATTCCTTCTCTAGTGGGAGTGAAGATGTTGATTGTATTTTTTCCATGATGTGTATTGAGGCATTTGCTAGGTTGTGGGAGTAAACACTTGGGGGAATTCTCCATGAGCTAGCAAGGGCAAGTCACAGGCCTACTAAATATGGTGAGTGAAGATTACAAAAAAACCCTGGAGAGTAAACCTCCCTCTTTCCACCCCATCTCTCCACCACCACCACCCCCGCAGATTTGTTCTCATTATCCTGTGCTGTGTCTCACTGCTGGCTGGCTAAACCTGCTGCCATTTGTGGGACTAAACACATTGTGCTGATTTAGTTTTGTTTTCTGCACCCAAGGGCAGCACTGGGGTGGTCCTTCATGGCTCCACCATGCACTGAGACACACAGCACCGTCCTGCTGGAGCAGAGACACCAGATACTCAACAGGGGGGAACAGCAGGAAATGCTCTCAGGTCTGTAAATACTTGAGGGGGTGAGAGATGATGGTCATGGACAAAATATTTGACCAAACACATCCCACTGACCTCCTTTGGTGCTGCTCTTGAAAAGGATCGGCCAGAGTCAAACAGTTGATCTTTAATGCTCCAAAAATACATTCCCTTTCAAAGCTTCTCAAGTGGAGAAACATCCAGGCTGTCAAATTCAGTCCCTCACTCCCAACTTCTTGTGGCCTGGCTGAGCTCAGCTCTGGGGTGTCCATTTAGGTTTCTCCAAGGCTGCAGGTGATGATGAGGATGAAGGATGCTGGGGCCATGGCAGGGGGGGTGCAACAAGCTCGGTCTCCACCTTCTCCTGCCTGCTCCATCTCCACTGTGCTCTGGCTCTGTCTCATCCTTCTGTTCCCCTCCCTGGAGTGGCCCAGGAGCAGCCAAACACTGATTCTTGTGGGAGCCTGGAGCCAACCTGGGCCCCTCAGAGTCCCACCCAGGCGCCATTTGTGTGTTGATTGGAGCTCAAGAATCCCTGTGCCCTGCTGACCCCACCCTCCTCCTGCAATAAAGGATCTCCACTTTCAGCTTGGGTTCTCCTCAGAGTTGTTTCCTGCTGTATTTTTCATCACAGTGCTCTGGTACTTCACCCCTTCCCAGGTTTCCTCCTGTCCCAGGTATGGATGAGGAGCAGCTCAGTGCTGTGCACTTTGGGCAGTGCTCTTTACCCAGATCTTCTCCCTCTGCAGCTTTTTGCAGACTGTCACCTCTGCACATCTGGGAAATGTCGGTGCTTGGGCCAGGCTTTGTCCTGATGCCAACAGCAAAATGTCAGCACATTCAGAATAAATTTTGATTCTTCCTCCTCCACTGTCACCCTCCCTTACTCCTGCAACCTTTCCTGGTCATTATCAGGAGCTCACAGCATTCATTTAGAAACAGACAAACCCATTTTCAGGAGACAGAAGCAGGGACGTCCCCATGGTCCCACATCCTTCAAAGTCTGATTTGTCTCTCAGTCAAGCCCAACCCTCTTTACCACAGCACCTACAAACCCAGTGTATAAGAGAGATTTCACTGAAATAGATCCCTCTGTTTGCAAAGATTTGGTTTTCTTCAGAACCCAAGGAAATTGCAGGGCAGCATGCAAGTCCTTGGCTCAGTGTGATCCATGAAAGCCGTGCGTGTCATGGAGCTGTGCTGGCAACAGGCGGAGGCAACAGTTAAAAAATACACATATATATAAATATACCTAACTCCTGGAGTTTGGGAAGTGTGGTTTGGGGTTTCAGCAGGCAATTGCTGGTTCTCCTAATGACTCAGGCCACAGCCAGGGTTTAGCTGGGTTAAACACTGAGTCAAGTTTTGCTCTAGTTATCGTGGAGCTTGGGATGAGACTCTACTCTGGGAGCATTAACCCACCTCCATTCCCAACCTCCTCAGTTCAGAGGGTGTGGAGAGCTTGTTTTCCTTTTGCTCCTGCCCTGATGCGCCCTTTTGGTTTTACCTACAGTGTCCTGAATTTGCTCAGACAGCTCCAATTTCAGGGTTCCCTGCAGGGCTGTGCTGGAGCTGAACTGCAGGGTGTGGGGAGCAGCACATCTCTGGTTGCTTCCCATTCTAAAATAATAAGAAAAATCAGGAGGACTCTGGCAAAACATTCACAAAATGCTCTTAAGTAAATAAGAAGAGTTTTGCAAGATATTTGAATTTATATTAAATTGCCTGTCAGGAGGAGCGATGAGGCTGTCAATAATTACTTTATGTTTGGAGCTGTTCAAAGGCTGTTTATGGCATTTTGCACCCTTCTGTGAGCACCCACCTGGTTCCTGCACACCTGAGTCGTGCCAGTGGCCGTGCATCACACTGGTCAGCATCTCCCTGCTGTGATGCCCTCTCCTCCCACCGTTCCCAATGGGACAGTGGCTCATTTAAGTGCCTAAACCCTCCTGTTGCAAACGGCACATTTCCATGGTGGGTGTCCACCCTGGGCACTTCATCACTGTCTCCATGCCCTTCCCTGGGTTTCCCCTGGCTCATCCCAGCTTTTCCCAGAGAAGCCTGGCTGGCTGCTGTGACCCGTAGGCGAAATCCCAGTGCTGCCAAGCCCTGGGGAGAGCTCGGCCGCTGTTCCCAGGCTTCAGTTCCCGCAGGATTTCCTATCTGGGCAGAGCCGGGGTCAGCAGGGAGGGGTCCGGCCAAGCACCCCGCAGCCCCCAGCCCTCGCCCTGCTGCAGGAAACTCTGCCGGGAGCGCGGGGTGGAGTGGGGGAAAGGAGGGGAGAGGAGGAAAATGGGGAGTCACAGGGGGAGCCGCCAGATAAGGCTGGGCTGGAAACGCCGGGCGGATGCAGCTCCGGGCTGGGGCTCGGACCTGCGCCCCGGTCACTTCCCCCGTGCCGCCCAGCCAGGGCTGTCACAGGAGCCCAGGGGTGGAATTACAGCCAGGGAGATCCAGCACCTGAGCTGGCTCCAGCAGCACGTGGCCAACAGGCAGCGGAAAATCCCTGCCGGAGCCAGCTGCCCTCGGGAAGATGTTTCCTCCTCTCCGGTCAGGCGGGGCAGGGCTCAGCATCGCCCGGGGCCGGGGCCGGGGGGATCGGCCCGGAGGGTGCGGGGGTCCGGGGCAGGCAGGGCCCCCGTGCATCCCGTGTCTGGTGAGCCCTGGCAGCTGGAGCTGTTCAGAAGGTTCAGGGGTGCCCCCAGGCAGAGGCAGAGCCACCGCTGGCCCCAAAGCCCAGGAGAGCCCCTGATCTCTGGGAAGCAGCACAGGGATGTGGGCAAGGGAAAAGAAGACAGATGCTTTCTTTATTTTCTTTCCCCCTGGATTTAGTAGTTCCAACCCCCTCCAAAAATATGTCTGTGCTCTCTTCTCAGCTCTTTTCTAAACCCAACCCACTCATTTTTATTATCCCTCTAGGAGTTTGTTCCCTGTAATACATTATCTGCTCCCTCATTGTCACACCAGCCCTGAACTCCACATCCTGCTGGACCCAGCATCAGTTTGAGCAGCCCTGTTGTGCCTCCCCTCTGCCTTGCTCACATCCCACTCCATCCTTGCTTTTCCCAGAGAAGGCAGTGCTGGAGCTGCCTATGTAACCTCCCTTAGCACTTGTAGCCACATCCTAGCACCACACTGCTTCACTTCCAACCCCCAAGGGGTGAGGGGAGCAGAGCTGCCCTCAGACGTGTTCTTGGCCCCATCAGTGTCACACAAACCCCAGGTAGTGTGGTTACAGTGTGTTCCTGAAAACCCCTGACACCTCACAGACAGGGCTGAGGACTGTGGGGAGTTGGGGGACCTAAAGGAGTCCTGTCTGTGTCACACTGGAACCCCAAACCCCAATCCTGCTCTTTTCCTAGCCCAGGCTTGGCTCAGTGAGCACCAGACCAGTGTGGGTTTGGTTTAATCTGCAGGGAGATCTTCACACTTCCTTTGCTCTTTTCCTCGCCAGCCCCTCCGCCTGCCAGTGCAGCACCTTGGCGGGGGCAGTGCCCATCTGCTGGCAACTGCGGGCTTTTTGAAATGTTTTCCCTCCCTCCCTCCCCCTCCTCCATCCTCTGCTCCTCCTCTTCTCACCCTTTGCTTTCTCCATGTGTTTCTCGCTGGTGCAGCACGGATACAGCTCAGTGGGATGAGGGAGGATGGGGAGATGCTGTGCCCGGTGCCAGCTGGGAATTGACCCCTGCCGACCTGCAGTGAGTGCAGGTCACAGCAAGAGCAGGTCCCAGCCTTGAAGAGGCGTGTGCAATCCCTGCTGTGCTGCCTGGGGCTGGAGCTGTCCCTGCCAAGGACGGGGTTAGGGCAGCAGAGGCTGCCTGGGCTCTGCGGGGTTAGCGGGGGTACAGCCTGCATCCGTGCAGATGCAGCGTGTTTATTCTCACCAGATAGTTTGATGGCTTTATCTGATCACAGGTTTTCCTGAGGAAGGAAGGGTGAGTCTGAGTCACTTGAAAATGGGGGCCCTTCATCTCTGGGTATGACTGGTGGGGCCGTGGATGTCAGCAGAGCCCCAGGGCAAGATGTGCTCCCAGCGCTGGCCTCGCTCCAGGTTTGCTCTGTGGCTCTGCTGGGTGGGCAATGCCACGGTCAGTAATGGGTGTAAATCCAGTGTGAGCAGCCATGGGTGTCAGAGAAAGCACCCAGGACTCGATGACACCGAGGGAAGAGCGAGATCATTTGCTGTGTCTGTGGCGAGAGAGGAGGGAGCTGCTGACATGGTGCCCCTGGTGCAGAAAACACCATCACAAGCAAATTGAAAGCAAGAGATAAAATCTGGCAGCAATTGATAAATTCAAGGGAGAGACAGGTTCATGCCCTCCTGGAAGAAAACCCAGATAATTAAACTCCCTTGTTCTGTTAATGCCTTCTGTGAGGGGCTGGAGGAATCAGGCATGGGAGAGCTGTGGCTGATGCTGGAGAGCTGGGAGGTGCTGGGGGTGTGCTGGGAGATGGGGGAGCAGAGTGGGTGGAAACAGCTCCAGCTCCTTAAAACCAGAGAGTTGGGCTGGGGGCTGCAGCAAGCTGGAGCTGTCCTCTGCTCCCCGACCCACCCACACACCAGCATCCTTCCCAGCTGCCTCTGTGCCTGAGAAAACAAATGGATTTTCCATGAAGTGCCCTCAGAGCCGTCACACTCGGCATTCTGTGGAAACTGGGGGTTTCGAGCCTTCCTGAGCTCAGCCAGGCTCCGGAGAGGAGAGCGGAGCAGGCAGTGCTGAGCTGCTGAATGCACACAGAGCCAGGCCCCTGGGGTCCAGAATTAATAGGACAGAGCAGGGGCTGTTCCCTGCATGTTTTATTTATGGGAATCAGGCCAGTGAAGTTCCCTCAGCTCACCGAAATAGTCACATCGCCTCTGCCGTGCGCTGCCCACAGCCGTGACCTTGATAAATGGGTCAGTGCCCGGCCCCCTCTGCGTGCCTGGGGGGTGTTTGCTGCTTGAGGGGAGGTTGGGCTCCCTCCTCAGACCCCAAAACTCAGCTTTGATGTGCCCAAGGGTGCTCCTGCTATGGACAGGATGTCTGTGCTGCCTGCAGTGCTGCCTCTGCCTGCAGCAGGAGCAACCCGTGAGAAAGGACCCACGGGAACTCCACCGAAAATCCCCCGAACACCAAGTGAGCTCTGGGCACCCCCCTTCTGAGAACGGTGCATGCCCAGAGCCGTGTCCCCAGCACCGGGGTGACATCAGCCTCTTGCACCAAACTGGAGCCCCAGGGCAGTGCCTGGTAGCAGAGATGGAGACCCCAAAACAGGAAGCAAAAGTGGGGCTCTGCTTGGTTTCTGTATTTTTTCTTAACTTGAGTTTTTTAGACGTTTCCTGATGCCAGATCACAGCTGTCGCCTCACCACGTTCCCCACCACGATGACATCTCTGCCAGTCCCATTGGGCAGCCCCGAGGCCACCGGAGCATCCCTGAAGTGGTACCCGGGAGGGAGGGATGCTGATCCCGGGATCACATTGCCCGGGTGTGATGGCCAAAGGGCGTTATCGGTGTCAGTGTTTGGTAACCATGGAGCAGGGTGCCTTTCCCAGGGCTGCCGGTGAGTCAGTGGCGGAGCCGGGAGCAGCCCGGTTCCTCTCCCCACCCTCGGCCCCAGCACAGCATCTCCCTCCCCACTTCCTTCCCCTGCCGATAATTAGCCCTCAGCTCTGCGGTTCCCGGTGATTTCTCCCAGCGTGGCATTTCCCCATTTGGGTGCTGCGAGGGAGACGTGAGCCCCACACCCACTCTGGTTCCCACCACGGGAAATGACCATGGGTGGCCCCAGGAGTGGGGAACTCGGGAGGCGTTTCCCGAAAATCCCATGGCAGGAACAGTCCAGGCCAAGGGACAGCGGTGCCCTTTGCTGGCAGGAAATCCTCCCCAGTGCTTAAAGCTCGAGGGGTCCGTGGAGCATCTCAGCAGCTCCAGGCTCAGCCCAGGGCAGCAATGGTGGGTGCAGGCAGGGAATCCTATGCCACATCCTGCTCCAGCGGGATCAGCAGTCGGGGGAGGCTGCACACCCACCCCATGTTTGCTCTGAAAGGAGGGCAGCTGCCAGCACAGCCGGTCCCTGGGGAGGGCATGTGGGGACAGGGCCGTGTAGAGCCTGTCAAGGACCTTTGTGTGGCTGCCACCATCCAAGGCTGATAAAAGGCTCTGGACGTTCTTCCTGCTGCCTCCAAAGCCATGGCCCCACCCTGACCCTGACCTCTGCTGCTCCAGGTCCTTCATGACTCAAGATCCCTTGTGGCACCAGGACCCTGGGGCTCAGCTGAAGCTGGGGCAGGGTGGCAGGATGACAATTTGTTAGTGGCTGACCCAGATCACTTGCCCCAGCCCTGAAATGGGGGTTTGCCATACAACCCCTTCTCCATCCCAAGGAGAGCTTTGCTTTCCTGCTGTGTGTGTGGGGTTTGCTCTTGGAAGGGCACAAACCTGGAAGCATTTTGGAGATGTTTGCCCATAGGGGAGGGATTTCTCCTTCTCTGCATAGTCTTCCTCACTACCTCCCCAAGGATTTGAGAGGCTTCACCCAGAGGTCCGTGTCCTCCAGCAGCATCTCAGGGGCTGGCAGTGAAATCAATAATAAAAATGATGCTCAGCGCCTGTACAGAGCATTACATCTTCAAAGCCCTTTGCTGGCATAAACTCATTAACGGCGAGGAATCGAATTCCTCCTCACACAGGTCCCAGGGATGCAGATCCGGGGGGCGATGGACCGGAACATATTTGTAATAAGAAATCGCTGCTGTCGGTGGCCCCGTGCAGGAGGGCCCTGAGGAGCCGGCAGGAGCAGATGGAGAAGGGAGGGCTGAGATGGAAACAGTGCCCAGGGCGGGCTGGCAGCATCCTGGCACAGGAGCTGCTTCCCCTCCTCACGGCAGCCGGTGGGCCAGGGGCAGGGAGTTGGTCTCCTGTGCTCCCCACAGCCCCCCTGGGCCTCCCAATGCAAGGGGAAATGAGTCTGGCATCATCTCTGCTCCCTTTGGGAGGATCCCACCCCTGCTGAGCCCCTTTGTGCCATTCCCAGTGGAGCATCCCAGTCTTCTCCAGCCCTGGCTGCCTACCCTGAAAGACTCGTTTAACATAAGCCAGGATTAAAGGAAAATTGGGGATGTTCATCCTGGTTGGACTGCAGGGATGGGGTGGGGAGGGGGAAGCTGGGGAGCTGAGAGGGGGTTGCAGTGTCTGTCTGTGCTGAATGGCTCAGAGTTGCTGTACTGGCCTGGGGCACAGTGGGGGTTGGAGGGACAGAGTGACCCCCTGGAATATGTCCAAAGTGGCTTTTTTTGAGGCACTCCCAGCCTGGCCAGCATGTCCCAACTGGGACAGTACCCACATGTGTCTCACCCCACCCCCTTACGGACCCCCAGGGACCCCTGCACCCACTGCACCGCCTGCTCAGCCCATCCCATGGATGTCTGGGGACAGACTCCATCCAGGGCATCCCGTGGGACTCGGGGCGCGCTCCCACCCGCGGCCATGGCCTCTTGCCCAGGGCAGGGTGGGGAACCACAGATTCTATTTCTGGTTTTCTCCCTGGGAGGTGCTGCAGGAGGGAGGACGGGAACACCCTGACCTGGTCCCCGAGGTCCTTGAGGTCCTGTCTTTGGAACAGGTCATACACACCCATGCCCAGGGGATGGCTGTGCTGGGAACGGGGAGGGGAGGGATGTCCTGTACCTCTCCACTTCCCTATCCCTCCTCCCTGCGGTTCCCTCCCCATCCCGTCCCTGGAGGGACCAAGCCCCTGCCGCACTGAGCGGGAGACTCCTCGGTGCGGGGGATTGCGGGATGCAGGGGCTCAGAGGGATGCGGGGACATGGAGAGATGCGGAGGCCGAGCTCATCCAGGGTTACCTTGGAAACGGCGCCCGAGCCACACATCCCTGTCACCACGGAGGGACTGAGCCACTGCGGTGGCGAGGCCAAGCCCCACTCGCCGGCTCAGGGTGACAGCAGGAGTGTTGGGAAGCGCGTCCCCCATCCCGCTCGATGGCTGGAGCCAGGCAGGGGCAGAGGTGGCTGCAAAGGGGGCTGTGTCCCCTCCCGGGGCAGGGGACATCGCCCAGCCATGGGCAGGGAGAAAAGCCCCTGCAAGGGTGGCTGTTGGCCAGCGCTCCTCCTGGCAGCTGGATCCCTCCCCGGCAGCCGGATCCCTCCCTGGCAGCCGGATCCGTCCCTGGCAGCCGGATCCCTGCTGCAGGACAGGCACTCCCCGCAAAGATGGAGCTTTAAATAAATAACGAGCTGCCGACATCTCCCGGCTCCGCTGGCAGCGCCACGCTGGGAGCCCTCGCTGGCAGCCCCCGCACTCCGGAACACGGCGGGAATGGGGACAGCGCTGCTGGGAGCTCGGCCCGGCGGGGGAATGATCCAGGGAAAAGGAGCCCTGGATGCCCCAGGCGGGGTCAGCGCTGGCTGATGGCGCTGCCAACCCTCCCCTTAAAGCTCTCTGTAATAGAGCATCACAGCCTTGCGCTGGGAATGGGATTTAATCGCTGAGGGTCGGCTGGGAGAGAAGCGCTTGGCGCTTCCTGGGGGGCTGTGATGGATGCGGGGATGTGGCGATGCGGGAAGGATGCAGGAATGCGGGCAGGGTGTGGGGATGAGGGAGGGATGCGGGAGCGCAGGCAGGGCGCGGGCGGGGCAGCGGGGATGTGACCCATCGGTTTTTCCCCGCTGGAAGATGCAAACCGGTTTGCAGGGTGGAGCGTTCCAGAAGGCGCTGGCGGCCGGGGGAGGCAGGCCGGGCCGGGCAGAGCCCGCAGGCAGGGTTCAGGCAGAGGCCAGGCAGCGCAGGCAGAGCGGGGAGGGAGCGGGGCGAGCCAGGGAGCCTGGCAGGGCAGCGCAGGCTGCAATTAGCCGAGGAGCCACGGCAGGATCCTGCCTCAATTAGAGCCTCCATCCCCGGCAGGCGGGCAGGGAGCTGTGCCCGTGGGCAGCACGGCCTGGCACCCCGCGCTGCCCATGGGCACCGGGCATCGCCCGCCGGGCCCCTCGGGAGGTGGGGTGGCCGGGCTGGGGGCTGCCAGAGGGGAGAGGGGACAGAATCTGCTCCTAAAGCAGCTGAGAGGAAGGAAGAAGCAGCTAAAATAAGCAGGTGGGTGGACAGGGAGGAAATGATAGTGAGGCTGATAAGGAATGGGCTGGGGAAGGGGGACAAGAACCAAAAGGTCCCCAGGAAACGGGAACTGGTCCCTCTGGGAAGCAAAGGGAGGTCACGGCACAGGAGGGAGTTTTGAGCTCCCAGAGAGTGGGTGTGCAAGAGAGGGATGGACAGAATGCTGCAGCAAAGTGGGGAGTGCCAGTCAGGAGTGGGGGCAGCTCCATCCCCTCATCTGCTTTGGGCAGGGGGACAACGGGAGGCAGACGCACACAGAGGCACCCTGAGCATCCTCGGAGGGTGGGAGGGAACCCCTGGAGGGAGATGCCGGGAGGAGGAGAGCAGCACAGAGCTCCGTGTGGTTTGTATGCACACAGCTGCCACCTCCACTCCAGGCATGGCCATGAAGGGTCATGGAGGGGGACAGAGACCAAAGCAAGTGCCAACACTCCAGGAGAGGTTTGGGATGGACCCAAGGGGAACGGGGCAGGGAGCGGAGCAAGCAAAGTCCTCCCTCAGCGTGGCACTTCCCTGCACTCTCTGCCTGTTGGCTGCCAGCATCTCTGGGGACTTCCACAGCATCCCACCTGCCCTCTGTATGTCACAGATGGGAAGGATGGTGTCAGGAAGGGTGTGGGGACATGGGGCTGGGGTTAGGACAAACCCAGGGATTTGGGCAGGGCGACTGGGGTGCTGGGGACAATCTGGAGGGGCTGTAGCCCTGCTGTGTAATCATGGAATGGTTTGGGTTGGAATGGACCATAAAGCTCATCTCGTTCCAACCCTCTGCCATGGGCAGGGACACCTTCCACTGGGCCAGGTTGTTCCCAGCCTTGTCCGACCTTGGCCGTGGGGAGCAGCCGGAGGCAGCTGGCCAGAGCTCAGGATGCTCAGGGCCAGAGCCGTGGCTGCTGTCCTGGGAGTTTCCACATGAACCACACACTGTTCACATCTGAGCCTTCTCCCCGTCCAGGGCAGCCGCTGCCGGGGGTTATTTCCTGCCCTCCGCGCTCTCCCCCCGCCGCCCCTGCCTGCCCCAGCCCGGCTGCTTCCTCTCGGCCGCCCCGGGGGCTTCCCATGCTGCCAGAAAATAAATCTCAGGCTATTTTTAACAGAGGGGAAAACGCCAAGGTCTCCTCCAGGCTGGGCTGCTGCGGAGCCGAGCACGGACGGGCACCCCCGGAGAGATGAAGGAGGGAGAGGAATGTGCGGGAAGGATGTGGGTAGGCAGGGCAGCGTGACCCCGCTTTCATCTCCCTGCCTTCGGGCGGATTTTGGGGAAAGCAGAGAGAAGGGCTCCGGGTAGGGGGCACCAGCTGGGTGCTGTGGCACCCCCTTGCCACCCTTTGCAGCAGACAAACGGCCACCCCACCCCCAGCACCCATTAATGTCACCCATCTCTCCCCCTAAGGCAGGGACAGAGTGATAGCAGGGGTGTGCTCCCACCGCCCCAGCTGGCATGGGGGGACCGGGAGGTGTCCTGGAATGGGGAGGGTCCCCCCCCACACACACACAGTGCCCACCCCGCACTGGGTCAGTGCCAGCCCCAAGGGAGCTGGGGACTCGGAGGGTCCCCTGGGGTCAGGGCTGGGCCAGTTGCTGTTTTTAACCCCCGTAAGTGCCTTAGGGAGGCTGCGGGCGGGATCAGCTGGATAATGCTGGCGGGGGCAGAGGGGGGCTGGTGAGAACGGGGGGGCACGGACAGGCCACCCCACCCGCTGCTCCCCGAGGGGGCTGTCCCCCTGCAGCCTGGGACACTGCCGTTCCCTGCCAGCTGTCCCCACCGTCGCTCCGCACGCATCTTTCTGGCTGCAGCGACACGATCCAAGGACTCGCCCTTTCCTGGGACTCCAGGGACCGAGGATTTATTCCTTACAAGGCTCCTGCTGAAATCTCTCCACCTGAGAGACTCCCACCAGCCCCAGCACTGCCAGCGCTCCCATCGGAGTGGGAGGAGGTCTCTGCTCTCCTTCTCCTAGCGGGAGATGTTGTGCAAAGCCCACAGGCAGCGGAAATGCGGGAAGAAAAGCAGGGAGAGAAAGAGGAGCTGTTTCCAAGGGCTCGGTGGGAGGAGAGCAGAAAACAGGAGGTGGAGGTGAAAATGTCAAACCTCCCAGGACTGGCTGTGCGGGGACAGAGTGCACACTGGTGCCTTTTGGTCTTTGTTCCTCAAGGAATCACTGAGACCACATTTGCCTCTGGTCGCCAACCTCGTGGTGATACTGCAGCCAGTGCTGTGGCACCCAGGGCTCAGCCTGTGCTGGAGTTTTCAGGGAAAATCTGAGCTCCACATTCCCAGCCCAGGAACTGCTGGCCACCTTTGATGACACTTTCCTGTGACACAGGGAAAAACCCCCCGGGGCTGGCTGGAGTTTGGGGTGCCTGGCCATGCCCCAGCATCACCCCAGGCTGGGGGTTTCCAGTGCCAGGGGTGTGGGGCAGTCCCCATGTCATGGGACGCCCACAGAACTCTAAGCTGGACTTCACCTGCCCCAGCCCCATTCAAGCCACAGGGAAAACCCTGCTCTCTTCCCTGAGACAGCCTAAAACATCCCTGGGGACTTCACAGAATGGGCTGGATTAAAAAGGACATTGAAGCTCATCTTGTTCCAACCTCTTGCCACAGGGAGGGACAACTTCCACTGTCCCAGATTGCTCCAAGCCCCATCCAACCTGATCTTGGACACTCACAAGTATGGGGCAGCCCCATCACTGGGTAGCCAGGGTCAATGCCTCACCACCCTCACAGGGAAGAATTTTTTCCCAATATCTCATCTATCCCTGCCCTCTGTCAGGTTGAAGCCATTGCCCCTTGTCCTGTCACTCCAGGCACTTGTCCCAAGGCCCCAGCTCTCTTGGAGCCCCTTTAGCACTGGAAGTGGCTCTAAGGTCTCCCCATGCCTTCTCTTTTTTAGGCTGAATGCCCACAGTTCTCTCAACCTGTCTCCAGAGCAGAGGTGCTCCAGCTTTTGGAGCATCTCCATAGACTCCTTTGGGCAGCACAAGCTCCTTCTCAGCCTGTCCAGGTTTCTCTGGACACCGCCCCTCCCCTCCAGCATGTCAGCTGCACCACATGGCTTGCCTGGAAAGGGCAGGATTTGGGGACCATCCCCACCACAGGGCTCACGGGATCACCTGGAGGGGCCTGACCCAGCTGCAGGGACGGTGCCGAGGGGCTCTGCCTGTGACCAGATGGCTCCGAGCAGCCCTAAGCTCTCCATAATGCCCCTAATTGTCCCCCGGCGCGGGAGCGGGTGGCCCGGCCCAGCTGGTGCCTGTGTCCCCCCGCAGCCACGGCTCCGGGACCTCTGGCTATTTTTAATCCCAGGAAGCTATTTTTGAAGGGAGAGGCTATTTTCCCTGCCCGCGGCTAATCCTGTCTTGCCGTTCAACCTTACCCAGCTATTTGCCGGGGCCGCACAGTGGGCAGCTCCCTGCCCCTGGGCAGCCGCATCCAGAGGGATTCGGGGCAGGAGGGATGAGCTGGGAAGTGCCGGCCGGCATGGGGATGGGGTGGTCCTGCGCTCCCTGTCCTGCTCTGCCGGGCCCGGGGCTGCTGAACGGCCGGGCTTGATCTGGGCAAGGGCACCGCGGTGCCACGGAGGGGAAGCGCCCCATTTGCGGCCACCACTGATCGTCCCCCGCCCGCCCCCGGGAGCCGGGAAGGCCATCGGAGGATGGGGATGCCAAAGGTGACGGGACCGCGTGTCCCCTGGGCGTGGCGGGGTCCTGGGAGCGCCGGCGAGCTGGGGCTGAGCTGGAAGCAGGTGTTGGGCACGTCCCGGCGGGAGGAAGGCGGGGGGTGCGGCCCGGGGGGAGCGGGGTGCACATCTGGCAGCGGAGGGGTGGCAGGAAGCGCCGCGCTGGCCCGGCCCCCCCGGGCTCGGCTGCTCGGGGTCCCGGGGGGCCGCGCCGCTGCCAGATGTTGTGCAGCTGTCTCCGGCGCTTCCTCTCCCTCCGTGCCCCGCATCCTTCGGGAAGCTCTTCCCTGCGTTTCCTCGGCGGGGAGAGCGAGGGAGATCTCCCCAGCCCCCCGCTCCTGCGGCCCCGGCTTCCTGAGCCGGCTCTGTCCGCTCCGGGGTTCAGCTCCTTCACCCTCGGGCTCACCGCCCCCCACCCTCCTCCCACCTCTCCGCGGCCCCTCGCTCCTTTTCTTCTCCTGCCAGCTCCTGATCCCGAGGGATCTCTCCCCTCTCTCGCCTCCCGATGCCGGGGCTGCCTCCTGCGCTCCTGGCTCGGGGCTCGCTCCCAAGGCAAAGGAAGCAGCAGCGTCGAGCATCACTTATTGCTTTCCTTCTCTCGCCTCTCCCAGCATTTTCCATTTTCCCGCAGAGCCCGAGCAGCCCATCACGGGCAGGGAAAAGCCGGGAGAGCCGCAGGGAGCGGGGCCGGGGGCTGCGGGAGCGTGGGCTGCGGAAGCCGGGGAGATGCTGCCGGCAGCTCACACCGACTGCGGGGCGCAGATAGGATTCAGGGATTAGAGCAGCTTAGGGAACAGGGCTCTTCCAAGCGGCAGATGGTGCTGGATGGATCCCAGGGCAGGGTTAGAGGGGTGGGAAACAGGTCCCAGAGCAACCCTGGGCAGGGCAGGGGAAATCAGGCAGAAGCAGGGAGGAGGAGGAGGAGGAGGAGGAAGGTTTTTGCCCAGCTCGTTTCCGGAGCTGCAGGGACGGATCCTTGCCCCAGCTCCCAGGAATGGCAGCTGACGCCCAGAGCCGGTCACAGCCGCAGTGACAGCAGCGTGGCTCTTGTCCCTGTACCCCAGCCCGGCTGCGGGGTTCAAGGTCCTGGTTTTGGGACGTGGCTCCATCACCCACCGGGTCCTCGAGATGCACATGTCCCTTGTCCCCACGTGTGTGGGTGTGTCCCCACAGGAGTGCACGTTCCCGGGTGTGCTCATCCTTCTGGGGCTGCGTGGGAAGCCCCAAGACCGGAGGTTTCATCCCATGTCCCTCCATGTCCCCTGCATCCCCCTGAAGTGGTCTTGGCCACAGGGATGCCTTTTTGGGCTACCTAAAAACAGAGACCAGACAAAATTAAGGAATAAAAAGAGGTTATATTTATTGAAGGACCTTCATTTTGGGCAGACAAAGCCCCCCAGGGGCTACATGAAAAATGGATGACAGATTACAGGTTTTCACTCTTTTATAAGTTTGGTCCTTTTGCATATTGGAGGTTAATCTTCCAATTACCCCTTCAGGTAATGAAGTAATTTACCTCAAGTTTGCCCCTCCCAAACTCCCTTTTGTTTACATTTCTTGGGGCCTGAGACAGTGAGGTGTCCTTGATTCCCAGGCCTGGAGAGGAATTGTTTTGTCTGACCAAAATGGGAAAGCAGTAGCTAAGACTTCCTATGGAGTTTAGAGTTATACACTAAAGAATTGAAGGATTACAAATATATTAAAAATATAAAAGCTAAAATCCTAAGGCATCGAGAGGAGTACATGCTCCCAAGTGTGCATGGGAAGCCCTAGATGTCCCTCCATGTCCCCTGCATGCCCCTGAGATGTTCTTGGGCACAGGGATGGGTTTGTGGGCAGCAGGGTGCTGCTGTGGGGCTGGAATGGGACAGCCCCTCCTGCCCCACGGCGCTGGTGACTCCCTGGACTCTGCTGTGACTGCAGAGATGAGCAACTTCACCCCAAATTCTGCTGGGGGAATTCCCAGTGACGAGGGTGGAAACAAGAGATGACGAGGTGGGGCCCAGAGAGAAACCCCACAGCCAGGGCAGCACTGGTGGCTGACACGGAGTGCCCTGGTGCCCCCAGGAGCTGTTTGGGAGCTGAGAGCAGCCAAACCAGCCAGGATAACAAAGCAGAAATTAAGGGACCCATTTCCAGCAGAGGGATGTGATCATCAAAAGTGGCCTCAGAGGAGAAGGGTCTGAGTTGCTCCAGCTGAGATTGTCCCCATGGCTCCTGAGAGCATTTGTGGTGGGAACAGGCGCACTCCTGCTGACAGTGGGAAATCCCAGACACCAGTCAGGGAGTCACTGACATTTTCTGGGAAAGAGCAGGACGTGAATGGGAACCCCTGGGGCAGCCCGTGGGTGCAGCTTTCTGCTTGGGGTGGAGAGGTGGGCATGGTGAACCCTTGGGGATGGTGAGACCCCAGCCCACCCCAGACTGCCCCATGGGATGCAGCCACATGGCCCAGGTGCTCCCACCAACCCCTGACACCGGCAGGGAGGTGGCAAAGGGAGGGATGTGGGGGTGGTCCTGAGCACCCAGATGATGCTCTGGATCCATGCCTGATGTCAGCCCCAGCAGCTGCACCCACGTCCCCTCGGCTCATCCCCACTTGAGAGTCCCTGTACCTTCCCCAGCAGCCACGGTGGTGTCTCAGAAAGAGGAAGTGTCACCCCCAGCATCCCCCTGCCGTGTCCGGGGCTATTTTGGGTCTGGAGAAAAGCGGAAGGCAGCACCGGGTGGGTGATGCCCTGCAGCACGCAGGGGCCAGGGGTGGGTGGGGAAAGAGGAACCCCAACACTGCCCCACACCCCCCTCCCACCTGTGGAATGAGGAAAGAGGATCTGTCTCACCTGAAACATTAAAGGTTCTTGGGGGCTTTGGTGGCTCCCAGGGTGATTGCAGGGGATCCTCCCATGTGTCCAGCTCCCCATCCTGCCTTTGTGAACCAGGGGCAGGGTGCTGGTGCACACCCCATTTTTAAATGCTGGATTTTGCTCTTAAATGTGTGCTTTGCCATCAGTGCCCTGGTAAATGGTAAATGTTAGCCCATGTGGCTGCGTGTGTGGGTGACCCAAGGGAAGGCCAGGGATATAACCACGAGTGGGGGCTGATACTGATGGGGAGAGATGGATGGAGGGATGGAGGGATGGAGGGATGGAGGGATGGAGGGATGGAGGAAGGAAGGAAGGAAGGAAGGAAGGAAGGAAGGAAGGAAGGAAGGAAGGAAGGAAGGAAGGAAGGAAGGAAGGAAGGAAGGAAGGAAGGAAGGAAGGAAGGATAGATAAAGGGATGGATGGATGGATGAGGAAGGATGGATGGATGGATGGATGGATGGGCAGATGGATGATGGATGGATGGACAAATGGAGGGGCAGATGGACAGAGGGATGGACAGACAGGGTCCTGTTGCACCCACACTCTGCAGGAGGCCATCCAGCTGTGCTCCCTCCCCGTTGCACCCCTCGGGCTGATGCTGTCCCCAGCGTCAGCCCGAGGGGTGGGACATGCCTGGGGCGCAGTGGGAACGGGGGCACTGCCGTGGGGGGAGGACAAGAGGAGCCAAAGGCTGGCCATGGGCCATCACCGCCGCCTCTGGACGCTGATATCTCTGCCGAGCAGAGACAGCCCCACCGGCCGCCCTCCTGCTCGGGGGATGCTCCATCAGCACCTGGCGCCTGGGGATGGCTCCGGGCCGGGCGATAGCGGCTGTATCAGCCGGCACAGGCTCCCTGCTCCGCCGAGGCGAGTGCCACTGGCACAAGGAGCCGGAGCCGGCTCCGCTGGGCCCCTTCCAGCCGCGGGGAGGAGCGGCGGGAGAGCCGAGCCCGGCGGCTGTGCACGGGCAGGGAGGGAATCTAGGTCAGGGCTTGCTTTAAAAGGGGGCACGGAGCCCAGAACGCGGCGGCTTCCAGCGAAGCCACGGAGCAGCAGCGCCTGCCCGAGCCCGGCGCAGACACCGGGAGCTGGAGCTGAGCAATGTCCGTGCTCACCCACCGGAGCATCCCCATCCCGGGAACGCCCACGGGTGCCGCTCCTCGTGTGCGGGGCCGTTCACGCAATCCCTTGCTTTGCTGGGGAACGGTGGTTTGTGGCTCAGGGCTGGAAACCAGCGTGGTGCCCGGGGACGTGTGCTTTCCAGAGACATGGACACAGGGAGATGCTGCTCACCCCCAAAACGAGAGGGTCAAATGGCTCCCTCCGTCCCCTCCGCCTCCACACGGCTGGAAGGGCGTCAGCCAAGGGAACTCGCCCCATGCCTGACATTTCTGCATTCGCCAGCAAACGGCCAAAAAAAAAAAGCCCCAACCGAGCAAAAATCCCGGTGGCAGCAAAAAGGGAACCGGGGAGAGGTGGAGGGTGCAGAGCTGTGGCTGCCAGGGTGAAAAAACGCCTCCACATTTTGTCCCCCAAATAACTGCCCAGCTCTGGCAGAGCCCCAGCTAGATCTGAAAATACAAAAGGGATTTTATTTTTCTCCTCTCCCTAAATTTAGGATTGCTCTGCACTTCCCAACACCTTTCAAGGTCTTGGGATTGGGGGATGATTAAGTTGGCACCAGGATGCATTTAATTAAAAGCCAGCGCCTGAAGGTGGAGGGAAATCAGCTGCTGGAGCAGGGGATTTTTGGAGGGCAATCCCGTGAGGCACAGCCCGATCCCTGGCTGCTCAGGGAGGCTGGACTTGGCAGGGCTCTGTGCCTGGCAGAGCTGGCAGAGGCCACAGCAGTCCCTGGAGCCGCAGCCCCCCCGGCCCCTCCTGCTGCTGCCACCTCAGGGCCAAATTTTCAGGAACTCAGGCTCCGGTGAGCTTGGAAAAATCCAGATTTTTCTCATGGGCTCAGCATTCGGCCACTCCCTGGGTTTCCACTGAGCTCAGCTTGGAAATGAGGTGTGCACCAAGGCTCCAAAATTCACAATAACCCCTCAAAAATTCCCCCAATAAAAAGTTAAGCTGTTCAAGTGCTCCCTGTCCTTGCCAGGCCAAGCAGGCGGATGGGTGTCATGTGCTGTGCTCCAGGAAGGGCATTTCCAGGAGCTCTTGTGGGTGCTAACCCTCTGCTCGGGCGGCCAAGGTGCTGATGGAAAGGCTCTGACAAATTCCATTTCCCCTTCTATATTCACTTCCCTTTTCACGCCTCATCCTGGGGAACCCGAAGAGACAGGGGAAAAGGGCTCTGAAAACGAAACGAGGACCCAACCCAGTGGGATTTTCAAGGAAGGGATTGCAGAATAGTTGGGAGCAGAGCAGCCTAGGGCTTCCCTGTGCTCTGGCGCAGGTCTCAGACCCAGGTGGGAGTGCGGGCTGTGCTGCCATCCACGCCCAGCCCCTGCAAAGGGAACAGCAGATTGTCCAGAGCCGAGCTCTGCCCGCAGCAGGCACGGGCCCGGCCTCCCCGTCCTGCCGCTGCTTCCCCTCCGATGTCACTGCAGGCGGCACCGCGGCGATCCCGTTTTTGAGGCACATTTGGAGCCTGATCCCTGCAGCTGCACACCGGGAGCGGGCGGGGGTCCCTGTGACCGGGCACCCGGGGCGGGCCGGGGGTGCCGGGAAGGCTCCGGGCACCGCAGCCACGGCCGGACCCAACGGGAGCCCCGAACGAGCGGTGCGGGGACAGGCGGGGCGGCTCGTCACCGTGCTGAGTGATCAGCGCTAATTAACGAGCCCGGTGCGAGGCTGGGGCGGGGAACGGAGCTCGGGGATCGTACAGGGCACGGCAGAGAATTCCCTGGAGTCCCGTGCCGGTGCCGCCCGGTGTGTCGGGCTGTCCCAGTGCCCCGTGCCGGTATGTCAGGCCGTGCCCGCTGTCCCGGTGCCGCCCGGTGTGCCGGGCCGTGCCCGCTGTCCCGGTGCCCCGTGCCGGTGCTGCCCCCTGCCCTCCGGCCGCGCTCACGGCACCGCCCGGCCCCGCCCGGCCGCGCTGCCCCCTGCATGACGTCACGCCGGTGTCCGGTGCGGGGGGCAGTGACACGCGTGTCACCGTCACCGTGGCGACGCGGCGCTGACGCGCTGTGCCCGCGACCCTCCCCGGAACGGGCGGGCGGCGCGCGCTGAGCGCGTCACCGGGGGCGGCGGCGGCGGCTGGACGGGCCCGGGGCGCCGCCATGGAGAGCGCGAACCAGGGTACGGCCCGGGGGCTGCTCCGGCAATGGGGCGGGGGGTGCCGGGCACGGGGGGAGCCCGGGTATGGCGGGGCGGGAGCTGCCGCTGCCGTGATGGGGGAGAGGCCCCGGGGACGGGGAGCGGCCCCGTGGGTGGGGAGCGGCCCCGGGCATGGGCAGCGGCCCCGGGGGTCTCTCCGTGGCTCCGCTTCCCTCGCCGCGCCCCGTCCGCACGCACGGAGCCGGGCCCAGGGGCCGTGAGGCCGCGGAATGCCCGGCGCTGCTGCCCCCGGTTCCGATGGATGCTCGCGGAGGAAACTCCGGCCGAGGTTTCTGTTCCCGTTCCCGTCCCCTTCCCGCAGCTCCGCCGCCCCCAGCCCTGCTTTGCATAACGCGCCTCGCCCGCCGCTTGCTTATTCCGTGCCCTCTGCTCCTTGTCTGCGACAGATATCAACCTTAACTCTCCCAACAAAGGTCTGCTGGCCGATGCCATGACAGATGTTCCCGTGGATAACGCGGCCCGGGGCGCTGCGCCCGAGGGATTGACTCTGGCCGAGGAGGAGGAGCTGAGAGCCGAGCTCGCCAAGGTACGGGGGGCTCGCCTGGGCGGCCTGTGCCTGGCTTCTGTTCTGCTGGGAAGGAACAAACAGGAGCCACGGGGACAGGACTGGGTGTTTTGTTGTTGGGGTTTTTTTTTTTTTTTTTGGTTTTTAATTTTGCAGTGTTACCTTTGGGTCTCGGAGGTAATTGTTGAAATGCACAAAGCTGGCAGATACTTCAAACGCGGCGATGTGTTGTTTGCTCTTTCCCAGAGCAGCCTAATTTAGAGCTCTAAGGAAACAAGTGGCTTTTGATGCCAGGAGCTCAGTGTACGATTTTAGTTCCATGTGAAGCCAGAAAACACTACAGACAAATGCTAAGTGAAATAAAACCATTTTTCCTTAGGAAACTGAAACATTGGAGCACTTAATGGGCTTTTCTTCCTACCTTTTACTTTTAAATATTTATTACGCTTTACAGGCAACTATTTTTGCTGCCTGTGCTCTTGCAAAGAGCTGAGGGTTTACAATGTAGCATCCTAAAGTCTGAGCACCTTTGGTTATCATTTCTGTCTGAAACGTGGCTGAAGATAATTGCAGCTGTTTCTCCATGGTCCTTTCCTTCATGTGAGAATCCTGTGGTAATTATTTGACCTGCAGGTTGTGGCAGGGGAGGGCTTTGCTGCTCTGGGGGCTCATGCAGGGCTTGCTGAGCTGCAGCTAAGGTAGAAATGAACCCACTCTGCATGGAAACAGCTCCAGAGTGCTTTGAAATTGTTGTAAAAAAGATCTCTGAGAAAAAACTCTCTGCTTTAAAGACATCAGAGGAAAAGAAACATAAGATAAAATCTTAGTTAATAAGGTTTGGCGGCTGAATGGTGTTTACTGTTGAAATTACAATACAAGGAGTGAGTTCTGTTTATCTCAGTGTCACTAAGTCACAGTGACTTGTATGGAGGTGAAGTCTGAGTGGCCTCCCATCCAGTTCATGTTGAGTTGAATAATTCATCTGATGTTCTTCCCAATTTTTAAAATTAATGTTAATGAAATGTTGCTAGTTTTGAGGGAGGTAAAAATCTGTTTTAATTTACAGTTTTTAGCTAAACTGTGATTTGAGACAAACCTCTGCCCTTCTCTAAGGTTGAAGAAGAAATTGGTACTCTCAGACAAGTTCTGGCTGCCAAAGAGAGGCACTGTGGGGAGCTGAAGAGGAAGCTGGGTCTGACTCCCTTGGATGGGCTGAAGCAGAACCTGTCCAAAAGCTGGCACGATGTGCAAGTCTCCAACGCGTGAGTGTTTCTTGTGACACACCTGGGTTTAACCAGGGCTCTGTGGGACCATTCCCAGCTGGGTATTCCAGAGCTCTGTTCAGTGCCTGGAGGTTTCTCTTCGGATGGGCTTATGGAGTAAAAGACACCTTAAAAAATCCTTTTTGTTTCTGCATAAGCTGGATTTCCTTATCCATGATTGGGATAAATTGTTGCTGGCTGCTCTTTGTCATGGTGTTAAAAATCTGGATCACACTTGGTGTTAAAAATCTGGATCACATTTACTGGTTCAGTTTGCCCATTTCTGCCCATTCTTTGAGGCACAGGCAGCTGCTGCCTTATTCTGAACTCAGGCTCAAAGAGAAGTGCAAGCAGTTTCACAGCTTGTGCCAGTTCAGAAGCATTCCCTGGGTCATATAGCCTGAATTAAAAGCCTGCACTTCCTAGGAAAAAAATCTGTGATATTGGTGTGCTTTACCAGAGTCATCTTGTCCTAAATATGTGGAGTGAGACTGTTCCTGAGCAGGCATTAAGGGTATGGTCCCTGCTGTGCCTGACAGTGCCAAAAGGAGGGTCCCTGAGGTGAGTTTGTCCCTGCACTGGTTGTCAGGGACTCTGGGTGCCCATGGACATCATTCAGGCTAAAAAGTCTCTTGTAACTTAACGGGGGTTTGGAGTTAATGACAGTGATACTGCAGAGCAGATTGTTGAGCTGTTCATCTTGCTGTTTATTCTTTTCCCTTTTTCCTCATCCTCCCTCCTCTGTCCCTGCCCTATTTCTGTTTTTCCTTTGTCACTGGAATCTGTGTCATTGTCTTCTAAAAAATGAATATTACAGTTATATTCATTAACACTTTCTGTTTCTAGTTATGTGAAAACATCTGAGAAACTTGGAGAGTGGAATGACAAAGTGACACAGTCTGACTTGTGAGTGCCTCGGGCTCCTCAGCATCACCTCCTTGTTCCTTGCTGCCTTCCCTCATTTGTGCTGCTCCTTGTTCTCCCAGGCATCAGGGCTTGCATGGGAGCTGGAGGCAGGGTGAAGCAGGATTGTTACTTCCAGCATGCCTGGCTTCCAGCTAGAAACATCCCTCAGTTGCAGAGGAGATGAGTAAATGTTACTGCCATCATCTCTGTCATGGTCTTGCAATTGCAAGAGAAAAATTCCAATCAGTTACCAGACCACATTTTGAATAAAAAAACAAAAAATAGAAGGGGACAGAAGGGGACAAAAATGTAGCCACAATTTCCCTTCTGCTGGTAATTAATAGGTTAGTCTGTTGTTTCAGGTGCCTTATTAGTGAACCTCTACCTTTTCTGTGAAACTGTTTTTCTTCTCATCATGAGTGTGGTAGGAATCAGTTTGACTGCTGCCTTTCTGTATGGCCACGTGGGAGAGACGTGGCTGGAGGGGCTTCCCCATAGCTGGAATTTGGGGCTGTGCAACTGCCAGTGTGTTCATGGGCTTCTCAATCTGCTGCATTGGTGTGTGACCCTTTACCAGTGTCAGCACTAGAAATCCATGAATTTTAATCTTGGCTGTGTATCCAAGCAGGTGACAAATGCAGACAAAGAGCATCTGGCTACTTTGGCTTCTGGAATAAATTCTTTAATTATATTAGAGCTCCACTGATATTAGACATGAATCATTGATTCCTGCTGCATAGCTGAACTTAAGGAGCCCTTGAGTGCTTTCTGTGCTGAAGTTTCTTTCCCTTTGTCTTGTATTGAAGGAGATGATTTAGCTAAGAGGAAAACATGAATTGGGAGCATCACATCATTAGGCAAGGTGGCACTGATCTAACTGGGGCAAGTGAATTCTGGGTGATAAGTCCCCTCCTTTGAGCACTCTGTGTTCTGTCTGAGGTGGGAGCAGCCACCTCCTGTAGTGTGTGTGTGTTCTGTACCTCCAGAGTTAGTTGTCACAGCCCTTAAGGTACTGTTTTTGTATAGAGAAACATGATTTTTAAATATTGGAAAAACAAAAGTTTAATTGTTTTGTTCCTGCTGTATTGGTAAAATACAACTTTGGGTGTGGCAATTTGATTTTTTGGCTTTAAGATCAGTTCACTGCTCTGTGCTTTTAATACAGACCAGCAACAGAACGTGTAGGAAGGGAGCAGAAGATGCAAAGCTTTTCATTTCCTGACACCTTTTAAACTGCAGGCTTTGTTTCTTTGTGCTCAGTGTTTGAACATGCTTAAACAAAAGAAACTGGGGCTTAGGTGTCTCCCTGCCTCTCAAACAGTTCATTTCCCTCTGGCTGTACCAGAGAGGCTGAAGCTGTTGTCAGAGCAATAAAGCCTCTGATACTGTAAGTGTAAAGAGTCACTAATAATGTGGAAAGTATCAGAACAAGCATCTGTAGTGAATCTTGGAGCTGTCTCTAACCTCAGTTGTGTTTGTAGATATCTTTCAGCCAGCAGCACACTGGAGGACTGGAATGAAAAATTAACTCAATCAGAAGCGTGAGTGTCTTAACCTTCAGCCTTAACAAATGCTTTCCTCTGCCAGTCTGCTGCCACTAACTGTGCTGTGCCTCTGCTCCCAGTCCTCTGCTTTCACCAGATCTACCTGGACATTTATCTTTCCTAGCTTTTAACTTTTTTAACCCAATAAATGCCTCTGCTGGGAGAGGGAGCTTTTCCTCAGGTCAGTATCCAAGGGATACTCTATAAATGCCTGCCTGGGCTCAGGAACTGGCTGGAACCCCTGGCTAGCTGAGACCTGTGTGCCACATGTTACACCCTCAGCTGAGAAGCTGTGGAATAGCCAGGCTGCCTTTCTTGTTACCCCAACATGCTCTGCAGGGAGCAGGAGCTTTGCTTTCTGCTGTGGTACCTGATGAGAATAGAGCTGTAGTGTCCAGGGCAGCTTCCTGTCATGTTGGGGCCACAAATAGACTCAACCAGCTTAAACCTCACAACTGTTCTACTCCAGTTGTTGAATGCAAATCTCTCTTAGATGTGCCCTTACTAAATGCTTGAAATTAAATTCTCATCTGGACTAAATTATGGAGGGATATTGTGGAAGTTGGCCTTTGTCCTTCTCACTGTGCATTTCCCACAGCATGTAGGGCGATCCCTTGCAGTGCTGGAGTAGGTGCAGGTAGGTTTTGTCATTATTTTCTGAGCTGATTTAACTGGGGAGGTAGGTCTTAGATATGAGCCAGCTTTTCCTGTTCCCTGGGGTGGGTATAAAGTGCAGTCCTTGGAGCTGCCTGGTTATCAGCAGCCTGTGTGCATGCAGGGTTTTCTTCCTAACACGGGTGAAAGAGGAGCAGAGATAAAGTGTAGGAGTAGCAAAAAGAACTTTGAAGTATGCAGGTCTACTTTCAACTGTGTTTTCTAGATTAAGAGGATGTAAACTGTCACCATTTCACTTGCCAAGCAGAGTGACCTTGGTTTTTGTGCTCGCTGTCAGTGGCTGACTCCAGCAGAGTTCAGAGTCCCTCCCTGGGTGTGCCTGCAAGAGCAGAAAGCTTCTGGTTAGATCTGTTTCCTTGTACTTCATAAGCACAGAAATGTGGAGGAAATGTGCTTTTGTGGAGCACTTGGGAGCTGAAGAGCTGTGGCACCTTTGCTTTCCTGCTTGCTTTGGCACTGGACACAGTGACAATTGTGCTGGCAAGGCAGAGACTGAAACAGGGACATGAGGGGGATTGAAACAGCAACATTTCAGAAATCAATCTGAGTTTCTACTTCTTCAAAGTTTAGTGAGTGCAAAAAGTCAAGTTCAAGAAGTCCAAGGGTGAGGTTTCATTCATGTTTTGGGTTTTTTTATGCAAATAATTCATCTTTCCTGTTTCAATGTTGCTCTGCTCTGTAACTAACAAGGCTCTTGAGTGAGCTGGGAATGGACCTGACTCCTGACCTTATGGTGCTTTTGCTTGCTGTGGAATTTCCTGGTGTTTGCCATTCCTGGCCACAGACTTTCCCTCTGCAAGCAGTACATAAACAGGGGAAAACCCACCCCAGTCTGTTCCTAGAGCCAGTTTCACTGTAAGCAGAATGTGAGGTGACTTACACAGTTTGTGTCTTTAGCCAGACAGCTCAAATGGTGATTGCTGGGTGAAAGCAAGCGAGAGGAAGCTGGTGTTAATGGATAAAGGAGGATTTGAGGGTGCAGATTTCACTCCTTCCTGTCAGGGTTTATAGGGGAGGGGTGCAGTGAAATGTTTGAATACCACAGGATGAACAGCACAGGGCAGAGATCATCTCTGCAGCTTCTGCTGCAGCCAATTGCCTGTGAGTAAAGTGGGGTATTAGCCAGAGCTTGTATTTATTACTCCCAGATTTGGATTATTCCTTTGTGCTTTGTGCTGGGGCTAAGAGAAGAGAGTGCTTGTGAATTTACACCCATGGAAAACCAGGCTGTGGCACTTGCAGGAGAAGAGTTGCAGCTTCTAGGTCAGGGCTGGGTGTAGTTAAGTTGCATTAAAGCCTTGTATAAGCTGATCCCTTGCTGTCACAGCTGCAGCTGTGCATGTGTGTGGTGGCAGTTCTGGGTTACAGAGCTGCTCATCTCCCTGTGCTTCCCTGGCTCTGCCTGGCAGCACTGAGGTGTGTACGTGTGTGTGGGAGCTGTGGGTGCAGGACTAGGCTGGCCACCTGATCCAGCTGCTGCTTTTTTGTGCTTCCAAGTTTATATTTCATCCAGATTGTTGCCTTGATCTAGATTGCTGTGCCAGCACAAGCAGTTGTGCTGGAAGGAGCACACTGAGGCAGAAGCAGCAGCACCCAAGTGCTTGTTCTTTGGTTATATTAAAAATTCTGCTGTCAGGTGTGGAAAACATGATTAAAAAACTGTCTGGCCTGCTGAAGCTGGAATGGTACCTGGAATTGTACCTGGAATTTTGCAGTGTGAATGGCATGATGGTGTCTTTTAAGGCTGTAAATCATTCCTCAGTGCTGAGCTCTGAGTGCCAAGCAGAACTAGAGTCAGCACTGCATACTTTGGTGAGCACGAGGTCTTCAATACTTGTTAGGCAGCTGTAAATCAAACCCCATGACAGGGCTCAGCCAGGGAGGAGCCTGGCTGCTGAGGGCAGGGCTTGAGATCCTCCTCAAACACACTGGTTGCCATAGGAAGGCAATCCTTGTATGAGATCAAGCAGCCTTGGTGCTGATCAGTTCACTCCTGAATTGTGCTGAGGTGCAGAAAATTGTGCTGTGCAGAGGCAGTGTTGAGGCCTTGCTGTTGGGCTATGCTCAGGTTCTTCTGGAGCTCTTGACTTCAAGAAGAATTGGTCTGAAAAAGGGAATTACAGGAATTATAGGAGTTACAGGAATTCTCTCTGAGAAGCAGGAAGAAGGAAGGAAAAGTTGATGCAGTTTTGCCCTGTTCTGCCTAAGTCTCATGTGTATTCGTGATTCAGAAATACTTGGCTGTGGTATTAAAAAAAATAACAAAACCCCACATGTTGTAATTGGAATTGCTCAAATCCAGTTCTGGTGCTGTGGTGCTGTCCATGCACTTCTGCCTGGAGAGAAGGAGATGTGAGTAAGTCATCTGTCACCATGGTGTTTGTAGCCAGGGCAGCTCAGGCATGAGAGAACATTAGGCTGTTTATAAAGCCCTCCTCCTAAATGTTCTCACCAGGCAAAAAAATAATCTCAAACTGAAATATTTGGAATAAGAAAAGTGTAAAATGTTGTTTTCCAGCTTGAGTCTTTTCTTTGTAGTCTGAAGAATGACATAAATCTAGATGTTAATCATCAACTGTAGAATAGTTTAGAGAGAATGAATTAATGAAAGTGACACAGAGAATCTTTGTTCCTGAGATTAGTCTCATCTGCAGGAAACAAAGGTTCTCAAGTGTCTCCAGCTCAGGTATAAACTCAAATAATCAGCTGAAAAATAAAAGCTGTCAGACTTTTTACCTATTGTGGTTAATGGTAACTGATAGGAAACTTCTCTACTAATTTATTTCTAAACTGCTGCTGTAGAGCTAATGCTGATTCCTGCATTTCTTTTCTATACGATGATAATGGTCTTGCTTCTTGCCTCTGTCCTCCAAAACATAACTCCACATCAAGTGCTATGGCTCCCTCAAGGCTGAAAGGATAGTTTGGAATAGGTTCCTAGATTTATTTATCCAGAACATGAAAAGATGTTTGCAGAGCAATTAGGCTGCAGTGCTGAGGTGTTAGAGCTTCCATGTGGAAAATTGGTTTTGCTTTGGTTTTTAGCAAATATTTGTTAGATTTAAGAATATGTGGTCAAAAGTAAAAGGTGAGGAAAGGTTAATGAAAGGTTAATTCTACGCTTGCTGCTTTTGTAAAACTTCAAGTATTTGAATGTATGGAAGTGGCTCTTTCAGTGGAGTCAGTGCAGCTCACTAACCCAGCTTCTTTCCTTTAATATGGGGTCCTTTTACAATATGGGGGGACACTTTTGGATCCAGCTTGTTAGTTCAATTTGTGATTCTTTTTTCCATGTAGTTATAAGAAGACCCAGGAAACCCTTTCCCAGGCAGGACAGAAGACTTCAGCAGCCCTTTCCAATGTAGGTTCTGTTATCAGCAGGAAGCTTGGTGACATGAGGTAAGATTTCTGCTTTGCACTCCAGGGCTTTGATCTTGGTTTCAAACAGGAATGGGAATTCAGACAATAACTAGGCTTTCTTCCATTTTTCTGCTTAGTTGGCAGCACGTTGCTGTTGATGGACTGCCACCTTCTGTGTGGCCCTGTGCATTGTAGCTCAGGACAGATTGAACTCTTTTTGAAGACTTACTGAGGGGATAAGCCTGTTCTAAGGCATTTAAGTTTGGTAGGGTTTAGGAGAGCTGACCAAACTTTTTCAGCAGCTTTTCCCCTTTTACCATCATGTGGATTCACTGCAGCTTTTATGTCATATGTAAGAAATTAGAATTAAAATTTCCCTTTTAGATTATGGGGGTATGTTTTCTCAGTGTAGCTGCTTTGGATTAGAGAGGGGTCATCCCTCCTGTGCTCTGTTATGATTAAAAACAAAAAGGGAAAACTCTGTTTGCTGCATTCCATGTGGTTTCAAGCCCTGGGTGTTGACATTCCATGGAGAAGGGCAGCATGTCTTCCAGGCACAGTTATTTAATGTTGGTTGGAAAATATCAATTGATTCAGAAGATTATGACAACATTAACATATTTTTCTGTGGTTGGGGTTATCTCCATTCCCTAAGTAGATGACCACTGAAATAATTGCAAGTTTAAACCTCTCCAAACTGGTAAGGGGGACAAGTTCTCCTGGCTGAGGTTCTTGCCCTGAGAGATTCTCAGCTGTGCAAAGCCCAAGGTTAGAATTGGTGATTTACCTGCTCCTCAGGCAAACTTAAAGCTAAAGATTAAAGATTTAAACTAAAGATTTCTACAGAACTTTAAGCTAAAGATTTCTTCCCCACTGATGGTAACATCCACATTTTTCATGCAGAATCCCTTGACCATGTTTTTCTTGGATTTGAGAGCTAATTCTAGGTTACTGAGAGCCTGTCTGGGTTACTAAGGAAGGATTTTTAGAGCTTGTATTTAACCTGCTGTCTCAGACCTTGGATTGAATGGGTAGCTGTCATTCTTTGTAGGGAATTTCCTATTCCACTGTGGCCGGGAGTATCTGAGTGGTAAGAACGTGTTGGCCTCTGATCACATAGTCCTGATTTATTCTGGTTCTGTCCTCAGTGAGTTAGTTACTGTGTTCCTGGAGGGTGTTTTTTGGTGTTTTCAGAAGCTCACATCACAATTTGGCAGAGGACTAGCTGGCTTCCTACCCTTTCCAGCATTCAAGTTGTAACTTTTCTTTCCTGGAAACTCCCTAGTCTGATGGAAAAAGAGACTTTCATGTAATGACAGGAGATTACAGATACTGGCACAAGATGTGGTGGGAATACATTATGCCAAACTGATAAATGAACTTGAGGCCTGGTTTCTGCAGTCTGACTGGGCTATTGCAGCAAAGGAATGGGAACTGTGCTTTTTTTGGGACCACAGGGGGAACTCCTGAACTGGGGTTGCCTCAGGCAGAAGCTGTTGGGACAGGCTTGGTCCTGCCTGTTGTTTTTGAGCTGGGAGAATGCAGGTCATGCAGCTGCTGAAGTGCTTGTGCCATGCCAGGAGCAGGTGATGGAGGGAGGGGATGCTGGGGTGCTTTCCTGATGGCAGAGCTGGCCTGGCACAGTCACTGTCACAGCTGGCCCAGGCGCGTGCCAGGCCTTGGCAGCAATGGTTTTTCTCAGCTTCAACATCTGCATTCCTTTTTATAGCTAATACCTTGGGTGAGGTGTTATGAAATATAGGCAGCCTCTGTTTTTATCATTTGGGAATCCCTGCCAAAGTTATTTCAGCAGAATTTGTATATGTGGCCCTGCAGGGGAACACAGTAATAATTTTTTTCTGTAAGACTTTCAGTTTTTCTCTGCATATATAAACAGACTTCTATCTCCTGTGCTGCATCCAAGTGTTCCTTTTTCTGATACCGAAGAAGGTTTAACTCTGAGCATAAGGTTTTGCAGGAGCTGTCCCACTTTTCACCCTTGCCAGGTGAACTCTGGTGTTCTGGGATGTGATCAGAGCTGACAAGGAGTGAAGTCTGTTGTATTGCTGTGATCACTGCTCTGAACCAGTGGGATGATCTCTGTTCCCAGAGAATCTCTCTTACAGGGCTCGTAGCCTACGCTGACCTCCATTACTGTACTCTGGTTTTTTCCTTCTTACACTACAAATTCACTTGTAAAGCGAGTTTATTTTCCAGCACTGGAAGTGTTGAGATAACAGAGGGGATTTCCTTGTTTAGTCAGCCTTCACTGGCTGATAAATACAAGGAAGGCCTGATGGATGGGACAGAGCCTCCAATACACCCAGGGTGTGGGCCTAATTCCATTAAAAATGCTTGGGCCAAATTGTTTTTAAATACAAGTAATATGTTAAATCTTTAGACATGCTGTATTCTGATCAAAATAATTTTGATGTGTGGATTGTAACCTTGGGAAGTTAATGCTGTAACTGTGTGCTCACTGCATTAATGCTCGACTGGATTGCTCTGAGGAGAGGAAATGTATTTAGTGGGTGGGATTTTTTCAAATCTTGGCCTGTTCAGATGTCTCTGTTATCTCCACCTACAGTTAAAAAGTAAATTGGCTTTTAGACATTCTGTTCCTGCATTTTACTGATGCCAGTAAACTGCAAAATTGGAAGTGTTTCCTTTTTGTTGCTTTGTGGGTTTGTGTCCACCTGTGCACTTGGTGGTGTCTGGTGAAGTTTGCTGCTGTACATAATGCTACGAGCAAATTCATTGTGAAACGTTAGCCTGAACCCAAAGTGCCTGCAGATTCTGGAATTTATGTAAACTTTCAATCCTTATGGAAGGAGGAGAAGGGTTACTGCTAGGTCCAGGCCAAGATACTGAACAAGGAACCAGTGCTTGTGGTATTCTGTATGGAGCAGCATGGTGCATGGATGTGTTGTCTGTGTTGTTCTCCTTTAAGCAAGAGTAAGTAGAAGGTTAATTTATTTCACATGCAAAGGCAGCATTTCAAGGCATCTGCCCTGCCAAAAAGAGCTGACTGGGATATATGGGGAAATGAAACCACAGAGCCCAACATCTTCACTCTGGCTGTCAGGAAAAGCCCTTGTACTCATTGCCAAGTACTTCACATCCAGCTTGCCATGACTGCTTCCTACTGCAGAAGAATTATATTTAAGTGGAATAAAACACGGCTCTGGCAGGAGAAGCTCCTTTAGAGCATCTTAGTAATCTTCCTAATAGAAGTAGGAAACCTCAGTCTGTTGTTTCAGACTGCTGAGATGCTACTGCACTGCAAAGTCCCATCCTGAAAATGGGCAACCAAGTTACAGGGTAAACATGATACCTTTAATCTTCTCTTTTAATAACCTGCAGTGCATTTGTTCTCTGAACTGTAACTTTGAGATTTGCAGGCTTGGCAAGATGAAGTGCAGGTATCCATTGCAGGTTGCCCTTACTCAAGTCCTCACCAGAAGTCTGAGCAATGCTGTCTTTGTATGAGGGATCACAGGGGGAAATGGGGAAGGAGGTATCTCTACCAGTATAGCTGGTGCTTGGTAATACCTTCAGTTTAGAAAAAAATGCTTAAAAAAACATGTGAAAGCAATAGATGGGGGTAGGTAAAATGTTTTGGTTTTCTGTTGCACGTCTGCTCCTTCCCCTCCCCAGCTGGGTTCTAAGTTGATGTAGGTGCTGTTATTGCTCTTTGAGAAACATTTTAGCTTGTCTGGAGTTAATGAAAAGCATTTCTTTTGTTTGCTCTTGTGATTTATTTTGAGAGGCTTCCTCCTTGATAGTTGACTTTGCTATCCCATGATTCTGTGACCGTGTCCCTGCATTTGTTGTTTATCTCTGTGCAAGTTTCTGACCATTCCTTCCTTTTTCTCTCTGCTGCCCGTGGCCTCTCCCAGGGCTCACTCCATCTCACATTCCCTTAGGTAAGATACGCTTCAAGGCTCTAAAAGAGCATTTGTTTCTGTGCCAGGCCCTTGCAGACCTTAAAGGGGAAGCTGGTTATTTAAGCCTTGCCTAAACTTTTGACACAGATTGAGAAATCTACCACAAACCAATGCCCTGGCATTGACTTTTGTATCACAGTTGCAGTTAAATACTGGCTATCCTGTGTCTGGGGAACTAAACTCAGGGCTGCAGCTGTTAAATAAGGGGAGACAGGGCTGGCTCCTACCCCTTGGGCTGCCCACAGCAACCTGTGTGTGGACAGTGAGTGTGGGGTTCGGCTGCTTTTGCACGGTGTCACATTGTTGTTAACTTTTTCCTCCTTGTCCCAAACGCTTCCGAGCAGCGGCTACTCCATCCGCCACTCGATAAGTATGCCAGCCATGAGGTAATGTAGCACCTGCCTGTGTCTCCTGAGTGGGGCTGGGGGGAGCAGCTGCCTCCATCACTGCTGGGGAGTTTGTTCTGACTGGCACAACCAGCTCCTTCCTCGAGCAGGCCCCTCTCTGAGCATGGATTAAGCACGGCCTGCAGTTTGACTGTTTAAAGGGTTTTTTAATATATCTTGGGGTCATTAGCACCTGTCTTTTATTGGACTAAGTGAAGTGTTGCACCTGTATCAAAGTCTGGTTGAAGCTTGCAGCTTTCAGAGGCCCCTGAAGGGCAGGATTACAGTTCTGCCACAATGTATGGCACAGCCATTGCTGACACTGAGGTGAATCCTAACAGGAACCCTCTCCTCAGCCTTCCCTTAGCTGGTGATCTCCTTGCAGGAGGAATGATTGCCAGGGCTGGACAAGCCCACAGAACTGTGTTCATCCTCTTTCCAGATCAGCAGAGGTTGTTCTATGGCTGCAAATCTAAAGCAATGCCTTGGAACAAAAATAACTGAGATGAGGCGAGTCATCTCCCAGCGCTCCCGCAGCCTGGCCCGGGGGAGCAGCTCGATGAGTAATTGCCTGGTCTGGATGCTCAGTGCAGAGCACTCCCTGAAATCCTTTGCCAGCCAAGCAGCTTGTTGGGTTGTCAAACAGCTGACCTGGTTTTCTTTGCTAGAAATATGAAATGCTCTGATTAATTTATTAAGCTGTGATTTTTGTGAGCATTTCCTGATGCAAATGATCACCCCTGTAGAAATAAAACTGCTGATAGGTGCAGGTACACGGCCCCTTCCCCTTCCTCTCCATGGGATGTGATACAGGAAAATGAAGCCTTTGTTTTAAGCTTCCTCAACTTTCCCTTTCCACTATTTAAATCAAAATGTTTTTAGTTGGAAGTTTTTTAGAGCTAAGAGCTGTTTTCTTCTCTACTTAAATGGGCCTTGATTCCCCAGTAAACCAGGACTTGTTTCCCTCAACATTTTAGCTTGAGCAATTGAGTGGACTGCATGTGGTATAAATGTTTTCCTTCAGAGTTTGGATGTGGTGTTCATGCCTAATGTGCCTGAGAGATTTGTGCCAAGGGCTGTGAGGAGCTGGAAGTGCTCTGGGTGATGGTGTCACTGCAGGGGAATGGCCACAGAGCCCAGTCACACCAAGCCATTTGATATGGTTAAGACCTAACTTGTCTTGATTTGTTGTTTTTTTTCTCCCCTCTTCTTTCTTCAAGGAATTCTGCAACCTTCAAGTCCTTTGAAGATAGAGTTGGGACCATAAAGGTAACAGTCTGCTTTGTCTTGTAAACACAGAGAGTGAAGCCTTGTGCAGAAACTTTAATTTCTGCAATGTTTTTCTTGTAGACTAGTATTCGGGCAAATGGCCTCTCAGATATGTGAAGTCTTGGCTACAGTAGGTGACCTCGACAAGGGGGAATTGACTTGGTATTCCCAGTGCTGCTTTCTTGGTGTCCTCACTCTCTTCTCTCCTTCCAGTCCCGCGTGGTGGGCAGCAGGGAAAACAGCACTGACGGCCTGCACTCCCCCTCTGGAGCTGGGGACAAGCCTCCACAAGACAACGCTCCCTTCTAGGCCTGGATGTGGCTTTGCACAGCTGTGCACAACTGGAAGAGCCCCCTCCCTCCCAAACCTTCACCACAGCAACAACAACATGCCAATCCAAGAAGGGGCTGAGAGCCAGTCTGGAGAGATCCATCCTTCATTCATAGACACTGCTGCTGGATCCAAGTCAAATAAAGAGAATGCAAAGTTTTGTACACAAATAATATTTTACACTAAAGTTTGTAGATTAAATGTATCACTGCTGTCCTTTTGGGAGAGCGTGTAAGCTGGAGTTTCCTTAAAGTAGCTCAGAAATGCCACTGCTGTGGTTGAAAACAGTTTTCCTTTGTCTGACATGGCTTGGAGCAGATACATGGCCCTGAGCAGCAGAGGAGGGCAGTAACTAGAGAAGCCAAGTGCATGGGCACCTTAGCTTCAGCTTCTGGCTCTGTTCTCTGTGTGGGCTACTCTGGGAGCTCCCAGGCTTCTCCTGTTACTGTTTTCTCTGGCTCTCATTGGAGCTGTTGGGTAGATGGGGTAAACAGTTGGGGTTTTTTCTGGGCTCCTAAAAGGTAAACTTCACTTAGCAGCTGCCTCGTTGTTACACTAATGCTCTAGCTTTAACAAAACTAAGAATCTTTATTTTTAAATGCAATGAACTTTAAAGAAATAAAGCGTAAAAACAAACAAACAAAAAAAAGCTTTCGCATATTAGGGCAAAGCTCCCTTGGACTCTGAAGCTGAACTGCAAGCCTTACATCACTTATGCTTTACTTGTTTATGATTTATTTTCTGTAGAGGAAACTGCAAGGGTTCTAAAGCTGGTTGTTGAGCACTGGAGTTTTGCATCATGCAGTCATAGCAGCATGTTTATAAAGCCAGCTCTTGTGTTAAATTCAGTGGTGCACTCTGTTTCCCGAGTGTATGAAACTTGCTTCTCCCTTCTCAGCTTATCCCTTCATTCTTGGAGGAGGAATTTCTGAAGGCTGGAATATGGATACCATTGGAGGGACTCTGCTCTGCTCTCTGAGGGCTCCTCCAGCTGGTACATCTGGCTGTGACTGGATGGGTTTCTCAGTTGAAAGCCCCAGCTCTAATTTTAGTTTACAAAACTGGCAGAGAGTCATGGAGCTCACCCAGTCCCTCCAGGGGCTGGATGTTTTGCTCTTTTGATGTCCAACTTCATTGCTCAGGAGCTGACAAATTCCAAGTTTTCTCCTAGAGGCCTGATCTTATTCTAGGCAAGGTGCCTCCACGTAGAAATACCTAGAGTGAGCAATTCTGTGCCTTAGAGGCGAAGTGGGACTTACTCAGGTCTTTAAACTTATGTACATATCTGGGTAGTTTTAGTGGTTAATCACCCTGGAGGGACTGAACTTCCTCTGACCCTTTAGAGAAGCAAGTTTTGACACTGATTTGATAAATCTCCATTTCCCCCACCCCTGCTCCTCTCCCTCTGCAGATCTGGGGATGTGGGATGAGATGTTAGTGGGCAGATGTACTAGGCCATAGGTGGAGTGTAGAGTGTCGTTCACGGGCACTCCTCACTTGACTGGAACTGTGAGGAACAGAGCCAGTGAAATGGGGACTGCAGGAGTTTGGGTATGGAACTGTTTCTCTTTAAGATAAAGACTGAGGAAATGTGTCAATAAAGAATTCCTTTGGGAGAAAATGGGGTGAATGTCTTTGTCTTGTTCTAACAGCACTGAAATCCTCTCTTGAGTGGTTGTTATGAACTCATGAGGTAAATACCAACTACTGCAGCAGCCTGAGGCAAGAAGCAAGTGAAATATTCCATCATATCCCTCTGGCTTATCTGCTGGCTCTTTGGGTGCTCTCTCATGAAGGAATGTGCTAAATAATATTTACAATCTGATGTTTCCTTTCCAAGATGCTGGACACTGTTCCCAAGCTGTTTCCTCTGGGCTGGGGAGCTGCAAACTCCATGGCCAGTGCTGGAGGTGAATTCCAGACTTCCTCATGCCCTTTTCCTGAGCTGGGAGCATGGAGCTGCAGTCCCAGCAGTAACCTTGGCAGGGGGAGTTGAAGCTGGAGAAATTTCTAATATGGAAAAGCTGCAGCTGGGGTGCTGGCATGGCCTGACAGTGTGGTACCTCAGGGAATCAGTCACCTCCATGGAAGCTCTGGCACTCAAACAGCACAGCACAGGGGAGTTGTGGATGCGTGGCTGGAGCTGCTGTCTCCAAGTTTAAAAGGGAAGTTCAGAGCAAATAGGTTGTGGAGAGGCCAGCAGAGATCCTCAGTGTGCTGTTTGCACAGGAAGGATGCCCAGCTAGGCTTGGTACATCTCCTTGGTGATGAGGGTTTGGTTTTAGATTTGTGGGGTTTGGGTGTTTGTTTTGAAGGTTGGGGATGTTTTTCCTACATGACTTCATTAGGTAAAACTACATCTCTCCAAGTGGGGCTGAGGACAGACAGGTTGGTGTGAGACCTGGAGGAGAGATGCTGCTGGGAGCACCCAGGCTGAGGTGAGGGCAGATGGCTCCATCCCACAAAGCAGATAAACAGCAGAATCAAAAGGTAAGTAACTGCAAAAAGCAGGAGGGAGCCACTTTTCCCTCCTGGCACCATGTCTGAACCCTCAGCCAAAACCACAGCAAGTGTTTCTTAAGGAATTTGAGATTTATGGTCTGAGAGGGGTTGCACAACCACTCCAGCAGCCTGTGCTCATCCTGGCTGAGCGGGCAGTGTCCAGAGCCAAGCTGCCAGCCTGGGCTCACTTGCTGCACCCCCGTGGGTGCTGGGTGGGCTCAGCATCTCCTCTTGGGTGCAGACTCTGTGCAAGATCCAAGGTCAGTGCTGGGGAGCCTCACAAGTGGCTGGTGTTTTGGACAGGGAAAGCTGCAGAAGCTGGGCTGGGCATGGAGCTGAAGCAAGGAGATGGTGTGGGTGTGTGATTCATGGTGATGACTCTGTTGGCAAATAGGATCCATCATCATTCATTTCTTTAAAACGTGAGTCAGAGGCAGCAGACGGGAAAGGCCATTAGAGCCTCACGGAGAAGCCACACAGCAGCAGGAGTGATGGGAGGGATAACTGGAACCAGTGTTCCTGAGGTCACCACCCCAGCCACACCTGCTCCAGGACGCACTGGATGGGTGGAAATTGTGTTTTTACCTAACACCGGGAAATAGCCGTGTTTCCCGGGAAACAGCCAGGAAACTTGACCGACTGGGAAAAACAGGCTCATGAGCTTAAATACTTCGTTTGTCCTGATTGTAAGGACTCGTTTTCCTTAAAGGGAACCGGCTCTGCACTGAGCTCCTGAGGGCGCTGCGGGGCTGGGTGGGGTGGCAGGATGGGATGGGATGCTCGGAAGGTGCTGTCCAGGCACGCTGCGGGTCGCTGTGCGGGCACGGGCTGAGTGACAGCGCCCTGAACCCTCAGCCTGCAGCACACGGGTGATGTCCTGGCCGTGTTCCGTGCGCTGCTGCATCCCGGACCTCCGGCTCCTCCACTGTCCTGCAGCCCCGTGCCTCTGTCCCCAGCCCCGCAGATCCCCGTGTCACAGCCCCCGACCCAGCGCTCCCCTGTGCCACGGTCACCGGCTCCTGTGGGGAGCTGCAGCCCTGGCCTCGCTGATCCCTGTGCCGCAGCCGCCAGCCCCACTGCAGATCCCGATCCCTGTGCCACAGTCAGCGGCTGCCGTGATGGATGCAGCCCCCGCCCCCTGTACCGCAGTCCCCGGTCCCATCGTGTCACTGTCCCTACCCGGCCAAGGAGGCAGTAGGTGAAAGATCATGAGAAACTCACACCAGTATCGCTCCCTGGTGGTCTAGTGGTTAGGATTCGGCGCTCTCACCGCCGCGGCCCGGGTTCGATTCCCGGTCAGGGAAGTTCCGTTTTTGCCGCGTTCTCCTCCCGCTTTTCCCGCTCCCGTCCCCGCCCCCTCCGTTCCCATCGGGATCCCCGCGCGCGCTCCCGGCGCTGCGGCCGCGTGCCCCCGCGCGCGGGCACGGCGGGGGCGCTGCGTGTCGGGGACGCGCATGCGCAGTGCGCCGGCGCCGCCCCCTCCCGTGGCCGGGTCCCGGTCGGTGTCTGGCGGCGGCGGCGGCACCGGCGCTGAGGACGGAGCGCGCGCGCCGCCGCGACCGGGCCCCGCGCGAGGCCCCCGAGGAGCCGCCCTCGCCCCGCGGGGCCGCCCCCGCCCGCCCGGGGCTGTGCGGCCCCCGCCCGCCCGCCCGCGGGCCGCAGGTGAGCGCGGCGGGGCCGGGCCGCGGGCGGAGGCCAAGATGGAGCTGGTGGCGGTGGCGGGGGGGGGGCGCGGCGAGGCGAGGCGGGAGGACCGGGGGAAGGTGGGGTTGTGCCCGCCTGGATCTTCCTGCCCGCCGGTATCTCCCTGCCCGGGGGCATCGCCCGCCGAGCATCCCCGCCCCGGGAGCCCCCCCGGCCCGGGAGCCCCCGCCCCGCTCCCCGGTGCCGGTGCGGGGCCCGCCCCCCCCCGCTCCTCGGAGCAGGGGAAAGAGCCCCGAACAAAAGGCCTGGGAAGGTGAATTCCAAATGAAAGTCATCTCTGTGTGTGGGAGCCGTGAATCACTCCGGCTCGCTCCAGAAGCCGGGGTGATTTTCCTTTCCCTTTCCTTACGTTATCCTGCTTAATTTTTATCGGAATAATTAGCAGCCGCTCGGCTGATGAGGTGCTTAATGAATGACGTACCGGCGGCGGGAAGCAAATCCAGCCTTTATAACGTGAAACTTGCAAAGGCAGCATATTTCTGTTTATTCGTGCAGTGTCTTCTGGCTCTCAAATTAAGAATTCCGGTCAGGTAATTCTGGAGATACGGAATGGACCGAACGAGACAGCGGATTCCCTGATAGCGCCTCGCTGCCGCTTTTGTGCTGTATCAATACCTGCCTGCTCCACACCGGTGACACAAAGCCTTGAGGTTATTAGTGGAGTGTGGGCACTGATGGAGCCCGTGCTCCCTGGGGAGCAAGGTGACGGCCATCCTGTCTGACATAAGAAGGAAATCCAAAGGGTTTTATCTTTTCTAGGTTTGTTTTCATCGGGGTGTTGATTTTTGTGCACTGTGAGACATTGCTGCTGAGCTGTCTGTGCTGCTGTAAGGCTTAAAAAAAAAAAAAGGCCATAAATCTTCTGCATCATCTCAGACCGGTGTGAAATAATCGAATTCTCCTTGCTGATGTTTGCCTCGTGCCAGCTTATCACCAGGAAAAGGAAATGCTGTGTGTGTGTGCTTAAATACTGTGTTTGTCTGCTGCTTTTGAAGCAAAAACTTGCAGGCCGCAGTCACCCAGTGGCTGAGCAGTGGTGGTTCACCCATTTCTCTGGGTAAATTAAGCTCTCCAAAGTATGCAGAGCTGCAAGGATTTCCTTTGGAAATGCGTCAGGATTGGACCTATTTAAATTCTTGAATTGTAGCAGCCTCCTTGAAGTGGAATTTATTCTTTTGACTGCAATTTCATTAGAGGCGTTTTCAGCTTCTCAGGCATCTGTTGGTTTCAGGTTGCCTAGGATCAGTGTTTGCATTTTTGTTTGCTTTTGGTAGAATATGATAGAATCCTAATCTGACTAAGGGATCCTGAGAAATAGATGCCAAATTAATTTGCTTTAATGAATTAGTTCTAATAAATCAAGTATGCTGTGTGCTGGGAGGGAGACAAGAAGGGAAACAGAAGCTGGAGTGGAAGAGAAATTGACATTAATATATAGAGTGTGAGATGAAAAGAAGTTTATTTTTATTGAGCAGCTTCCTGTGGTTTTCTCGCCATGCTCTAAGGGCTTTGGAGAAATTCGTCATGTTGCTGGCAGTGCAGAATCTGCTTTGTGGAGAACTCAGGCTTTGGAGATGGGATTTTCAGCCAAACAGCTTTTTGGAAGCATAGATAAAATACTTCTCTCCCTCCCTCATTTATTTTGTCTTAGAGATTGTCCACAGTGTTTAAATGAAAGGGGAGATGCTGCAACATGGTCGTGTTCCTGCTAAATTTTGGATGTGTTGCATTGATAAATTGCAGGCTGGAGGCTCAAGTGGAAGATTCCCCTCCTTCCCAGAGTGGCTTTGTGCTATATTTAACCATCTTTTATTAGTGAGCGCCTGAAAAAAGTAATGTTTTGTAGCGTATGTTGGCTCCTGGTGTAGACCATAGTTGGTGTTGATTATTCCCAGGATATATAAACACTGTTTCAGTGTTTCCCAGTGCCCAGGGACCCTGTTTGCAGTGGGTTGTAGGCAGCTGGTGTGCTTTGTGGCTGAGGTGGCACCATCACTGCCCTGGCTGCAGCGGGGAAGTTGCCCAGGATGGCTGGAGCCTGCCAGAGGTTTGTTGAGCTGCAGGTGATGGGAGCAGGGCTTGGAATGCAGCTGGGCATGGACAAGCTTCTCACAGCCTGGGGAGGCAGCGAGGGAGGCTGGATCCTCATACTTTGGAAACATGGAGCAGTACCAGAGTGTGGCTTAAGAACTTTGATGCTGGAGGGAATCCAGAGGAGGCCATGAAGGTGCTCCCAGGGCTGGAGCAGCTCTGCTGTGGAGAGAGTTGGGGTCTTCTCTGGAGAAGAGAAGGCTCCAGTACTGAAGTGACTCCAGCCCATGGAGTGACAGGACAAGGAGGAATGGCTTCACCGACAGGGGACAGGGTTAGATTGGATATTGGGAAGAATTCTTCCCTGTGAGGATGGTGAGGCTCTGGCACAGGTTGCCCAGAGAAGCTGTGGCTGCTCCATCCCTGAAGTGTTCAAGGCCAGACTGGATTGGAGCAGCCTGGCTTTGTGGAAGGTGTCCTGGCCCATGGCAGGGGAGTGGAACTAAATCATCTGCAAGGTCCCTTCCAAACCAAAGCAGTCTGGGATTCCAACAGCACAAGAGTTGATGTTGAGATCCCTGCCCTCCCAGGTTCTGTGTTTGGCAGGTGGTGATTGTCAGCACTGATGCTGTTATTCAGTGTAGTTCTGTCATGGTGAGCTTCAAGAAGGATTTTTGTCTGTTGAGCAGTGTGATAGGGAGTATGAAATGGGAACCTAACTGGATTACTTAAGAAATCATGGTCTAGGTTAAATATAAAACTGCTGTTCAAACTTTATGTTTTGAATTTATGAACTCAGTTGCCAGAATATCCTCCCTGGGAAAGCAGGCACAACTGAAGGGCCTTCAGCAAATCCTCTCTATCCACTGAACAACTTGACTTAGAACAACAGTGCTGTAACTGCCTCTGATATTTGCCGTATTTCCCTCTTTTATCAGTTTGCCAGTTTGCAATATTTTTATAAGTATTGTTAATTTTAATAACCAGATCAAAATATTTTTCAGTATGTCTGGAAATAGGTTGCCAGAACTTTTCTGCAGAGCTTATGCCCAGACTGAGCACTCCAGTACCTCCCCAGAGCATGCAAACTGGCATCTGCTGGCACCTTCACTGCTCTCCTGTCAAACCACAAACAGGGATTCATTTAAGGTAGTTTTACTACATTGGCTGATTTCCCTCACAGTTTGCTCTTGAGCTGTGCAAGTCCTCTTTGTTTGGCTTTGCCTCTGCCTGGGAAGATGAGGATCTTCTGTTGCTCTCCACTGGCCTGAGGAGAAGTATGTTTTCCAGGAGCAGGAGTGTGCAGCTTGGGGTTCTGTGAGGTGCCCCCACCTTCTCAGCAGATGGCACAGAGTCCTGCAATGAGCCTGTCCCCTGTCTCAGGTGTGCCCACCTGGGCCTTGGGACAGCTGGGCCATGGCAGAATCCAGAGGGAGGGATGAGGAGCATCACAACATCACCAGTGTGAAGGATTGCACTGTTTCCTTTCACCTGAAGAAGTTGTTTTCCAGGTGCTCTGATAATTGAAGTAGTTTGAATTAAGCAGTACTGGTGCTCTGTGGTGATGGTGGTTGATTAACCAGTGGCTGCTTTCAATCTTGAAAGAAAGGAGTTTGAATGTTGTGATATCTTAGGATTTCCTTAGAGGCTCAGTTGAAATATTGTCTTAATCAATAAAAACATACAAAGCACAGTGGTTGGAAAGTGCATGTTTTACCTTCAGAGGCACTTTGCTTCCTACTTCAGGCCATGCAAACTGATAGAAAGACCTGTGTTCCAGAAGGTGCATCAAGATTGCTTAAATGTTTTTTATAAAGTGATGCTAGCCAATAAAAAGGCTTACAATTTTTTTTCTGCATAGAATAGTTAATTCTAATTAGTGGCATTAATTGTAGGGTTTAATGCATTGTTGATACATTTTTTTTTAATTGGGAGAACACGAATAAGATTGTTTTATCATACATTAAAATTTCTTATGTCCTGGCAACTGCTTCTAATTCCTCTTACTTTGTATCTGCATTGCACTGAAATGTGCCTTTTTAAAGCCTTTTTCTGCCTCTTTCATTAATGGTGAAATGTTTTCAGTGCCAGTGTGTTGTAGGGCCAAATTCAGTAAAATCCAAGTGCTTTTTTCCTCTGGGTGCAAGTTTCTCATCTTCTTGTGCAAGTATTGGAAGGAGAAAATGGAAGGTTTGTGGTGCACAGAGGTGCAAACAGAATGAGTCCTCTAGGCCCAAGTTAAATTAGCAGCTGCCATCTCCTCTTTCATAATCTGCTCAAGGGTTTTGTAAATGAGAATAGAGTTTCTCAGTGAAAGATTGGGGCTCTTTATTTGTTTTATTTTTAATATACTTCAATGCCATCATCTAAAATTTGTTGGGCAAGTGGTTGAAGAAACAAAAATGTGGCGGTGTTTGGTTACCTGTTACCCAAGCATCACTAAGGAACCTTTTTTTCTGTTTTGTGACATAAGTCTGCATTCATTAACTGGTATTTCTGTGGTGGTGGCTTCTGACCAGTGGATGATGCAAGTAAACAGTTCAGTGGATCTGGTTGCAATGACAGGCAGTATCTAATACCAGTGAGAGAAAAGCACAAACCAGGGATTCACCAGCACCCCACATTTTCCCCTCCTGCTTTTGGGGCTTCCTCTTCCCTCTGAGAATATTTATTTATTTATTTATGTGTCTGAGCACTTACACCATCCTGCTTCTGCTTTGGTCACAGGGAACTTCACTTCCTTGGTTTCATCTGGGTCTTACTAAAGTTGTGTTCAGTGTCAGGAATTCTGAACCTTTGTGACTTTTAAGGAACAATCTATAGAAAAAGTGAATGTACAGATTGCTCACATTTTGTAGGGGCACAGGAGAAGCCCAGAGTTCTCTGATGTCATTACAGTGACCTATGATGCAGTGCCAAAAAGCAGAAACTCACAGAGGTCTTCTCTTTGCATTTCCCCTTTTATGTCTTTAATTTTTTGGCTGTACTTCAAATGAAAATATTCTTTTCCATTCCATCTGCCATTACTTATTTTATATCTTAGCAGGTTTTACTGTTGCTGTGCAGTTTTATTTATGTAGGCCTTTGCCTGGGTCAGTTGTCAGAGAATTTTCTTTACATATCTGCTTCTCATGTCTTGAGGATTTAGGGACATTTACTGGAATGTCCCTGAATGGACATTTACATGATTAGGTTTAAAGCTGCTTGTGGAGAGGAGGGGAATTTGGGATCCAAACTCCAGATGTTGTGGGCAGTTTCTAGTGGTAATATCTGCCATAATCTTGAATGTGCCAGGTGCAGGAAATTCCTTCCACCAAGGCTAGGCCCCACCAAATGAGATATTTGTAATTTCAGGTTGCTTCCAGAGTTTCCTGAGGGTAAGCAATTAAGAATCTATTGTTAAAAATATTTTAAGTAATGTCCTAATTTTTCTTCTCTGTAGTTCAAAGGTCATTATGAAAGCTGGTGCTCTTGCTTCTGATAGAAGTACAGGAAGGGAATGAGCAGGCAAAATGGGATGTGTGAGATCCTGTTCAGAGCCTGGACTGCAGTCTGCCTTTGGGAGACATGTGACACTGTGATAAAAGCAGGTGGAAGGGGAATAAAATTAATAAGTGTTCATGTGCTTTCACATATGGGATCCCTGTGAAATCATTTGGACTGGGAATTGAAGCAGTGCTGGGTTTGGTTTTTTAAAGGTCTGCTCTAGTCCACATCCACAGGGACTGGGGCTATCCCTTTGCAGTCCCAGGTCAGACTGGTGACAGCTTTGAGGTGACACACTGCACCCATCTGACACACCTCACCTGGCATTTTGGGCAGGGGCCCTTGGTGGGTGTGGTGAGCTGGGGAAGAGCTTTGGGGTGGTTGGTGGGACCTTGGCTGGAGGTCCTGGATCCTACACTGCCCCCAGCACTCCCTGGCATCTCCTCACCCGCTGTTCTTGAGGAGGAGGGGAGGGACCATGAAATCCTGAAATCTGAGGTGACCTGTTTCTGGGAGGCTATAACCAGAAATATTCCTGTTTTAAATTGAATTTAAAAGCCAGATTCAGTTACTGTTCAGAGCAGTGAGTAGATTTAAATTCCAGGTCCATTCTGAATTTTTGTTCTTTGAGAACTTGAGGAATATTTTCCATGTGATGCCTAACAAGCTCTGTTGCACAGGGACCCTGCTCTCTCCATGTGTACAATTCTGAGGTGTGTCTTGGAGTTCTTCTGGTCTGAGTAGTGAAGGAAAAATAGGGTCTGAAGCATGTCTTTTCTTTAGAAAACTTATTTTATCATTTTGGTGTTTGGTTTGGCACGTCACTGGTCAGTCAGTCCTTCTGAAGGCACTCATGGTAATGCTGGGAAATAACATTCTTGCTTGGAGTACACCATTTTTATCACAGAGCAAACTAAATGCATGTTCCATAGAAGTATTTTTGTCTGGACAGTAACTAGTGAAAATATTTATTTTCCTCAATGAAGTCTCACTTCTTCTTTTCCTACAAAGTTCCTGATTTCCATACTAGCTCACTTCATTCTTGTTGCACTTTTAAATTGGCACAGCATTGAATCTTCACAATTGATTTGGGGAAACCAGGCAGTCAGAATTAATCAGAAGGTGTTTGGAAGGTGCACAGGGTAATTTCCCAAGCCTACCTTACTGTTTGGGTAACAGGGCCAGCAGCCAGCATGGCTTTGTTCTGGGGCCTGGCATGGAATATACCTTGTGTGCAACATCCTGGATGATGAAAACCCTGCAGCTCCTGTGCTTCTCCTGTAATGCACAGCTCCTTACCCTGGTTTCCTGCAGCATATCTAAAAACCACATTTCTTCCTGTGACTTGGTTTTTTGATGTTTTCCATATAAAGGCCAGGGAGTCCTTCTTGCTGTTAAAAAGGATCTGTGATGACTTTCACTCTTCTTGCTGTTTTGAGGCTGTTTAAATGTGTAGATATATGAAATATTATTTTTAACTAATACTAAATGAGGAAAGGTGCTATTTTACAACTAATTTTGTTCCTGTTAAGGATCTCCAGGAGGACATACCCTTGGTTTGGGGAATACATGTAGGAATGACCCTGGTTTAACATTGTACTGATGGCATCACATCAGGGGGACAGGCAGAGTGAAGAGACATCTGTCACGCTCCAGTGTTAGTGAAAATCAGAGGCAGGAATAAAAACATCAGTCAAAAACTGCATAGGGGTTTCTGACTTTATTACCAGTTATTTACATGGAAAAAAGACTAAATGTGGTCATTCCATACTTTGTGCTGAAACTGAAAGGCCTTGGCAATGGCCTTTGATAAAGTGATTAAATTATGCCCCAGTATAGCCAAAAGTGGCCTTTTGGTTCTAAGCCCTCTGAAATATGACTCCTGTCTGAAAACCTAGTGTATACAATCTACATGTGTTCTAATTCTTGCCCAATTACAGTGTTAGAAAACTCAATTGCAAATAAAGTCTGAACATGGTTTTTCCTGACGTGTCAGGATTTCAACCTAAGTCTGTGGTCTGCAATTCCAGCTGTGTCTTTGCTTATTAAATCACCAGTGAGTTAGTGGGAAAATCAGTAGGACAGATACATTCTTTGTTACCCTGTTATTTCTAAATTATGGACTGGCTTTTCTTTTTTTTTCTTTTCAAGCAGCCATGAAATACTGTTGCTAGACTGAGTGGTGGAACTGAGGACATCCTTCATCAGGCAGTCTGCAGATTAAATGTATGCAGAGTGAGAGAACAGGGGAAATAAATATCATTATGGTTTGTGGGGGAGCAGTATAAAATAAATCTTTTTGTTGGTGAAACCACACTGTATGGATAGAAAATACCAAAGAGTTTGTCTTCTGTGAGAGAATGCCAGTTTAAATTAAAGCTGGTTTTAGTCCAGCCCTGTGATTTGTTTGGGTATTTGTAGCTGAAAGAGCTGACTCCAACATGCAGGGGTGTACTGGGCATCATTCTGGGGATATTATAAGAATATTGTGACATTAGCATTGTGTTCATAAGTATGAATTTGGGATCAGTAGGGAATAAATGTGTTCTGTATCCCAAGGTGCTTCTCTCATTTACTGTGTGTTTGCCCCTTGGCATATGCTCTGGTTTAATTCACCTGAATAAACTGAAATATTTGCAGTGAAAGCATCACCTCTGGCATCACCCAGCCTTCAAAAGGAACTTGGTTGAATTTCCTGCAAAACAACAAGTAGAAGTTTTGACTAATACAAGTTGTGCTGGTCAGTTCAGATTTTAGTGTGGAATTCTGTGGTTTTAAGTCCTTTCATGCTTCTGAATATCCATGTGCTGTGGATTTGAATGGGGCAGATATGAAGCTCATTGTGGCTTTTAGACCATTCTCTGTAACACCTGACACACCCAGAGGGGAGAAATCTGTGGCATGAAGTGAAGAATGTCTTCCATGACATATATATCTATATATATATAAATATCTATTTCCTGGAGATAGTCTCTGGGGCTATTGGTTTGTTTGGGTTTTGCTCACCCCTCCCAGTGTTCAGAGGGGTTTTACCTACACCTGTGCCCCACTTCTAATCAGAGCACCCCTTGCTCCTGCTGATGCTTTATTGGTTTTGTTTTTATTTAGGTTTTATGGTTGTTTTTTCAAACCTAAAATATCTTTTACAACACCAGTTTCTGTGAGGAAGTGAAATAATCAAATAGTCTCCTCCCCACCCTCCCCAAAAACTGGGGAAATCCAGTTGAGCAATTAGGAGAAGTGAGGATCTTTAGATATGCTTAATTTTTTAACTTTGCAGAGGAAATAATCTCTGGAACTAAAGCCTATGGACCTTAACTGGGTGGATACATGTGCTGCTTGAATAATTATGCTTCACCTTAGGCTGGAGGACCTGATTGGATACAAGAGGTAAAAGTAAATGGGGGAGAGAGAAAGTTTATTTTCTGCCTGTATTATTAAATAAATAAGCTTAATTTTTAGAATAAAACCTAATATCCTGTGAAATAGAAAGGCTCTGACAGAGGCAGTGACGTTGGGTTCCTGGTAATCACATAAAGACATTTTGGCTTTTCTGCTTCTGAGCTTTCTGTGTGATTGTTTCTGGAAAATATAAAATCTTTATAAGTTCTGCTGCTCAGTTCTGCTTATTTTGCCTTTTTATTCATAACTTTTAAAGTGGAAGATTTGTTTGCTTGGTGGGAGAGAGCCATTAAAGAGCAGAGATTAATAATCTGAAAATAGGTGAAGTTTCTCAAAAGGGAAGCACCAGAGTGGATCATTTTAGATCAGGGTGAGATACAAATATTGCCTTCAGTTGTTTTCCTTTTTTTACTTATTAAAATAAAGTCTTCATTTCAAAGTCTTTAACAAAAACTGCTCATGATTGAAACTGCCAAGAGTGTTTATTTGATGCCAAAGTAATTCTAACACCAAATTAGGTGTAAAATAATTTTTATATATAGTTTTGCAGTTGGTAAGGCCATGCTTTCACATTATTTAAATTGTGTGTATGGGGAAACCCTCATTTACCTTTTAATCTGCCTCACAGTTGATAGGAAAAGAAGATAGGAATGAACTTTTTTCCCCTCCATCTCTCACTGCTGTCCATGAGCACAGAGGAACCACCTTCCCCTGCCCTTCCAAGTTAATTTTGGATAAATCTTTTTCTTGCCCTTTGCCAACCAAGTTGCAATTTGAAAGATGTGTTCCTTTCTGTTCCTTTTGTGTCTCAAAGTGCTTATTTGGCTTTTTTGCTGTTCTTTGTAACCTCACTTTGTTCCTTCTTTTTGACCAGGCAAAAGCCTCCTGTGCTGTAAGAAGGAGCTGCTTGGATCAACGTTATCTCCTTAAATTCTCTTTTTGAAACAGTCTGCCAAGGGATTCATGTTTTGACAACTGATGTGATTTTCTCAACCTTTTCTTACACAAGACTATAGACTTCTTTTTTTCTTTCTATTTAAAAACCTTTAGTTGTCTTACCTACAGGTGTGACGTAATAATGTAAATCTCATTTTTATGTGAGTAGACCCATCTGTTCCAAGAGTTCTTTTATATTTTAAAGGTTAGGCTATATTGATATAGTCATTAACAATATGAGGGGTTTTTATTGATGTAGTTTATACAACCCACTTAGCAGAAGTGGGGCTTTATGTCTATGCAGAAGTTGAAGATATTTCTTCAGAAAAGTGGCATCAGCATCACTCATCCCAGCAGGGAATCTTGTGGGTTGGCTGATTTGTTCTAGTGAACTTGCAGTGAGTAGTCACAGTGATTCAAAAACTATTTATAGAGAGGAAAAATTAAAAGTAATAATGAACAAAGCAAACACAGCTGCTGATTTTCCAGAGATTTTTAACTAACTGAGTAAGCAGATGTGGGGTTTTTTATTGCCATGTGCAGTTTGTGATGTTGCACTCTGCACATAAACTGCTGTGATGTCATAAACAATAATTCATTATTACTGAAAGATTAAATAGGAGCAATGAAATCCTAAGTAGGGAATCCACTGACCCCATCCCCCCAGGTTTTTAGAGTAATTATTTTAATTGAGGAGAGAGGACAGAAAATGCAAATCCATTACTTCATATTTTCTCCCCTAATATGGAAAGCCTTCTTTGGTAGGTTTGAATCTTACTCTTGTGTAGGGTAAAAGGTCACAAGTCTTTATAACAGGTTGGTCAATCAGACTTAAATGGTTACATTTTAATCTGCTAAGCTCATTAGAGAAACAACTCTGTGTCACTGTAGTTAAGTTTGTCACAAGTTTCAGTGGAACCTCCCCTGCAGTCAGCAGTGGTGGATGTTAGTAATTTCAAACTTGAATTTAGCAGAAAAATGGTATTGCTCCAGATTTCAATTATTTAAAAGCTGTGTGTTTCTATTTTTTTAAAGAATTCAAGAGAATTTAATGAAGTTTTTAGTGTCACAGTCTTTCAGTATAAGACACCTGTCCTCTGTTCCCAAGGCAGATGGATTTGGACACAGTAAAGTTCTTTTTTTTCAGGAGATGTATGCATTTACATCAATTCCTTGGACACTCAGCTTTCCATCAGGGCTTATATGTTAAAACAGAATGTTTTTATGGATATGAGATCTCTCACATGATCTTTATCAAAAGGTCACAAACTGAATAGCAAAATTCAGCTGAAAGGCTTTTGTGCTGTGATATAAAAAATATAAGCAATGCCAAAACACACTCTTGGATGCTTTAATGGAATATAAAATGTTAGTGCTCTGATTAATAGTTTAAAAATCTTTATTTCAAGACAACTAAGGGCAAAGAAAAGTGCTTTAGAATAGTAGTGGTCTTCTGCTTGCCCTTGTTAGCCAGAGTGCTTTCCCTTCAGCTGTTTCACATTGTTCTTCCAGTAATCATTCATTTTGCAAGTCATGTAAGCAAGGAGGGATGTGAAAATAAAGACTTTGGAGTTTCTATTTTGTATATTAATTTACTTTATTTTATTTACCTTAATTGCAGCCTTATTTCTTTAAATACTTGCTAACCATGATACAGCTCCTGTACATGGTGGAGTTGGATTATGAAGCCATGTATGCTGAGGAGAATTTCCCCTTTCTGGTAACAACATATGGAGCAGGATGGGGACAATTCTATCAGTAGAATTATTCAGTAAAAAGAGTTATCCTGCATCACTCAGAGGAGATTTGGGTTCTCATGAAACACATATGCTTTTTGTCCAGCAGAGCTGAGAACATGTCTGATTTCTGCAAGGAGAAGGCAGTATCTGTCTCTTGGGTAGAGGAGGAAAGGGTGCTGAGCAGATTTATGGTTCCAGTATATGGGGAAGATAAATTGGATTCAAATTTGCAGGAGAAATAAGGCTGGAAGAGCTGGTTTGCTATGAGCAAAATGGTTGCAAGAGCATCCAACCTCCCCAAGCAAATTTCTTCCTCTGTGTTACAAAATTTACCACAGTTTTGTTGCTGAATTCAGTTTGCATTTGTGTAGCTTTGCTTGTTTTTATCTTCGTCATTCTTTAATCTTTTTTCTTCTAATTTTCATACTCATTTCTGTATTTTCTGATTCTTCAACAGTTATATATTCCTGTCCCCAGACTTCCTCCTTTCTCATGTGTGTTGTTGAGCTGGGTGTCATGCACTGATGTAGATTTGAATGCTCCCATTCCTTTTCCAGCATCTGTCCTTTCATCTTCTCTGCTTTTGTTTGGATTGTGAATATCATGTAATAAGGAGGGGAGATATTTACAAGTAATTACAAGCAGGGTATTATGTAGAGCTCTGGGTCAGTGGATCTGGCCTGCTGAATAATGAGATTGGATGGGGAGATCAAAACATTCCTGAGTCACTAAATTGGAATTGCCAGTTGCAACAGAAACTGAGGGAGTGAACCCCTGGGAGGTGCTGGGCTGGCTCAGTGCTGGCAGGGAGGATGAGAAGTACCTGGCATGGGTTTCTCATGTACTTTGATTTTTACAAGAAGCAGTTTCCTTGGGAATTTATTTTTGTCTTGTTTGGTTATTTTCAGCTGTAAATCAGGCTGCCTGCTCTTAATGAAACTTGGTATTGGCATAGCTGTGAGACTGAAGGAAATATCGCTGCTTGCATCCAGATTAAGACAACACTTGACTGTGTATTTTGAGTCTCTGGTTATTATATATAAGTGCTGTAAAAAATACTAACTTTTCTGCTGATGGAGTTTTGATGAGGCCTGGGCCAGGATCTTATATTTGAACCTTCTATCCACACATCATAGTCTGATATTTACATCATTATGTGCCCAGTTCTGACCTCAGCAGGATAGCTCATTTTTTCAAACTACATTTGCTTCCAAATTACATTTGGACTTTGGTTTTTTTTTTTCCCTTTCCTTTTATGTTCTACTCATATTATTTCCATAAATTGAACATAGTTTGACTGTCAACATACTTGGATCTGGGCTTGCTGTCTGAAACAGAATGAGTGGCACAATTAGAGGTGGTCTTCATCTGGGTAGGGAGCCATAATTCTGATTGCCAACACCATTAACAATCTGCAGCTTTCTATAAATGCATAAATAATGTTCTTGTGGATTATTTTTAATAAAGAAAGCTGTTGGCAGAGAACCTGGGAGCTTCTATAGCTTCACAAAATAGCACATTTTTCCTTGGGGAGTTAGTCCACCCCCTAGAATTGCACAGGCTCTGAGTGGGAAAGTTTAACTCCCTGCCTTTCATTATTCAGGAAAAGTCCTTTGCTGCTTCCTATCAAAGGAACTAAACAGATCCATTAACAATAAGCTGATTATTGAGTTGTTGCTTGGTTCATTCATACCCACTTAGGGATGTGTTGCTGGATCAAGCAGCTTCTTACAGATGGCACCAAGCAACTGCTGTGGGCAGCAATGCCAGCAGCTCCCTGGGTGTATTCCCAACATCTCTGTTTGCCATGCTGGAACCTTCCAGCCCATGAAAGGCATAATTATTAATTCAATGAGGAGTTTATTTCTCAAGTGCATTCAGAGCTGGTTCTCTGAAAGCTGTTGAAAGGGTTTGTATGGCAATTAAGCGATGACTTGCCAGGTAAAAGCTGCTCTGAAGTTCGCTCACGAGGTTTAAATTGTTCATCTAATGCATAAGTGACTTTGTGATTGGTGATGTGGGTTAGATGTGTCCTGCACCTGCTTAATCAGAAAGGTATTTTAATCTGTTGCTGTGAGTTTCCCTGATTTTTCCTATAGCATCATGCAGCATTTCCTGGGCTGTTCTTGCCCCTTTGCTCTGTTATTTCCATGCTGGAGCTTGACTGCTGAAAGCTCGAGTGTGCTGCTGGGTCACCTCAGGTTCTCTCCCTCCTTGTACACCAAAATGAGACTGGTTTTCATCTGCATCAGGATGAGGGAATCCAAATTGGATGACAGCATGGTTTTCTTGATGGAAATGTGTCCTGGCAGGAGGAGCTGGTGCTGCTGCCCAGAGCAGGCTGTGCCTGCTGCTCCAGTGCCGGAGCTTGGGGTCTGCCCTGTTGGCTAAGCTGCTTTACAGTCCCTCTCTAACAGCACAACAGATTAGCAAGACTTGAAAAACATGCTTCTCATGCTCTCAGTGTATATATTCACAAAGGCCTAAGTTGAAAAAGTCCAAAGTCTTAAACAGATAATGGTTATTAGAGTTCCCATGCAACTGGGTAGGTGTGTGTCTTTCCCGTGATAAAAGTTAGGGAGAAGAGACTGAAGCTCTGGTTCAAACCATAGAGGCCTTGACTCGGTGTTTTTAAATATTTGTCATTTATTTCGACAGTTTATCACTTCTAAAGACAAATATTTATATTGTGGGGAGTTATTTGGTACTTGTGGTACAAATATTTATAAAACACCTCTGTGTTTTTACTGCCAGTAATGTGATGATAATTTATCAATGACTCCTCAACTTCAGAATTGGTGAACAACTAATTTGCTTTTGTTTTGTCTTTAGGAGAATCAGTTTTAGAAGTGTGTGAAGATTGCTATCACTTACCCTAGAATATTCAAAATAGACACCAGGTGAGTTCTGGATTTTTTTATTTCTTATTTCGCATTTAAATGCAAAATATTGCTGAGGAAACAAAGTTTCCTACAAAAATCTCTTACTACCTCAGGAAACCAAGGCTAAAACACCTCATATTTTTGTGGTAACACAGTCTTGTGTATGCTTCTCTCATCACCCTTTTAATTTTTTTTCCTCCCTTGAAAAATACCAGATTGTGAGGACAACTCTAAGTGACTCTGAGACAGATGGACAGGATGTGGAGGCCAGTGGTGCTTTTTCCTTTCTGTGACAAATCAATATTTACTGAAGTGCTTTCAGGCTTGGTGTTTTTATTTAGGCTTTTACTGATAAATGCTGGTTGGTATAGAATAATTCAGTTTTAGATTAACACCTAAAGTTAGATGGTAGTATTAACTAATTTTCTGCACTGGAAGTCTTTGCAAAGCTGGAATCTTAGCTTTACCAACATTTTATTTTACCACTTAGCAGCAATGCTTTGTGGAATCCAAATCTATGCTAAAATACTTGAGTGCTTCCTAAAGTTGTGTAATAAAATATCAACTAGACATTATTTTTATAAGAGCTGGCAAAACATCATTTCCAAGCTGGACTCTTTAATCATCTTATAATATGCTCTTAAAACTGTAATTGTAGAGGGCTTGACAGCATTCCTGATAGTTTGTGTTACAGACATGTGCAGGGTTGGGCTGAGCTGGGACAGCAGCAATTCTTCCTGTCCAGCACTTGCCTGAGTCTGTCTGTCATTCCTTCTGGTTCTTGTCTTCCCTTTTGGGGATTCCTCTGTTCTCTGTGTTACTGGGGATTTTTTGGAAGACTGGGAGGATGTTATGTGCTGGTTTTAACCAAACTCTTTTGCAAACAATACCCATTAAGGTTAATAACCTCCCATTGTCCTGTGTCCAGTGGGTATCATTCACTGTGTCAGCAGGAGGTGGATTTTCTCCTTCACAGAGGGATTTCACTTTCTAGAGCAGCTGTTTCCAGCCAGGCTCCCCACACTGTGTGCAGACAGTTCACTGTAATGCAGTTTTTACCTGTGTACAGGTCTGGATGTTGGCACATCCATTCATGGAGTGATTTCATTATTTTATTTAATTTTTAGGAACTTAAACTGAGGAGTATACAGGCATGGAGAAAATTAGAATTCTGGAGATTGTGCTCCAGCTGGAGATCTTTAAAGCTAACCTTGTTTGGTGTCCTGTGCCCCTTTTGATTTTGCTCAGTGCAGCTGAACAGCCACAGCTCCTTCCTGGAGCAGCCTTTCCTCCAGCAAGGAAATTCAGGGGACAGCAGTGCCTGTGTCACTCACACAGGGGGAGATGGGGAAAGGGAGAGTTGAGGTTACAGTTTCCAGAGGTTTGTTCTGGAATAAATACTCAGTGCTTCAGTCTGGAGGGAGATGAGAAGAGCTCAGAGGCTGATGACACCCCCATACTGTGGCTGTTGTCCATGGAATGAGCCTTCCATCCCTTTATTTCAAGGTAGCCCTCCCTAAATCCAGCAGAGGTGGTTCAGTGTTGTCCCAGGCACTGCTGTCTGTGTGAGCAGGGTCAGTACCTCCACCCTCCATTCTGCCTCACAGCCCAGCATGTTTTCCTGCAAAAATGTGTCCCCCTCACTGCCAGCTTCCACTGAAATCCTTTGCAGCATCCTGCAGTGGATCAGATGGAGTTTAATTCCTCCTTCCCTGCTTCTGGCCACCAGATCTGCTGTCACCCTTTTCAGTGCAGGCATTATTTGGGATGTTCTGTGAGTATTTAATTCCCTAAACTGGCAGAGAACTATTGATTTTTTTCCCTTAGCTGTAATAACTCTTTGCCATTTTAATGAGTTAAATACAACTTCCAAAAGGGTCAGCAGACATTGCAGAAACTAAGGTATCACCAGTTTCATGAAACTTGATGGGTTCTTTTGGGAAGCTGAAAAGCAAATTAGTGTTTCTAAGGTTAAATTTTCCAAAGAGCTATTTAGAACATTAGGGCTGACTTCCATAAATAACCTGCCAGGTTTAATCTGAGTATTTTCAGTGAGGTGGTGCTGAATGCAGCTGCCTGTTGTGGTAGAGCTGACTGGGGTAGGATATTGTGGTGCTCAGATGGTTAAACACTCTGCTGGTTAATCCAGGAGATTACCTTTCTCCAGAGCCTTCCCAGAGAAACCTCTTCAGGGCATCCTGCTTGGATAGAAAAGGGAGCAGATGGTTTGTTGCTGCTGAACACAACAGTTTTTAAAAATGCAGGGCAGCTTTCAGGATTGTGAATTAGAGCCACATGTGAAAACAGCAGAAATGATACCTGAGTTTAGGAAAATTGGAACTTTAATAACTTGCACCTTTACTGTCTGTCTTATATTTAAAAAGCCAAAGGTTGCATTCCTAGTGATAATACTCCTCTGTTCCCTTCAGTAAAAAGCTTCCCAGATGAATTCCCATCCCTGCCTTGTCCTCCACTCTCCTGCCAAGGCCAATGTGTCCATTTCATACCAGTTTGGAGAAATAACTGTTAACATCCCATTAGACCAAGCTGTGGATCCCCAGCACTGTTCAGATGGAAGCAATTAAGGATGCAGCAGTGTGGAATTGTATCCCTGTGCCTGCAGACTGACTGCCTGGGTCAAACTGAATTCATTTTTATTAAACAAATTGGCCCTAATTGAGCAGTGCAGATTTTGTTAAGCAGAACATGGTGTATGGCTGTGATCTGCAGCATCTGTCACCAAGGCCACACTGGATTGATGTTACAGGAAGCTTGTTATGCTTAAATAGAGCTGCAGCTTATAGCAAAAATGTCCATAATGCCCTGGAAGCTCCTGTTTGAAGCAGTGCCTTCTCCAGAAGGGCTAAATCAACCTGTAAAATTCCAATCAGGGTGCTTTTTTTTCCCCTCCTGACTTCTCAGGTCCCTGTCCCAGAGCAGTGGTGACAGACCCTCCTTGGCAGGAGCTGCTGGCAGGGACTGTGTGCTGGAGCTGCAGGGAGGGTCTGGGAGGTGGGAGGAGGTGCTGATGGGCACGGGGCAGGAGGAGCTGAGCAGGGAGCAGGGGAAGGCTGCTGTGATTAGGTAGATTAGCAGAGACACGTCAGGATCATCAGTGTTTGACCTCAGCTCCGGGCCAGAGGGGGCTGGGAGCTGCCTGTGGGAAAGGCTGGCCCTGAGGGTTTCTCTCCTGAAATATGGTTTTCCTTTCCCTGAATCACATTATGCCCCAATAAGTGAGTTGTTTGTGTTATGTCTTGCAGCACTCAGTAATTTTCTTCCCATACAGAAAGCTTTTGGTACTGAACAGTGTTCTTGAAAAGAAAATACTTCTTCTCCCTACCCACACATTCACCTTCCAGATTTGGGGTGTAGGTTGAATTTTTAGCCAGAGAGTTAGAGCTTAGACAAATAATTATTAATAGTAATCATTTATAGCATCCTATAGGAAGCTTTAAATTAAACTGGGTAGAATTGCCAAAGGCTTCTTGAAGGAGATTAGATGAGAGTTTGGTTGGGCCAGTGTATTCCAGTTAAAACAACTGGGCCTGCTGAGCAGTGTTAAATGGGTGTAAAGTCAGAATCAACAGCAGGCTCTGAGCTGAACAAGACAGCTGGTGGTGATGTGTCTGTCCACATCCTTGTCACTTGGTCCCCCTTGTGTGGGTGTGACAATTCCCATGTGCTGGGAGGAGCAGAGGTGTGGTCACAGCTCCTCCCAGGCAGTGCAGGGGGTCAGGGCTGACGGTGTTGCTTTCAGCCAGCCTTGTGAAAGCTGAGGTTATTAATTTGTTATATAAGACATAGGGTTAAATTAGAAAAGTCTGCTGCTTTAAATATCTTTTTCAAAGGCTGCATAATCTGGTGTGGGCTAATTGTAATGACATAATCCAAAAATAGCCAATAGTCTTTTCTTGGATGCTCATCCTGGCTGCAGTTCTGCAGCTCAAGAACAGCAAAGCTGATCTCCTCAGGGTGGGAGAGGGCAGAACCAGATCTGCTCCTGGCATGGCACAGGGGACACCTCTGGGGTCTGTCACATTTGGATCTGGAGCAGGAGGTTAATCCACGTTCAAGTAACATGGTTTTAATTAGAATGCATGTTAAATGTTGGATCCACAACTTTAAATTGTGAGACAGGGGATCTCCTCTCTGGGCAGACATTCCCTCTTTCCTTGTGGAATGCACAGCCTTGGTCACACTGGATTTGTCTAAGAATTCTGTTTGACCTGGTGCTGGTGATAAGATGGGAGACTGGGATTTGGGAATTATGGGGAAGGTTGGTTTTTTGGGGTTTTTTAATGTAATTTCTGAAATAGAAAATACAAATAAAGTCAGTTACTCCCATGCTAGTGTGGTGCAAAAAGGCAGCCTCAACAGTAGCTTCTCTGTTGCCATGTGGTTTTTATAGGCATTATCACAAATAAGTTATCTTAATATTAAGACTAAGAAAGGAGTTTAATTGACTTGAGAGGTGTGTTATGTGGGATATAGCTATAGCTGCACCTCAGCTCTTAATCTGGGATTTTTGGAAAGAAGAGTTGAGTCTATACAGCGGGGATTCAGGGTGGCTGCTGTTGTGCCAACAATGTCACAGTTGTTTTCACTGATAATTCACCACATTTTAGAACTTTTTACCTTCCACGCGTGTAAAGAACCTTTTCAAAGCACATTTTATAAAAGCTGAATCTTGACATGTAGACTCTGTTTTTGAGAGTTTGCTTAAAGAGGTCTGATTTTTCCTTGGTTTAAGCATTTCTTAATCTTTCTATTTTTGCAGGGGCCGGTTCTCTCCTCAGGTTAGCTCAAGATGGCAGACCAGAGGCAACGCTCGCTCTCTACCTCTGGGGAGTCCTTGTACCACGTGCTGGGGCTGGACAAAAATGCCACTTCAGATGATATCAAAAAGTCTTACAGGTAAAGCTTTGAGTGTTACACCTGTCCCAGTAGCACAAATGGCTTTAATTTAGTGTTCAGCAAATTTATGTAGGAGCCTCAGTTGGTTTATTTAGACCTTTTGCAAGAAAGATATGTGGGAAATATAGGTGATAACGTGGTTGCTTCTTGCAAAACAGGGTGTGAAAACATGCCTAGGCTTTAAATTTTTCCATCTTCTGTCTAGTAAGTTAAATTCTAAAATGCACAGTGTCATTCTGAAAGGTCCTTGCCTAAGTTTGAGCAGAATTTTAAGACTGTGATCAGAGTTAAACTTATCCTGTTGTGTAGCCTTGTATCTGTCTTAGGGTACCACAGATGTGCAGAACTGCCCTGCTGTCCATCATTTCCACTTCTGGCACAGAGAGATGGAGATTAAAAATACAAATAAGGATGAAAACAGAGCATGAATGATTACTTTTTCCTGGAATTCTCTTTAAAAGTTCTTATTTTTTGTGGAGATATTAGTTTTAAAATATTATTTTTTTTCTGTGTCCCTTTCCTTAAGAGTTGGACACATGAAATGGCTTCATACTTACCAAATAACAACTACAAAAAAGGAGTCTTGTAACATCTTCCTTTCCCATAAATCTGCTTAAAGGCAATTGCTGCTGTGCCCAGTGGCAATGTGTTTGGTTTACACTAGGGGTCAGCATCATCTTTCCATGAGGATACTCATTGTCAAAATGGTTTTCCTTTAGTCTCTAACTTTTACCGAGGTTTTTCCCTTCCAAAGTTACATGATGGCAACTACATGGTGAAGTCTAGGAATAAGCCAGGTCCACAGATTCTCAAAAATTAACTTTATCTTCCTAAAAGCTTTAAGTGGAGATTTGAATAGGTTATCTTCGAGCAACTGGAAAATAATTTTACTTTCCTGGGGAAAATACTGTGAGTTTTTCCTTTGGAGGAACAACCCCACAAGATCCTGGGGTGAAATGTAGCTGCTTCACACTTCCCTGAGCCTTCAGCTCATCTTATTTCCTCTGCTGCTCCTTTATCATGTTCAGTCTGAACATCCTTTGCTGGCCTGGGGCTGTGTGGTTTGTGTACGTGTAGGAAATAGGAAATAAAAATATTTAATTATTGCAGCCTGACTAAGCCCTTTCCAGGTTTATAAAACTTGCTGTGATTATTTCAGCCCTCAGTGAGGCTGGGGCACAAGTGGCAGCTGTGGACATGATTTACTGGAGCAGCATCAGGCACTGTGGAGTGTCCCAAGGGCACACTCAGGCTGGTTTCTAAATGCTGTGAGATACTTGCAGGCACATCCAAGTGCTTGCACACATCTTTGTTTTATGTTTGTCTAAACATTTCCCCACTGCAAAGCTGACATGTAATTGTCTGCAGACTCCTCCTGTCTTTCTCAGATACGTGACTTTGTGGTCATTTTCTGTAGGAGGACAAGTACCTTTTGTGGTGCAGGAGAGCTGCCAGCATGTGGCTCCGTGTCATTTTTCTACTTGGGAGCACGTATTTTCCCTTCCTAAGGAGGTGTTTAGTCAGTTATTTCTACTGGTGTCTGTAAATAGCCTGGGCCATGTGAGAACTAGCACATTTATCAATGCTTTATCTGATTTTTTTATTATTTGTAAGAGATCTGGCCTGATTAGGGGAGCTACATTGTGATTTCCTGATGTCTCGAAACTCAGAAGTGTTTTCTATTCTAGCAAAGCTTGAACTGAAAAGTACTTTGTTCCTGCACAGGAATTGGTGAATTAACCACAAGTGATCGTGTGTTCTATTTTTGTATTCAGACACTGCAGAAGCAGCAGTTCAGACACTTTTCAAGCAGCTGTAGCAACTTGCTTTTATTTACTCTTTGGTGCTATACCTTAGACTTGTGGTGTGTCTTTCCTGTAGCAGGAGCAAAACTTACTGATGGAAATTGCTGGAGCTGAGGATAAAAAAAAACCCCAAACCTATTTTTATTCAATGTCTCTTATTTTCTTCCATTGGATTTCTGAGGGTCAAATCCAACAGTCTGAAGTCAGTCCTGTGAACTAAGCTAGACACTGCTGTAGCCTTTTATTATCATCTGAGGAAGAATCATCAGGGAAGTTGAATCACAGATGAAGGAAAACAGTTGCAACTTAAAAGTCTCCCTTGAGTGGCAGGCTACGGAATTAGAAAAAAAAAAACAAATCAAAAAAACAGGAACCCAAACCCCAGGTTTCATTCTCTTTTTTCTTTCTGCAGGAAACTGGCATTGAAATATCATCCTGATAAAAACCCTGATAATCCAGAGGCAGCAGAAAAATTTAAAGAGATCAATAATGCCCACGCAATATTGACGGATGCCACAAAGCGGAACATTTACGATAAGTATGGGTCTCTGGGGCTCTATGTAGCAGAGCAGTTTGGTGAAGAAAATGTGAACACATACTTCGTGCTGTCCAGCTGGTGGGCAAAGGTAAATAAAAGGGCACAGGAGTTATTCTGGATTGGTATTGGAAACTCTTAGAGAGCTCCAGTTGATAACTGTTCTTGGTTTTACCTTTGAAAATTGATGAGTTTATGACACTGGGTTAATTAACCTTCTCTTACTGTGTTGTGATCTTGAGTTCAGGAGTATTTTTCTAGGAGCTTCTAGTGAGACAGGTCTAATAAGCAAGACCTGGGTTACTAATTGAAGTTTGAACTCTTCTAATGGATTTAGAAGAGATAAGAATTTGGGGTGTATTCTCTGGTAATATCTGGTCAATATTTTTGCAGAGTGAGTCCTGACTTAACTTTGGCTTACAGAAAATCTCTTTGCATTTCATTGCATGGGTCCATTTTTTTATTTTTTGCCATCATTGCCTCCATCTCTTGATCCCCTAAGGAAGACACTAATTATATCACCATGCTGGTTTGCTATCTGTAAAATTATTTTTTCAAACAATTGCACAGTGACCTATAGGAAGAATTTAATTTAGCCCATTGTCACTGTGATAAGCACCTGGCAGGCCTGGCTAGTATGGAGCTGCCGTGCTCACATGCTGGGAGCATCAATCCTCAGCCATGCCCACAGCCTTGGGCTGCTCCAGGTCCCTGCTGCAGGTACATCATGGCCTGTGCATCAGCTGGTACAGCTCAGTCATTTCCAGGGTTATTTATGTGAGTTACAGCCTGTCCTAAACCCCTGAATTTTAGTACAGATGTGCTTATTAGACCTGTACCTTCTTCCAGATGCAGCAAAATAGTCCACTTAACTTAAATGGTAGAAATTACTGAAGCAAACCAGGCTGGCAGTATTCACCTCAGTGTAAAATGTGGACAACCATAGCCACTTTTGCACATAATTTGAAGTATTTCTCAGTGATAAAGTACAAAGCTGTAGCTACTAAGTTCTGTCTCTGGACTGCTGTGGTTTTGCTCTCCGATTCTGTATCCAAGTCTCACAAACTCTGTGGTCATGGCACAGTAGACACAGGTTATGACTATTTCTGTGTTTTCTGTCCTCTGCAGGCCTTGTTTGTGTTCTGTGGGCTCATCACAGGCTGCTACTGCTGCTGCTGTCTGTGCTGCTGCTGTAATTGTTGCTGTGGGAAGTGTAAACCGAAACCTCCCGAAGGCGAAGAGCAGGAATTCTACGTCTCTCCAGAGGACTTGGAGGCACAGTTGCAGTCAGATGAAAGGGGTAGGTGAAAATGCTGTGAGCTCTCTAGGATGAACATCAGTCCCTGCTGGAGTGCTCAGTGAGCTGGTTGAGGAAAAATCACATCCTGGGTTGTGGATGATGAGCAGGGAATGTTTATGCCACGAGTTACATGGGTGGTGCTGATACCAGAGATAAAGTTGCTAAAAACACCTGGAGGGTCTTCACTGAAACTAGCTGGGATCAGCTTCAGAGCATCACTGTGTTCCTTCCACATCCTGGGGTAACACATGGACCAGCCATGTGGGATTGCAGCACAGGGCTCTTGTACCCAAAGGTTGGGGTGTCAAGGCAGCTTTCATTGTGTCAGGTGTAGAGGAAGTGGCACTGCTACCCTTGTAGCTCTAATACTGTTTGTGAAGCTATTTCTGCAGGATTGAACCAATAATTTAAAATATTGTAGAGCCTTGTGTATGCTCTGATGACAATTTTTAATGGGCACTGCTGGAATGGTGGGTGAGGATCAGCAGCTTTTACAGGAAAAAGGAAATGGTAATAAACGTTCCACATGTAGAGTTGAGGTGAACACTGTTGTGTGCACACTGAAAATCAGGGAATTAATTAATGCTGCTAAAGGAGTGTAAAATGGTGTTATCAGAGGGTTGTAGGGAGATGTGCTTACCAAAACGTGCAGTGCTGTGTTTGTTCCTTGGTGTGCTAAGCCTTTTGTCTTCACTTTTCAGAGGCCTCAGACGCACCTATTGTGATACAGCCAGCATCAGCCACAGAGACAACCCAGCTCACAGCTGACTCTCACCCCAGCTACCACACTGATGGATTTAATTAAGTTAAGGAAACACTGTCATTAGAATGGATAAAAAAAAAAAATACATGGCCAACTCAACACTAGAATCATGAACATTAGAAGTAGAGAATGGGGAGGGGGAATAATTCTGCCACAGTAAGAGGGCAGCTTTCCAACCTGCCGAAAATATTTTGTAATCCCTTCAGCCTTTTGTCACCTTTCAGTGTCGTATCTCGACGATACGTGAAGTGCTGTAGCATGCAGTATTTAAAGCAGTTTAGCTACGGTCTTATTTGTTTCCTTTCTTTTGGTTTTTGTTTTTTTTTTTTTTCTCCTGTTTTGTTTTGTTTTTTGTTTTTTTTTATAGCATGTATGGAGTTATGTTAAATGTCTGTGGTGTAATGTATTGAGTTGTCACAATATCAGTGCGGTGGAGACATTCTGCATTTTAAGCAGCAGTACTGGCCTAAAAATGAGTTTTAAAAAGTGTCACAGAAGCCACTGTTCTTCTGTACAGCTGAGCTGTCGAAGACCTTTAGAAGTTGAGGATTTTCATTTGAGTGCAACAAACCAATTCTTTCATTCCTCCTTCTATTCCTGCATTATTATCTAAGCAAGTTTACAAAGCCAAGAACCAAAAAAAATGCCAGTCCTGCAGAGCTAGAGTCCTCTCTAATGCTGGTTTTCAGCTTAAATAAATCTACCTTGAAAAATAAAAAGGGAGAGTTGCCAATCTTTGAACAGCAAATTGAACAGCTCGTTGTGTATGAGGCGATCTCCAGTGACAATGGAACCAAAACCAACTGGGAATGGGCTCCTGTGGTGGTGGCAGTGGGATTTTAACTCCAAGCACAATTCTGTTTTGATTTGAGTTCAGTTGTTTTCCTGTAATGCTAAAGACCAAATAGTGCAGCTTTGTTTCTGAATGCATGAGAATCTTAAAGTGAAACTGGTTAACTGGCTCTCACTGAGCAAATGGTAAAATGCAGACAGTAGGCAACAGCAGGAATGTTTGAAAACAATTGGTGTTTAAAAATTTGTTCTAATAATTTGAGACTTTAATAGGCAAATGGAGTATTACATATCTTTTTTAAAAGCTTTTATAATACACTAACCCTTTAATTTAATGAACATCTTTGTGGAGTACTTAAATGGGTTTTAAAGAACAAACCACCATTCTTTGTGTTTATATTGTATAATTTGCACATTGTCTTGCATTTAGATTTGTTTACACCATTGTTTCTCTTTTCTTTGGAACAACTATGTGGAAACCACTGAAAGGTTTCCTGTACTATTTTGAAACCAAATCAAGTCCGAATTCTGTTCTAGAAACTGTGGTTTACTGAGGTTTAACTGTTAAAAAGGCATTTTAGGCAGCTGCTGAATTACTGGTGTATATTGTTGTCAATAGTCCTGCTTTAGGTGATCCAGAGTCAAATCTAGAACAGCTCCAGAGAACCCACACTTGGCACTGTCAGTGGGTAATTACGGCCCCGTTAATTTTAATCATTATGGTTTTATGTCACAATGCCTCTACTGTCTCTTGTACCCCTGATGTGTTTCCCCTCTTTCTGTGGAGGGGCTGTTGGCACCTTCCCCCCGTGTCTGCTGCTCCCTCACCAGCTCCAGGTGGGGCTTTGAAGCAGGGTAAAGATCCACTGGTCTGCACAAAGGCTGCCAGGAAAGGGCAGGGACCCAGAGAACTATTCTGAATATATTTTCCTGCTGTCTTTGCATGAGCAATGGGAAATCTGCCATGAAACCATGTTAAACGTGCTGGGTAGGAGAACATGTTCTCCCCAAGGTCTCAGTGCTCAGTGAGGAGTGTTTGCACACCCAGACTTTGCTGTGGCTGTTGGTACAAGCACATATTTGCCTGCATGGGAGCTTGCTGCAGATCAGCATGATTTTAGTATCATATCCAGCCCCCAGAATTCCCCAAAAAATCTGTTCCTTTTAATTAATGGCTCAATTTCAGCAGCACACTCCTTAAGTCATTTCTTCTTTGCCCATAGTCCTTACAGACCTGAAATGTGGTGGTTTAGTGCAAGATACTTTTATCTTTTCCTGACTTGGATGGCCTTGAGGACATTTGTGTATGATTTGGCTTGAGGTCCTTATTTAGTTAATGTCTTTCTTTGACCCCTTGAACAAAAAGCCATTTTTAGGCTTAAACCCAATATAATTTTGTCTGTCCCTGTAGATTTTACCTGAAACCTGTTCTTGGTGTAAAATTGCACTCTGGAATATGGTGGGGCATGTGCAGGCTTTGTCCTCTCCACATTCACTGGTTAAAATTGCCTGTATCTGCAAATTGTGTTCTTAGTAAAAAAAAAAATGGTATTGAGGCTTTTTGGCTTTGTAAATGAGTGTGGCTCATCAGAGCAAGTCAGTGAATGAGGGAGGGGCTCTTCCCTGGGAGCTGTTCCATTCCCTGTCCCTGTGTTCATCTCAGTGGATAATATTGAGATGGTTGTTGGGTGTTGCTCTGCTGCAGAGCAGCTCTGCCCCCAGTGCTGGGGGCTGGTTGTCACTGTTCATTTGGAATAATGCTCTTATTTCTTACCCTCTCTGGGCTGTTCCCAGAGAAGTAGAGAGGCTGGTGGGAAGTTGTGGCTCCAGGGAGGTGTGTGGCACACCTGGAGTCACTCTGCAGGCTCCTGACAAGGGAACTGAAGTGTGGCAGCACATGAGGACCAGAGGCAGAACAGTTATCTGTGGGGAAAGATGACATCCAGGATAAGTTTGCAGTTTTAGATCTTTGCTTAGCAAGGGATGAGTTTGGAGAGAGACTGCTTTCCTGTTGGTTCTGTCTGTGGGTGGTGTGTGAACAGGAAATTACTCTGTTACATGCCAGAGTGATGTTAGATGCTCCAAGGGAAACCGTTCTGAGATCTCACAGGGAATGATGGAAAAACATAATTCTAGAGGAATACTCATGTTTTTAGAAGCTCTTTCAAGCTTGCCCATGTTAGTGCTTAATCTCTGAGTTTGGGATCGTTGTGTATTAGTGAAGTTCTTCTTGAACTATGTAAGGAAGTGATTGAAACATTCCTTCTTTGAAGCCAAAACCGTGTCATGGCACATAAGGACATTAATGCCCACTTTTCCCCTCTTGGAGGGAAGGTGCAAGAGTACCCTGGGCTCTAACACGAGTTGCACTTCATAGTGGCCAAGTAGAATCCTAGTAAATGCAAAGTTGGGAATAATGGTTTAAATCTGGCAGAGAAGCTCAGACAGGAATTCTGAGCTTGGGCAAGTGGAGTTGCAGCGTCCCAGTGCTGCAGCCTGACCTGCTTAGTGCAGAATGTTTCCCTCCAAAATCAAACCTGACCACTGTCCATCTCAGTCCAGTGTTTTGCCAGAATTAAAGCTTGAGCTTGGATTTTATTTATTTATTTGTTTCTTTAAAGTTGTATCATTTGTACAAGTTGCCTGAGTCCTCCATTCCAGTTGTTTGGCCGCCTCCATCCAGCTCCTCCAACCTCTCCAGCACTGATTTCCTTAGCACTTGCAGCTAAGGGTGAATCCCAGCTGGAGAGTTTGGTGTTCAGGACACTGATTTATCCCTGTGTTGCATGGAGAGCCATTCCTAGCTTAGGTGAGGAGGGAAAGCTGCTGCTGAGAGCGCTCAGGTGCCAGCTGTCCCTCCTGGCACATGGAGCTGCTGGAAAAGGAGGTGCTGGATCTGTCCTGCCCATCCTCCCTAGGGATGGGAACATCCCAAACGCACTGTACTGAAGGGGCATTGCACCCCTTAAATGCCAGTCTCATTTTGTTAGTGATATTTGTAGGAAATTCTTAAATATTTATCTGTATATAAATTTATGTAAGACCTCAGTGGCATCCCATAGGGTGTCAGTTTTTGCTGGTCCCATGCAGTGATGTTTTAGAGCCATGTTCCCTTTTTAGTCTTTTTAGATTTGTAGTCTTTTAAAACTGCTTTAGATATTAGCACTCCTAGTGTTCTTAAAGTGGGATCCTCTTGGAGGTTTGGAGGGGCAGAGCAGAGGAGGAGGGCTTGGGCATGGCACAGAAACACCCAGTCCTGAGGCAGGGCTGTGGTCGGGGGAGTGCAGCTCTCCAAACCCTTCCTGTCAGCCTGTAAACACCTCACACAGGTGTAACCAGGGCAGGAGCCTGGCAGAAAAACTATTCCTGTCCCATCTGTGAGGCAGTTTAGTGGTGTGGGAGGGACACCTGTGCACTCTGAGGGGCTGTTCCAGAGCATTTGTACCACGCACGCTCCTTGAGGGAGGCACCTGCTTCTCTCAGCTACTTTGTGCCCTTCCTCTGGTGCCCCTTGATCTTTTTGCCAAGTTCTGGATAACATAGGAAATTTATGCTGCAGGTTTTTTTGTACCCAGTGCACCTGTATCTTGGCATCATGTTGAACAGGTCACTCTGGCAGGGTGGTCTGGGCAGTTTGCAGTCCCCACCTCGTGTCAGTAATTCCGAATGGTGTTTAAATGCATTAATCTTGGAGCACTGAACCCCCAGTTATAGTTTATAGTGTCAGGTCGATATAAACTTCACATGCTTCAGCATCTGGTGCTGCTTCTCTGTATTCTAGTGGAGATCATCTAGTTTGTAGTGTCTCATTGCACCAACAGCTGCTTAAAATCTCTCGAAAGAATCGTAGCCAGTAGCTCACCAGGTGGCAGGAAATTTGTCAGTGTTCAGCTCCCACAAGATCCATGGTCCCCTCCACGAGCTGCCTTTGGAGGCTTTCTGGGACTGTCTGGGACTCAGCAAGACTGCAATTCCTGTGTTCTTCCAAGAAGACACTTCCTTTACGAGGAGAAGCCGCGGGAGGGAAGCTGGCTGTCTGATGTTTGCACAAGCCAAATGCCAGAAATCTGGAAGATGAACTTTCATTATGCCAATGTTACATGCACAGTTCATTTTGGTGTTAAAAGGATAGATGCTGGGAATTTCTGGTGGTTATATATATATATATGTATGTATATGTATAGAGGAAGCTCTTATATAAACTGGCTGTTCATTCCCGAGTGCCGTTGTCTTCTCTGCTCCCTCTCCCAGCCCTGTGGGTGTTCTCTTGCAGTCTGTGAGCGGTTGCTTGTCAAACCATTCCAAAAATTTAACAATCTACTTGAATTCCATGAGCTGCCCCTTGTCCCAGCTCCTCTAGATGGAACAGAGCTCTGCCTGCTCCAGCTTTCCTTAGGAGGAGAGAAGAGAGAGCTGGCAGAGGGCACAGAGGCAGCTCTGGAGTGACTGGAATTTGTGCAGCTGGCACGTGGGGTGTTTAGATGTGGTTAATGTGCTCATCACTGAAGCTGTGATAGAACACATGGATTTGGGGTTTTTCCCTAGTTTTCACCACATTGGACTCCCCAGAATGGGGCTGGGTGAGCTCACAGAGCAAGGTCCACCCCGTGCTGAGGGCGTGGGCTGCAGCATCACGTGTGTGTATGTATGTATATATGCACATATGTATATATTTATACAACAGGTGTGCACCTTGGGTTTTTCTTTGGTGGTAAAAAACGTGAGATTTGGCTCCAAGTAGTGCTCTGAACTCAGCCAGACAGGGGGAAGGTGTGAGTTTTGTGTGGCCACAAATTTGTGCTTCTCTGCTCTCAGCTGCAGGAAAACCCAAACCCGACCTGTGGGGTTGAGGGACTGGTGAGGACATGGTGAAGGAGCCTGTTGTATAAATAAATGGGTCCTAGGAGCAGGAGAAGATGCTTCTCCTGCTCCCCACACCCTGCTCGGGGAGTTCCCACATGAGCAGCATGGGGTTTGCACGGCCAGGTGCTGTCCCTCCTCTTGCAGGTGGGTTCCATAAGGACTTGGAGTTACTGAAATTCCTACACCTGAGGCTGGCAGTGATCCATGTGAAGGCACAATGGTTGTGGCTGATGCACGTGTGAGTCCCACCATGTCCCCTCTAGCTATGCTGGATAGAGTCACCACCGCCCTCCTCCTCCTCAGGCTGTTCCTGCCAGGGGCTGTTCCTGACACGCAGCACACCAGGGGTTCCTTCATGGCAGAAATGGGGAAATATTTGGGAGATTTTTACTGCTGGCACCTCTGAAGTTCTGTTTGTGACCATCACAGCTGATGAACTGCAAGTTTGCCAATTCCAAGCGTGCTATTTCCATGCTGGATGCTGAGCTGATGGCTGTCATTCCTTCCTCCCTCTCATCCCACCGTTGCTGCCTTGCTGGGGCAGGGTGTGGATGGGTCGGTTGGTGTCACTGCTGACATCCCAGGCAGTTTATGTTCATTTTGCATGTGAGCAAGGCCCTGAACTGTGTAATTCCTCGTGGGGTTTGGTTTCCTGGCCCCTTTATGGAGCCAGAGGGAGCTGAGGATGCCAGGAGAGACTCGCCTGCATTTGCACTGCACTTCAACTCGGGCAGGGGTGGGGGATAGAGGGAGCCCATCTTTAAAAAAAGAAAAAAAATAGTTAAAAAAAACCCCAAACCAAACCCACCACAATCGAAGTATAAATGCATCTGAGAAGCAATTATAATATAGACATATATCTATTTTGTTATGTTACTAAAGGACCATACTTTGAGTTGTCTGTAAGTAGACGTGGCTGTCTGAACTTCGTGGATTGTAACACTCGATACTACTGAGCTCCTGTACATACCCGCGGCGACGGCAGAAGGAATTATTTTCTGTTTTAGCATGGTAATTTGTGTCTTGTATGTCCGAATATAAACTAAAATAAAGATTGCTAAGTTATCGGAAACCACTGTTGTAAAATAAATGTTTTCAATGCAGAAATGCCCATCCGGTTTTTCTTTCTTTATTTGCACAGGAGGGAGGGGCGGTGGGGCTGGCTTGGGATGTGGGAGAGGTCACCCATCCCTGGGATGGGCACTGGGTGCAGGGTATCTGGGGCAGGAGCTGTAGCCACTCCCCTGTATCCCTCCTGCACCCACCGTGGGGTCTGGGCTGCTTTTGAGCCTGAAAGTCCAAAGATCTTCATGTGATGCTGGACCCTGGCAGGTATTTGGGGTGCAAATGCAGGTTAGAGTTATTGGTGGGGTGGGAATTGTGTGCAGGGAGGAAACAGGATCTGTCTCTGCAGTAAAAATACCCTTTTCTGGAGAAACTCAGGTTATTGACACTGGGTTTGCTCCTGCTGTTGCTGATGGAGAGAACAAAGATGAGTGAAAGGTGTACTGAAGGAGCTCCGAGACTGATCCAAGCCAAGGTGGGGACCAAGGCAGCACAAATCTGTCTTACTCCCAAGCCTGTGGTGACTGTGGGGCTGTCCCTGCTGCAGGTGCCACCAGCAGCTGTTCTGACCCCGGGATTGTTCATTTTGGAAAGGCGAGTTCCGCATTTGGTGGACACGAGCATAAAATTGGGTTTTAACTTGAGGTTGTCAGGTTGGACAGGGCTTTAAGCAGCCTGATCTAGAGGGAGTTGTCCCTGCCCATGGCCCATGTTGCCCTGGCAACACCAAAAGATGCTGGGACCGAGGAGCCCCTCCAGAGAGGCAGGAGTGGGGTTCAGGGTCAGGCCAGGTTAAGTTCAAAGCTGAGACCAAGCTGTTTAACTCGGGCACATGCTCCTCACCCCTTCCCTGCACTCCTGTCTTGGCAGAGTCTGATCTTTACCGTGATTTCTGTCCCAACCCCACGAGTCTGCTCCCTCACTGTCCCCTCTGTGATGTCCCCAGGGTGCCGGAGGTCCTGTCCAGCCCTGTGCCCACCTCAGTCAATCACCCAAGGCTGGGATGGCCGAGCTGGCCTGGGGGAAGGACACTGACCCCTTCCCTGCTCTGCAGAGTGCAGGGCCCTGGGACAATTTTCCTCCTTCCACCACAACTGTCAGTGCCTGGGAGCCTTCCCAAACCCAGCTCAGCCCCGTCAAGCCTGGCAGAGGACTGTGCCCAGTTTGGCGTGGGAATGGCTGCTCCGAGCTCAGGGCTGTGCTTGCAGGAGAGGGATTGAGCTGAGGGGGGCTCCATGCCCCAGAGAGGGCACAGCTTGGGGAGGGAAGGAGGGGGCTCTGGGTGGGGCTGCAATGCCCTTGCTGCCAATGTCTTACACAGATGCTCACCTTCCTCCAAGAACCGCCAAGCTCAGGTGCCACTAAACCTTGTCCCAAACCCCCAGCTGTGACAAAAAAAGGTGCAGACTTGCTATGAAGTTGGGAAGCAGCAGCTTTTGGAGCCATTCTCCAGGGACACTGTAGAAGCCCTGGCTGGGTCTCAGGGTGCAGCTTCCAGCCGGGGTTGCACTACCTGCAGCATTCAGAGCTCTTTATGGAGATGTTTTTTTCACCCAAGGAAGCATCTGGGATTGCTCTGATGTTTTTGGGTAGACCTGGTTCGGGTCCACAGGTTTATGACAGCAGGAAAGCATAAGCACAGCAGCAGGGCAGGTACGACTGTGACTTTAATGCACAACAGTGACACGCGGGACGCAGTGACAGCAACACTGCCAGGCAAGGTGGGGACTCGCGGGGCGCGGCTGCAGCCCACAGCATCCCCCCCGTTCTCCGCTCCGCCGTGGTGTCTTGTTACGGGGTCGGTCTCCTTCATTCCCCCACCTCCAGCGACCCTCCCTCATTTCCCTATACTCTGCAGCAAGAGCTTATTGCTGAGCGCCTTCTGGGCCAGTCTCTCCTCCCGGGACATTTCCAGGAACTCGCGCAGGAGGTGGAAGGTGAGATCCAGCGAGTTGGGTTTTCCGTCTCGCCTCTTGCCGGTTTGCAGCGCCCGCCGGGCTCGGGGGGCCGGGGCGAGCTCTGCCCCGTGGAACAGGCACAGTCTTTGGGGCAGAACATCGGTGCCGGGGACCGGGGCTCTCGGGGCTCCCATCCAGGGCTCCCAGGTGAGTTGGGGGGCCAGGGTCAGCCTGCGGGACGGAGCCCGGGGCCACTGCAGCGGGGAGCAGGTCTCCGAGGGCAGGAAGAGCAGGACGAGGACGGAGGCAGCCGAGATCATCCTGACCCGCATCGCAGCCACTCCGGGGCCAGAAGCCTGCAAGAGCAGCCCCCCCCACCCCGGACCCCCACATCCCCCCCGCTGCGGTCAGGGGTCATTCGAGGGGCTTCACCCCGCTGGGGACCCCCTCCCCAGGGATGAAATCCCCTGGGGATGAAACCCCCCCGGATGGTATCCCCACCCCCGCCGATGGGAATCCTACCCCCGTCTCTGGGACAGGACCCTTCTGGGGACGGGAACCCCCACCCGAGGACGCGACACCCTTTCCCCCGCGATGGGGCTCCCCCAAGCATGAGACCCCCTCGGCAGCCGGGACGGGACCCTCCAGGACCTGGGACCCCTCGAGAGGGGACACCCCCCTACCCCGGGACAGGACCGTCCTCCCCCCGGGACCAGAGGCCCCCAGGCTCGGGATCCCCCTCTTTGTGCCTGTGGCCGTCCCGGTCCCCGTGCGCGTCTCACCGCTCTCGGGCACTCCGCCGGCTCCGCGCCTCCCGCAGGACGCGCCGCTCCGGCCCCGCGCTTTATAGGGGCGGGGAGCCACGTGATGGGAGCGGGGCCGGGATCTGTCCGCGGTGCTGAACGGGGGGAGCGCGGGGGGACACGGCCGGGAGGGGACGGGCCGGGGGGGACAGGCTGGGGGGACATGGGAGGGGGAGAGTCTGGCTGGGGGGGTTCATGCGCATGTGGGTCCGGGGGGTACGTGGGGTGAGGAGGGGGAGTGCTTTGGGGGCTGTGGGGATGTGGGGTGTGCAGGGGTGTGCGTGCAAGCGGGTATAAATGTGTTCAGGGGCGTTTCTCGGTGTGTTGGAGAGGTGAGGGGGAGCTGGGGGTACGGCAGGGGTGTGAGGTGATTGTGAGTTCGTGAGTGTGCACGACAGACCCGCTGTGTGTGACCGGGTGCCTGCGGGTGCAGCAGGACCCGCCAGCCAAGCCCCCCACTCCCCCATTGCTCCGGGTGCTGTTCCCGGGCACCCCATGGAGCCCCCCGATTCTCTCGGGGCCAGGTGTGCCCATGGCAGAGGGGCACACCCGGCACACACCCGTGTGCGGGCTCGGCCATGAGCTCTGCAGCGTTTCCCGTCGCAGGGAAAGTTTTCCCGACGGCTCCTCCGGCAGCTGTTTGGTGAAGGCAGCCCCGGCTGCCTCCCGGCTCCTCCCAGGGATCCCTCCCTCTGCTGCGATCACACTGAGGAAAACTTCACTGCAGAAGCAAAATGCGCTTCTGGAACACAATTTGACATAAAGGCGTGTTCTTCTTCTGGCCTGATCCTAGCACAGGCACACACCTGGAGGTGCATCCTGGGATCCACAAGAGCCAGGCTAGGGATTCATTTGCCTTTCCCTGCTTCCTTGCTGGAGCCTCCATTGCCTGGCCCTCAGAGCTCAGCAATTGCTTCCTTCACCTTGCAGAAGCACTGTGGTCTCTAAAATGAAAATTCCCTCCTGAGGAAGAAACTTAAGAGAAGGGGGAAAAGCAAACCAGCCCGCATTAGGTAGAACTTGGATGAATGGCAAGAACCCCTCCCATCCTCCTCCACGGCAAGAGCCACATGGAAAACAAGGGCTCTGCAGAGCTCTGAGGGTCACAGGAAAGGGTTCAAGAGGTTTGTGGGGGTGGCAAGCCAGGGGGGCCCTCACCACCCCAGCTGCAGAATAACTCCCAGCAGCAGCAGAGCAAGCGCTGGGTGGGCAGGAAGGGGGAGCAGCTGCCTCCTGCTGGCTTTGTGAGCTTTTCACGTCCTTTTCTTCGCTGAATCATCGAGATCCTCTCTCATTTCCAGTGCTTCACCTGAGGCTGCTTTTCTCCCTGTGCCCCATGCCTGACCCCATACTGTCCCCTACCCTGATACCAGTGCTGGGCCTGGCCCTGCTGCACTGCCAGGAGCGCTGCCTGCAGCTCCCAGGGCATCCCCACTCCTGCTGGGGGCTCAGGACAAAGAGACCCCAAAATCCCATGGGAAGATGAAAGCAGCTCCAGCAGAGACTGGATCTCAGCCTCCCCTGTGCTGCCTGGCTGCTCATGGGGGCTCCCAGCATGGTTTTAAATCTTCTTGAAGCCGTGCTAGGACTTGGCGGGTCCAGGGGGTCCAGCTCAACAATTTTGGCTCCTTCCCTGCACATGGGGCTGGGCTGTCTCTGGAAAACTCCTCCTAGCACATCTGCAGGGGATGCTCTACAGAAACAGCGCTTGGAGGGGCCAGGGGCTGCGGTAGGGAGAGATGCAGCAGGAGGGGCTGTGCCCAGAGCATCACTCAGGGGGCTTTGGGGGCCGCCTTGTCTCAGAGGAGAGAGCCCGTGGCTCTGGGCAGGGATTTCCGCTCCTGCACCGCCACGGGCACGGCCAGGAGCAGGCGCAGAGAGAGGCAGCTCAGCTCACCCCCTGCCTCCGTGGCCTGCGCTGTGCCTGGTCATGTTTTACACCATTTACCTTAGGCTTAGTCATTTAATTGTAGGAAAGACAGTGATTCTGACAAGTGTATCTTGGACTTGTGTTTTATTTAGGAAGCTCAACTTGAACAATTAAAATTACCTTTTTTTTTTTTTTTTCCCTGCTCCCTTCATAAATTACTGACAAATCCAGCCCTGATGGGCCCTGTGCACTGCCTGGGGATTCATTATCGTCACTTTTAGGGCTGTCACTCCATCCCCCTCCAGTCAGGAATGTGAGGAGCGAAGTGTTAATGATGCTTTCAGGGATGCCAAAGTCACCCCTGGGCTGCGCTCGCTGCACACGGAGGCAGCGATCCGCGAGGGAGTCGGAGAGGTTCCTAATTAGGTGCTTTTGGTGCTCGGAGCCTCCTGTCACATGAGCGGCAGCTCACACGCGGCCGGGGCAGCTCCAGCACTGAGGTGTGGCCGAGCTTCCAGCAGCTTCTCCTGAGGGACAGCGGGATTTGCCATCCACTTTCCTCCCTTTGCTCCCTGGGGGCTCACACCCGCTTTGGTCCTTGCCCAGCCTCACAAACAGCCGTGCCAGGGCGCAGATGAAGCTCTGGTGTCTCCCTGCAGTGTTTCTCACTGTGCTGGGTGCAGGTGGCAGCCGTGGGGCTGGTGGGGGTCGGTGCTGCCCGTCCTGCTCTGGAGGAGGCATCTCATGGGCTGACGAACCTGAGATTGACCCTGATGTTTCACCATTCTCAGGTTAGACAGTCCTCGAGGTGCCCCTCGCTGGGGCAGCTGCCGGACCCCCTGCCTTGTGCCTTGTGCCTCACACCGTGTACTTGCCCAACCTCTGAAGAATTTGGAGGCAACAAAGAAGCAGCCCGTTGGCTCTGCTTTTATGGTGGGGTTGTCTGTGGGACCCACCCAAACATCCTCACATTGTCCTGCATGCTCCCAGGGAATCGAGGAATCACAGAACTATTTGGATTGGAAAAGCCCTCTGAGATCACCAAGCCCAACCATTCCCTCAGCATGGCCAGAACCATCACTAAATCATGTCCCCAAGTGCCACATCCACACTTTTAAATCCCTTCAGGGATGGTGACCCCACTAGTGCCCTGTGCAGCCTGCTCCAGTGCTGGGCAATTCTTGTGGTGAAGAAGTTTTCTCTAATATCCAATATAAACCCTTCCCAGGTGCAGTTTGAGGCTGTTTCCTCTCACCCTGTCACTTGTTACCTGGGAGAGGAGACCACCCCACCTGGCTACACCCTCCTTTCAGGGAGTTGAAGGAAAAAATGAATGTTAAAAGCTTATCAATCAAAATGAATGAACTTAGTACGAAACTGAAAGGAAAGCTTTTCCCACTGACAAGCTCCGTGCAAGAAGTGAGCGAGCTTGGGAAGCTGTCACAAAAATCACAGTGAAAGGAATCTGTAACCTGTTTTCAGCTCCTTTCTGGATTTCTTACTTTGGGTCCAAACATCCTCCCACTTCTGTGGTGGGGACTGAGCCAGATGCAGCTCTGAGTACTCCACACACAACCGAGAGTATTCAATAGAGGCACTCTGGATTTCCTTCAGAGAAAAGGAAGAAAAATCTTTCTGACAGGAGCAAGGGAATTGTAGAACCGCTACCCAGCTTTACCTTCTCTGATACCTCCACTGGAAATCTGAGCAGCTTTGGGGGATTTTAAGGTTGGTACTATGGCCTTGCAAAGATGAAAAAGGAGAGGTAAAAGACAATTAGAATTAGTTTTTTTCCAAACAAGGTGAAGTTTTAGTAAGTTTCATACAGAGAATAAAGTATGGCAGAATCCTCTCAACTGGCCCCAAGAAGAGTGGAAAATACTTCCAAAAATAGTCAGGAATCATTTGCAGAAGGAATAAAAAGAGGGTGCAGGTCAGTGCCTGCCTTACCTGTGAACGTAGGACCAGGTCCCCTGCACCGCTGGCAGCCCTGGCTCCTCTGGCCTGCTCTCCTCCCCCTGCCACCCCCATGCTCTCTTTTATAGCCTTTCTTGTCCCCTGGCTGAGCTGAGCTGGGCCACAGCGAGCTGCCGCGCTCTCTGCTGGCTTCCTGTTTGCTCATCGAGCGCCTGCGGTAAAATTTCCATTACACGCTGGACAGGCAGGGTGGCAGAGAGAAGTGAGGCAAGAAATGGAACCCCAGCACGTATCGATGTTTCAGTGGTTCTCTCAAATCTTTTGAAAATGAGAAAGTGCTGTTAGATGGAGGCAGAAGTGAAAAGGGGTGTCCTGGCTGTGTGGGAACAGAAGGCCGTCCTGCAGTCTCGGTCCAGCTGCTCTGGGTTCCCCCTCCTTGCCCCCAAGGGGATAGAGAAGTCCTGCTCCTCAGTTCAGCAAGAAGATCCTCCTTCCCACCCACCACCCCAAAAAAGTGTTTCCCAAATGCTGCCTCACTGAATGGAACCACAAGACAAAGCTCTGTCCTGCTCTGACCAGAGGTTGTGGGGCTGTCGCCATCCCCCTTCACTCTGTCTCAGCCAGCAGATGCTCCAGCGATTAATAACCCAGAGAGGAAAGATCGGGATGAGAGCAATTCATTTCAATCTTTCATTTATCCTTAGTGTGTGCAGAAGAACAATTTTGGCTGTAAAACAGAGGAGGGCAAAGGGAAAGGAGGAAAGCTGCCTGCCATGAAAATATGGAACCTGTCAAAGTATCCATGCCCATCTGGAACAGCGTGTCTTGGTCTGGAGTGGAAAGACCCCATGGTTGGAACGAGATGAGCTTTAAAGTCCCTTCCAGCTCCTTGTGGGAGTCTATAATTCAACAAACTGAAAATTCACTGCAATGGGCAGGGACACCTTCCACTATCCCAGGTTACTCCCAGCCACACCCAACCTGGCCGTGAACACTTCCAGTTATGGGGCAGCCACAGCTTCTCTGGGCAGCCTGTGCCAGGGCCTTGCCCCTGTGACAAGGAAGTATTTCTTCCCAATGTCCAATATAACCCTGCCCTCTGTCAGTTTGGAGCCATTCTCACTTGGTCCTGTCATCTCATGCCCTTGTTCAAAGGCACTGAGGTCAAATAAAGCTTTTTAAATATCTTTGATGTTTCTGGATGCCTCTGTGAGTGAGTTTAGCCAAGGATGACTCTAAGCAGCAGATGGCTTAGATAAGTTTGATTTAGGGTGCTGCTGAAAAAGTTTCCAGTGGCACCAGGCAGACACTTTCATGTGTGACCTGTCGGATATATCGGCTGATCACTGTGCACAACACTGCTCACTCAACAGCTTCAAAATGCCCCATTTTTTACCACTGTTTCGATATCGACTTCTGAAAACCGCCTCTGCTAACGGAGCAGGGTGTTTGAAGCCAGCCCTGACAAATCTCCTCGTTTATAATACATGGAAATTCAGCATTTTTTAGCAATCGGCCAAGATTGTGCCCTGCAGAGCCATGGGCTGGACATGCCAGCTCTTGAAGGTCTGGAGAGCTGTGACACACTGCTCACCCAGACCAGGTCTGGGAGGTGACCTTCACGGCACAGCCCACTCCTGCAATGAATTGCCAAGTTCTCAGATGAGTGCTGGGGCCAGCACACCGGTTTCAGCCCGCAAGATCTGTTTCTGTACAAATAAGAATCAAGCTGATAATGAGCTCAAAAGGAAATTGAATTTGTCTTCTGACCCATTGTTCCCCTGGTTACTTTCCAGCCCCGAGAAGCCCACAAGGGGGGCAGCCCCCAGCACTGGAGCCCCGCATGCCATTACCTCAGGCGAGGAGAGATTTCATCTGTTTCAGAGAAAAGCGAGCCCATCTGCTGCAGAAAGAGAAAACACAACCCGAAAGTCCTCGTCTCAGGTGTTCCTGCTCAAAATGACTGTGGTTGCTCTTTGATGGTCAAGCAGACATTGTTCTCCTTTTTTCTGTTGGCTTTTTTTTTTCCTGTTGGCTTTTTCTTTCTGTTGGCTTTTTTTTTTTTTTTTTAACCGCTCGGATCTATTTTTAGCCATGAGGGGATGGCGCTCAAGAGGCTCTGCCATGGGTCACCTCAGTGTGGGTTTGGGTCACTCTGGATGCCAGGCAGGAGGGGAAGCACAGCTGCTCCTGGTGGCCCTGCCATGGGCACTGGGACCGTGAAGATGGTGGGGGGCTGCAGGTGCTGCTGAGAGCAGGGGTCCCACACTGGGGGTTTGGGATTGTGATGATGGCAGGTGGATGAAATGGGGCTCCTGCCATGGGAGGTGGAACCCAGCGATAGCAGGATGCTGCAGCTGAGCCCACGGGCACCTCGTGATAGCAATAAATCTAATACTTTTTTTTTGTCTGATTTAATGAGACACCTGGAACTGTGGTTTGCAATGAGAAAAAAGGGGTTTTTTTTCTTTTTCAGTCCTTTTTTCCAGTGTCTCCATGTTATGGAGGAGGCATTAGGGAGTGTCGCCATGTGTCACACACTCCTGGCTGGGCTGTCCGACAGCAGGTAGGGGCTGGAGCAGCACCCATTCTAGTCAGAGTCTGTGCAGGGCTGGGCTCAGCCATGCTCAAAACTCCCCACTTTTGCCCTTTTTACAGCTTGAAACATGGCGTGACCCTGGTGGCGCGGTTTGCGCTGGTGCACAAACCTGCTGCATCCGCCACGCTGCCATGATAAAGCCTCATGGCCGGGGCTGCTCAGAAAGCCTTAGACCAATAGTTTGGCAAGAACAGAGTGGTTTTTGCTGTGTTCCACCACCCCAGCCTGTGGCCAGCGTGGCCTCAGAGCCTGTGGCTGGGGGGGCAGTGAGGCACAGGCAGAGGGGAGGGAGGGAGGGAGCCACCTGCCGCCCACACAGTGTTTCCGACGTGGTAGCTACCAACAGTTTGTCACAAACAAACCAAATTCTGTCTTGTAGCCCTGAATCTAAATTAGGTCTGATAGCGCTGGTGATGGCGGCGGGAGGGAGAGGAAGGTGGCGGGCTGACAGGGAGTGTGAGGGATCCAAGATGGCGGCATGGCGTGAGGGCAATGGTGGCAGCGGGGGCAGAACTCACCAGAAACAGCGTTTGAGGATGGATCGGCCATGGCTGCCTCAAGCAGGTGCAGTGTGGGAGCAGAGAGGATGGCTCCATGTATTCCAGTGGCAGGAGAAGCCCACAGGGCGGGAAGGGAGGTGATGGCTCCATGTTTGCCAGTGGCAGGAGCAGTTGCCCAGTGGGAGCTGGGATAGGCACAGGGCAGGTTTGCTGAAGCAAAATAATCAGAGAAGCACAGAATATGCTGAATTGACCCATCAGGATCATTGAGTGCAACTCCTGGCCATGCACAGGACAAAAAGTCCCACCATGTGGTCAAGAGCCTTATCCAAACCCTTCTCGAATTCAGACAGACTGGGTTGTGCAGATCTGAGCAAAACCATGGCTCTATTGGGGGAAGTGTAGATCTGAGGCAAAAGAAGGATCTACTAAAGAAAAATGGTGACTCCACTACTGCTCTGGGCTGTCTGTTGCAAAGTCTGGGCATCCTTTCAGTGAAGAAATTTTCTGTAATATGCATTCTAAACCTCCCCAGTACAATTGTTTCCTCCTGTCCTGTCACATGTTACCTGAAGGCAGACACCAACAATGCTGGGGGAGAGGACGTGCTTTGCCCCCCAGAGTAAGTGATACGTGGATATCCCATCCCTAGAAGCATTCAAGGCCAGTTTGGATGGGGCTGGGATCAACCTGGTCTAGTGAAGACGTCCCTGTCCATACCATGGACCCAGTGACCCACTGCTGCTGACCTGCTGCTCCAGCTGAAGCCCCCCCATGCCTGCCTGTCCTCTCGTGTTTGTGCTCATGAGCTCTCCTTCCACCCACACAGGGAACTATTTTTAGCAGACACTAATCAAGTGTCAGTGTTGGCTCTGAGTGTGGCTTTCAGTGGAGGGCTCCTTCTTTCACCAAGTGCTGGCAGGAACTGGGGTGTGTTTTCTTTTAAATCTGGTTGAGAATTTGCACAATGTGCTGCAGAGCAGTGGCGGTTATTTCGGGCTCGTCACACCCAAGCCCACACTGAGTGATCACCAGGTGACTCCATTTTGGTGAGGGCTTGGCAGAGCATCCCCCTCCTGATCCTGCGCTGCCAGCAGCACCTGCTGGCCTTGCCTGACCCCTCAGGAGCCAGCTCCAAGTCAGGGAAGCCCAGACAAGAGGTAGCTTTGCTCCTCTTGGGACGTTTGTCTCCTGCACAAAGGTGTTGGGTTGGAACTTTGAATCCTGCAGGTAAGGAAAACTCTCCATGCTCAGCCCTGAAGGTTACAGCCTCCTCTGGCTGAGCCCCCCCCCCATGTGGGGCCAGCTCCCCTTCCACTGAGGTCACCCTGCTCTGTGACAGGTCACATCCTGTTTGCTGTGGCCTGGGTCAGACACAGGACCTGCTCCTCACTATGCCTCGAGCAGCTCTGATTCAGTAAGAGCTGTGGTTGGGGTGAGCTCTGTTTCACTTTGGCTGCTGAACTCACAACAGGCACTTGGTGCTTCTTCATGATCCGAGCTGAACCTCATAGAATCACCTGAGTTAGAAGAGACCCACAAGGATCATCGAGTCCAGCTCCTGGCCCTGCACAGGACAACCCAACAATCCCATCATGTGCCTCATATTCTTGTCTAAATATTCCTTGAGCTCTGGCAGCCTTGGGACTGTGACCACTGCCATGGGGATCTTGTTTAGTGCCCAACCACCCTCTGGGGGGAAGAACCTTTTCCTAATATCCAACCTAAAACATCCCATGACACAGCTCCAGATGTTCCCTCAGGTCCTGTACCTGGTCATATGCAGAGATCAGGGACTGCCCCTCCACCTCCCTCAGGAGGAAGCTGCAGATCATGACAGTTTCTCCCCTCAGTCTCCTCCATTCTGAACAAACCAAGTGACCTCAGCTGCTCCCCATATGGCTTTCCCTCCAGATCCTTCATCATCCTTGTGCAGCTCCTTTGGGCACTTCAGAAGAGCTTTGGTTTCCCTTCAGGCAGGAGGAACTGCCTCTGGCACCAAGTCTTCCTTTGGATTGAAGGTGTGGTATTCTTGACCTCCCACCACTGCTCATGGCATCTCCCCTCCCAGGACTGAAGTCTTGAAGGGTCACAAATACCTCTAGTCACCCATGGGAAATAACAAAGAATGGCTCAGTTCAAGAAAACCAGAGAAAAAATTTATTATTGTTCTTTATAAAATATCTCCAATAAGTTATATAGGCAAATATTTAAATTAAAATAAATTAACTCCGCTCTATGCTGGGACACGCAACTGCCCATAAAGTCAAACTAGGATTTACGTTTCTCTGAAAAAATATGCCCTAGATCTCCGATGTAAGATTTGAAAAAAATATCTATGCTTGGTGAGAGGAAGGAGAAATCTGCACTGGACAGAGGGGTTAAGGTGCGGTGCTGAAGCTGCCTGGTGCCAGAGGCACCTCCACATCCAGCTAAGTGCTGAGAGCATCCTCATCGTCACTCCAGTCAGGAGGAGCGTCCGTCCCAAAGTACCGATCTCCAAAATTCCCTGTGGGGAGACAGAGAGTCAGAGTGCAGCACTGTGGGAGCCTAGAGACCCATCCTGCTGCCTGTCCTCATCACAGCAGGCAAGGGGACCAGAGCAGGTTTATGTGACAGCTTGAGTGGCAGCAAAACTGGAGCAGCCTGTAGGCTGGCTTACCACCCAGTGGAAGGTGTTTCCTGGCACAGTAGAGGTGAGGACAGAACACAGTGAGCTTATTTTGGGTGAACTTGTGGAAGGTGGCAGTTTAGGGAAGGAGTGGGCACAAGGCTGCTCCAGCTGTCCCGGCCTGACTTCTCTGCCTGGGGCTGGAGGAGGCTCATGGCATGGGGAATGGCTCCTGCTGCTGACACAGCAATGGCTGCCCCGCAGCCCCCAGACCCAGCATGGTGATCCTGACACCCAGCTGGCAGCAGGACCCACGAGGGCAGTGGGGCTCTGGGTAATTTGAGGCCAGACCTAAACTGCTGTTGACAACCATGTCCCCTCCCAACCAGCAGCACTGAAATTCCCCTCAGCACAAGTCCTTCCTAGCAGGACACTCACCAATGCCGGGGATTATCCGAAAGAGGTCATTCACCTTCTTGTCCACAGCCGTGGTGATGATCTTCACCCGGGGGAACGCATAGGCCACCGAGTGGACACCCATCTCTGCCATGAGCAGGGACAGCAGGAAGATCTTATCCTCTGGGACATCATGATCCTAAGGAAATGCACAGGGACAGCTCAGGGTGAGTTACCCCAGCCTGTGCTGCGTGCCCTGGCACCCTCCTTCCCACACAGGAGCCGGTTGCAGGCACATCCCCTCAGCTTGGCTGTGGCTGGTGCTTTGCAGGTTGCTCCAGAGCAAACCCCTGCCTGACCCAATCGTACCAGCAGCACCCTCACTGCCATCATGGCTGCAGCGCCCGTGGAGACCGTGCAGTCCATCAGGATGACGTGGTCTTCGCTGATGTCCTTCGGCAGCCGCAGGTAGTGGAGCTGGGTGGAGGAGAGAGAGAGCAGCTTAGAGGCTGCAGGCAAATGGAACAACCTGAGCCCTTCTCTTTGAGGAGTGAAGATCTCTCCTGCCTGGCAGCTCAGAGCCAGCACAAACCAGCCCCTGTGTGCACAAGCCTGCTGGCAAAACCCACCTGAGCAGATTTCAAAGCACTCAACCCTGCCAAGACAAACTGCTGGGTCACTGAAGGGCTGTCAGAAAACACCTGAGCCACAGCCCCACCCCACACAGGTTAACACCAGGAGATGTCCTGAGCAGCCCAGGGCTTTACCTCTGGCTCGCCGGTGTTGCAGTTGGTCTGGATGAGGATGGTGCCGATGCGGACGTCCTTGCACACCGCGCGCAGCGCCGGCTCCATGGTCTCCCCTGCCCGCAGGATGGACACCCCGGTGATCTGCAGCACATGCACGGGGTGGTTACACGGGGTAGGAGCTGCCACCACCCCACACTGGGTCTCAGCAGCGGGGGACTCTAATGGGCAATCTAAAAGCACATCCCTTCCAAGAGGGCTGCGCCACTCCCAGGCCACCCTCAGTGAGAGGGCATGGGCAGCACAGTGACACTGCTGATGGCACCCTTGGTCACCAGCCTGCCTTTCCTGGTGGTACAGGGTGTCATACTCATGATAGCAGGCACCAAACCCAGCCTGATGGCAGCCAGGGCTTCCAGTGCACCCCCACAAGGCAGGTCTCAATGGCTTCCACTTACTTGCTTCCCACTGTATGTCCTCCCTTCGTAGTCGTGTCCCTGAGGGGTCTGGACTGTGCAACTCTACAAAAAACATGTGAGAAGAGTTACCAGGGGCTCTGATGTGGCTCTCATGGGAGCCCTGGAGTCAGCAAGCCACAGGGGCTGGACTCTTGGACACCAAAGCTGTCACCCAGGGCCACAGCATTGCTCCATGGCCTTGGGGAGTCCTGGTGCATTTTAATCTGAGGGTTGAAAGGACTAGTCCATGGGGAAGGTTGGAGGAGCAGCACCAGGACTGTCCTGGCTCCCCAGCAGTTGAGGGTCAGGAATCAGTGAGGAAACCCAGCACCTACAGCCTTGAACCCACCTGGAACGGGAGCAGGGAGAGCGCGTGCTCAATCAGCAACCGCATCAACCTTTTGGAGTAGAAAATGAACTCGTCTCTGCTGGTCTCCTTGTTTCTAGAGGGGAGGGAAAGGAAACGTCAGCTCTGGACCAAAATGTGTTCAGGAGATGCTGGCAGAAGTCTGGCAGTCCCTGCCCCTTCCTGGTCCTTGTTTGCACCATCTAAGCCTGAAACTGTGCTGTCTGTTTCAAAGTAAAAAGCAGAAAAACTGTTGGCAAGATCACTGAGCAGTAACTGCACAGCTCCCCTGTGCAGGGGCCACCACTTGTATCTCCAAGCCATACTGACAGGCAAAAGTGGGATTGGGAAGCCCAAAGACAGGCCAGCCCATCCCATCAGCAGCTGAGCCCCATCCCACCCCAGGAGCCACAGCAGGGGCTTTACCTGATGATGGTGTGCATGCCCCTCACCTGAGGGGTGCTCTTCAGCACACTGAGGGTCTGAGGAAGGGGGTGGCACTGGTGGGCAGAGGCCAGGGCAGCCCTGAAAACCAAACACATGGTCAGAAGGTCTGGGGAAGGCTACCCAAAGGCTGGAGCACAGCACATGGCCAGAGCCATCCTCCCAGATGTCATCTCACACTGCAAACACACACAGAGGCCATCCAGCTGAGCCCAGTGAGCAGCCAGCCCTGCAAAGGGACCTGCACCCACAAACCAGGGCCACTGGAGTTAGGGTGACCTTGCAGCACAAGGACCTGCCCTTCCTGCTGGACAGCTCACCCAGGATCATAGAGTGGTTTGGGTTGGAAAGGACTTTAAAGACCATCTTGTTCCAGCCCTGTGCCATGGGCAGGGATGCCTTCCACTAGACCAGGTTAATCCAGGCCTCATCCAACCTGGCCTTGAACACTTCTAGGGATGGGGCAGCCACAGCTTCTCTGAACGTGGCTGGCCCATCTTGCTTTCCACTGTTTGAGAAAAAAGCAGAAAATAAAATCAAAACCTTCTCCTATTCCAGAGTCTTATCTATTGGTGGATCTTGGACTCATGGGGTGAGGAGGGGCTGTTGTGGCTGTCTCTGACCTACAAGTGCCAGATGCCACGAGGAACTGGACAGGCAGCCAGGCTGGCACATATCTGGAATGTGACTATTTTAGAGACCACTTGGGCCATTCCAAATTGGGAACAGCTTCAAGACTTTATGGCTGGCCAGGACTAGCTCTGTGTGACTCATTCCACATAACGAATAGGGCTGGGAGCTATTCTGGGATCAAGGGAACACCATTCACAGGGAAGTGCACAATGGAGCCCCATTAGTCACTTCTCCCTGTGAGAGTGGCAGTAATGAGAAGAAGGTCACATTTGGCTTCCACAAGGCTGGGCAGGATGGACAAGCAACTTTGTCTGGGAGGAGGGCTGGGGTTGCAAAGCCACACGTCAGATCACACACGTGCCAGTGGCTGCATCCAGCAAAAAACACAGAGATGTCAGGGAGGCAGAGAAGAGAGCAAATGAAAGCACTGCATGATTAAGATTTCAAATCAAGCAGAAACCTGGATTAATGGCACACAAAGGCACGCAAGCAGAGAGGAAGATAGAGAAGATGGACAGGCATGGAGGAGGGCAGAGTTTGAGGCCTCCATCCACACAGCCATCTCCTGGTCTTGGCCAACCAACACCAAATGAGACATTCCCAAGGCCTGTGGGTACTTAAGGGCTCCTTCTTGCTTTACCAGCTCCACTGCTCTGTAGCAGCCAAGAGCCCCATGCAGGGAACACTCCAGCACAGCTGGCAGCCATGCAGAGAGCATGGATGGGTTGTGGTTCCCTCGTGGGCTTGCCTGCTGTGTGCAGACCCCATTGCTGGTTGGGACAAGCAGCCCTCAAGGCCCAGCCCTGCTGTCAGTGAAGCAAGCTCACTCTGTTAGTTGCTGTCTCATGGGTTAGAAGCCCTTGGAGATGCTCCCTGCTGGCAGCACCCACAGCTCTGCCCCCACAGCCCTCCCTTCCCTCTCCTGACAGATCCTAGGGGCACAGCCCTGCCTAAACCCCTCTCAGCCCCCAGGATTCCAATACATGTGGTGGTGAGGGTCTTGTGCAGATGCTGGTGCTGGCATGGGGGCTGCCAGCTCATCTGCTTTAAGGGGCAGAGCCAGGCCCCCAACACAGAGCCACACATCCACACATGGCCCTGGCTGGGTTTGCCCAGGTGACAAACTGCTGCTGCCTAAACCAGAGGAGCTGGTAATTACAGGACTGAGCTTGCCACTGGCACTTTCCCCCTCCATCACTGCCAGGTCCATGTCAGTGGAATGGGCAGCATCCCACCATGCCAGTGGAATGGGCAGCCCCTCTCCTGTCACAGTGTGACCTGACTCCTGCTCCCTGCCACGGATACCAAGGGTTTTCCAACCTCCATGAGCAGTGGGAACTCCTCCCAGCATCCTGAGCTGTCAACAGACCCCCAAGAAATGCTGTCAGCATTCTGTCATCAAGTTTTCCCCACCTCCCCTGCAGTGTGGGGACAGGGAGGTCTGGACACCACCCTGCTTGGAAGCCACTCAGTGTTGTGAGGGTCTCCCCATGGTGCTTTCTGGGGAAACAGCTCCCATTCTTGGGATAAAGCTTCTCTTTCAAGTGCCCCCACCTCTGTCTGGCCCACACACAGCCCCAGCAAAGCAGGACCCCACGAGCTGTGTGCCCCAGGATGCCCTGGCAGGGTTAGCGAGGCAGCTCACCCTGCACAGCCCTCGCCCATCCCTGCTGTTAGTCACAACCAAACACTGCCAAAAGCATTTGTCTCCTCACATATCCCAGCGCAGCTTCCTCTGGTCACCCGGTGGGAGGGATGTTCAGGGGAGACAAGACAGGAGACACCAGAGTTTAAGAGGAGAGGGACAAACATGACATGAAACAGAGGAGAAAGCACTGTCATTAGTCAGAGGGGGAAAAAATCCCCTAATTGATCAATGGCTCGTGGACCTGCACTGTGCAGACACAGCACTCCTCCCCTGGTGACCAAGGCATGTCACCACTGCTCTCCATGGCACTGGCTCCACTCCTGGCTCCATGAGGGAAAGGAACTGTCTGCTCTCAGTGTCCTGGAGCCACAGCAGGGACACTGTCCCACCTGTGTCCCAGGTAGTACCACACTGCAACGGGGGCTCTTGGAGTTTGGAGGGACATAGAACCACAGAATGCTAGAATGATTTGGATGAAAAGGAACCTCAAAGATAGCTCATTCCGCCCTCCCTGCCATGGGCAGGGACAGCTTCCACTAGAGCAGGTTGCTCCAAGCCCCATCCAGCTTGGTTCTCAATACTTCCAGGGCTCATGCCACGCCCTCAACTGAGGGCTCCAATGCAGTCTCAGAGCAAGCACAGGCACTCAAGGCAAAAAACCTTTGTCCAACCTAAAAATCTTTCTTCCAACCTGCCCTGCTCCCAAGAAAAATGCTTGTGGGCTGCCAGGGGGGTCCCCATCCTGCATGATGATGATCCCCAAGCCTTGGAGAATACTGAAAGCCAAGAGCACTGGAAATGTGGAGAGAAACCTGAACAGAACATCACCTGCAGGGACGACTTTCTTTCCCCCTGGGCTCACCTGGACCTGCCCTGGGTCTCCATGACTGGAGAGGGCCTGCAGGCTGAGGAAGAGCTCAGCCCTTCCAGCAGCCATCCCCTCATCTGGGAGGGAAGGAGGGACTGTGATGCCTCCTGTCCCTCCCTGCCAACACCGGACTGTGACGGAACATCCAGACGGGCAGCCATGAGCACGTCAAGAAAACGTCTTATTTTGGAAACTTATTTTTTCCCCCTGAGAACAAAGGCTTTAAAGAGAAAATAAAATAGAAAGAAGAAGAAAGAGAGAAAGAGAGAGAGAGAGGGAGAAAGGGGTGACCATCTCCCAGGAAGGCTTCAGGGAGCATCCTTGGCTCTTTGTGGAACATGCTATCGAGCAGGAAGCAGACAAGAGACATCCAGCTACAAAGGAGATGATGCAGTCAAGGCATTTCAAACACGTACACGGCTGCCTTTCAGGGCTGACATTTCAAACAAGGGCTATTAAACTGCGCCACGGGTTGATATTTAAAGACACAATTGGCAAAGGGCACGCCAAGCTGATCGGGACCTTGGGGGTGGGGAATATTGATTGGCCAGGGGAACGGGCTGCAAAGAGCGGCGGCTCCAGGAGCGGGGCTGGATGCTGAGAGCGTGGCAGGAGGGATGGAGAGCAGGCTGGGCTGGGAGCACTGAGCCTCAGCATGGGCTGGCTGCTCCAGCTCCTGCTGCCAGGCTCCTGGAGGAACACCCACCTGGGAGTGCTGGTATGGAACCACAACTCCAGAGTGAGCACAGTCAAACAGGGGGGAAGCTGGACAAGAAATATCCTAAGAATGCTAAGGTCCAAGCTGTGCTCAGAGGGATTAACTGGGAAGGCAAGCATGCTCCTCAGGAGCCAGTGGCTTCAGAATGAAAAGAAGCCTTGCATGTCCAAGGAAGGCATCACTTGCTTTAAACCCCCCAGAATTCACCCACCTGAGTGGGGAAAAGCACTCCCTGCCTGTCCCAGCCAGTTGCTTGGCAAGGAGAGGCAGCCCTGGAGCACAAGGACCACAGAGACACCTGGGACTGGGGCCAGATCTGAGCATTCAGGGTTTATCCTACCAGCACAAAGCCCTCCCTGTGTCCCCACCACTGCCAAACAGCAGTGACTTCAGAACAACCGTGACATTTAGATGGAGCCATTCCAGACAAGAGGATGGGGAATTGTTTGTGATGAAAAGCCCATGTTTGCCAGGCACATCTCACTCGATGTGATCCTCCATCCACCCCTCTCCTCTTGCAGAGGCAGCAGGGCTGGGGGACACAGCAGCAGTAAAGCACTGGGGCTCCAGCAGCAGCAACAGATTTGGGTTTTAGCAGGAATTTTTTCCCAGATTTTCTGTCAAAGGCATAAATGGAAGCTTTAAACAGAACATAAAACCATCTGTGAGTGTGGTGATCATGGAGGTGTTTCTGGAGGTCAGAGTTACCTTTTCAAACTTGCCATCATAAAACTTCTAATACTTTATGGATATATTAAATACCCAATTTTTAAGTGCAGAAGAATATCACTTGTACTGAGCAACCCTTAGATTAAGGAAGAGAAAGGAAATTTTATGTGTGTTTAAGTACCTATCTGTCTCTGTATACACATATCTATTTGCACACATATTAGTCTCCTCTCTGATGTTATTCCTGCCATTATTAAAGCCACAAATTTCTCTTCATACTAAAGAGCACTTTCCCACCTGGACCTCCAGACACAGAGGGAAGCTTACGTGTCTGTATGGAAATATCAGGCCCCAGGGTGTTAAACAAGCAAAGGGAAATAAAATAAAACATCCACTTGTCTAGTCTAGGAAGTGACTGGCTGAGGCAGAAATAAGTAAAGCAGAGCCCCTTCCATGTTCATCTCAGTTATTTTAAAAGCTCATTGTACGCCAAATGTAAATCTTAAGGTTACTTGAGTGTCTCCATGCAATGATGGAGATCTAAATGGAAACCCATCTTCAGTAATGCATTCCCTCTGCTCCTTGAAAGAATACCTGAAAGCCTAGGTGGCTTCTTAATGGAAGCAGGAGAGCTGAAGTCCCATCTGGGGCCCCATGCTGAAGAGGTTAAGTAATTCAACATATATGTTATAGCATCCAACTGCAGATACTGAGAATTTAGAAATCCAGCTGGACTTAGGCAGCAGGATTTTCTCAGTCCTCCAGAAAAGGTTCTGCATTCTGCAGAAGCTGTGGGAAGTTGGTACCTCTGGCCATGCAAAGGTGCTAAGCTCCTTTGGGTGCCTCCAGGCAGATCCCTGTGCGCAGTGAGGGGCTCAGGGCTCCCACCACCCTCAGAATCAGACTGGTTTGGGCTGGGAGAAACCTCAAAGACCATCTTATTCCAACCCCATGCCAAAGGCAGGGACACCTCCCACTATCCCAAGGTACTCCCAGCCCCATCCAGCCTGGCCTTGGGCACTTCCAGGGATGGGGCAGCCACAGCTTCTGGGGGCACCCTGTGCCAAGGCCTCAGCACCCTCACAGGGGAGAATTCCTTCCTATTACCCAATCTAAATTTCTCCTCCTTTAGTTTAAAACTGGTCCCTATCATACTATCACTATCTGCCCATTTAAAAAGTCACTCTCTATCTTTTTCTCAAGATGCTTTGACTAATCTAATAATTGATATTTAATGATCTTTAATCATCAGGGGTGGAGAGCGGCTCTGAAAATCATTCATTTTAGAGGATGAAGAGAAACAAAAGAGAATCTCAGGATGCAAAGCAGAGACTGGGGACCCCCAGCTACAAACCTGGCCCTGGCCCAGCCTCAGGGGTCTGCACTCAGGCTGGCAGTGCCTCCCTGGGGAGCAGCCCTGTCCCTGCCATCCCACAGCCAAGGGAAGGTGGCCTTTTGTCACCGTGGGGTGACAAGGCCATGCACTCTGCCAGTCCTGCCGTGGGTGGGGGTGAGGCCAAGCAGTGCCTGGCATTGGAAATGCCTGGGCTGCACACACAGGACACAGTGAGGGCTCTTACCTGACACTGAGTTCACGCTGCGGCAGCAACACAAAGACACAACGCAACCGGTATTAAGCATTGTCAACACCAGGGTCGTTTCAAGATAAAAAAAAAGGAAAAATAGGAGTATTTTCCTGAATTCACATGCAGCCTTTTTGCCCTTCTTCCCCTCCCCAGGTCAGGACAGCCCTCCCCAAGCCAACCCCTTGCCTGGCTCGCAGAGGCACCCTGGGGGTGCTGGGCTTGCTCTGGAATTCCCTGGCTGGATCCAGGAGCTGGGGAAACAGCCATTCCCCTCTCCTGCACTCTGCCTCAGGGCTGGGTGCCCTTCTCAGCCTGGCACCAGCACAGATGCTGGGGCTTCCAGCCTTCTTCCTGTGACCGAGGGTTTAGAAACCACCTTCCCAACCAGAGTCTGGTGCTGGGAATTCAGGCAGCCACGTACTCCAGGAGGAGGAAACTGCCAAGACACCTTTGCAAGAGCAGTCCCGCCTGAGCAGGCATGGGAAGCTGGATCCAAGGCATGCCAGCTCCCATCCCAGGGCTGAGCAGCTCCTGCCACCTGGGAGCTCCAAAAAAGACTTGAAAGAATCAAGCCCTTTACTTTCCAGTGCATCTATACCCAGGTCACACTCGCTGCACTTCCCAGGACATCACTCTGAGCGTTTCCATGACTGAAACATCACCAAAGCTACAACTGTGGGATGGGAGGAGACTGTGCTGCTCAGGGACAGCAACACAAAATGCCGTCAGTTCATTGCAGAGTCCCAAACCACTGGTCAGGACTGGCCCAGGATCAACAGGAGAAGACTTAAAGCCAGCAGTGGGGAAGTGATGAAGCACGTGCCTGGACTGGGGCTCAAACATGACAAGACTTTGAGTTTTGAAACCCAGGAGCTGCACACAGCACAGAAGAGAAGTGGGCTCCTGACTGGAAAGACTGTGCAGCAGTGTCTGCATGGGAGGGAAGAGGAGAAGCCCAAGAGCAGTGGAGGGTTTGGGGCAATGCTGGCCCTGGGAGGGCTGCAGGCAGGGGGACACATCCTTTGGGTCACAGGAGGGTGTCTGGTTTGTCCCCTCATGACTTGCTGTCCCAGGGAGGGAAGGAAGCTGCAGCTGGACCACAGCTGGCAGAGGAGCCAGGACTGACCAGAGCACAGGGAGAAGGCAGTTTCCTTCACTGGGCTGGGAGGAGTTCACAGGAACTCCCACACCTGGAGCACAGGAGCAGCCAGGCCATTCCCACCTGGGCACCCAGAGCACAGCAAAGGCTGTGAACCCCCCTCACCCCCCACGGACTGGGCAGCTCTCACCTCTTCCAGCTGGCTGTGGACGTGCTGAACAATCAGGTCGATGGCCACAGTGTTTCCACTCCCTGGAGTGAGCCAAAAGCAAAAAAAAAAAAATCACAGAATCAGATTGTAAAGGTTGGAAAAGCCCTCTAAGATTGAGTCCAACCATTAAATCAGCACTGCCAAGCCCCACCACTAAACCATGTCTGTTAGGGTTACACCTGGGGTTAGGGTTCAGGAAACCACAAAGCCCAGAGTTCCAGGAGCTCTGCAGCTACAAAAGGCATGCCAAGGGGAACACAGGACTGCCACACCATGGCTGCCCCCACATCCATCTGCTTGGCACCAGCCCCATGAGGGCTCCACTGCTCTGCCCATGGTTAGGGTTAGGGGTCAGCAAACCCCAAAGCCCAGAGCTGAGGGCAGGGGGCTGTGGGGTCTCAGTGCTGTCAGGGGTGCCCTGGGCAGTACCTCGGGGCACCACGATGTCTGCCAGCCTCATGGTGGGCTGGATGTACTGGTCGAAGGCAGGCTTGACAAACTTGTTGTACTGCTTGATGACGCCCTCGATGTCGCGGCCCCGCTCGCTGATGTCCCTGCGCAGGCGGCGCACCAGGCGGATGTCCGAGTCTGTGTCCACAAAAATCTTCAGATCCAAGAGCTGGAAGGAGAGAGGAGAGGACAAATCCCACCTGGTCAAGTGTGGGACTCAACCCACCTTTCCCTGTTACCCCAAGCAGGGCTGAGCCCAGCCCAGCACGTGTTTAACAGGGCCTGGTCCTGCTCTGCTTTTCCCTGGTGCTGGTGCTGCTGTGAGCTCCCTGCTGCCCCCTTACTCTTGTGTCCCCTGAGACCTGTCCTGCTCCAAACTCTGCCCCTCCTGCCAACCTAACCCTAACCCTAACCCCTAACCCAGCTCCAACACTTTGGCTGGATGTTATTTAAGAGTGAAGAGGAGATGAGGAGTTACTGTCCGTGACACACACCAAGCACTGGCTTCTCAATCAAAGAATCCTTGGATGGTTTGAATTGGAAAGGACTTTAAAGATCATCTCATTGCAAGCCTCTCCCATAAGCAGGGAATTAATGCTGGAAAGGAGCCCAGCACAGCAGGGCAGCTCATGACTCTGCCCTTAGCTGCAAGAGGCAGGAGTGGGGATGCTGAGTGGAGTCTCCTGGGGGATTCACCCGGCTGTCCACTGGAGGTCATCCTTGCTCCAGGAAAGTGCAAAACCCAAGCTCTCACTTGGCAGGCGAGGAAACTTTTCAGACAAGCTTGGCTAAGCCTGTGTATGGCTCACTGCCTGCTGCAGCATTTGTCAGGGCTGCAAAGATGCTCTGAGGGATGGAGACAGACTGAGAGAGCTGTACAGCCTGGAGAAGAGAAGGCTCTGGAGAGACTCAGAGCCCCTTCCAGTATCCAAAGAAGCTCCAAGAGAGCTGGAGAAGGACTTTGGACAAGGGCTTGCAATGACAGAACAAGGGGAAGTGGCTTCACAACGCCAGAGGGAAGGGTTAGATGGGATATTGAGAGGAAATATGTCCCTGTGAAGGTGGTGAGGCCCTGGCACAGAGTGCCCAGAGAAACTGTGGCTGCCCCATCCCTGGAACTGTTCATGGCCAGGTTGGACAGGGCTTGGAGCAACCTGGTCTCGTGGAAGTTGTCCCTGCCCATGGCAGGGGGTGGAACAAGATGAGCATTAAGGTCCCTTCCAACCCAAACCATTCTGTGATCCTATGATATATCCAAATAATCCTCAAGAGAGCCTGAAGTGCTGGATGATTCCATGCTAGGAACACCAGGCTCTGTGCAGCAGAAGTTCAGCAGACTTTGCCTCTCTGGCTGTGCAAGCTGCAGCATGCAGTGGAGGTGGGCTGTTTCTAGCTGTGTTTGTGCACCAGCTGAGATTGAGGCATTTGCTGAAACACTTGACCTCTGCCAGGGGCTCTTTCCCAGCTGCTGAGAGTCAAACCCTATTTCTCCTACCTGGGGAAGTGCTGCAGCATCTGGTGTAACCTGGAAGAGAAGATTCCACCCTCTCTCCCTGGAACTGCCACAAAACCTTTCCTCACCTTCAGGAGCTCCTTGTCTGCAAATGCCATGATGCCTTCAAAGATGATCACATTGGCGCCATACAGGGTTTTCTGTGGAGTCAAAATGGATGTGGTTAGGCACAGAACATCTGGTCAGAGGTGCCCTGTGCCAGGAGATCTCTCTGGGTTGTGACTGTGACAGCTCACCCAAAAAACCACCCAGGCAGAGAGCAGGGGGTGACAGCACCAATCAGACTGCACAGGCCAGGGGCTGGAGGGGGGCAGTTGGCTCCTCTCGGTCCTGCCCTGGCCATCCCCATCCTGTCCCACCCCCCTCAGTGTCCCATACCCATTCCTTCTTCCTGCTGTGGGTGGTGAAGTCGTAGATGGGGATCTTGACACTCTTGCCTTGCTTCAGCTTCTTCAGGGTGGCGATGATGAGGTCGAAGTCGAAGGCGTCGGGGTGGTCAAAGTTGAAGTCGTTGCTGGCTGCCTGCTCCTGCTGCTGCTTGGTCAGCACCTGCCACAGAGCACAGCTTGGGGCACATGGCAGGGCAGCTCCCTCCCCTCTGCTGTGCCCAGTCACTCTTCCCTGCCCCACAAGAGCCACTGGAAGGGAGAACCACATGGCTGTGCCTAAATCTACAACGTGTTTCCTCACCAGGGTTACCACATAATCCCAGATTGGTATGGGTTGGAAGGAGCCTTAAAACTGATCTCATTCTGACCCCCCTGCCATAGACAGGGACAACTTCCACTAGAACAGATTGCTCTAGGCCCTGCCAAACATGGTCTTGAACATCTCCAGGAATGGGGCAACCACAGATTCCCTGGGCAGCAGCAAATTGAGGAGCCTGGCCAGGCCAACAGGGGTGCAGCCTCACCTTGTAGAAGGAGTCCATGGACAGCAGAACCACCCATGGCACATCAAGAGCTTCAATGATCATGGTGGCCACTGTGGTCTTCCCAGAGGCGCTGCCTCCTCCCAGGCCTGCCAGGGAAAAGGTGATGAAGCCACCAAGCCCAGGCACAGCCCTTCCCTTCCCACCACAGGCTGGAGCCCAGGTCCTGCCAGGGAAAAGGTGATGAAGCCACCAAGCCCAGGCACAGCCCTTCCCTTCCCACCACAGGCTGGAGCCCAGGTCCTGCATGGTTGCACTAAGCTGGAGGGACCTCCAAAGAGGGAAGTCACAGGCACTCCAAGATATTATCCTGGAAAATGTCAAATGGAATGTATTGGAACTGCCAGCAACGTGCCCAGCAAAAGCCGGGAAACCCATTGTTAGGTGGTTATGTAACATGGGGAGTGCTGGCATGGGATCCAGTCCAGAATCCCTAGGAACCTGTGACAGATCAGGCAACAGGAGCTGAGGGAACAAGAAGCAGAGCAAGATCTCCTACAACCCATGCACACTCTGGGCTTCAGCCCCCCCAGTCAATGCAGGCCTAACCCACAGGCACTCCCCTGCTCCTCTCCAGCCTGGAGCCAACCTCCGATTCCCAAGGATGTGGTGGGGCAGGACTCGTACTGAGACCTCCAGGAGAGCCGTGGGGCAGGTGGCAGGTGCAGAGGGGACCCACCTATGACAAAGGCCTCCTTGGACTGCGTGCCATGCTCATTGTACCAGGGGGGCCGGCCTGCAGTGTAGATGGTTCTCTTGCTGGTGCGCAGCAGCGGCGGCTCCGACTTGCACTGGCTGGTGGTGCGCTTGCGGGGCGGCTTGGAGGAGCCCACGGCGGGGTACAGCCTGTCCAGGGACTCTGCACTGCTGCTGCTGCGTGGGGAGAGAGGGGAAAATTACCCTGTGGGGGGAGGATACACCTGCCTGGGTGTGGGAGCGGGGTCTTGGAGGGTTCTGAGTTGTGCAGGTGAAGTCAGCCAAGCACAGCCCCACTACCAGCACCCACAGCCTCGGACAACACCAAGGAATTCTCACACAGAAGCAATATGAACCTGGAAGAGGTGCCATGCAAACATCCATGCCTAAAGTCCTGCTGTCTGAGGAATGTCTGTATGAAAGAAATCCCCCAGTGAGCTCCCAAAGCATTGAGGGGTGTGTTCCAGGGGGCAACAACCCACTCTGGTGTGCCCAGGGTTAGCAGTTAAACACATGGGTTACAGCACAACCATCCTCATCCTCCCATCCCCAATCCCTTTCCTCTGCCCACTCTGAGGGCTCCACTCACACCCTAGACATAGCTCTCCCAAGCTTCTGGAGCCCCCAGGGACAAGCCTGCAAGCTGGGCAGAGCCATCAGCTTTGCCTTGGGAGCTGAGAGAGCTCTGAGCTCACCCAAAGCCCTGAACTGCTGAACACTCTCCCTTATCTTCCCCGCAGGAGAGGAACAAGGCACCCTCCAGAGCCCTTTCCAGCTTGGCAGGAGGAGAGCTGTGGCCTGGAGGTGATAAGTGGCCTCTGGCCAGGAGATAAGCTGCAGCCGCTGCCTGGCCAGCCAAGGGACAGGGAGGATTATTTATACCAGCGCCTGCTCCTCCCTGCTCCTGTTCTGCTGCCCCAGAGGGATGTCTGCTCCCTGGGAGAAAGTGCAAAGGGCTCTCCTGGCTCCTGCTGCTCCTCTCCCCAGCCATGACTGGGCACTGAAAGGGAAATCAATAGATCTGGGCACCACTGGCTCCAAGCCGTCACTGTTTGGTACGGCCCAGCCAGCAGGGCTTTGCTGCTGCTCTGTTATGGCTTGCTCTGGAAAGGGCTTAAACTGCAGGGCTTTACAGATTTTGGGTTAATTTTAAGCTGTTTTGGTATGAAGATTAATTCCCTTCCCTCCCCCAGCCCTTTTCAGAACAATTTTAGATAAAGATCAAAATTTCAGAAGGGCCAGCTGTGTGTGAAGTGACACGGCAACCCCCAACCCTGCATGGCACACAAACCCCCCGGGCACTGCAGGATCCCCCTAGCATGGCAGGATGCTCAGAGCACACCATCCGTACCCCTGGCACATCCCTGTGGGGCAGGCAAGGAGACAGGGATTTGCCTGGCTTTGCTCCTGCTGGCAAAAGCCAGGCTGCAGCTCCTGCCCATGACAGGAGCTCTCCCACCGATGCCCACCCTGAGCTGGGCACTCATGGAGCTCCCCACAAGAGCTCAGGACACAAACACCCCATCCCTGGCACACAGAGCCAGCTCCAAGCACTGCCAGGCTCAGACTCAACCAGGAGCCCAAAACATCCCAAGTACAACTCTTTAAAAGCAACCTCAGGAGATGACACCCATCAGGAAACAGAAAAAATGGCTCCTTCTATGAGGAGAAGCAAACCCGGGGGGATGTCTGGGTCTCCTGTCCCACGGGTGATGCTGCAGCAGCTGCTGCCCACCGGGGCTGCCAGCAGGGGCTGGTGCTGGGGCACAAACAACGTCACTTCAGCTGGATGAAAGCAGAGGTGACACAAACACAGTTGTTTACCACAGCAGGAAGCGGCTCCTTTCATCCACATCCCAGCCCCTCCCCTGGGACCGTGCTCACTCCAGAGCCCGAGCTCGGCTGCTGCTCCTGTGGGACTGCACGTCAGCCTCCGTGAGACAGGAGAGCCCCTGGGGCTGCTCTGCCCCTTGGCTGGTGCCACACAGCACCCAGCTCTGCTGTGCCAGCCTGCACATCCTGACCCAGGCCACCAGCCCCAAAGTGACTCCAAGGTGGATGAAGTTCTGCTTTTCAGAGGTGGAGCCCTGCTCCCAGAAGCATCAACATCACCCACACAGGGAGGAAGAGGCTTGGACTCCAACAGCTCCACCAGGGCCCAGAATTACAGCCACAGCCCCACCTTGCCTTCCCATCATCTCTCCATTCTGCTCTCAGTGCCTGCAGCACACCCAGAGAGGGACATTGCTGCAGGATGCAGGGACACACATCTGGAGAGGAGTGGAGTCATCCTCCCCCTGCACAGCTGGGGCTCCAGCACCTGAATCCCATCCCAAGAGTTGGTGCTCTGCCTTATCTCATCCATATAATTCTGGACTTTCACCAAAATTCTACACATTTCTATCAGTATCACCTAAACCTGTACCTCTATGCCTCATCCACATCTGTATCCTCTACAGGCAGATGATATTCTACACCTCTCAAGTCCACAATTCTCATGATTTATTTGGGAGAAGTATGGCTGTGGGACTGAAGGGCTGCCCTGGAGTTCTCCAAAGGTCATGCCTTTTCTCCTAATGTTACACTTCAAGATTTGTAGATGTTTTCCATGGCTGCCTTTGCCAGGAAGGGGCTCTTCTTGCTCCAAGGGTTTGGCTGATTTCAGCCATCCCCACTGGCCATTCCTCCCTACTCCTTTTCAGAAATTCCCTGCAGCAGTGCTGGAGCCCCTGCAATGCCCTGTACCCACAAGGTGAAGCCCCCAGAATATGGGACTCTGTTTAGAGCTGGAGCCAATGCCATTGCTCTGCCAGAGGAGGGTCCTGGTCCCACATGGACCCTCCCCAGCAGAGCAAACCCCTGGGCTGCCAAAGCCACACAAACAGAAGAGGAAACATCACCAGGGCTTGGCAACCCCTCTTCTGCCAAGCCTTCTTGCGGGGCTTGGCTGCCACCAGCTCTCTCCATGCTGTCCCCACATTTTGGGGATGCTTTTGTCTTCCCTGCAAGGGCTGCACCCTTGCTAGAGCGTCGTAGGAGAAGGAATTACAGGAAACCTTCACCTGGATAAGCCACAGCTGTGCTAATTACCAAAACCAGCCTTGCCCTTAATGGGTCACAGGTGTGACCAATAAGGATGAGCTGGCTGGGGGAGGTCTGACCAAAGGGGAGAGAGAATTGCTGCTGTGAGGGGTCTGCTGTGAGCTCAGTCTGAGCCTGCAAGGGAAGCCCACAGTGGAAGCCTGCTGTAGCTGAAGTCTGCTGGCTGAGCTGTGAGGAAGAATAAAGCGGGACCTTGCCTGATGAACCAGAGTGTGCATCTCGGCTCATTTCTATCTCTAATGTGGGGTCTGCTGTGCCAGAATGTCCCAGAGGAAGCCTGGGGGGTCCTGCTCCTGAGAAGGGCTCTCCAGCTCTGATGTTGTGCAGAAGGAAGGAAGGAAGCATTTTGCTCCTGCTCAGTGCAAGCACAGATTTACTGACACCCCTCTCCTTCCCACTGCGCTCCCATCACCATCCCTGTGTTCAGGCTCTCTGCATCCCACTGCCTCCAGAGACCCCTGAGCACCCTGGGCTGGCACAGCAAAGGCAGCAGGTCATAAAAGCACCCACAGCAGCAAGGAAAGATGGCACAGCCCCAAACCTGAGCTTGGCAGCAGACAGGAGAGCATGTCCTGGGCTCTGCACCCTGTAAACAACCCCACTGACAGAGCTCCCAGCCTATGGACCCCCAGCAGCCCCCACAGCCTGCTGAGGTGCCCAGCTGGCTGCAGCCACGTCCCATGGGAAGCCAATCTTTTCAGGCAGGAATTGGGGCTGAGGGACTGGGACAGGAGCCACCAAGAGTTCACTCCAGCAAACAAACAGACAAAACCCAGCAAATTCCACCCAAAACCAAAGCAAAACTCACCCTCCATCTGGCCCAAGGGCCCAGCAGCCGGAGATGCGGACGCTGGAGAAGGCTGGGGGGCTGCTCATGTCCCCCTGCTGCCAGCCCAGGGCTGATCCTGGACTGAGGGTGCCACCCCCTGTCCCTGCCCACACTTCAGCCCCTGTCCCACAGCCTCTGGCACTACCAGGGCGAGGCAGGGGCTGTGCCAGCGGGGCTCCCGGGGTGATTCTCGGGGCACAGAGCCATGGAGGGAGTGAACCCCTGGAAGGGGCACTGAAGGGTCCCACGGGGCCGGGCTGAGGGCTGGAAGATGGCGGCAGGAGAAGGGAGCAGAGCAGGGGGAGTGTCTGCGCCCGGTCAGCAGCATAAGAGGATAGCTTAACCTCCAGATTACGTTCATTACCTGATATTAATAGCACTGGCTTGATTAAAGAAAAAGAGGGGGGCTGGGGATGAGGTGACACCTCCCCTCACCGCCCCCAGCACAGGCAATAAACACCAGCCCAGCGCCTCTGCTCCTGGCACTGGGGGTGCTCGGCTCTCCTGGACCGTGGGCTCGGCAGGGAGGGCACCTGGACAGTGACATCCACGTCCCCCAGCACTGGTGAGTTCCCAGGGACTCCTGCACACCTCTGGGGAGGGGGCTGCAGGGGGGATGAGCCCAGGGCAGGGGGTACCCAGCCAGCCCCCCTCATGCAGCTGGTGGGGCAGCTGGGGCTGGGGGCCAGGGCCTGCTGGCCATGTATGGCTTTTTGGTTTGGGATTCTCACCCCTCACCCCTCTCCCCTGGCTCCCATTGATTGGGGGTCTGGCTGAGGGTCCCCCCTGGTCACTCAGCTTCCCCAAGAGCTGCCCCTCAGCCCTGGAGTAAACAAGTGGGTGAAACTCAACACCCCGGGGCTGCTGGTGGCTAAGAATAACATCCCATGGGCTGTGCCCTCCATCCAGCACCCCCTCCCTGCCAGCTGCCCTTGCCCCCCCAGCCAGCCAGCTCCTCTTCCAGCATCAGCCTCTCCAGGGAGGGCAGGCAGCCTGGGCAAGCTGCAGGAAGCCCAGGGAGCCAGGAGGCTGCCCAAGGGTGGGAGATGGTGGGCACCAGGCAGGGGGGTCCAGGCCAGCCCTGGAGCACAGACTGGGGCAGAGCAGCTCTCAGCCCACAGCCTCTGGCTGCCAAGGAAGGGAGGAGGTGGCACAGGGCACACTGGAGGGCAGCCAGGCTCTGCAGGGGCACAGAGCACCCGGACAAAGTCCCATGGCCACCGAGTGAGACGCCAGCATGGTGAGACAGGGGCTGCACACCCACTGCAGAGGGGCTCCAGGGAGGGAGCTCCCTCCTGCTTAGTACCTGGAGATGGGGCCAGACATGGAAAAAGACCCTTTCCTCCTCCTCCTCGAGGCATCAAGGTTCTGCACACTGCCTCACAGATTATCAGGACACCCCTCCTGCTCCTGCTCACCAATGGGACCTGCAGAGCATCATCTCAAAAGATGGAAACCTGATGGGAACCAGAAATGAGGGGCTGGTCCTGAGGCAGGGGACAGGGACAGGAGGGTTTTGGGGTAACCTGTCCCCAGCATGAGCTGCAGCTGCTGCCCCAAAGTCAGGGAAGGGAGCGATGATCAAAGAAACTTTTCCATCCCTGGTCTCTGCCTGGACTCCCCTCTTTGCTGTAAAAGCTGTCTCAGAAGTTTAAAAATAAAATTCTCTTCCGGAGCCACTTCTGTTCCTTCTCATTAAAGAAGCAGAAAAGCAAAGGGACATGGGACACGGGCGAGGAGCCCTCGCCCAGGGACATTGTTCCTTATCTCCTGCTCCTGCTGCCACTTTTCCTGCCTTTGTTAAATGTCCAGGCCACAGGAGCAACCCTCCCAGCATCCCACCCGCCATTCACTGGGCTCCCAGGTGGGACACCCTGGCTCCAAAGCCAGCTGGGACTGAACCTTCCTGCTGGCACAAATCTCTGCTTCCCAAGCCCCTTCCCAGCTTCTGAGCTCTTGCACAAGTTGAAATTCCTGGGTTTTCCTGGTGATTTTTAAGCAAATCCCTCCTCTAATGGCAGACTTAAAATATGGCAAAAGAGGAAGGCAGGCACAAAGGCCAGGATCCCCTTTTCCTTCTGGTGCTGGCAGCTGCTGGGTGGGTTTCCCCTGGGATTTAAGGATGGAAGCTGGACTGCACGTGGATTTTCCTCATTTGGTCACAAGTACTGTCACTGGATTGGTGTCCCAATCCAGTGCTGCAGGCACACCAAGCCCCCAGTGGAAGGACGCCTGTTCCCAGGAGAGGGTCCTGCTCCCTGATCCCATCCTGGGAGCAGCACCACAGGAGCGTGGAGGTCAAACCTGCTTCCTCCACTACTGAATTGGGCTGGATCCATGTATGCCAGCTCTTGGCTGGGCCTTCCCTGTCCAAGAAACCATCCCAAGGGATGAGGGAACACAGCCAAGGAATGGAGGAAGATGTCCAAGAGATCAAGGAACCCCCCCCATGGGATGGATGAACCTGCCTGAGGAATGAAGGAACCTGCCTGAGGGAAGCAGGAACCCACACAAGGGATGGAGGGACCTGGCTGCCATCCCACTGTCACATGTCAGACCCATGCCCATCCTGGAACCCACAGAACATCATTCCCAGTTTACCCAGCCTTGTACCAAGCTCTGTCCTGGCTGGAGCCATCTGGAGCTGATGGTTCATCTCAGCAGCTCCACGTTCAGAGCTTCCAGCTCTGTTATGGTCTCTGCTCCCTCACCACAAAAGGACAAACATTTCCCTCTGCAAATCCAATTATCCGTTGCTATTTATAGCAAGTGGGAGCCACAGTGGAGGGGCTCTGTTACACAACCCAGTTACTCATCCCTCACTCAACCAGTACAACTCAGGGAGACTCCTTCCTCCCATCCTCATCCTCCCCACTATCCACCACTGACTCACAGGAAGGGCACAGGCAGCTGCCAGCAATGGGCTTAGCTGCTGGACCATGCAGGATGGGAACAGGAAGGATGGAAACAGGAGTGATGGGAACAGGAAGAGTGGGAACAGGAGGGATGGGAACAGGAGGGACAGGAACAGGAGGAACGGGAACAGGAGGGACAGAAACAAGAGGGATGGGAACAGGAGTGATGGGAACAGGAGGGATGGGAACAGGAGGGACAGGAACAGGAGGGATGGGAACAGGAGGGATGCTTTGGCACTGACTCCAGGGTTGTTGGGGTGTTGGTACCCTACAAGCAGGGACACAGGGATGCTCCATCCCTGTAAGCTTTGCCACATCCCCAAAGCACCACTGATACTCCAAATGCAATTCCCAGATAATTGATGTTTGGGAGCAGTCAGTCCCCTGAGGTTTGTGCTGGAAAAGGGGGTGGAAAATAGAGGGGAAACATGAGTGTTGGGGGTGGGGGGCTGAAGGCAATCACCCTGTATGGGGGTTTTGGGTGGAAAAGTTTAGGTTGTCCCACTCTTCATCTTGATGGAGAGGATGCAAGTGCGAGCAAGCTTGGAATATGGGAGGCTGTGGTTTATCAGCTGGGAAATTAAGGGCAAAAACCATAAAATAAGGTAAATAAGGAAAAAGGTAACAACACGAAAGGGAGGGGGAGAAAAGGATGAAAACAAACAAGGGATAAAGCGGGGGTGGGAAGAAATGGCTGGTGGGAAAAGCTCAGGGATTCCGTGGAGCGATGGGCTCGGGGAGGCCCCACTCGCGGAAGTGGCACCAGGGGGGACGGCACCGGCACCGCAAGCCCCGAACCGGCGGCGAACCCGAACCGGGGGCCCCGGGGCGCCGCGGGGCCGGTCCCGTCCCGGAGCGATCATCCCGGGGAAAAGCGAGCGGGGTCCTACCTGTCGTGCGGTTCCACCGGAGCCCCCTCGGGCACCGGGGCCGCGGCCATGGTGCTGCGGGGAGAGGCGGAGCGGGCGGGGAGCGGCGGGGGCGGCGCTGCCGCGGGGATCCCCGGGACTTGTAGTGCGGGATGGGAGGGAGGGGTTCGGGGGGATTGGGCACCCATGGGGGCCCTGCGGGGCACGGAGGGGCGCTGTGCTCGTGGGTAAGAGCTGTGCGGGGAGATGGATCTATATGGGCACGGCTGGGTGCTGTGGGGCACAGGGGGGCGTTGTGGGGTATAGCTGGGTGTTTTGGGCATGGCTGGGTGCTGTGGGGCTCAGGGTGATGCTGTGGGTACCTATGGGTGGCTCCGCAGCAGCATCCCTGCCCACGACGCTGAGGGACGCAGCACAGAGCATCCCCCACCATCCTGCAGCTGGGGGAAAGCGCTGTTTGGGTGAGCCGGGCTCTGACAATGTCGCTGGGGCACTGGGGACAGCTGGGTGGACCCGTGGGGGTCCCGGGGCGCTGGCTGGGATCTGGTTTTACTCAGCATCATCCCGGGGCTGGGGGCGAGCAGCGCTCCCGGGGTCCCCTCCCGTCCCTGGGGAGCCGAGAGCGCCGTGGGGAAAGGCTGCGCTCTCAGCCAGCAGAGAAATCCGTCTAAATCTGTCCTAGCTTTGGGTTCCGTGCCAAAAAAGCCATTAGGGAGCAGAAGAGGATTTATTCCCACGCTGGGAGAGCCGGGGGGTGGCTCCAGGTCCCGCAGAGCTCCCCAGGGTGGAGAAGCCCTGGGCTGGATGTGGCCAGGACACGCTGGATGCTGCTGATGGGATGGGTGTATTGGAAACAGCTTTAAGGGGGATTTCTACCATGGAGTGGGGGGCTGTGGGCATTGGGATCCCCCTGGCACCACCAGCCCTCACCTTCCCATCCCAGTTTTGGGGCACCCCTGGGCTGGTGACCACATGCTCCATCCCCTCAGCCACTGCCAGGAAGGACAAACCCAAACCCCCCGGATCCCTTGTCCAACCCTCCCACCCAAGTGCCCAATAACGGTGCTGACAGTGCTAATAAAAAATCAATAACCATTTATTCGATACAGCTGTTTCATACATACAGTACAGGGAGCGCCTCGGCGCCGCTCGGAGCTGCTCGGACAGTACTCTCCAACTGAGGATTTGTCAATGATTAACAAAAGAACAGATCATCACAAATCGGGAGTTTATTATAAGATAGTTTACCGTTAAAACAATTTTATTTTTTGCAAATAAACACTTTTTAATATATATATTTATATATTTATATATATGGTTACAAGTGATAAATTGAAATTTTTTTTTTCCTTTTTCTGTGTTTTTTTTTTCTGTTTTAATTTTTTCCCCAAAATACACTTATGCACTAATAACTGGCATCGACGAGAAACATTCGGATATGCCGTGGGATGGGTGTCACGAGGAGAGAAAGAAAAGAACAAAATGCTCTCAAGGTTCCTGGGGGTGGGAGATGCTCCAGGCTCGGGCAGCTCCATCCACTGCTGTGACACAGCCAACCTCACCAGGGCAGGTGTTGGAGCTGAGGCTCCCCAGTTCCCCACAATCCAAGCTTTCCATGACTTCCCACAGGCTTGCAGCCCATGCCTGCTCCCATGGAGGTTTAACCCTTTCCTTGGGGAAATGGGTGATGGGATGGTGGGTTTCCCCAACAGTGGAGGTGCAGGACCACAATGTCACAGTGCCCAGGGTGACAAAATCCCCAAATCCCACGGGTGATGGGATGGAAGGGGACAGGACAACTCATTCCCCATCTGGTTCCACAGCCTCTGCCTGTCCCTCTGGATCAAGGTGGATTCCCCTGTGGCACTGCCTCACTGGGAGCACCTGAAGGGGCACAACCTACTGGCCCCAGCAGTGACACTGTGGTGTCCCCTGGCCCTGCCTGCTCACCTGTCGTGGCACTGGCAGGTGCTGGGGATCCCAGCATTGCTCTGGAACCTTCCCTGGACAAGCAGGAGAGTAAAGGATGCCTCATGGAGAAGGTGTGTGTGGGGGGAACATGTTCCTCTCTGAGTGATGACTACTGGGGAAAAAACCCTGAAGATTTCACTTTCTCATAGGAATTCCCTCCTGACCATGGTGCTGCCCTCACTGGGACTGTGAGTGCTCTGAGGGTGACAGGGACAGCCCCAGCACCAGGACTGCTGCTCCCACTGCCTGCCCTGAGACCCCAGATGGTCCCTGGGGTCCCATCCAGGGCTGGTGTCACTCTGTGAGGCCACTGCAGCTGCCCCTGCTCCTGCCAGACACTCATTATGGAAGCAGAGGTGGATTTTGATCTGGACCTCCCAATGACCCCCTGAACCGGCCCTTTCCCATGTCTACCCTGCCCTGAGCAGCTCCCAGGGCTCCCTGCCTGTGGAGCACAGCGCTGCCAGTTAATTTAATCAATGAGAAGCCAATTAATTGCATGTTAATGAGAACAGAGTCCCAGGCCATGCCCAAGGGGAGACACTGAGGATTGTGCGGTGACCATCCAAGCCAGCAGCCCAGGCTACCCAGATCTCCCTTCCCTAGGCCAGGGCATGGAGCCCTCCTGGGGGGCTTCCCTCCATGGCAGGACATGATTTTGGGATCCAGAGGCTCCCTCTGCACCCTCACAGAGATTTCAGTGCCAGACCCAGAGCTCTGCCTGTGCTCCCCCTCCTGCTGCTGCCTGTGAGCTGTTCCAAGCTGTCCTCCCAAAGCTCTCCCTGTTCCCCAGGGAGGCAGGATCTACCCCAGTGACACCATCCAAACATGATCTGATGAAGTGCAGGAGCGACCAGGCTGAGCTGCAGTGACTAATTAAGCTTTCTCACTAATTGCCTTGAGGCCCAGCACAGCCAGCAATGCTCAGGCAGTTCCCTCAGCTGCTCACTGGGCAATGCAGAGGGAGGATCCAGGTGCCAGAGCTGTGGACAGAGCAGGAGCCCTGGACCCTGAGAAGCCACCCTGGCTTCAGCCACCCCTGTCCCCCCTCCCTGGCTGGAATAACCTGCCAGTGGAGGATGTTAATTGTGACTGAGCTGCTGCTCACAGCAGGGAAAGACACCGAGCCTCTGGTGGGCAACAAGGAGCAGTGAAGGAAAGCGAGGACTGAGGTTTGAATTGATTAAAGCAAAAGCAGAAGCTCCCCCTCTGATGCCTCTTTCCTGGCTCTGCATAGGGGAAAAATCAATTTAAGGTTTTCTGTTGTGCTACTGAGAGGATTCGTGCCCATTTCCCAAGGACCGAGGTAGCCTGGTTTTGTCTGGAGATGGGCACACCCCGGTCCAGGGATGGCTCCCCTGGGCTGAGCAAGGTGCGGTGACAGGGTCAGCACAGGGGCAAAGGAGAGCTCCAGGGAAGAGCACAAGCAGGGGTGGCACCACAAGGACCTGCCACCCTGAGAAGGGTGGTCAGGGGCTCAGATGCATCTTTGGAAGCAGAGACTCCTCCTATGGTGGGTCCCAGCCCAAAAGGACAAGGGGAGTGTGAGGTGGCTGGGCAGCAGCTGGGCTCATCCTACAGCAGGACCCATGATTGTCTCTTGATGCTGCCCCATCCCTGTGGCCACAGCTGGGGAACTGAGACTCCATTCCTCCCTTCTGGGTGATGGCACCATCAGGAGGGAGCACAGTGGACCCTGAATCACCCTTAGATGCCCCCAGGCTGGGGGGCAGCTCCTTGGCTGCCATCTCCCCCTGACCCTGGCACTGCCATCGTGTCTCTGCCATCACAGCACTCCAGGCCCGGCACACACAACCCCAGCACTGAGGCACAGCTCCCTCACTGCACCCCCTCCACGGCTGCACTGCCACTCTCACGGTGCCCACAGCATTCCCACAACTTCCCATTAAACCCTCTATAGCCTGACCAGCTGCAGAGCACCCCCTCTCCTGCTCACACTGCCAGTGTGCATCCCTCTCCCTGCTCCTTGCTCTGCCCGTGCCTTGCAGACAAACAAACCAACCCTGCCGAGCCCTCAGAGCCGCTCCCTGCCCAGCACCTTCCCCCGGACCCGCGGCTGCAGGGGAAGCGCTGCCAACCCTCCCACACTGCAGCATCCCCTCCCGGCCGGCTCAAACATCTTTGGAAACACCACCCGGAGCTGGGAGGCTGCTGGACAGCCAGGCAGCTCCCCCTGGAGCCGCTGGGGAGGGTCCCTGCCCACGGACCCCGCTGCTATTGCACTTCTCTTTCGCTCAAGCGTCACCAGGTTGGCGCAGGGGAGGGGAACCACGGGCCGGGGGAGGCAGCGGGGCCCCACCGAGGGCTATGTACATGGGCAAGGGGTGGAGAACGTTCCAGCTTCCTTGATCCTGTTTGTTTTCCAGTGTGAAACAAGGTCCGTGATTTGTTTAAAGTGGTTAACTGGTATTTTCTGTCTCTTTTTTTTTTCTGTCTTTTTTTTTTTTCTTTTTGTAAAAAGAGGGTGAGAGGAGGGTGGGGCGAGAGGAGGTGGGATGGGGAGGAGGGGACATAAAACTGGGAGAGACCCCCACCCTGTTACCCTGGGCTGTAAACGAATCCTCGGAGACGAGTCTCTGAGCTGCTCATTTCTCGGGCATCTTGCTGGCTCCTCCCTTCCGCTGGCTCGGGGGCTTCAGGCCGAGCTCGTCCCCCTCGGGGCTGCCCCGGGAGCCTTCCCAGTGCTCGAGGCTTTTCTTGTGATTAGTCTTTGCTGCCACGCTCTCTCTGCCCTTCGGGGACATTTCCGGAGGCCTCTCCTTGGGTTTTCTCCCCCTTTTCTTCCCGTTTGTGCTTTTCTTTTTCTCCTCTTTGCTGGAAGAAAGCTGTTCCCTGTTTTTCTTTTTCCGGCTGGCCTCTGAGGAGGTTCGGAACCAGTTCTGTGTCCGTGGGGTGACACGGGGGTTAGTGACAGTCCTGGGAGCAGGCACTGGAGCACCAGCACACCCACCCCGAGCCTGGCACATCCCTCACCCCACTGGCATCACCTCTCTGAGGTCAAACTGCTCAGGCTGAGCTGCTGCAATGAGCCTGGGGGTGTCAGGGACACCAAGGGGGACAGGGAAGAATCCCTCAGGCTGACTGGGAGCTGTTAGTCAGCTCTGCTCTTAACAGGCATAGATGGATGGATGGATGGATGGATGGATGGATGGATGGATGGATGGATGGATGGATGGATGGATGGGGACAGCCCAAGGATGTGTGTGTCAGAGCAGCCCAGCCCAGCTCCAGCTGTTTCCTTACCTCCGAGTGAGCCTTGATGATGTGGTACTTGACGCCGCTCTCGGAGCTGAACTCCTTCTGGCACAGGAGGCAGCGGTACTTGCCCACTGAGTGCTCCCCCTGCAAGACACAGCAGCTCCTGCAGAGCCCAAAGCGCCCCAGTGGGTGGCCCTCCCCTGGCCCTGGCCCTCCCACGACCTCAAAGTGACACAAAATAAACAGACACAGGTGGTTCAGACACTCATGACTGAGCCACCAGATCTCTGACAGCCTCAGTGCTGGGTCAGGAGCTCACAGCCACATCCTCTTTCTGAGTTTCAGTCCATGCCACTCGTGCTGCTGCTTGTGTGTCCCCAACATCAGGTGATGGGGCCACTGCCCCCCTGTCCTCACTATCAGCAGATCTGTGATCCCCTGGGACTGAGCCACCATCAGATTTATGTCCAACACTCACCTCATTTTCCTGTTACATTGTCAAAGAGCCAGGGTGAGTGCTGGATTCCTGTCACCAGCGCCCTGGTGGGATGACAGATCTCCTGGCCCTGCTGCAGGTCATAGCACGTGGGAGATAATGGACTCTCTATTGATGAAGGGGTTATGGATGGGCCCTTCTGGGCCATATATTTCCTCCCTGGGAATTTCTCCATAGCTGTAAATCTTGAGTCAGACAGGTCTCTCATTTCAGGAGAGGACAGGCCTGGCTTCACGAATCCTTGTGCAAAATCATGTTGGTGCATCAATCCCCACTGAGGATGGGGTGCTGCCTGGGAGCAGCCTCTGCTCTTGCTAGGGCTCTGTGTATTGCAACCAGTTCTGCAGGATTTTACAGTGGCAATCACAGACCAGTTCTGGAGGGGCTGTGATTTATTTATTTATGCCAAATTTGTTGGCATATGTATTCAAAGTAAATCCTCTCCCTTAAGGGGAAGAATCCTGCTGATGGCAGTGTGGGGGTCACAGAGTAACTTGCCATTGCTGACTCCCAACACCTGGCCCCAGCTGTGCCAGATCCAGAGGGTGCAGCTCTGTGCTTCATGGAAATGTTCATGCAAATCCTAGCTGCTTCCTGTGCATGGAACCAACCAGAAACCACCTCCATTTTCTCTCTGAGAAGGAGCTGTCCTAGTCTTGTGTGTTTGCTCTTTTATCCTGCATAAATCCAGCTTCTCCTGCCGGATCTCTGCAGCCCATTTTCTAAATGATCTCATTAAGGGCTGCTGTTCCAGCTAGCACTGGAGGAGTGCAGGAGTTGGTGTTTTTAATAACCACAGGGTATGTATTGGAGCTGCCTCCTGGAAGCTCCATTCAATGGAAGCTGCAGCTGGAAATGTTTCAGGGTATAAAGCTTTAGCAGCTCTTACTTGGTTCCAATTTGAGGGACCTACACAGATCTCCTGATCCCTCCCCTGGGGCAGCTGCAGGGCACTGGAGCTCAGGGCTGCTCCATCCATCCAGTGGGAGGGCACTGGTCTCTGCACAGACCAGCTTCCAGACCCAGCTTATCCCAGGAGGCACCACACCAGCATCCCTCCAGCTGGGCTTCCAGAGGGGCTGTAGGGCTGCCCAAATTGATGGAAGAAGACTCCTGATTCCCACTTGCCTCAGGAAACATTCAGTTTACAGCACTGAGCTCCTTGGCTCTGAGCTGCTGTGGCTGTGTGTGGTTGTTGTGTGACATGCTGGCCATGCTTAGCCAAGGGCATGTGAATGATCTGGGGGCTGCAGGGACCAGCTGGGCAGGGGTTGCCGTGGGACAGGAGGACAGGAGGCAGGAGTACTGCTGTGGGTCTAAGTGTGTCTGGAGCTCCCTGTGTGTCTTTGTGTGTCAGAGGTTTGGGCTTGGGTGAGAAGCCTGTGTTGTGGGACCTATTCTCCACAACTGGAATAGCAGCTACATCCCCTATATCCCACCTACTCAGCTCAAGCCTCTCTGCTTCCATCTGCCTGATGACAACTCATTGGAGCAGCACTGCCAGCCAGACCTCCAGCACCAGCATCCTTTAACCTGTGCCATTGTCCCTTGCCTTGTTCCTTCCAAACCAGCTGGGGGGGAAGAGAAAACCCACCACCAAAGCCACCTGTGAGAAAAGGGTGTAAAAGGCAGGACCTACCTTGTTGCAGTTGGCCAGGTGAGCTTTCAGCCCCGAGACACTGGAGTAAATGGCTTCACAGCACTGCAGGGAAAAACAAAGCAGGGTTAGCCATGATCCCCCTCATCCCCTGCCTTCCTCTGAGCTGTGGCCAGGAGCCTGCTGAGGCAGCACGGCCACGGGCCCCGGCTGAGCAGTGTGAGGTTAATGCTCTGCGAGGCGCCCGGGGCTCTGGTCACACGTTTCCCATTAACGCTAATGGGAGTCATGTGGCCACATCCCTCTGCAACGGGCTGAGAAACGTCTCCCCTCAATGTCTCCGTGGAAAACCTACATTTGTGAGCTGTCGGGAGGTCCTGCTGGGCTACAGGAGCTCTTGGAGCCGCAGCAGAGGCTTAACAGAGAGGAGAAATCACCCAGGCAGCAGCATGACCAGTTTCTGAGCAACGTCTTTTCCAAGTGCCTGTGTATGACATTAATTAGCCAGCCCGGCTCCCCTGGCCTTGTGGGAACTGCCTCCTTCAGAACTCCCATTAGCAAGGCTTTGTTTGGGACGATAAATCCAGGCTCAGCACCAGGGTGGGGTTCACCTCTCTGTCAGCTCGGGCCAAGGCCGTGTTTCTCAGGGAGATGAGGCACACGCACCATGCCCTGAGGTCTGTGCTTGTCCCAGGGCTTTAAAAAGCTCGGCTTAAATCTATCTCCGTTTAACTCTGAGAAAAGCAGGTTTTCTGCATCAAAAGGCTGAGCAGGATGTGCAGCCTTCACCCTGTCAGGATCTTGGGAGCTTCCCAAAGGCAGCTCCAGAGCTCAAACTGGGCAATGCTGCACTGTCAGCCCAAGGGTAGCCCTGTCCCCAAGCCTGGTGGCTTGATCACACAAGGAGAATCACAAAGGTGGGACATGCTTTAACCAGACACAGCAGCAAGCTCAGGGAAAGGAGGTGAAATGAGTGTCTGAGCATCACTGTGATCAGGGGCCCAATAAGAACCATTTTTGGTTGGTTTCTGCCCCAAAATTTCCCCCTTCCTCCAGCAGATGGAGACCAGCCAGCCCACAGAAGAACAGACAATCCTTACGTTGTTGGGACAGTTGATGCGGCCCTTCTCCTTCACTTCATTCTTCCAGTTTTCCAGCAGCCTGGGATTGAGCTTTGGGAGCCCTGGCCGGGTGTAATTGAGCTGTGAACAATAGCAGTTGATTAGCAGAGCTGCACACCCCAGCCCAGTCCATGGTCCTGCCTCTTCACATGGGTCTTGCCCTGCTCTGAAGGGAATAGGAGCTGAAAACTACTTGGGAGGCTTCCTGAGATGCCATTCTCCCCTTGGGCACACAGAGTAGGGAGGTGGCTCTGCCCACTGCCCTGCCACCAGCGAGGAGTGTCTGGCAAACAGGAGAGGAGAGGCTCCTGCTCCCGGGTCCATGCCCACAGGGCCAGGACTGGACCTGGCCTTTTGGTGCACAGCCCTTCTGCCATGTTTTATAACCAGGGGAATAAACAACCCTGCACACTGGGCAGAGGGGCCTCCATGGCTGCCTTCCATGGATGAATGGGCACAACCCGTTAAACAATGAAAGGCTCTTGTGTCTCTGCCTCTCCTTCTGGCAGGGCTGCTCCTTCCAAGTGCTTTTAATTAGCGCTTTATTAGCGACTTTGAGGGTTAGCATAGCAGGCTGGCCTTCCCAGCTCCAGTTCTGCCTGTTCAGCACAAGCCAAGGCAGCTGTGGCAGCCCCAGGCACCTCCAGGCCTCCCAGCCACTGTGCCTGGCCCTACCTGCAGGGCTGCTCCCAGCCTGACCCTGAGCCCTGTGCCAAGGTCTGCAGGGGACACTGCTGCACAGCCACACCAGCACAACTGCCAGCCCAGCCTGGTGTTGTTGTTGTGGGTGCTGTTTCAGTTCTGAGCCCCAAACCACCTGAGTGGGAGCAATGCATGGTGCAGATGTGGGTACCTGAGCACCTGCCACTCTCCATGGGCACCTCTGAGCACTGGACCCAACTGCATCCATGCTGGATGAGAGGATGCACGGCCACAAGGTGCTTGCAGAGGTGCAAACCCAGGCCAAATATTCCCCGAGGTCCTGGAGCTGGTGGTTTGGAGGCAAAAGGAGGCTGGCTGGATTTCTCTTCCAGCTGTGACTTTTCCTGAACATGCTGATAAAGCTGCAAATCTGCATTTGGCCAACTCACCCCAGCTGCTCCCAAACCTCCCAGCAAAGGGAAGCTGGGGATGTTGCAGGCTCAGATGCCAGCCCCTCCTTTCCACTCAAACTGAAGTGATCCATGTGCCCCTGCAGCCCTCCCCTTGGCACGTGGCAGGGCACGGCTGGGTCAGGGAGCACTGGGCTCCATGTGAGGGGCAGGGGCACAGGGCCTTGTGAAACAGCTCTGTGAACACTGCTGAGGACGGATGTGGATGTGGAAAACTCCCCCGAGCCCCAGCGCTGCAATTCTGTCGTGCTTCGCGGCTGGGGGAGAAGCCAGCAGAGCTCTTTGAAGCTCTGGGATTGTGCATCTACCAAGAGCTTGGTCCCCAGCCCAGGGAGGGCAATGCCACCTCCAGGGTAGAACACAGGAGTCCCTTTTTGCCATTGATACTGAGAGCCAGGATGCCAAACAGCCTCCATAATTAAAACCCAATCAATCCCATGAATGAGCAAACATTAACGGTAACCGCACACAGCCCCAGCAACAACCTCTCCCTCTGCCTGTCCCCGGGGAGGAGGCGAGGGGGGATGTTCAGAGATGTGGACTCTGCTGCTCTGCTTTCCCACTCCAGAGAAAAATCCCTCCCTGCTCTCCTCCAACAGTCCTGCACAATAACATGCAAATCCCATGTCTTCCCAGGGCGCTGCGGTTCTGGGAATGTCAAAGTCATCTTTATGTCTCTATTAAGAGGAAGCCCCAGGCATGGAATATTTTATATTTTTTTTTCTTTTCCATTTATTTTCCTCAAACAGCCTGTAAGTGAAAATTTTCATGGCCAAATCATTAAACGACTACAACTGGTTTTGGCTACAGCCCATCTCTTGTGAACAGTCGAAGGATGCTGGGCTGGGAAGGTTTGTTTCCTCTGACTGACGGTTTTATTTAATTAACTTTCATATTTCAATCCTCTCTGCTCCCTAGACAGCTCTCCCCTTCCCCAAAATATATCACAGTAAATGAGAACCATGCAGGACGTCTCAGCTGACAAGCACCCCTGAAGCCTCACCAGGTCCCCAGCACAAGGTACAGCTCTCCCTTCATCCTGTGGAAGTTGTGGGTGATGCTGTGAAGGCAAAATGCACCCAGGGGTGCTGGGCAGCAGCCAGGTCCCACTGGAGGGTCTGCAGAGCAAGGGAGGAAGGACGGACTCGGCCCCACAGCTGGAGCTGGGATCCGGTTTGGCCCCCAGTGCCACGAGTCTGCAGGGCTCAGCCTGGCTCCTGCCTGCATTGCAGGGCCATTGTTTTGGGGGACAAACCCAAGCCAGCCTCTTCTGCTCTGGAATTTATCCTGGTTCCAGTATAAAACCTCAAGCCTGGAGATGACTTTTCCCCTTTAGCTTTATGACTGGCCTATGGCTGCCGCTTGCTCCAGATCCCTGGCACCCCACGGCACCAAACTCCACAGGGACGTGCAGATTCCATGGCTGCCCCTACTGACACTGAGACCCCCAGCTGTGGGGAGGCAAATGGAGCGTCCATGTATCCCAGAGTGGAGCTGTGCATCCCTCCATGTGTGGCACAGCTCGTGCCTGGGCTGCAGGAGCCCATCACAACCTCCAGCACCTTGAAGCAAGGAACCCCACCTCAAGCTCCACCAAGAAAGTGTCACACTTCTAGACAATGGACTATCCACAGCATTTTCTCCCCTTCTGCCTCTTAGATGCCTCTTCCCTCTGCTCAAGGAGGTTGTTTCTCATCCTCCACTGCATCCCAGAGCCCACTGCCATGAGCTGGGAACCTGCAGCCTCAAGGCTGCTCATGGCAGGCCACAGCCCTAGCAAAGGCCAGAGGAGGGTCAGCATCATCTTCACGGAGCTTCTGCAGAGGGGATTTTTCCCAGAAAAGCAGCAGGGGTGTGCCCTTCCCCATCTGACATCCCCAGCAAGCGGCTGTTGTGAAACACCCCATCTGTTTCAGCTTATCTGGAGGCAAATAAAGATCGGAGCGAGAAAATAAGACTCCAGTGTATATTTAGAAATGCTGGATTTGGTTAGCAGAGACCGAAGGCAGCGCAGGGCCTGGGATGGAGCAGCAATCGTTTATTCTGCTGCCATTGCTTTGGTGTGAAGGAATCCATCCTCCCGGGGAAAGGCGAACGCATCCCACCACAGGCCACCAACGGCATCCAGAGCCAGCATCCCTCTGTCCCTGTCCCCGGCTGGGACCGGCTGCCACGTGGCCCCAGAGCAGGGGCTGCAGTGGGGCTGAGAACCCCTGTGTCCCATCAGCTTGTGCCTTTCCCTGGGAAAAGGTTTTGCTGCCTGGAAAAGCGATGGAGAGGGGTGGCTTTCTTCATCAGCTTCCTTGAAATCAGCACTGACTGCTGGGACCATGGTGGGGAACTGGGGAGTTCAGGGATGGAGCTTGTCCTGTGTTGCAGGGAGTTTGGGTGTATCCATCCATCTCTGGCTACAGACCTGAGCTGGGAAGCATCTGTCCCTCTGGAATCCTGGAAATCCCTAGGACTTGCTGAAAAGGTGAAGGAGCAGCTGCAATCTGCTGACATCCCTGACATCCCACTTCTCTCCGTGTCCAGTACAGGCTCTGCAGGTCCAGCAGTGTACTCCCAATGGCTGGGCATGACTCAGGGGGAAGAAGAGGTGGTGGTGGTGGTGGTGTGGTGGCTTTTCTGGGAATTCCATCAGTTCCCACCAGTCCCATGGTCAAGGTGAACTGGTGTTTATCATCCTCCTGCTGCTTCAGTGGCTCTGGGCTGTCAGCTCCCTCAGGGAGGGCCACCACACACATGTGATAGGGTGGTGGCACGGGGACATGGGGACACTGCTGGCTGCTCTGAGCCTCCCATGTGGCACAAGGCTGTCCCACAGGCAGTTCTGTTTTGGGGCCGTAATGAGGTCAAATTGGGCACTTGCTGGGAGGTTTCTTTCTATCCCCTGAACTGAACCAACTTGTAAAGGCAAAGGAATACTGAGCAATGCAAACTGTGGCTGAGCAGAGCAGCTCAGAGCGTGCTGAAGTCAGCAAGCTCCCACCAGCCTGCCTGGGCAGAACCTGCCTCCCACCTCCTCCCAGCATCGCTCATCGAGAAAAAATGTCATAGACTGAACAGATTATAAAGTGTTGTCAAGGGAACGTGACAGTCACTGCAAGACGTACCCAGAGGCACACGCACGGCTCTGTACGGATTCACCCACTACACTGACTTCCTCCAAAATCCATGTGGGATTTCATGCAGGGCCTGAGGTCTCTTGATCCTCCAACTCAAGAGCCTTGTTTTGCCATCTGGGAGCTGATCCAATTCCCCCCTTTCCCATCTTTAATGCAAAACTGCTTCTGCCAACCTCACAGCAATTCTTTGCTTTTTAGCACCGAGATGGGGCTTGGTTAAACTTAAACAATCAGGCTCTGAACACAAGAAATGTCTCATTAAAAAAGCCCACCAGCACTTCATGGAGCAGTTACACCAGTGCTGGGACCTTTACGATGCCTTTGTCAGCCTGAGCATGTGCCCCTGCTCCAGGCCTGGGGTCCTGGCTGCTCCCTCAATTCAAAAAGAAAATACCCAAAGTCATGAGTAAAGGGAACTATTCCAAGTGGAAAGAGAAGAATGCAAGAGCTGAGGCAGGAGAGGGGAAAAGAGAGAAGCACACCTCTTCTCCCACAGTATCTGATATGAAACAGCTACTTTGGGCTTGGTTTTTTAAAAGTTATTAATGCATTGCAGCTGAAGTCATCTGGAAACAAACAATGGCAACACCAAGCACCGGGGAAATAAAATGTTTGCAAGCAGTTCTGGCCCTGAAATGCCCAGCTCTGCCCCAAGGTGGATAGCAGAGCTGCAGCTGGATCCCCTTCTGTGCCAGTGCCTCACTGGGGTGCCAATGGGGGTAAAGAAGCTGCTGGTTTGTTTCTGGGCTGGTTTTCCAGCTGCCCACCACATGCAGACCAGAGGTGAGCCAGGCCTAGTTTCTCTGGGCCTCTACAGGACCATGGTGGCACTTCTGCTGAGCACACACAGGTGCCAGGACAGCATGGGACAGCCTGTGGGAGCAGGAAGGCATTGTGGTGCAAGCTCTGCTCTCCTGCCACCCCTTTTCCTGGTGACCACCATCACTTCTCCAAGCTGGCTCTGAGACTTGGGCTGGTCTCATGGCTTGGGGTAGGTCCTCTGGGCTGGGCCTGTTCACACTGTCCTGCTGCCCTCTGATCCTCAATTTCATCTTTGCAATGTACCCAGTATCTTTCCAGGGTGAATTTCAGAGCACTGGACAAGAGATGCCCAACTCTTCAGAGCAGGGAACAGGCCTGGCACCTACCTGCAGAGTCACCTGCTCAGGAAACAGGCTGCACCTCATGCAGAGACTGCATTGAGTCCTGGCAAACAAAAAGAACTCCTATTCCCTCTCTTTTTTTTCCCTTTACGCTGAAATGGTTTATGATTTTCTGCTGCTTCATTTCTTTTACAGCCCAGAAGGAGCATACCTGAGGGAATTTTAGCTTTAGTACACCCCCAGGAATAATCAAGCTCTCCCACAGGCAGAAGGGAGGTTTGGTTTAATGTGTACTCACTCCAATGCCTACAAAAAGCTCAAGCCTTTGGGGCCCTGTGCAAACCCCACAGCACTGCTGCTGAGCTCGGGGGGCTCAGTTCTGTCTCCACTCACTGCCTTCCTCTGCTCCCAGCAGCACTGCTCTGGGATGCTGCAGGCCTTTTACCTCCAGGAAAGCATTTCCCAGAAGTTAAGGAAGAGATGTGGAAAGGAGGGAATTCTGCCTGGGGCATCTTTGCTCTCTGACAGCGCAAGGGAGATGGTTTCAGATCTGATCTGCTCTCTTCACGTGCTCCTCTTGGCTGCCAGCCTCTACTTCCCTGCTCAGCATGGACCAGAAATGACCTCTCACCCCAACACTCTCAGGGCCAGACCTTGATCTCTCTTCCCAGTGCACCTCTTCCTCAAAGGGCACAGCTGCCTGTGCTGGGAGCCTCCAGACCACAGCGGCTCAGCCTGAGCTGGGTGGGCTCTTCAGCAATAAATCTGCCATCACAGCTAATTAATTTAAGGCACAGCAAGTGAGACATGTGAGCCCTCAACCAGCTGGGGCCAGGCTGGAATCCTGAAATCTCCGTGTGCAGCTGGAGCCAGGCTAGAATCCTGGGATCTCTGTGTACAGCTAGTGCAAAATCAAAAGGAGAATTAAAAGCTGCTCACCCGCTTTGTTTCAGGCACCAGGTCATCCTTCATCCTCCTTTTGGTCCAATCCCTGGCCAGCTCATCCTCTGCTATCTCCTGGAGGTGGAAGACGGCGACTTGGGCCGACGTCCGGCGGATGCGGCCGCTCGGGGTCCTCTCAAAATCCTCTACAGGAGCAGGCTCTGGCTTCACCTCTGGCTCCTCTGGAGGCTGCAAGAGAGACAGAGTCAGGGAGGGCATGACAAGAGAACAAGTGAGCTCTCCGGCCCCAGGATGGGGATGCTGGGATTGGGGCTGTGTGTTTCCAGGCTTGCTTTGTGCCTCTGCCCTGGAGCATGGGAGCAAGGGGAGCACCCGCCTCCCTGAGCCCAGCAGCAGCCATAGGCTGTGTCCCTCCGTGCTCCCACGGGTATAAATGTCTCCAGTTATTAGATTTAGGGAGTGATTAGCGTTGGATGCACTGTCAGTAGGGATCAACAGAACAGAAAGGGATGCTCCCCAGGGATAGAGCCTGCCACCCCAGCACTGGCAAGCAGCCGGCGCTTGTGAGGGAGCGGCCTGAGGTCTGGCTTTTTATTCCTGCACAGCATAGATGCAGGGTGGGCTGCAGCAAAGCCCTGTGGGCACCGGGGAAAGGCAATGCTGCTGACCACTCCCATAAAACAACATTTTTGAAGGGGTGGAGGAGGGTGCACCCTGTTCCCCACAGCACTGCATGGTACAACACACATCATGGTGATTTGAGGGAGAAAACAACACCGGCCCGACGGCTGCACCTGCCTTGCCCGGCCCGGCCCTGCCCGGCTCGGTCCTGCCCACGGGCTCCGCAGCTCTGCAGTCCCCCCCGGGGGGGGATGGCCCCGCTCCTCGGGCCGCAGGGGCCTCCGGGGGGCTCACCGAGGCCGTGTGCTCTGACCGCACGTGATAGTCGTGGCCAGCCTTGGATTTGTACTTCTTGCCGCAGTGTGGGCAGCTGAACACGGGCTTGTCGGCCTCGGCAAGCTGCTTGCCACACCGCTTCTGGTGGTACTGGTAGCCCATCAGGCTGGAGAAGTTGGCCACGCAGCCCTATGGAGATGGGGAGAAGGGGAGGATTAAGGAGGGCTGGGGTTTCACGTGGCCATAAGGCTGGGGTGCCGTTTCTCCAGAGAGGAACATTCCCGAGGAGCCCACTCTGAAGAGCAGCTCTGCCAACCCATCCCGTCCAAGTACTGGGGAATTCGACAGTTCCCAAAGAGCCAGGCACAAGCACAACAGACAATGCCCTGGAGGGACGGGAGGAGCTGTCCCCGCCCCGGCACTCCCTGCCCAAACACACGGACAGAGCTCTCTGGACAGACACACAGCAGGCAGCAGGAGGGGAAGGCACTGGGGAGGCGCTGCCTGCACGGACAGCAAAGCACACCCGCGGGACAAACCTCTGCCACACGCCTCCCTTACCTGTTCGTGACTTGTCTGCAACCCGCTGGCTCTGCTTTTGGTGTGGTTTGGTTTTATGCTGTGCCCAGGACAGGCTGTGCTCCTTCCTGAGCTCAGGAGGCAGAACTTGCCCTCCAGCACTCCTCAGTCTGCCCTGTGCCCACCCTCCTGCAGGGCTGTCCCGTTGCTGGAGGGCACAGAGCCACTAGGACAGGGATTGGGATGGCTGAGCTAAGGTGGAAACGTTGAGCACATGCCAAGGGATGCCTGCAGAGTACATGTCCCCTTCTGCAAGGGACTCTCTCCTTCCACTTTTTCACAGAACGAGAAACAAGAATTGTTCTCGTACCTCATTGGGGCATTTCAGTTTTCCCATCTGCTTTAGCACTTTCCTCAGCCTTTCCCGCTCTTCCTGTTCACCAAGTCCAGCGGTTTCCACAGGAACAGGCTGGAAACAAGGAAGTAACAGAAGCGACAGAGTCAACCATTTACTCATGTCCTCTGTGCCAGGAGTGGATGGTAAAGCCCTGCCTTGCAGGGAGCTGCCCTGGGCTGGAGGGAACCTCTCATTAGGAGAGCTGGATCTCCCACTGCTTCGTTGGTATGTGCTGGATCTGCTCAGGCCTTTCTTGTGATCACACCCAAAGGGCCAGCTGAGAAACCCAGGAACAGTTCCTGCACAGAGGATTCACCAGCAAGATTGAAGAGCAGGAGATTAAGGCACAGGTAAAAGACAAGTCACAACTGGTAAGCATGGGACATGTAGAAATGTAGTTATGCCTTGCCCTGGTATCTCAGAGATGTACAAAATTTATTCACGATAAATTTTGTGGCTGCTTCTCCCATGCACATTGAAGAGCTAAAGATCAGATTTTGAGATTTGTGCAAGGCAGAACCCATCAGTCCCAGATTTGCAGGCACAATTTTGGAGGCAGAGCTTTGCCACTCAAAATCCACCTCACCATACTCACCAGATCTTCCCCATACTGGGATCTGAAACCCTGTTTTATTTTTCCAGTCCTCTGCTCTACTTATCAGGATCAACAGGAGCCTAACTCACTACCAGAGGAGGAAGGGGGAAGGCCACCATCCTGGCTGAGCAGTGTGTGAAATGCTCCGAAGGTGGATCCCTCCTTTACAAAGATCATGGAGAGAGGAGTTTTGATGGATGGCTTCCTCACCTGCACGGAGAAAGGAGGCACAAGACGAGCACAGCCCAGCTCCCTTACCTTGCTGACGTGTTCAGCCATGGTGTGGTAATTCAGCCCAGCTTTGGACTTGAACTGCTTTTTGCAGTGCTGACACTTCAAGGCATCCTGCAGCTGAAGGAATTAAAGGCAAGTCACCAGACAGGCGACATCCTCCCAAGGGCTGCAGCTGCTGGTCAATAACCCCATGGGTGGCTGTTGCTGCAGCAGTACCCCAGTGGTGGGACCCAGCAGGCAATACAGCACCCCTGTTTTCCATCCCAGGCCCTGTCTGCAGCTCAGAGCTTTCTCTCTGTTGTCCTGGACAATGTTATCAAACCCACATGCCCCAATTTTTGGAAAACATTCCATTTTGGATTTAGATTCAAAGCCTCACTGGCTGAAAACATCTGGATCTGGCGTCTTACTCTTCCTGTTAAAGGGTTAGAGAGAGAAGAAGCTTTGATCTACCAATGCCAGTGGACTGTGCTTTGCAGTCCTGTTAAGTAAGACAGATCCTGGCATACAGTGCAATTTCTGGGTGCCTGGGCTGTGTGAAATTAAGGACACAATCAGAGGAGGATATTTTCTACCTCTCATTGCCCTGCTGTTTGACCCAGCTTGACCTCCTGAGTGTGTGGGGAGATGCATTAACTGCACACCCTGAGGTACAAGGGGCACTTGCACAGTGGGTGAACAGATCTTGGCTTTTACTGAGGCAGGGACCAGAATTTACTGGTTCAGGAGGTTCATGCTCTGGGCACCAGGAGACAGAGTATCTCGACAGGGAGCCAGTGCCTGGCCAGCCGTGGTCATTCCTGCTTCTCCTGCCAGATGATTGAAGGGAGAGTGGTGAAGGTGAAGCAAGACTGAACTAAAAGCTGAAGAGGCAATGAAGATGGATCTGCAAATCTCTCCTCATTATGGAACTCCGGGAAAATGAAGAATAGACTCACTGCAGTCAATTGGGAGTGACTCATGGAACCTGCACTCCCATCAGTTAATCTTGTCCCAGAACCAAGCACTTCATCCTAACAAGGTGGATGCTAACAGCTCCTTGACCCATTATATGCCACTAGCAGCTAACCTGGGATTTACTCCTCTGGTCAACACTTAAACACATACCATGTCCACATTCTAACAAGCTCTCCCACCTGGGATACCAGGAGGATATAACTGCCCTTGCCTCCTTCAGGCCCAAGCACGTTGCAACCCTCTTCATCCCTTATTTCCTTTCCAAAACCAAAGGAAACAAGTCACTAAGCAGACTGCTTAGTGCAGACTGCTCCTTTTTCTTAATAAGAGTTTTGGGAGCCTGCACATCCTTTCCCCATTGTCCAGCTAAGGAATATATCAGTCATTAAAAAGAGGGGGTGCCTCAACCCCAGGCTGGCTCTGATAGGCATCCCACGTGGCTGTAGCAGCAGGGTCTCACTCAGGTTGTGCCACAGGTTCATCTCAGAGATGAAATGCTGAGAGCTGGACCTCTGGCCACACACCTGGAGCTTAGGGACTGTCCTGTCTGGTTTCCATGAAGCATCCTAGCTCCCAGAGCAGCACAGCCAGCTCTGGCAAGGACTCTCCCTCTCAGGAAGTGTGACAGAACACCCACTCCAAGGGCTGGAGCCCGAAATCTTCAGCTGAATATAGGGCTGGCATATTTCCAGCAGGGAAGACACCGCTGACTGCTCCAGCAGAGCCCTGCTCAGCAGGTCATCTGGCTGTGCAGCCTGCACACAGCCAGCCTGGCCTGGGAGATGCTCCAAAGTGGAGGAAATATGACCAATGATGGCCAGGATCCCCACTTCACTGAGGCCAGGAGGATATTGGAGGCGGCAGGATTCTGCCCAGCGTTGCTGTAGGATGGGGTTTGGGAGGGAGAGCAGCCTCCCACTGCTGTATCAACAGCAAGGCAATGGCTGGGGAAGCATTCACAGCAAATGAATGTGGAATCAAAGCCCAGCCACATATTTTCAAAGCAGGAGGCATCGATCCCACGTTGGCTTTCTGTGGCGACGGCTCCGCCAGGTGACGGATGAAGATGTAATCCTGTGCTCTGATGGATGGTGGGGTGGCACAGAGACAATTTTTCACTGCACCATTACTGAACTCCTGCATCCTGACAGCCTGCCTGAGCACATCCAGGCTCAGAGTCTCCCTGAGACACGCTCTCATGCAAACAGTTTATCTGGTCTGATACAAGGTACAGCACACAGTGAAACCCCACAGCCAGGGCTCCAGAGGAGGCCAGATAAGAGACAGCCCCAACAATCTCTCCAACCTTAAAACTATTCCTTTAGCTACTAGAAATACCTGACTCTGTTGAGACACTGGGGCAAAGGGATTCAGAATTGCTGAGAATTAGTGTCCAAATCCCTCTGGGTCAATGCAAGCCAGCCAGCAAGCTGAAGATGACCAACAAGTCTTCTATCAAACACAGTTGAGAAAGGTTTTAGGGGCATCACTGCACATTTATGAGAGGCACACAAACACATCCATTCCCCTTCAAAATTCTTGTGTTTGAATAAAGCAAGGCCTTACTTTCTGGCAGACATCCATGTGTTTCTTGAGTCCCACAATAGTCTTCCTGGTTATAACACTGCAGGTTGGACAGCAAACTTCCCCCTTCTCGCTGATCTCTCGCTGCCACTGGTCCTCGGGGTTTGCTGGTGAGGGAGAGAAGAGAGGTGTCACATCCACCCTGCCTCGGCTGCTTGATTTGATAAGTTGAAAAGCAGTGAAGTGGGGAAGTTCCTGATATTAAAAAAAGAGATAGGCTCTCCCAGGCAAAGCCAAAACTGGACAGGAACCATGCAGCTCTCCCTCTCCCACTCTCCTGCAGCTGCCCAAGTAAACTGGGTCACTGGGTCAATTTTACATGGAGTTACCAGACCTGATGACCTGGGGAAAGACCCAGGTCTTTTCCAACGACTCTGCTATCTTGCACATTGGGAGTTATAAAAAGATGATGATGCCCTCAGCCACCTGATCCTGCCCTGCTTGGAATAACTTCCCCCTGCCAAGTGAAACAATTAGCGGGAGTGAAACAAAGGTGAGCGTCTCAGCTCCATCCGGACGTGTGCCTGGAAAGCTTCCCTGGCAATCCTCTACTGACAGACACGGAGGAAGCTGGGGACTGCTGGCTTCCAGGCATCTGTTTATTTGAATGGCTGTGACTGGTCCTAAAAAAACCCAAAATAAGAGATATGTGGGGCCAAAAGCAGCTCCCAGGCCCAGAGTTCACACTGTGTTCTCAGCAGAGCAGCACTGGCCTTCCAGCAAGGGAAGCCTGGGCTGAATAAAATCCGCCAAGTCTGTTTATTTGGATGCTCTTGCATGGCTGTGAGATCAGAGAGTCGTTTATTTGAATTTGAAAGCAGTGCAAGGCACTGCAGCTGTGTTTATCTTGCACATCCTGCGTTCCTCCTGCTGTCAGAGCTCTCAGGGAAAGCAAGCAACCTGTGCTGGGTGTAGGCTGCACCTCGAGGCTCAGGGAAGGAATAATTATGCTCACAGTTATGCACTGGTGTCATTCATGGGAATGATAGAAAAATGCCATCATCACATGGGTCACATGCTGACTCACAGTGAAGCCAGGTGGAACTTGGCTCTCAACTCCCAGCACTTTCATCACATTGACCTGGCAGTGAACTGAAGGTAAGGTGCTCCTCAACACGTCAGTTGTGGCAGCACCAATATTTTAGCAGCAGTGGCTGTTTCCTCATCTGTGTTATAGCTCAAAAGGGCAGGAGCTGTGTGCTCCTACCTCTGACTTTGTGCTGGTTCTCCTGACAAACCTGACAGAAAACTCACTCAGCAAACAACCCGCTGGGCCAAGAGGGTGTGGGGACCACAAGCTGCAGGTGAAGGTGGGATGGAGACATGAAGGTAGGGGCCATGCAGGCTTGGGGCAGTGCACAGAAAAGGAGCTAAACTGCACACAGAGCTGCTGCCTGTGCTTTGCCCCACCAGCCTCACCTGCTGGTTGATGCACAGGCATTTCCTTCTTCACACCAACTCCTGGAGGTTTCTTTTTCAGCTCCTCCATGCTGGCATTTCCCTCCAGCTTCTTGGCTCGATGAGCTTTTGCTTTGTCCTCTGCTTTGACAAGACCTGTAAAGAAAGAGGATTTTTGTTCACTACTTACTTTAATGCCTTCAGAGCAACTCACATTTAACAGGTAAAAAAATCTCTCCCTCTAAGCCAGGGACACTGAGCTGGCTGCATGTCTGCCAAGGCTGTACATGTAGGCTCAGGTCCATAATTATGACAAGCAATATTCTAACAGCTTGTGGTGTTTTACAAACAGCATCATTTTTCCCAACACAAGTTTATGAACTATGGAAACTCCGTGGCAAAGTGAAGTAGGATCCCTCCAGCCTGGTGGACAGGCTGGGGTGAAGGGAATAGGGTGTTTTGCAACAAACTGAAAGGGGGAATTGGAACAGCAAGTTCAGTTTGTAAAAGGGATGTTCCTGATGTTCCTGTGCTGGAAGGGCTGTTTAACTCCCCTGAATCCCCAAATCCATGTGCAGCTCAGCCCAGTGCCTGTGCTTCCACAGAAGGTGCTGGTGGCAATGAGGGGACTACCAGGGTCAGATCCACATCCCCCTAAACCTGGGGTCTATGACTCTTGCAAACCCAGGGCCTGAATGGAGACAGCACCCCATGACGTGCTGGGGCACCCCGGTCTTTGGGCAGTGACTGCCACATGGAGCTTGGGGAGCACAGGCAGACCCCTGCCCCATCTTCACCTCCCATCTGAGGCACTGGGTCATGGGCACACCTTGTTCCCCAGGAACCCACAGCAGATGGCTCAGTCTCCAGCAGCGCCTCTGTGGGGAGGATAAGGGAAACAAGCCCAGACTTCCCAGGAGCCAGAGGAAAGGAAATCACAGAGACCACATCCAGCCTGCTTGTCAGTGCTCAATTCCTTCAAAGCCATTAGTGCCTCTCCCCCGAGTGCCTCATACTGGAAGGTGCTGCCTCCTGCAGTGCCTGGAAATCTGCTTCCTATTTCTCTGGCTGAACATATCTCATAGTCAGCCTGAATCCAGTTGCTCTCATTCCAGGGATGCTCCAGGATTTCCCCCTCCTTCCCGAGCCCATTTGGGTGTATTTATGGAGCATGACCAAAGTCCCACTTGCTCTTGCTTTGTCAGGCTGCAGCAGCCAATTCCTGGGCCTCCTCTCAGCAAACATCCCGGCAACATGTCTCCTCTGCCTTGGATTCATTCTCCTGAACGTGGGCGACCAGCCCAGGAGATGGAGGCTGAGGGATGGGTGCGTCACGAGCCGCTCTACGCAGCAGAGTTCCTTCTGACGCCGCTGGAAGCGCTGCGGCACGCAGCATGGTAGGATGCTGGTGAGATGATGTTTCTCATATCTCACTGGTGTCAGCAGCTCATTACTCTTGTGTTACACGCGAACATGCCCAGATCCTTTCCTCTGTCCCCTCATTTCCCAGTGCCAAGCTCCAGAGCAGAGCGGACTGGGTTAATCAGTCCCAGCTCTGCTGCTGCTTTTCACTCCCTTTATGGCTATCTCATGGTAAAAGGTGCCAGCTCCTCCAGTGTGAGATCCTCAGGCTTTGGCTCCACCACAAGTAGCCCTTCCCTTGGGAAAGGGACTTCCCTGCAATGCCCAGGGAGAAGGTACAACCTACAGCTGCCCAGAGTTGTCCTGCATTACCTTTCAGTCCAAATGTCCCCGAGATGGATGGCTGCTCCCCCGTAAACTTCTTAGGAGTTTTCTGTTTCCTTCCTGACTCAAAAGAGAGAAACAGAGAGAGAGATTTGGTCAAATAACTGTACTGCCAGGGGGATTCATCAGTCCTGGGGCATGGGGTGGGCACACACTCACTGTTAGGAGTGGGTCAAAGGCTGTCAGATGAAGCACCCACCCACTAAACACCAACAGACTGCTGCTTCCCACTCCACAAAACCAGGATAAGTCTGTTATTCGGGATTAATTCAATGAGTGAAAGTGGTGGCTCTGTCTAGTGCAAAAGCTAAGCAGCTCCCACATGTGGCTATGTGGCTGTGGTGGTTTGCTTTGGTGTTGCAAGCAGTGGAAACCATAGTGGGGACAACCACTGCCCTACACCAGCTCAGCAGTGGCCATGGACAGATAGAGATTCCTCACCCTGCCCCAATCCTTCAGGAAGACGGGTTTGCCAGAACCATCCTGGTTTAACCTCACACACTCAGAGAGGACAGACAGGCTGACACGGCAGCTTGCTGTGCTGCCAGGAATTCAACCCATTTCCAATCCTATCATAGGATTGTTAAGGTTGGAAAGATCTCTAAGATCATTGAATCCAACCATCACACAGGTCCTCTAGAAATATTTCCACCACAGCTACAATGGGGTTTTAACTCCCAGTGAAGCTGCAAGAAACTGGAGAGCAGGGCAAGTTATCAAGGTCTGGAAACAAGGCTTGGCCACCCCTTGCATTCAGAGACACTCTCAGCAGTGTTGGCTGCAGCAGATCCCCTTCCCGTGGGACACCTTCTGAAGCAGCGTAGCCCTGGGCTCTAATCTTACTGTGCTTCATCCTCTCGGGGTCTTCCTCCTGCAGGGAGGCCTGGCTGCCCCGCTGCTGCCCGACATCCTTGCCACTGGAGGACTTGGCCGTGGGGGTGGCAGCTGCCATGGCCTCAGCTGCTGCAATCTGGAATTCCTTGCTCTCCCGGCTCTCCGCCAGGCACTCGCCGTTCTCCGCGTGCTCCTGGGCCACGGCTTTTTCCGTCTTTGCCTGTTTGGGATGGATGGTGGGGCAAGCTGAACTCTCAGCAGGTCTAGGGCAAAGCACAGAGGGCTTGTTTAAAGAGGGCTTGTTAGACAAGTGTCCTGACACCTCTCCCCCCTCGCCAGCCCAGGTTGTAGGAATGGAGGCAGGCATGTTCCCCTTCTCCCAACCATCCCCGTGCCACTGCCACGCAGCCCAGCCACAGCCTGGTACCTTTTCTTTCCACTGCTCTTCCCAATGGCCTTGGGCACTTTGTTTTCTGCTTTGCTGGTTGGCACTGGCCGGTCCAAGTGATTCCAGAGGCGATGCTTTTCCAGCTGGGTTTTGGAGGTGAAGGCAGCTTCACAGTATGAGCACGAGTATGTCAGCTTCTCTGAAATTGCACCCTGAGAGGAACAGGGAGAGGCAGGTGAGCACAGATGTTAGATCACAAAAGAGAGGCTTTTTCTGACATAGGCAGGAACATAAATCATGTGTAATACCCTTCTGCCCTTCCAAATGATTACCCAGAGTCCATGATCCCTCTGGGCCAGACCTCACATTGAGCTGCAGAGAGATCTCAGTCCCTCCCACACACTCACCTCACAAACTGCTCCTGGCCCACCTCTGCCCTCCCCATTTCCTCATTTTAACCTCATGTTTTTCCTGGTGTTTAAGGCCTGAGAGCAGCTTTACCCTGCAGATGGCAATTCAAGAGCCAGCCCCTGGAAAGGACAGACAGTTCTGCAGTCTCCTTACCCCCTGGCAGCGCTGATAGTGGTACTTCAAGCCATAAATGCTGGGGAACTCCAGCCAGCAGCCTGAATTGGGACATTTCACCCTGGAGTGGGCTTTGAATTCGTCCTTCCACTGGTTCATCAGGGGGAGCTGGGAACAGGAGAAACAAGAGATAGCTGAGTGAAGAGCACCCTGTGCCTGTGTGTGTGTGCTGATGCATCCCAAGGGAGCTGGGAGAGCACAGGGGACCTCTGATCTTTCCCATCCATCCTTTCCACCTTCCACCACCAGTCATAAAGAGGACCCCAGAGATGTGTTTCAGTGTATCAGTGCTCACTCCAGTGAGAGCTGCTGGGACAGATGCTGCAGGCTCCACAGGCTAATGATTCCTGCTGAGGCTTTACCTTGCTGTACTTCCCAGAGCACACAAACACACTCCCTACCAGGCTGGGGAATAAATCAGGCCTGAAGTCACCTGGCTGATTTAATCACCCCACATTTCATCTAGTCCGTAAATCACCCCAAGCCCCTGCTCTCATGACAAACTGCTCCATGTGTTGTCCATGCTACCAGGCAGGAATTAAACTGCACAACTCTGCAGGGAATAAATCACTCCCTTGCCATTGCTGCTGGCTCATTAGCCAAGCCTGACATGGCTGTGACAGGATCCAGTCATCTGGACATGGCCCTGGGAAAGTGAAGCTGGAAAGGGGTACAGCTCCTTAACCAGGGCTTTGGAAAGTAATGGAAGCCTGCATGTAGGGTTGAGGGACCAAGATCTTGCTCAGCCCAAGACAAGGCTGTTCTGAAGATTAAACCACAGTGGAATAGGACTGGTTGGAGTGTACAGTGCAGGGCACATCAGACAGAGTGAAGCAGGGAGGGCTCAGGGACTGGAGTGTGTGAGGTCTTACAGGGATGTCTTTCAGCGCCTGGTTCTCAGCCTTGGGTCTTCCTTTCTTCCTGCCTTCAGTTTTGTCACTGGTTGCATTTCCTGCAAACAGACACAGCACAATCACCAGCTGTGCCAGAGGAACTGATGTCCCAATAATTCTGCTGCCCAGCCCCAGCCTCCTGCTCCCTGCCTTGTGCCCTCAGCTCTAGGCTGGCCATTCTCTGTCCTAGCAAGGATGGAGATACCCCTCTGGAAGGCAATGCCAGCTCCCCTGCAAATGAGGTGCTGATAAGATGTGACACAGGGAAAAACAGTCTCCTGAACACAGGCGTGTTCATATTGCGGACAGCTGGAGTTCATTCCCTTTAGCAATAACTTATCCTCCTCTGTTTGCAATTATGGCTTTAATCCCCTCAAGGTAACAGTGGCATCTGGGAAACATTTAGGGCACACGCATTTCCCCACAAAGCCACTGATTTTGGAAGCCCCATCTGAGCTGCATCGCTGGGGTCCAACCCTCTCCAGGGATGCAGGCACCCCTCAGCATCCAGAGGTGCCCTTACCAAGGTAAAGGCAGTGGGACCCTCTCTCATAGAGGGGATCTGCCCAGTATAAAGAGACAGGAGGAAAAATCTCCTTGGGCCTGGAGATTCCTGGATAGAGAAATCAGCCATCCATCAGTGTGACAGCCCTTAGTGTGAGGGTCCCCTGGGGCTTGTACGCCTGCAAGCCTCCATCCCGGGGGCCGCGACACGGGAGGCAGCAGATGGCCTGAACTCATTTAAGCCTTTCCATCCTTTGATGTAGCACTTAGCTACCAACACGATAAATGGGCGGCGAGACACCCATCTCGTTAAGCCAGACACACGCCTCTCCGAAGGGAGAGACCATCTCCATCCCTCCCCTCCTGCTCCCAGCAACCAGCTCTCAGAGCTGGGCTTTTTGGCCAGCACAGCCCTCACTGGTGAGTCAAAGTGAGGAGCAGACACATCGAGATCCAGGCCACTTGTTTTGGCAGCCACTCCTCAGATCCTGCCTCTGGGCTCATCCTCTCTGCCCCATCCACCTCCACTGAAAGGACAAATCAGCTCCTTACCCAGCTTGGGCAGCTCTGCCGGTGGGTTTATCCTTGTCTCTGTCCTGCTTTCTTTGCTGGCAGTGGGTTTGTTAGAGCCTGCAGTTTTCCTTCCACCTTTACAGGTATAGGAATCCGCCATCTCTGAAAGAAGCAGGGGAGGCGTTAAAATTCACTCCTCGGAGCTGGGAACAACACATGGTGAAAGCAAGGAGAGCTGCTGGGGAGGGAGGGAGGGAAATGAGAAAACCATCACGCAGCTTCAACATTCCCACAAAGAGAAGAAACGGGACGTGCTTCCGAGTATTTGTTCTACAGTTGAGGAACGCCACAGACATGGCTGGAAAGCTGCTTTCATTACAGCCTGGCTTCCCCTTCACATACAATGGCAAAGACTTTATTAAAAATTATGGGCTGGCTTTGCCCAGAGAAGGAGTGAATAAATGGCTTTTCCTCTTCGTTTATTTCTCCGCTTTCATTTAAGACACCAAAAGCAAAAAAAAAAATAGTGAGTTTTAATGAACAGATGTAATGATAAATTTCCAATTTTCCTTATTAATGGGAAACTGTTATAAACTGAGAATTGTTAATGTTATCTGAATTTTTCGTATTAATAATTCAATTTGGCTTCTCTATAAATAATGAACGTCAGGAATTATTGCACACGGCCCACTCTCACTCCTGATGGAAGTGGGCAGTAGGACACCCCTCCATTCAGCAGCGCCAAGAGGAAGCCCACGGCATGACTGGCTCTGCCTCCGGCTTCAAGTTCCTTCTTCCCCTCCCAACAGCACAAGCAAAGGCACATCTGAGGATGGGGGCTGCTCTGGGAGATGGATATGGAGATCCATATATGGATTTGGGGAAAAGAAGTCCTCCATGCCTCCACAATGAGAACATGAGGCCCTTGGGAAGAGATTCCTTGGACCACCATGGCCTTGAGATCTTGGCTGGGACGGGATGCTGATGTTCACCCATGCGTTTTTTAAAACACGGATTTGACTCATCACCTGCAATTCCTCCCACATGCTTAGCATCATTTAACTTGAAGGAGCTGATTCCAAAAAGCATCCACACTCATCCTGTCTGTCCTCATGCCTAGAGGATGGAGGAGCATCTCCTGTGTGGCCAGATTGCCAGCCATGCCACCAACATATGGGACAGGAGGGTCCAGCAGTTCTTTCTGAGGTGTCCCCCAGGGACTTTCCGTGTAGGATCAGGGACTTTCCATGAGGGATGCAGCCCACATGCTCCAAGAGCTGGCAAAAGCTTCCAGCATGTGCTTGGCTGGTGACACATATGTGGTTGTTTGCATGGGCACAAAGGTTAATCGGATCAAGTGAGAAATTCCAGCTTGGCAACTGGTTCTGTGGCATTTGGTGCTGAACATCGCTGATTCAACTAATTTGGGCTCTTTTGGTGGGAGAGCTGGGTAGGAGTTTGTAGCCTGCCTGACAGCAGCTCCTCTCTGGAGCAGGCACAGAGAGGAGTCCCTGTGTTCCTTCCCAAACTGCTGCTCCACTCCCACCAGTGTGGGCACTGCTACTGTCCCCAGTCCTCCAGGGACAAAAGAGCCAGTCCCCTTCCTTCCCATGCTGGGTCCTGGCACCTCTGAGCAACCCTCACTCAAGCTGCTCAAAGGAAAAAGGGGAAAAAAAGACTCACGAAAAACCAGTGAAGTGAAAGCTGAAGACAAGATTTCTGTACTTACAATGGGGTGAAAACCGAGGGGAAATCCACACAACTGACACCTCTATCCAGCCAGGGCTAATTCCAAAATGCAATGAGGGATGGAGCACAGAACCTCCCTGCCTGCCTCGCTGGCCAGCTTGAGGTGACACGCAAAGAGTAACAGCCAGGACAGACCCTGTTGACATCTCTGGGGCTCTCCTCCTGCACCTCACGACACTGCACACCAGTGAGCATCCTCCCAACTCTCCCTTCCCAAAACATCCAAAGTGCCCAGCTCAGCCCTGCTCCAGCAGCTGGACACCTCTCATCCCCCTGAACACATCTGTCCCCTCAAAGGAATCCTCTCTGCCCAGCTTAAGAGGTTCTGAATCTTCTGTTTTTCCACACCAAATACTCCTTTGCATTTTCCCCATTATTTTTTAACCAAATGAAAAATAAAAATCTCATAAACCTGTCAGCAAGAGCCAAAATCCACTCCCTGGCCACTGAAACAACCCCAGGGATCACAGAGGAATTGTCCAGGAGACACAGAGCAAAAATCAGCCCATTGTGGGGGTTTCTGGTAATGTTCAAACTTCTCACTCATTTTTGAGTAACACACACTTAAAATAGGCAACAGCCTGTGCTCTTCCACACTTTCCTTAAGGTTTTGTTGAAAACTCTTTTGCAACTGGTAATGGGAAGAGAAGGTATGCACAGGTTCAGGTCATGAGCCAAGGGTGGGATGTGGTGTGGGAAGGCTGGGCTGGGTAGCATCTTATAAGGTCTCCAGCTCTTTCCAGGTAACTTTTTAGAACTTTGTGGCAACATTTTTGAAACATCTCACTCCAGCTCCAGGGAATAAAGCTCCTGTGAACGCTGGCACCAAAATGTGATGAGTGAAGGCCAAGCTGGTATTGCTGGGAACAAGGGTAAGGAGGAAACCATGGCTGTGGGAAAGGGAAAGTGACATTTGGGAATGAAAGGCACTGTTCCCAAGCCACTGGCAGGCCTGTGCAGCTGGAAATATGGCATAGAATGGGAAAGGGGAAATAATTCTATGCAGAAATGCCTGCTCATTAATTTGGATAAGGCCTGAAGGAGCATGTACATAGCCAGGGATGGCTGCGACCCTCTCACAACATCCTTACCAGAAGAAAGTCACCTGCAGACCATGACCACAAGTTTTCCTGCTGGGATTCCCACCTCAGTCCCATCCCTACAGATGGACTTTGCTGCACAACAACTGCCTGGTCACCTGTCAATCTGCAACACCTATCATCAATAATTTACCAACAGCTCCAGAAGTACGGAACACCAAAAACCAAGGGAGCTGCCTGTCCCAGGACAAGCCGTGTGGCAGCACAGATGATGGATGCCAAAGGGCACTGCCATCCCTGTCGCTGTCAGAGGAGATGTGCTCCCTCCCATGAACTCCTGGCAGAACCGGAGATGCTGGGAGAAACTTGCAGGGAATAAAGACAAGGCAGCGGAGGGAGAGACTTCCTTTCCAAGAATCGCCCTCACTGGAGGTTTCCCCGGGAGGGGAGCACGTGGCAGGTGAAGCCAGGCCAGCCGCTGCCTCCCTGGGCACGGCAAGGCAGCCGGGCAGCCCCGGAGGGACACGGCGCATCCCGCCGCTGTCACCCAAACCGAGTGACACCCACCGAGGGAGAGCCTCACCCGAGGCACGCACACCCCGCTCCTGCCGCACATGGCTCTGGCCAGGCGCAGACGAGGCTTTTGAGGGTGTAAAGTTTCTGTTCGAGGCGCGTTATCCCGTCCCTCCCCTCTCCGTCCCCGGGCACTGACACGAAGAAGGGAGAAGCGCCCGCACATGCCTGGCAGACAATGAGCCCGCACGGAGCCGCGGGCACTGGGGTGCCCCCTGTCCCGGGGGTCAGCGGGTGCGGGGAGCTCTGCTCGCTGCCGCTGTCACCTCCTGGGCGCGGGGAGCTCTGCCCTGCCCGCTGCCGCTGTCACCTCCCGGGCAGGGGAACCTCTGTCCTGTCACCTCCCGGCCCGGCCGTGCCGCCCGCGTCCCCTCGCTGCCCCTCCCCGCTGTCACCCCGCGGGCAGCGCCGCCCGGGCCTGTCACCCCGCGGGCCCGCGCCCCATCCCCGGGAGGCGGCCGGGGCTTCCCCGCGGGCCGGGCCCGGCAGCGAGGGGACGGAGGGCCCGGCCCGGCCCGGCCGCGCTCCGGGAGGGGAAGAGCGAGCGGCAAAATGGCGACGCGGCGGCGGGCGGAGCGGAGCGGAGCGGGGCGCGGGGGTCCCCCGCCGCGGGGCCGGGCGGGCCGGGGGCCGCTCGGTGCTTACCTCGGCGGGCCGGGCCGCGGTGCGGGGCGCGCAGGGCCGGCACCCCCCGGCCGGCCAGGCGGTGCCGCCCGCCGCCCCCGGGCCGCCGTGCGGGGCTCCCGGCGCGCCCACACCCGCGGCGGCGCCGCGCTCCGCTGCCGCGCTCCCGCCCGCCCCTCGCCGCCGCCGCCGCCGCCGCCGCCGCCGCGGCTCATGCGCGCTCCCCGCCCCGCCCGGCCCGGCCCGGCCCGCCCCGCGCCCCTCACCGCCGCCACCGGGCCGCTCCGGCCTCGCCTGGTTCCGGGACCGGCACCGGGATCGGCACCGGGAGGACGGGCGGGGGCGCCGCTCCGGGAGGGCGGGACGGGGCAGCGCCCCCCGCACCGGGCTGACCTGGGCAGGTGCGGCCGGAGCCCGGTGCGGGCAGGGCTGCGCTGCGCTGCGCTTCCTCCCCGGGATGCGGGCAGGGTGCCGAGCTGCCCTCCGCACCTCCGGGCTTTTTGGCCTCTGTCACACCCCAGCGTGCGGGCACCGTGTCCTGCCCGCCGTCCTGTCCTGCCCTCCAGGGTGCAGGCGCTGAGTGTCCTGCCTGTCATCTTCCCCTCCAGGGAGCCCTCCCTGCGGTCCTGCCCTCCAGGTCGTAGGCAGGACACCTTTACCCTCTTCTCCAAGATGCAGACAGGATGACCTGCTTGTCATTCTGCCCGGCAAGGTGCCCTGCTCGTTATCCTTTCCTCCAAGGTGTCCTGCCCATCATCCTACCTCCCAAGGTGCTGGCAGTGTCGTGTATGTCACTGTTCTCTCCAGGGTGTCCTGTTCATCATCCTGCCTGTAAAGGCGTGGGTAGGATGCCCTCCCCATCCATCAACACATCTAAACCCAGGGTGTTCCAAGGTTTACCCCTTGTAAAGCCACCCCAGCCAATGGGAATGATGCTGCGTGCGAGCCTGTTGCAATGTCCATAGGGCACTTTCCCAGCTCCCAGGCTTGGGATGCCACCTCGGCAAACCCGGTGGCACCTGGGGAGGGGCTGCAGGGCACAGCCAGCCTTGGTTACCGGCTGCAGGAATGCATAGCCACACCAGCATCCAGCAGTAGCCAAGAAATTAGGGAAAACCACATTAATTTTGCTAGGTGAGAGCAGAACCCAGAGTAACCACCGCTGTCAGGGCCACCCTGCCTGCCATTACCGGTGCGTGATCCTGCCGGGAGCTGGGAGGCCCTGTGGCACAGTCGTGCAAAAAAAAAAAAGCCCAACCCAAGCCGGGAGTTTCCCCGCGGTTTTCCCCTCTTTGTCTCCATTGCGGGGAAAAGAGCTTAATTAACGTCTGCAGAGAGCGGGGAAAGCTCGGTGTAATTGCTAGGTATGATTATCGGTGGAGCGGAGGGTGCTCAGCAGGGTGGGAGGGACGGGCACAGCCCACCTTCTTTGTACAAAATGAGGCATATCCGAGGCGGGCTGGCTTCCCAGGCAGGGAGCTGCCTCCGGGGGAGCTGGGGTGGCTCTCGGGCAGCTCCACGTGCTCGCTGAGACCAGGCAGCGCCTTCAGCACCTTCGAGGTCCCCTCCTTGCTGTAAACATTGCCCATCGCTCATCCTGGCAGCTGTTCCATGTGTGCAAAGGTGCCACCGTGTCCATTTTCTGCACCCACAAAGGGCAGTTTTGCATCTCCAGGAGGGGATGAGGGTGAGGGGAGAGGGAGTTTGGCCATGCTGGGTTAGACAGGGGGAGGGAGAGTGGGCAGCTACAGGCTGGGTGAGGAACAAACCCCTGAAATTATGCAATAGAAAGGCACCCACTGTTGTTATTTTCAGGCTCTGCTGAGCAGAGCGGGCCAAGGGATGGACTTGAAAAGAGCAGCAAATGTTAAGCAGATGCTGAGGAGGGCTTTGTTTCACAGGCAGAGCTGTGCTGGGAAAGGCAGGAGGAGGAGGAGGAGGAAGAGCAACAGGGGCAGTGGCGCTGCCTTCCTCCATGTGCTCACAGGAAACCATCACATCCCCTCCTGCACTGTGGCTTTCCTGCATCCCCTGTGGATCAGAGCTCATCCTTGCAAACCAGAATGATGCTGTGGAGGGGCCACGTGGTGATTCCCCAGTGCTCTGGCCCCCTGGTCACTGCTCCCACTGTCCCCACTGTTCCCACCACCCGAGGCAGGAGGAGGCCAAGCAGCAGCAGCCAGGCACACACTGCAGCTGTAGATGCTGGAGAAGGTGCTTGGCAGCAGGGATGAAACAGCCCAAGCCATTGAGCATGTAAATTAAATTGATACGGACCCCAGGAAGAGGTGATGAGGGAAAAAACAATTACATAGCCTGTATCAGCGAGGTGCTGCCACCCTCCATGCAGTCCTGACATTGCTTCCCCAGCCTCTCGTGCTGGTGCTGAGCAGATCTCCCTGGAGCTGTCCTGTGCCTGCCAGATGCAGCCAGCACAGCGACCTCCACCCAAACCCAGCAGCAATTAGGGTATCCCCAACAAGGGTCAGTTCTGGCTTGTATCCCACCTAGCCAAGAGTTTAAAACTCCACAAATGTAAAAACCACCCTTTAAGGAAAGGCAGGAAATAATCTGGTTTTCTGGATGGGATCTAGAGGCAGGAAAATGCCCCTTGCCCAGAATGAGCCTGACTGATGAGGCATTTGCACTTTAAAAAGTAACTTAAAAGCACATTAGAATCACAAGTAGACATCTTCCACTACACCAGGCTGCTCCAAGCCCCTCCAGCCTGGCCTTGAACACTTCCAGGGATGGGGCAGCCACAGCTTCTCTGGGCAGCCTGTGCCAATGTCTGATCCAGGGGATGCAGCAGCACCCTTCAGACCCTTTAGTCTGTTAGAATAAAATATGTGCTGGGTCTGCAGAGCCTCTTCCACATTTTGCTGCTCTGGAGCATATGGGGCTGTGCAGGACCAGCATCTCCACTGGTGGGATGGTGAGATGCTTAATATGTAGGACTGGGAGCCCTGGGAGCACTGGGAGCCCACGTCTGCTGAGCCTTGTGCACCAGGTACAGAGACAGGGGAGGGAAAGGCCATGACTGATGCCCACACCCAGGATGGGAGACTCTGCATTCCCTGTCTCCCAGGGCTTTATCCTGGGATAAAGGATCCCAGCCGGCTGCTGCATCCCCCTTTATCCTTGGAGTGGCAGGGGGACAAAGCCCCTTGGAGCAGCCACATGCTCACACATGCACGGGACAGGCTGTGCAGAGGCTGAAAGAGAGTGATTCCCGAACAAAGAGGGATTTGCAGCTGGTTTGTGCTGCAGCATCCGGGGCAGCCCCAGCCTCCTCCCAGCCTGGGCCGCTGATTGGAAACCCGAGCCTGCCATCACTCCCACAGCCAGGAATTATGCTGATGGATTTTTTATTATTTTTCTCCCCCTCCCTGTGCTTGAATGCATTCAGCAAATATAAGCAAAAGGGGAAAAAAATAAAAAAAGAAGAGTGAGAGAAAATCCAAACAGATTCAATTTTAGATATGGCGACAAAGCAAAATGGTTGCAGTGCAGAGAGGGAAGGCTAAGGGGGAAAAGCTCCTGCCTCAAGGAGGAGCTGGAGCTGTAAAGCTCCCAGCGGCCCTGAGACTGCTTTTTATGATTTACAGGGTTGTGGTGACATAGGGGGCATGTCCCATAGGGATCCATCAGCCCCATAGAGGCAGTGGGAGCTGTGGGGATGCAGCTGGTGATGAAGTTATGTGGCTTCATCAAATCCTTCCCAGTTTTAGAAAGTGCCTCCTCTGATGGGAAGTGAAGAGGCTAATTTTCTGTGGGGGTGTGAAGGATTTTCCTGGAGGCCCCAGTAACAGCCTGTGCAAATGTGCTGCTTGGGAATGTTGTGCCAAAACCAAACCCCAAACTTGCCTTTCCAAAAAAGGCCCAAGTGAAATGCTGTGGATGTTTGGCTTGGCTTTGCAGCAAACCTACTGCATCCAGGGAAGAGCCCTGGTGGGGGAACAGCCCTGGTCAACCCAAATGACAATTGTTTTGGATCAATTCTTTATCTCAGTCCTGCTGCCTTCCCTGGACTGCCCAAATCCCACCACTTGCTGCCTTCCCTCTGGTGGCTTCCAGCCTGTGGATGCTGCCTCTCCCTTACTCCAGCTTTGCCAGATGGTCCCATCTGCCACCAACCCTGCACCTGGCACTGCTGCAAACCTGGGACCCCCCTGGTAGAAGCAGCAGCACTGTAGCTGCATCTGCACCCACCCCTCTCCATCCTTGTCCCAGTGAAATCTCCACAGCCATACCCATATCCACTTCTCTCTATCCTTCCTGCCTCTGTGCCATGCCCACAGTCCCTGGGAGTGTTCCTGGCTCTGGGGAAGCAGAGCATTCAGAGGGCATCCAGCAGCCGAGAATGAGGACCAAAAATGAAGGAAGTAATACAGGGGAACAAAATGAAATGAAGCAATTATCCCTGCTCTGATACTTTCTAATTAAGGAAAGTGTCACCCTTATTAAGAGGCCATTAATTCATTGTCATAAGTCACCACCAGTGCAAGTACCAAAAACGTGCCTGGGCCATGGGGAGTGAGCAGCTTCCCCTCCTCCCTGCACCACAGGCTGCAGCCCTGAGAGAGAGCTGCTGCTTGGGGCTGCTCATGGATTCCTGCAGGGAATGCCCTGTCCCACACTCAGGGCTGTGCTTTGGTGTGCTCTGCCATGGTGCTCAGCCTGTCCCAAACAGGATGAGCCCATCCACCTTCACCTGTGACTGCACACTCGGCCCTGTGGGCTCCAGATGGGTTTGTGCAAAGCATGTGGTGAGTTCTCAGCAGAGGTCAGCTCCTGGCTGCTCTGGGGGACCAAGCCACCAAAGAGCTGCCCAAATGTCTCCAGCCCTGCCAAGCCAGCATTTCCTCCTGCATCACCTCCCATTAACAGCCAGCTCTGTCTTGGCAGCCTCTCATTACGTATTCTGCATGGAGGGCCCCACATCAGCTTAATTAACAAGGTAAGAAAAACGGGACCTTTGAGGAAATCTTAATTATATTATCCATCTCACCCTGAGTGGCACCTGATCCATCCCAACACTGTTTTCAAGTTCATTAGCAATAAATCAAGATTGATTAGTCCTGGATGTGCAGCAAGAACATACTGGAGCAGAAGACTTCTGCTGCCATTGCTGCAGGACTCTGTGTGTGTGCTCCCAGCCCTGTCGTGTCCTCCAGCACCAGGCAGTGGGATGGGGAGCAGGGCTGTGGGATAAGGCAGAGGGAGCTGTGCCAGAGCTGGGATGTGGCTGTTGGAGCAGCCCAGGAGTGGCTGTTTCACTGTGCCCCTGCCACACGCTGGCACCTCACTCTTCCCTGGGATGCTCTGACTCGTGGCAGCACCCAGGCAGCCCTTCCAGGCTGCTGCACCCTTCCAGGGATGGGGCAGCCACAGCTACTCTGGGCAGCCTGTGCCAGTGCCTCACCACTCTCACAGGGAAGAATTTCTTCCTAACATCCAACCTAACCCTGTCTTCTGCTGGTTTAAAGCCATCCCCCTTGTCCTATCACTTCATGCTCTTGTTCGAAGTCCCTCAGCTCCTTTAGGCACTGAAAGTGACTCTAAGATCTCACCAGAACTTTTTTTTTTCCAGGTTTATCAACCTCAGATTTCTCAGCCTGTCTTCATTGCAGTGGTGCTCAAAGGGCAGAGCATACTTTGGGCTCATACTCTGGACTCACTCCAGCAGCTCCACAACCTTCTGATGTTGGAATCCCCAGAACTCGAGGCAGTGCTGCATGTGGGGTCCCTCCTGAGCAGAGAAGGGAAGGACAAACCTCCCTCCCTGCTGCCATGGTGCTGGGGATGCAGCCCAGGGCAGGGTTGGCTCACTGGGCTGCCAGCACTTGTTGCTCCTGTCAAACTTCCCCAGTGCCTTGGGGTGGTTTGTAATCCTCCCTGTGCCCTGGTGGGATGACAGGTCCTAATTAGATGGAGCCTGCAAACCACTGGGGACAGGCATTCCAATTTGAACCAGCTGCACTTCAGCAGAGCCAGGGGCAGGCACTGTCACCTCTGTGCCCAGCACTCCGTGTCCTCCCACCCTGCTCAGCCAGGGACAGCACAGGCTGGGAATTCCAGCACGCACTGTGAATTTCAGCACCCACTGTGAATTTCAGGGTTGGAAGGAAGGGGAGCATTCCCTGCATCAGAGTCACAATCAGCAGTGCTTCAGAGCTGGAGGTGTTTACATCATCAAGCTCAGTAATTACTCAGACAAATTTGCATGCATTTTCTATGGGCATTTCTGCTGGCTTTTTTATTTTCTGCTTGAAAACCTTGCTGGAATCTGCAAACTGCCGCTGCCACTGGGAGGGAGTTGCTGGATTATTCCTTTTTTAAGAAGGTGCTGAACATAACTCCTGATGCTGGTGACACATTGGCTCTCTTATTCAAAAGATTTTCCACCAAATAAAATGGCAAAAAAATCTATCAGAGCCAGGAGTTGTGTGGTCATTGCCTGCCCCTGTGCCCCAGTGGTGCTGCCTGTATCCTCCTGCCTGCTGCAGGGGACTGACTGATGCTTGCTGGTGTTTTCTGTTTACTTTAATTGTTGTCTGGTTTTAATATTGCATGAATTGATTCATCTGTGTTTCATTGTCGGCCCTGTTTGTTTTGGGGCAGTGCCTGGAATATCACTGGCAGATAAGTGCTGGACGAATAGAAGGTATTTTTCTTGCTCGGCCAAAGATGAGGAGTGACCAAGCTGTGCCTCAGTCTGAGAGGATCCTGAGCAGCTTCTGCCTCCAGTTCCCAGGGTCCTGGTGCAATACTCACCACCCCAAATTCTCACCCATGAGAAGGACTGTCCTTCCTTGGATCCACCATGCAGATGCATTTTGCTCTATGCCCAGAGCTACAGAAGTCAAAACCATGTCAGGGCTGTCCTGGATGCATTCCTGCTGCCTTGGGCAGAGTCCTGGGTGTCCCTTGGACAAGCCATGGGCATTAGGTGGCACCAGACACTGCCAGAGCAGTAGTTCAGAGCCAGCCTGCCAAGATGCTCTGCTCTCACTATCACCACCCTCATCAGAACAAAGACACAGAGCAGGGGACTGGGGGCAGGAGAGCATCGTCCTGCCAGCCCTGGGAACTTTTCACACTGCTCCTCCCCTTCATTCTGTGCTGGTAGGTCTCAGAAAGATGCCTGAACCGTATGGATGGGTCTCTGACCGAGTGCAATTGGTCGGGTTTCTGCTTTCTTCCATGCTGAGGAGCTGGAGAGAGCCAGAGCATCCTCAGGAGCACAACAAGGGGAAGCCAGGCTTTGGGGCAGGATCTGGGGGGAACCCTGCCTTTTCCAGAGGGTCCAGGGCAGCCCCAGCACTGTTCTGTGCACCCCAGCTGCATTCCAGGCCAGATCTCCACCAGCTCACTGCATGAGCCCAGCTGGAGCCCGGAGAAGGCATTTCCCCCGTGCAGCTCCCGGGCTCTGGAGAGAAGCTCAGCGTCTCCCTCTAACGATGTGCACACACCTGCAGTGTTCTGCTCTTTGGGCTTCTGGCCCCTCGTCACCCCACAGCTCCCCGTGCCTCCCCACAGCTCCCACTGCCCCCCAGGACACAAACAAACCCCACCAGGGCAAGATGGGCTTTTTTTCGCGCTTCTTTTTCCTTGTCTTTAAACTCAGTAAATTCTCCCAGCTCTGTTGCTTGTGAGTCTCCGGTGAGGTGAGAAGAGCAAATTTTGCTGCATATTAGAAAAGGTCAGTATGGAATGAGGAGGAAATTCTAATTTCTGTGTTCTGGGGTACACACACCCAAGCCCTGGAGCTGCTTCCCTGCAGACAGAGCTGAGGGTCACAGACCCCTGACCCACAGACAGAGAGGGAAGCTGTTCAGCCTTGCATGGAGGGATTTAGGGCTGTAGACATCTCCTGGGAATCCCCAGGAAGGACTGGAGGGACCAAACTCACAGGGCAGGTTCAGGTGTGGGAAGAGTCAGAAGAGCAGTGAGTTAAAATAACAGTCTCCAATTTATTACCAGCAGAGAAGCAGGCAGGAGGATGCCCAGCCAGGGAGCACCGTGACCTGCCTCCACATCCCAGTGCCCCAGGGGGATTGGGGTGCTGCTGTTTTCGGACCCCCATGACCCACAGCCCTACCCTCATCACTTGAGGTGGAATGTGGGGAGGTGACAGCATCCACCCTGGCCAAAAATCCTGATTTACACACGGATTTTCCTTATCTGCCCACAAGGGCAGTCTGTAGCTCTGTATGGGAGAGTTTGGGAGATGGAGACCTAACAGCAAACACTCTCACTGTAATGATGGTGAAGGTCATCAGGAAGGTGCCTGGCTTTGGTGGCACCATTGCCAACCCTTGGCAGGAGGTCAGGACAGGAACCTGCCAATGCCTGGATGAACAGAGCTCTGCAGAGCTGGTGGGAGCATGGAGCAGAGCAGGACCAGGCATGGGAGCTGGGTCACCCAGTGCTCCCCCAGCCCCACAACCACCCAGCAGCACCCCAGCCTGCTGCCCCCAGCCCCTGCATGGGCTCCCCCTCTGCCTGCTGATGAAGGATGAGCTCTTGGCACAGCTTCCTCCCAGCCGTGGCAGCCTCCTGGTGCATCCAGCCTGCTTTCACTTGCAGATTTTCCAGCTCTGATGACTCAGCTCCCTTTTTAACTCACCAAGTGGAGCTGGGTGCTGGGGTCTTGGCCCCGCTGTGAATTTTTTGGCTGGTTGTATCATCTTATTTGCTACCGATAACGTCACCTCCCCGGCCACTGGAAGGCAGCCCAGTCTGATGAGGAAACCAAAGCTCCCTAAATAAGCTCCAAGGCATGGACACGAGTTGCTGGGTGCTGGGATGTTGCCCAAGTGCATAATGCTTCAGTGTCCTGCACAAGGCTCCGAGCTGTCCCTGGAATCACTGCATTCCCTTTCTCCACAGTGCTGAGCCCTGCCTTTTGCCATCTCCTTTTTTCCATCTCTTTCCCTGTGAACCGTCAGGCTCAGGTGGATGGAAGTTCATCATCTGTCCCAGCAGCTGGTTTGCTGATTTTCCTCCAGCCAAGAGCCATGTCTGCTGGAAGAAACCTTCCACCCCTGCACAGGAATGCGTTCCTTTAAAAGAAAGAGAAGGAAGAAGCAGGAGAGGAGCCCTGGAGTGTCTGGGAAGCTGTCTCTTCTTATTCCAAGCGTGTGGCTCAGGTCTCGTATCGGCGATGCACAGCCCATCCCAGCGGAGCTCGGTTCACAGTGTTGGTGCAATCTGCCAAACAGACGGATCAGCTAGGAGACATTTCCAAAAGAAGCTGGAACAAGGTGGGAGAGGAAGGAATAAACAGCCTGCAGGGCGGCACGTCGCAGCTCACCCACCACCATCCCCAGAGAATCTCTTCCCTTCCATGCACAGGGCCACTGACGGATTTTGGGCTGCGTGTGGCAGCCTGGCCCTGTGCATCCCAACTCCCCCTGTGCTCCCTGAATGGCCCCACAACCCATCCCTGTGCCACAGCCAGCTCTGGGCTACCCTATAGGCCCTACCTTGGCTGAGCAGCTGCAGGTTCCGCACCTCCTCGCGCACCTGGAGCTGCAGGACCTGCTGCAGGAGCTCCTGGCGCTGCGCCTCCAGCGCGATCCCCATGCGCTGCAGCTTCTCCCCGTTCAGCCGCAGCAGCGCCCGGCCTGCAAACACCAAGTGGCTCAGTGCCCCACCAGCACAAAGAGGGGGGGATGAGCCCAGGAAAGGGCAGCACAAAGGGGAACCCATCAGCATGGAGGATTGAGGAGGGAGTGCTCTCTCACTGCCTGCAGTAGTGCGTGGAGGGACAGGATGGAGGGGGAAGAGCTGGCAGGGGATAGGGTTAAACTGGATGTTGGGAAGAAATTCATCCCAGTGAGGATGGTGAGGCCTTGGCACAGGTTACCACGAGAAGCTGTGGTTGCTCCATCCCTGGAGGTGTCCAAGACCAGGCTGGACAAGGCTTAGAGAAACCTGGTCTGGCAGAAGCTGTTCCTGCCCATGGCAAGGGTGTGGAATGAGATGAGCTTTCAGGTCCCTTCCATTCTGGTTTGTGACCTCCCTTTCAGAGAGCACCGGGTGGTAGCTCGTGTCCCCAGCCTCTGCCAGGTATCAGCAGCACAATCCTGTAACCCATCCCCGCAGGCAGCAGCTTTTTATTCTCTGCTCCACCTCCCAGATGAGGAGATGTTTTCTGAGCACAAGGTTCCCACACAGGCTGCTGGTCCTGGGGCAATGAATGGGGGTGCCCATCACAACGCATTAGTGCTCCAGTCCCCACCAAGCCACTTCCCTCCAGTCTGGGGCTCTTACAGGAGGGATTTTAAACCAGCTTTTGTCCTTGCTGTACAGCATACACTCACTAATGCTGCCTTTGTTGCCTGAGCAAGGGCTGGCTGAGCTTTTGCATTAGGATTTCTCATCCCCCCCAGGCAGCTCCTGCCCTCACTTCCCTGCCACCATCCCCTGGCCCTGGCAGAGCTCACTCTGGCCTTGCACATATTGAAGTTGGACTGGAATGATGCTCTTAGAGGTCAAAGCCACTGTCACCAGGGAGCAAAGGGGAGGGAGCAGATCCTAGAGGTGAGTCTGCTTGAAGGGCTCGATTGGGAGTTGGATTTGGATCTGACAAAGACCTTTGAAATTTGGACTCCAACTGGACAGAGATCTTTCTCTTTGCAAAAATTTTCAGTATTTAAAAAATTTAATAATACTATTATTATATTGAGCTAGGTGATGAGAAGACTCTTCCCTGTCTGATAAACCAATTTAATAATTTTAAAGAACCTCCAGCCTGTCCTGGTGCTCACCCTGGTGGCAGATGCCTCCTGCCCAGCCTGGGTCAGTGTCACCGTGTCCCCTGCTCTCACCCTGGCTGCATCTCATGGGGAGAGGGGACAGAAATGGGGGGTATGTCCATCTTCTGAACCCCCAATGTCCAAACAGCCTTTCCCAGGAGCACGTGCTCTGCATGGTCCAGGGGACACTCTGTACCTGTGATGGCGTGGTGGGAGAACGCCTCGACGTAGATGAGATAATTGTGTGGGCAGTGCTTCTTCAGCCATTTGCACACATCCTGCTGGGTCCACAGCACCACTGGCTTGACCAGGCTGCCCAGCGTGGGGCTGGTGTGGTAGATGCCATAGTGGTCACAGCCACGGACCTGAGGGGAGTGGGAGGGGACAAGGTTAGTGGGATTCAGCCCTGGGAGGAGGAAAACAGAAATCAGTCCATGGGGATGGGGGAGATGTTGGTTGGCTGCATAGGATTGTGGTGACACTGGAGGGCTTTGGCTCCACACCCTCTGGAGTCTCTGGGCTCACCCTGAAATCAGAGGAACCAGTAAGGGAGGCACAGAGAGTGGGGATGGGAGGTCAAGTTTGTTCTCCTGCCATATATAGACCCAACACTTTAAACTTCCCAGCTCTCCTGCTGCAGGACCCAACTCCCCTCCCCTGCGCATCTCCCAGCCCAGCAGAACATTGCACAGGCTCAGGAGATGTCCTGGGGTCCTCAGGGTCCCCATCTCCCCAGGCAGAGATGGGCATTTGCTGGAAGCTCTCGGTGGGGACAAAGCCAGTGAGATCCTGGAGGAGAGTAGGAACTGGTGCAAAGCCATCCCCACCAGATGTTGGTGCTGGTGCAAACTCATCCCCACCAGAAGTCCCCGGGAAAGCAACCAGCAGCCAGCTGGTGGCCTGGAGTAGGAAGGGGAGTAGGAAGGATTCTCCCTTTCTCTCCCTCTCAACCGCCTTCAACCCTGAGCTGACTGGTCACAACAAGGTCCTGCAGCCTTGCAGGTGTCCAAGGCCACCTCTGAATCCTACAGCTGCTCCTGGAGTGCTGCTATGCTCAGAGACACCCAGGATAAAGCAGGGTCACAGTCCCCAGCACCCCAGTGTGCCCTGGCCACCTCCACCACCTGCTGAGCTGTGCCATCCACAGTACCAAGCTGTGCCCACAGGGAGAGGGGGCTTCGCTGGCAGCATCCCTCCACCCCACCTTCCCTCCCTCCAGCTGCCTGCTGCACTGGCCAGTCTCACTCTGAGCCACCCAGTCTCACTCTGAGCCACTTGGCAGCTCCATTTTCTCTCCCCCATCACAGCTACTCTGGCCTCACAAGGTTGTTGCAGCCTGGACTTATCTCATATAGAGCAAATCACACATCTGGAGCTGTGGCTGCACAGGGAGCAAGCCAGCAAGCCTGCTTCTCCTAGGGAATCTTCCAGACTGGCTGGGAAATGGGGCTGGAGGATGCAGAAATCTCCCTTTCCCTGCTTTTAGCATCCAGGAGAGATGGGTGAGCTCTCCACTGCTGGTGATGCTGAGACTCCATCCTTGAGCAGCACCAGCAAACATTGCTGCTCTAAAGCATTCACTTGTGCCCAAGCTGCTGGGACTGTCCTGGGCTGGATCACAGCAAATTGGGGTGGAAAAGGCATCCCTGCTTCCCACAACAGAAGGGAATTGGACTGCCAGGGCTCACCCATGGCCCAGGCACGGCAGGGACAGGGCAGGAACAGCAGCTGATGCAGACACACGGGCACGGGAAAGGTCGGCAGCGTGTGGCCCACGGTGTGCCAACACCGACCTCTGCCTGTGAACGCTGGCTAATTAAGCATGTCTAATAGAGGAGCAGGATAATTAGTGTAAGAGGGACTCCAGACATCCCGCAGTCACTGAAACTAATGACACATTCCTGAGGGATGCTGCAGAGGAGGCAGTGGAGGGCAGCTGGGCTGGATGTGCTCCCTGCCCCGTGCCGGGCATTGCCACGGAGCATGGCCAGCCTGCTGGGGCTGCTGCCTGTGCCCTGGGGAGCCTTTGAGCTTGGAAAGGAGCTTTCCTTAAGCAGAGCTCGTTGGGAACATCCGAGCAAGAGGGAGGAAGGCGAAGCTGGGAGGCTGTGCCTTAATAAGCAAGGAGTCCGTCTCCAAATGATGGAAAATCCAATAGGCAATGCCCAGGATTCAGTTTCTGAACCAAACCCTCACCTTTGGGGGACGCCCCGGCTCCAGCAGACACATCCCAGCCTGCGGGAGCAGCCCCAGCCCACGCCGGCTGCGGCTCCTTCACACTCGGCTGAGCGCGCCCGAGAGTGCCGTGGGGACGAGGAGGAGGAGGAGGAGGAGGAGGAGGCGGCGATTTGCTCTGCATTCACTAACGAGCGATGATGAGAAGCGGAGGGGCTGGGGGGAATAACAACCATCTTCCCGAGAGCTTCCCGCGGGCTTCCCACAGCTATTATCCAACTAACCCTCCGAGGCACGGGGGAAGAGGTGACAAACAAGCGGCAATTTCCCTGGGCACGCACACGGCTGCACGCACATCGCTCATCACACACCGCCTGCACCGGGGACCGTCCCAGCATCCCCGAACCCCGCGCTGCCTGCTCGGCCTGCATCCCCCCTCCCCACGGAGGGTCCCCAAGTGAGCCCAGAGGAGCAGGGGAGGTGTAAAGGGATCGTGGGTTTGTTTTCCAGCCGGCTGAGCCGCGCTGTCTCTCTGATAAACTCTCAGCCGTGAATATCGAGCGCCGGTGTGGAGGAGAGCAGGCAGGAGGGCTGGGAGGCTGCTCTGGCAGGAGGGGAGGAGTGGCTGGGGGAACCGGGGGCACTGCAAGGAGAAACTTGCATCTCCTCCCTTCGCTCTGGCATTTTCCTTTGCTTTCCTTTGCCTTTTGCAAATTAAGAACCTTTCACTAAATCCTCCTGGGCAGGACATAGAGGTGGAGGAGGGAGAACCATGATAAGCCGCAGCTGGCAGCTGGAGGGTGGCTGGTGTGTCCCCATGCAGGAACCACCTGGAGGTGATGGGACAGTGCCACCAGCACATGGGACATTGTCTGCCCTGAAGCTGCTGCTCCTGAGAGCATCACGACCATACCCATCCCTGTGGGGTCCCTGCTCCCTTCTGAAGCCAAACCAGACAGGAGGCCCTGTGATACAAAAGCATCTGCATGCTGGCAGCTGGATTTGGATTTGGATTTCCCCTCTTTTCTTTCCAGCATTCACTGTCTGGATGTGCCACTCTGAACCTGACTACCAGGGTGTTAAGGAGGGGCTGGGAAGCACCAGGAACCACCTGCAGGGATTATATTCCTTCCTGTGTCTGTGCAGCAGTGAATGGAGGGAAACCTTTGGCTCGCAGCCTCCATAGTACAATAAAATAAAATTGTCATAGTACAACAAAATCCATAGTACAATAAAATAAAATTGTCAAATTTCAGGAAGACTAGGGTCCAAACCTGGCTAAGAGACACACACAAGCGATTTTAAGGCATTATAATGAATTTGGTCGTGGCATACTTAATGCAAAATGGTTTTAAGTCCCAGCTGCAGGTGGGAGGGCAGGTGATGCACAGAGGGGAGGTGACACAGAGAGCTCACCCCAGCACAGCACGAGGCCTGATGAAAACACATGATGATGTTTACATGTCACTATAACTAAACACACAGCAATCACGAGAACTTCTAGCAAAACAAGACCCGAAGGCCTGATCCTGCAGAGAAAGAGGGGATGCTGCTGCAGGGGTTTCTGGCACACAGTGTTCCCCTGGACATGCCCAGGGGTATGTGTGGGTACCTGCAGGGGTCTGGCAGACACTGTGCTCCCCTGGGGGGTGGGTGTGGGTACCTGCAGGGGTCTGGCACACACTGTGCTCCCCTGGGGGGTGGGTGTGGGTACCTGCAGGGGTCTGGCAGACACAAGGAGCTGTGTTCCCTGGGCACACCCAGGGGGTGTTGGTGGGTACCTGCGAGCCCTCGGTGCCCGGCTGCCGCAGGAGTTTGACGGTGCGCCCGGGGCCGTCGGGGCGCTGGCTGCGGCCGTCGTGCCAGGTGAGGCTGCTGCCCGCGGCGCGCTGCAGGCGGTAGCTCAGGTTCTCGGCCGACACCGTGTGCTCCAGGAGGCTGCGGCAGAAGCTGAAGTGAGCAGAGGCGGCAGCGGCGGCTGCAGAGGGAAGGGGGGTGAGAGACGGCCGTGGTGCCCATCCACCCCACGCCGGGGCACCCAAAAGTGCCTTTTCTACCCTTTTTCTCCTCAGGCTGTGGGCCCTTCTCTCCAAAAACTCCCCGTTCCTGCCTTCCTTCCCCATTGCCAAGAAGAAAATCCACCAGCCCAGGAACGCCAGCTGGCGCTGGGATCCAGCAGGCGCCCGACGAGATGTTTGCCCACACAAACCCCTCACGAGCGACGCTTGTTTTGACACCCGCCAGCCGAGCAGACACAGGACCTGCAGCTGATCCCCAACACGTGGTGAGAACCTCCTGCTTGTCACTGCCACCCTGCCGGGACAGGGACCAGGAGGAGGCCCAGGGCAGCTGCTTCCCATGGTCCAGGCTGGCAGCAAACTGCCACCACCGAGGGAAGGGGAGCAGAGACTGCAGGCTGGTCCCCTAGCACAGACCATGGATACCTGGGGACAGCTACATGGCCAAACACACACCAACCCTTCAACAACGACCACAAAGAGACATTTACCCACAACAAGTGCTTTTTGTCCCTTATTTATAGAATAATAGGATATCATGAGTTGGAAGGGACCCACAAAGGTCATTAAAATCCATTGTGTTTTAACAAGCTGGGGGTGTTGGGGTTACAATGAGGTTGCAAAGCTTTCCCTTGAGGGGGGCTGAAGGGCCCCAGCTGGCACAGGAGGAGGGTGAGTGGGTATTAGGGGCTCACGCTCTGGCTGCTCCGGATAAAAGCCAGACAGCTTGACATAAGCAGCTCTGATCCATGGAAGCAAAGACTGGAGCATCCCCCAGCTCACCTGCTCCCACCATGGGCAGCCAGGCAAGTCATGAACCACCCCTAAGAGCAGAGCAGCACCCAAAGGAAACTCATTTCCAGGGCAAACCACTCTGGGAGAGCAGGAGGGCTGGAGAAATCCTAATGCAGCTCATTTTCCTAATTAGTAGGTTTTACGAGGGAAGAGGTTTCAAAGAACCCATTCAAGTACACCTTTGTGCAATAGGAGAACAACTGGCCAAAAAAAGTCAAAATAGAGCAAAAAAGGGTTGTCCCAGGATACCCAGACCACATCACACAATGTTGTTTCTTAAACACACCCAGCAGGAAGCATTGCCATGGGGAAGCTGAGGCAGGGGACCTGTCTGATGGCTGGGGAAGTGATTTTAGAGAAAACAAGGTGGAGGGAGATCCATGGAGAGGCTCAGTGGGGAGCAGAGGCAGGACTGGTAGGGGTCGTCTCTGCACCTGTCCTGGGTGACTTCCAGCAGTCTCAGACACCCTGGGCCTGTCGGGTGAGGACCAGAGCGGGCTGTGCTCCCTCCAGCCAGGGATGTCTGAGGTGCCACTGCCCTGTCCCTGTCACCCTGAGCACAGCAGCTCTGCTGGGACAGAGCTGGAACCTGCCCATCCCACTGGGTGCTGTGGCAGATATAAACCTGGCAGGTGTGGAGGGGCTGCTGCCAGAGTTGTGTCCTTCAGCTGTGCCAGGGCTTGCTACAGGGAGTAGAGGGAAGGGGGTTTTGGCCATCAGGAGGACCCAAATCTATAGGGAGCCATGGAGCAGCTGCCTCCAGCAGCAGGACTTGGGCATCTCTGCTCCTGCAGCAAACTCTGCTGGAGGCAACCGCAGGAGTGGGAGCAGATGGGAAAGAGGGGTGAAAGTGGGAAGGAAAAATAAACCAGGAAGAAAGGCAGCTCCAGGAGCTTTGGGGACATGGCTGTCCAGGGGAGCAGCCCAGAGGCCCTGCTCCAGCAGCTCCTCCACAGTCTCAGTTTCCCCAGCCCAGCCCTTGCATCCCAACTTTCCAATCACCTGGCAGCACCCGACATGGGACGGTAGGGAGCGAGAGCAGGGCATGTGGGAGCGTTTTGGAGCAAGGAAAGGATGGGAACAGAGGAGCCCTGTGTTAGGACAGCCCTGGGCTGGCTCCACGCAGGGACACGGGGGTGACATCCTTTCCGTGCTCTGCACAGGGAGCAGCCACAGCATGCCCAGGAGCAACCAGCCCCCCTCCATCCCCTCCTCCCCTCTCCTCCAAGCCTGCGGCTGTGCCCTCCGGCCAGGAACGCTCAGGCAGCATCTCCCCCCAGGCCCGCCGGCCCCACAGCCCCCCGGCCATGCCCTGAAGAGCCCTCACCTGGCTCGGGTGGTCCCTGCGAGCTGCGGATGGTGGAGACGCAGCAGAGGGATGGCCGGCCCTGCTGCATCTCGGCGGGAGGAGGGATGCGCGTGAGCGCTCGGCACCGCTGTCACGAGTGCGGCTCCATCCCTGCCTCCCCTCATACCTCGTCCACACCTGACTGATTCCCCCGAGCGCCTCCCTCCCGCTGCTCTGAGCCCCGGCTGCACGCTCAGCGCCGCTCCGGGCGGCCAGAGCCGCTCGCACACGGACAGGGGGTGAATGACACCGACACCCCCTCCCCGCTGCCCCGGGGGCGTCTGATCCGGGGGATGCTCGGCGCTTTCCTCTCCTGCTCCCGTCTAATCCCGCGGCAGGGCCAGCTGGCACCGGGGTGGGCAGGGAGCCTGGGGGGCTGCTGCAGGGGGCACTGCGCCCACCGGGCACCAAAGGGCACAAGCGAGCCATGGCACGAGTGTGGCAGCGCCGGGGCTCCGCTGGCTTAGGGCGGTGGGGTGAAGGAGGAAAGAGAAGGAGTGGGGGTGCCACAGAGCAGAGGCTGTGCTGGATCCTGACACGGGAATGAAGAACCTCCAGGCTGGCTGAGCCCGAGCTGGAGCGGGGAGGGGAGAGCTCAGCTCAGCTCCCCAAACAGCCACTGTGACCCCACTATTCCGAGTCCCTGCCAGCTGGTCTCGGCTCCCTGTGCCCCTCTGCCTGCCCCTGTGAGTGACACCCCATTGCCTGCTCGCCGGGGGAATCGCTGCCGGCTTGTTTCCATGGCTCTTTGATCCATTTTGGGCACCTCTCCAGCCTGGCAGGAGGGGGAGGCCAGGTCCGGGTCACCGCAGGGGGGACAGGGACAGCCACGGCTCCCTCCCGTCCCCGGGCTGCTCCCTCTGCCATTCCCTCTCAGACACTTTTATGGCTGGTGAAACGTGAGCGCTGGAGAGGCTCAGAGCAGCAGCAGCTGCTGGTGGGGACAGGGACGGGAAACCTCGCGGGGCTGGGCACCTCGGGGCAGGATGTGGCAGCATTCCCCGGCTAAAGCATTTCCGTGTGGGTGCCGAGTTTCCCCGAGATGATCACCACCAGCAGACCGGCTGCCAGGGCACTTCCCGCCGGTGCTTCCTGCTCGCAGGTGACCAGGAGCTGCCCAGGGGACACGGTGGCACACAGCCGAGCTGCAGGAGGAGCGGGCAGGGGCACAGGGCAGCCCGGACAGGCAAAGTCTCCTGCTCTGTCCTCTGCCACCACTTCTCACCACGGCCTCAGGAGCATCCCCGTGTCTCTGATGCCATCGTCCCACAGACCTGCCCTCCAGATGGGGCCGTGCCTGCAGGCAGCTGCGGTGGGGGCAGCCAGGCTTCCCGGGTCAGACAGGATTCCCGGGATTAGTGGAAGATGCTTGAGACAAGCTCCACAAGGAATGAAATCATTCTGTTGGCTTGCCTGGCTCCCTGTGTGTGATGACCCTTAAGGGTGGGTCCTCACACGGCATTTGGGAGGGAAAGAGATGTTTAGCACCAAATAAAATGAGGGATTTGTTTATAATTGGAGGCGGATTTGAGGAGCTGGTCATCTTTCTTGTGTTCCTGCAGGCAGGTGAAGGAAGGGTGGACAGGAGCAGAAGTCTCTGAGGACTCCCAGGACTCTCTGAGGACCTAGGGAATTTGCTCAATTCAGGGAGCAGCTTTGTGAAGAACTCATCCTGCTCTTAGTAGCATCTGCTGAGCCATGAGCTCAGCTGGCATTGCCATTGCCCTGGTCCCCTCTGCCCCTTCCATGTGGCTTCACCCTGGTGCAGGAGCCGGTGGAGCCTCCAGGGATGATCATTCCAGTGAGGCTCTCTGGGATCCCCCAACATATCCCATCTTTGAAGCTGTGCCTATAGGATGGACCAGGTCCTGTCCTGAGCTATTCCCTAAGACCTGAGGAAGATGAAACGAGACCCAAAGAGGACTGACACCTCGTCCAGCCTCTCCAGCTTCCCCTGGAGTGTACTTGGCTCAGGCCCTGGGTGTGGTGAGTGTCACCCCAGCTCTTCCCTCTGAATTCTCAGCTTGCAGAGATGAGATAAGAGCCATGGCCAGAGCTCAGGATGGTGGCTGCCCACTGCTGGTGCCTCCCGAGGACAGACGAAGGGAACAAAAGGCAAATGTCCTTTCTGTCCTCCCTGTGCAGCACGATGGGTGCCCTGGGCACATGCTGAGGGAGTGGGCACAGTGTCTGGGGGGATGTCCATGCCTTTGGGATATCTGTGCTCCTGAGACTGCCATGGGTACTGCCAGGAGGTCCCTGAGCACCCCTTGACAGAGCACTTCTGTATGGTTGGACAGTGTGAGAGTGTGGGGTGAGGGCAGTGGGCAGGACTCCAGGTTCTCCTGGCAGGTGTGGGAGCCCACAGGCACAGACCCTGCCTGCAGTGAGCCCCCTTCCACCTTGACGTGCTCTTCCCGGGGGTCCTGCCCTGCTCCAGCACCCCCAGGCCTGCCTGCCCTGTCCTCACACCTGCATCCCTTTGCCCTAGCCAAAATTTCCAGCCCATTTCATTGGTACACCACAATTCCGAGGGGTAGGGCAGGGGGACAGCCTCTCCCTGGAACGGGCCAGTAAAGGGGAATGTGGAGGGACTGACTCCCGGGATGGAGAGGACAGCACTGGGGACGGAGGGCAGGCAGACCCCGGCGATGGAGGGGGCAGCACCGGGGAGGGATAAAGAACAGACCCCCGGCATGGAGGGGGCAGCACCGGGGGATGGAGGACGGACAGACCCCCAGGATAGAGGGGACAGCACCGGGGGGAGATGGAGGGCGGCCCCTGGGATGGGGTGGCTCGCCAGGTCCGTGCCCGCCGCGTTGGCGGCTGTGGGAAGCGCGTCCCGCCGCGCACCTGAGCCCCCCCGCCCGCGCCCGGTACCTTCCATGTCCTTGGGCCGGCCGCAGCTCATCCTCCGGCAGCGGCGCCGCGCTCGGGCGGGGACGGAGCCCCGCGCCCCCCGCGCTGCCGGCGGCACCGGGCGCTCCCGCCCGCCCCGCCCCGCCCCGGTGTCCGCGCCGGGGGCGGCGCCGCCATCCGCCACCCCCGGGGGCTCCGCCCGCCGCCGGCCCCGCGCTGCCGCCCGCCGCCAGCATCCCCGAGCATCCCCCGCTCCTGCATCCCCCCCAGCCCTGCCCCGGGCATCATCCCCGCTGCCGCTCTCCAGCTGCGGGAACGGGTCCCTGCGGACAGCAGGGTGCAGTGGGCACCATGGACAGGTTTTTGTCATGTTTGCAGTGGGTATAGAATGGAAAACACCTGCTTGTTCCTCCACCCCAAATATCTCTGGTGTCCCCTATCTCCAGCTCCCTGGATGGGGGAGGCAGAGGAAGGTGCTCACCCTCATGGGTGCTGCATGAATGGGTACCCCCAAACCTCACTGGGGCTTGGCACACCAGCATGGAGCTAAATGGTGTCACCAGCACCTGTCACTACCCCAGTGACAATCCCACAGGTATTTTTTAGGTGCCTGCATTCAGCTGTCGCACCTGACCCAGCCAGGGACTGTCACTGCCGGCCCCTGCAGTCACCAAGGGTCTGGGGTCTGGCTGTGCACCCTGTGCTCTTCCTGCCCCGGACTGGGAGAGGGCTGGGAGCGCCTCTGGCTGCCCAGAACAAGGACAAGCAGATGCCTGTGCTGTGATACTCCACCTTCCCAAGGGCTCCCTGTCACAGACCCACTGCAGCACACAGCAGCACCCTCACCCTTGTTTTAAGAGGAAGAACACTCAGCTTAAGCACATTGTGTGACACATTCCCACCTTTCCTGTGGGCTGGGAAGGTGCAGCAGGTGGCAGTGCACAGCCTGGGGCAGGGTTTGTGTGCCTGTTCATCAGCCTTGCACAGCTACACCATAAAACCCTCTTGGATCTGGGCTGTGCAGCTGTGTGTGTGAGAGTGGAGCACTTTGCCAAAACTAAATTCAGCTCCCCAAATCAATAGGAGCTTTCCAAAATTTTGGATGCTCAATCAGGAGCTGCTCTGGATGAGGCTCAAGCCCCTGTCAAGGCTGGATGCTGGCTCAGCTCTGCGCTGGGAGCTGGCCAGGGCTGACACACTCAGCCAGCCAACCATGCTGCCAGGCAGGGAGCAGGGACATCGAGTCACAAACCGTGCGTGTAGTGGGGACATCAGGCCCCAAACTCTGCCTGTAGCCTGCAAAAATCCTTTGAGAATTCCTGGGGGGAGTTGGCATTCCTCCTCTGGCTTCAAGAGAGCGGGCAGGGCAGTGCTGCTTGTTGCAGGCAGATAAAGAAAGAACGTGTTCTCCATCCCTTTGAATTTCCCATTTCTCCCTCAGCCTTTGTCTGCACACAGAGCTTTTGAGCCATGGCAGAAAATTTCCAAGAGAAATATGGTTAAAGAGGGGCCTTGGCAGGAAAAGGCTGATGTCGCTTGAGAAATGTGTGCAGATTACACCAAGCTGTTATTAAAAATAAGTGCTGTGCTGCTTCCAGCCTTTGCTTTCTGTGATTTTTCTGGTAGCAATTGCACTTCTCCAGTAAAGGGTTCACGTGTCCAGGGCATGGAATTTGTTTCCTTCTCATCTGCAAGGGAGAGCCTGGTGCCAAACCAGTATCCCAATGCCTGGGGATACTGTGATGGGGTGTGGGTGCCTGGGCAAGTTCAGACTGCTCATCCATCTGAAATTCCAAAGGATTTTCAGAGAAGCCTTGTGCCTGGGGAGGTGGTGTGGTCCCCACAAACTGCTCCATGCTCCAGCCATCCTTGGTTTTACAGCATCCAGCATCACTCTTGGGCTCACTCAGTCCCTCCAACCCTGGAGCATCTTTTAAACAGCCCCAGCAACTCTGCCTTGGGTTTAGGTCTGACTTTGAATCTTTTAATGCCTGGTTAAGGACTTTCCACAGCTAAACAGGAGTCAAAGAGCAGGAGTTAAACAGTTTTTTAGGGAAAGCCCTAAACCAAGGCACAGCTTGGGACACTGACAGCGTGAACCAGGGCTCCTTTTCCCAAGGCAGTGATGGTGTGGGAAGGGGACAGGCTGGGGACAGTGGCTGCAGTGATCCCTGGACCAACAGGCTTCCCCTGCACATGGATTTGGGTATGGAGAGCACCAGTGTTCCCGTGGGTGCCACCCCTCCCCAGCCCCCGGCTCTGCAGAGGGGGTGAGGCTGGGATGATTCAGCACGTTCGTTTTTCAGAGAATAAAGGAAGTAATTAAACATCAGCTTTCCTCCCGCCGCGCCCCGCGAGGATGAGAGGGAGGAGATGAAAAGCCTTCAGACGGAAGTTATTTGTCCAAGGAGAAAAGTGGCTAATTTCTCTGGTGCTTTGCTTGTCTGCTCGTTAATGAAAACCGCTCATCAGCAGGAAAAGGGAGCACCCAGCGAGGGGGGAGGAACCAGAATCACACATCCATCAGTGTGGATGTCTTGGTGGCCTTGGGACATGCTGCTCTGTTTGTCACCTCCACAAAGCCCCCCATGGCACCCAACCACAGGCCTGGGGGCTGTGAATGCAGCTGGGTATTGGGGACCCCTCCTCACTGCAGCCCCATGGGTTGGGAACAGACACTCCCAAGCTAAACACCATGGATTGGTTTTCCTAAATCCCAACACCCCTCCTCTATCTGCCCCCCCTTCAATTTTTTTTGTGCAAAGACTTCAAAATGGATTTGTTGAGGCACTTGCAGGGAGATAGAATCGAAAACAGCTTCGTGCTGAAGCCTCCTGCCTGGTGCGGGCTGATGGATGGTGCTTATCTCAACCAGGCATGGAAATGTTTAGTGTTATGAAAATCTCTCCCTGAAAAGAATTTATTTTCATGCTGATAATAGAAGAACCAAAGCTCAGCGTTGGAAGGTGGGGATGCTGCAGGTCACATCAGGCTCTGGCTTACACAGACCAGGAGGAACCTGTGCTGTCCTTTGGCCCCTGGCTGGGCAGGTGACCCTCTTGTCACTCACAGTGTGACATCTGCACCTTCACAAAGTTCATGATTTACTGGCAGAGGGCATCCAAGGCATTGCTCCCTCTTTGATGCTCTCTGGCATACAGAGAGGGGTTGAATCACAGAAAACTCTCCCGTTTGGAGGTTTATATAGATATATTTCTAATTGGATTTTGGCATGTCACGGTTATTTTCAAGGCACTCTGTAATTATTTGAGAGCCTGATCACCTCCTTTCCCTCAGAACAGAGGACTGGCTTTTTTCTTTTTAATATTGTTTCCCCAAGTGAAATTGTGAATTTGCAACTTAATCCAATCAGAAGACACACATGATGTAACTCTGCAAGGACACGGCAGGACAGCAGGATCCACCTCTGCCAGGTTCCTAATCGATTCCCAGCAAGGGCAAAACACGTAAGAATAATATTTTAGGTTTTTTTGTATTAATAAAAAAGAAAAGAAAGTGTTTTAAGAAGATCATGGGTACTTGATGGAGTGGGGAGGTTTTGCTGGTTCTGCAGTAGCTCAGCCCACCCTGCGCTGAGACTGCCTCGTGTCCAGCTGCAACCCTGCAGCAGCTGAATGCTACTTTCTGGCTTTTTCTGTCCCAACTGAAACCTGATGAAATTCCCACTAATTACAGGCTTTTATTTTTACATGCGTTGTAATTTTTTGGGGCCAAAATAATTTCATCCAACTCCATCTGCTCTCCATTAGGGAACTGAAGCTCGGGCAGGACAGATCCTCCCATCCTCACCAGGGCTCTCTCCAGGATGGACTCTGCCACCATCCCAGTGCTGCACTTGTTATTCCAGTGCCCAGAATGAGCACAAATGAAAACCATTATCCAAGCAGAGTTTTCCAGCATCTCACAGCTAATGACCATACACCACCCTGCTGCATCTTAACAGCCTCAAGTTCTTATTTTCGCCAAGCCCGATTTCAGGGCTCTGGGCTGCATTCAATTGCTGCTGAATCCGATTTATTATTTACATTGCAAGGTACAGCCTGGCATGAATTGATTTGCCGTGCTCTGATTGCCACTGCACGCTGCTCTGGGATCTGGGAGCTGGCTGCTCACACAGCCAGGCTGCAAAATCAGAAATTAGGGAATGCCAGAGTTCAAACTGCCCAGTGCTCTGTGTTCTGCTCTCATCTTTCTCATCTCTCTCGGGATGCAGGGAGTGCTGGTCTCAGTGGGGGTGGTGGGATCGATTAACTGGTGTTCCCCAAGGGTTGTCACCCCAGTGCTGCAGAGATCAGATGTTTTTAATGGCACCCCTTACTGAAGAAGAGAGGTTTGGGAAATTGAAGAGGGCAAGTGGCACTGGTTTTTAGGAAGGAGCCATGGATGGGAGTGCAGGACAGATGGAGAGAGCAGAAAGGATAGGGAACAACAGAATTGGGAAGCAAATGGGAGACTTGGTGTTTTGGGGGATTTAGCAGTTGGGGGATTCATCACCACTTCACCTTTACTTTCATCATCACCTTCACCATCATCATTACCTTCACCTTCATTTTTGCCTTCACCTTCACTCCTTACCCTGCTTGCTTGGAGCTGCACTACCTTGGGTGACAGGAAGGAGTGAAAATCCCCCAGACACAAGGCTGTTACTCTGGGGCAGTGATGAGCAGATGATGGCTCTGCTGTGGGAGATGGCTCAGCTGTGGGAGATGAACATGGAACAGTGGTTTGGAGGGCAGGACCACGGACATGCTGCCCTTCCACAGGGACCCTCCTCCCCCAGCTCATCCAGCAGCCCAAATCACTGAGCACCTTGGGAAACATTTGTCCATCTGCCAGAGCTCTTGACTCTGGCCATTCCCAGATGAAAAGACAATTTTAAGGAATCCCATTTGGGCAGCATCATTAACATTCTCCTGGCAAGACACTGTGCCCTTGAGCTCTCTCCCACGTGGGGATTCTTCCCAGCAAACCCGTGGCTGGTGCCAGCTCTGCCCTCTGGATTGCTGAGAGCGTGAGCCTTGTGCTGAAGACCCTTTAGGAATCTCTGCTAATTGTCCCTGAGACCTCCAATGGCTTGGAGGTGACTCTCAAAGGCACCTCAGTCCCTCCCAGCTGCTCTGGGATCTTGGCACCTGCTGCTGCTGGCCCTGGCAAAATTCCCATCGCACAGCAGAGCTGGGCTTGGGGTGCAGAGGGGGGCAGGTGCTGCAGATGAGTCCTCAGGGCACCTCTGTGTCGTAGCATGGGACTAATTAAAACTTCAGAATGTATATTTACCTAATAGGGAGTTGATTTGTTAAGTAGGACATCCTGTCTTCAGAGGATTTCACGGCATCGGGTGATAATCAAGTGAGAACAGGCTCCAAAAGTGTTAATTTAGGAACTGAGACAACAGGGATTAAAAATAAGCCCTGTTTTGTTCTTCTCTTGCACTTCCACATCTGAAATCCAAGTAATCATCCCATTTGGGAGTGCAAAGCAATGGCACCACCACCCAGCAAGCACCACACTGGCTGACGGTGCAAATGTGAGGCTTCAGTGGCTGAATTTGGGCTCAGCTGAGGAGCTCACACTGCTCCAGCTATTCCTGGCACCTCTGGGATGTCCTGTCCCTGTGCCTGGCACAGGCACACACACAAGGAAGGGGCTGGATTTCTGCTCAGGACTTGCAGGTGTTTTGCAAAAGGGAATTTTATAGAGTCGTGGAACAATTTGGGTTGGAATGAACCTTTAAAGTCCATCCCATCTCGGCTTTTGCAGGGGCACCTGCCACGGGACCAGGTTGATCCAAACCCTGTCCAGCCAAACCTTGAACACTTGTAGGGATGGGGCATCCACAGCTTCCTGAACCAGTCTTTTACCACCCCTGCTGTAATAAAATTTTCCTTATATTTAACCTAAATCTCCCCTCTTTTAGTTTAAAGCCGTTTCCCCTCTCTGATTGCCAGAGGCAGGCAGCGGCGCTTGGGAAGAGTCCCGTCGCTGCTCCTGCCCTGCGGATGCATTCCTGCAGCGCTGTGTGATATTTAAAACACGGATTGCCAGCCTCGGGAGAGCCCCGGGGTTTGTTTTCCCGTCGTCCCGGGAGAAGCCGCCGCCTGCCCTGCTGTCCCCGGGGACACAGAGGCGGCTTTGTGCGACCGAGGGGCCGCGGTGCCCCTGCCCTGGGCTGGGCTGCTCCTGGCTGGGCTTTGGGCTGACCCCGATCCCGGCCCCTGGCAGGATCTGCCTCTGTTATCTCGTCCTTGTGCTCATCCCAGTGATTTTTTTTCAGTTTCAAACCTTTGTGAGTGATTCTCAATGTTGATGTGCCCAGCATCCCCTCCCACCTGGCTTTGCTCAGCCACGCACACACAAACAGAGCTTGGCAAGTCCCAAAGCAGAATTGGGATGACTCTGTGCACCCAGGAGAGAGGAGGGAGCTGCTGTGGGTGGTCTCACCCCTTTGGGGTTTATTCCCTCCCCAAAAACGCTGCTGAGGGTGGTGAGAAGCAGTCTGCCAACATGCAGACCCAGCAGCAGCTCCCTGCAGGTTAAAGTGCAGCATATCTGCAACTTTAACAGGGGCTGCTGCCTCTTCACCCCTTCAGATTTTGTGGCACCAGGTAGAAAACATCTTTTCTTCCTGCTTCACACCCTGCTTTAAGGTGATTTGGGAGGACAGAGCAGTGCACAGTGCAGATGCCCACTCCTTCCCACCATGGGGATGAGCCAACTCCTGATCCTGACGATCCCAGGAGCAGCTCAGGGATTTCTCCCCACCTCACTTCCCACCCCAGTTACATTAATCAGAATAATTGCTGATTAATTACTCCATTGGGCTTTTGGCCACGTTCCTGAAGCAGCCCAGGGTAGCAAAATGAAACCCAAGGAGAAACCCCTGGAGTGCCCAAAAAGTCGAGCTGGGCTGGAGAGGATGCCTGAGGGATCCTCTCAGGATCCCTGAGCACTGGATCCTGACCAGCTCATCCCTGCTGTGTCCAGCCCAGATCTATCAGTGCCTCTGCTGCCCAGGCCTGGTGGGACACACAGCCCTGCGCTCACCAGGACATATCAACCACCCCCAGACATGATTAAAGCTCATTTAGGGTTGATTTTACTTCACCTATAAATGATTCTGAGTTTTCTTGTTGTGTAAGAGTTGCTGTGTAAAGGGAGAAGATTTAGAGCCCTAACACCAGCCCCATTCTGGGGTGACCCTGCTGCCACCCCTCACCTCAGCTCTGTTTTTTAGGAGATCATCCCAAAAGTGAAATTCCTGCAGCTTTCAGGGCCTCAGCAGAGATTGGGCACTTCCCTGCTGTCCCCATCCATCCATGGCTCAGGGAGGCTCCTGATGGGCTCCCCTTAGTCCTTCATCCTCTGCCAGGATGGGGGAACCCAATTTACCTCCAAAACCCCCAAATTTATTACACCCAGCCCACAGGGAAGACCCTCTGGTGCTCCATGATATTGGATGTGCAGCTCTGGGTGTTCAGAGGGATCTGGGCTCACTGGACAGGCTGGGAGTCAGGGGGTCCCACACCCCTCCCTGGTGCTGAGGATGCTCTGCCCTCACTCCAGGGTGGACAGCAGAGCTGGGACACTGCAGCCTCCCTCCCTCTCTGCCACCCCAACCGTTTGGCAAAAGGGATTTTATTTTTTAATTTTTTAATTTTTTTTTTCTCCAGCGAAAAACCAAAAATAGATTGATGGGAAACGGCTGGGGGTTGGGATGCCATTAGCATGCAAAATGGGGCTATTTATCTTCCCAGCAGCTGGGTTCTGCTCCCAGAGCTGGCAGGGAGCCTGCTGCTGCTGGCAGGGCACTGTGGGATGGCACTGTCCCCATCGGGACCGTGGGGACAGCCCCATCCCCTGCTCAGCCCTGTCCCCACTGGGACACAGCAGAGTTGGAAGTGAGACCCCTCAGAAGGAATGAGTAGAAAACCTGCTCATGAGGTGAAATGAGTAGAAATCTTCTGCCCCCAGAGAGAATTTGGCTTGGAAATTTTTACCAGGAGGGAAGGGGGGGAACAAAGCTCGCAGCTTACACCCCTGCAAGCAAAGGCTGGGGGACACAAGGGTGAGCAGCACGGGGGCTTTGTCCAGCTCCAGGCCCTCCTGGGATGATCCTGGCTCTTTTCCCCCCTTTTCTACCCCATTCTGCCCAGGGTTTATTAAACACAGCTCAAAATTATCAGCTTTGCTCCTTGCAGGGCCACTCGCCGCCTGGGATGTTCCTTAGCTGTTGCTCGTTTCCTACCACAATAAAAATAACAAATTGCTATAAATGTTAAACTCCATGACAGAACAGCTCAACATCCCCACGACCTTTATCCCCACAATCCTCATTCCCATCCCCATGACCTTCATCTCCACCATCCTCATTCCCATCCCCATGACCTTCATCCCCACCATCCTCATTCCCACTTTCCCCATCCCCATCCCCATGACCTTCATCCCCATCATCCTCATTTCCATTTTCCCATCCCCTTCCCCATGACCTTCATCCCCACCATCCTCATTCCCATCCCCATGACCTTCATCTCCACCATCCTCATTCCCGCTTTACTCATCCCCCATGACCTTCATCCCCACCATCCTCATTTCCATTTTCCCATCCCCTTCCCCATGACCTTCATCCCCACCATCCTCATTCCCGCTTTTCCATCCTCATCATCCCCGGTCTCCTCCCCTCGCCTCAGGTCCTCCGCCCCGCCAGGGGGCGCGCTCTCCCCGGGGGATCGGAAGCGCCGCTCTCCCCTCGCGGGCAGCCCCGCCTGCTCCCGCCGCCGCTTCCGCCGCCGCCGCCGCCGTCGCTTTCCCGGCCGTCTCTCCCGGCTCTGCTCCGGTCCCTTTTCGGTCTCGCCTCGGTGTCGCTTCGCCGCCAGCGCCATCATGAACAAGAAGAAGAAGCCGTTCCTGGGCATGCCCGCGCCCCTGGGCTACGTGCCGGGGTTGGGCCGCGGGTGAGACGCTGCCAGGCCTGGCCTGGGCCCCTCGCCCCGGTCCGTTCCCGGCCCGGTCGCTCCGCCGGGCCCCGGGGCTCTCCCGAGCCCTTTCGCTGCCCGGCTGGGTCCCACCTCCCTGCCCCACTCATCCCCATCCCCTCGGGGAGGCCCGGAGGCTTTTCAATGTTGTTGCATCCTGATCGTTCATGTTCGCTCTCTGGCTGGGCGGGTTCGTGTTTAAAATCGAGGATGAGTTCCCGGGTGCTTCAGAGGGGGCAAAGGATTGTGTTCCTCCTGATCTTGTGCCTGTGTGTGCATGGGACCGTCTGAAAAATGATCAAACTGGGGGCTTTTGTTGAGGGAACAGTGAGGGGGTCTGGTGGCAGCTGGGACCATTTTTTTAGGGTGTTTTTGCTGGATGTGAGTTGTGTTCGTTCCCCACTGGTTCCCTGGGGAGATCCCGCTGGCTGTGCCCCTCGAGGTGCTGCCAGGTGAGTGTGGGGTTCAGAAGTGCTCCAGCTGCCCCATCCCTTTGCCCAGACCCCCAAGCCGTGGTGCCCCACAGCCTGCAGGGTCAGCTGAGAGAGCCAGGCATAGAGTTTAGAAAGGAAGCCATGCATGGGATAGGTGGCAGTGCCATGAGCTGGGTGGTTGCATTGTGTTTGTGGGAAAAGTTCTCCTTGTAAAAGGATGCCCAGAGAAGCTCTGGCTGCCCAACCCCTTAAGTGTCTGAGGATGGGGCTTGGAGCAACGTGGGATAGTGGAAGGTGTCTCTGCCCATGGCAGGAGGTTGGAATGGGGTTAGCCCAGAGGTCCTCCCCAACCCAAACCATTCCATGATTCCAAGGCCATTTTCCCCCCTGGCTTTACGAATGCTGCTCACGGGGAGTTCCTGATGCCAGATGATATTTCCCCTGCCTGTCCTGAGCAGTGACAGTGGCAGGCTGGGGTGCAGCGAGCTGAGCAGCCCCTGGTTTGTCCCTGCAGGGCCACGGGCTTCACCACGCGCTCCGACATCGGCCCTGCCCGCGATGCCAACGACCCCGTGGACGACCGGCACGCGCCGCCCGGCAAGAGAACCGTGGGCGACCAGATGAAGAAGAACCAGACTGCAGATGACGATGATGAGGATTTGAACGACACCAACTACGATGAGGTGAGGAGGTTTTCATCATCCTGCAGATGTTTTTTCCCAGTTGGAACAAGAGTGCCTGAGCTCCCTGCTCTTGTTGCAATATCACAGAGTGGCCAGGTTGGAAGAGACCTTCAAGGTCATCAAATCCAACTCAGTGACAACACCTCAACTAAACCATGGCACTGAGTGCCACATCCAGGCTTTGTTAAACACATCCAGGGATGGTGACTCCACCACTTCCCCAGGCAGACTATTCCATAACTTTATCACTCTTTCTGTAAAAAAACTTTTTCCTAATATCCAACCTATATTTCCCTTGAAGCAGCTTGAGACTGTGTCCTCTTGTCCTGTCAGTAAGAGCCCCACTCTTAGCTGGGGCTTCAAACTCAGAATTTCCTGTAGTTTGCAGGCATCATTTCCTTTTTTAGTTATTGGTTGAGACCTCAGTATGCACAATGGCATGGTGCTTACAGATTTCTGTTGTGGCCTTGCTTTGTGGTTGTGGTTTAACTACTGATACAGAGCCCTGAGAATCTTGGGAAAATATCTATAAATAAAAATCAGTTTAAGCATTTCAGGGGTTGTATTTTTTTTTATTTTTCTGTATTTTTTTTTATTCACATGAAAGCTTTTGTGCTTTGACAAGATTGGACTTGATGATCTTGGAGGTCTTTTCCAAACTAAATGACTCTGTGATTCTGTGCCATATATTGTCCTTAAGTGGCCCGTGTAGTCTCTTGTGTTTAAGTCCCACTTTGGTTGGTTGAATGTTGTGATATTCTTTCTGCTTGCTTTCACTGGTGTAGAAAGAGAAAGTGGTTAATGGAAGAGAATGGCTTTTCTATCCTGGGATCTCATTTATTGCTCAATAGAAATGGTTCAGAGAGAGAAGCAATTTTGAAAGAAGCAATTTTGTACAGTTTTGCTTCAATTGGTGCGGGAGAATAAGCACCACCATGGGGTGGTAGAAGGAGGATGTTTTTATTTGGGATGTGTTGGTCTGATGCATTGTTGTCAGAAGCAGCCTGTTAATGCATTTTCAGGTGATTGTTGGCTGTTGCAGGAACATAACAAGAACTTTAAAAAAAATTCCTTTTTTTCCTCTTTTTTTTTTCCTCTCTCTCCAATTTCCCAGTTCAATGGCTATGCTGGGAGCCTGTTCTCAAGTGGCCCCTATGAAAAAGATGATGAAGAAGCAGATGCTATTTATGCAGCTTTGGATAAGAGGATGGATGAACGCAGGAAGGAGAGGAGGTAGGATAAGCTGCAGCACTGGCAGGGGGTGTTTTCTGTTAATTGAGGATGACAGGTATTGTGTACCACTTGCTTTGATAGTGGATGTGGTTAAATTACTTCACTGTCGTTAATTAAGAGTCGCTGTAGTTCATTAAGATGGTGTGGGGAGATGCTGAGCAACTGATATTGATGCATCACAGACTGCAGTAGACTGGAAATTGTTAGAGAAGTCACCTCCTGCTTGTAAACAGTATGTGTTACTTGTTAAAGTCACTTCTCATTAGGAGGAGGTCAGAGACTGAAGTTCGCTTGGAGATATCTGTTTTTACACTATAATACTCTCTTATTGGATAAAGGATCTCTTGTTATAATGTTATAATCTAAGCTTGGGAAAAAGTGCCATTTTTAATGCCCTAACTCTTATAAACACATTTTTCTATTATGTCAACACTTTAATCAAAGGCTTTCCAGTGTTACTTTGAGCATAACTCAGTATTCCTTTTCCTTAGGGAACAACGGGAAAAAGAGGAAATAGAAAAATACCGTATGGAACGACCCAAAATCCAGCAGCAGTTCTCAGACTTGAAAGTAAGGAAAAAAATGTCTGAAATGTGACTTTTTATGAGATACAAGAGGTGGCTGTGTGTTCTTTTGTCTGTGTTTGTTTCTTTGCTCTGATTTTGTGTATTGGCAAAGGAGTGCTTTGATATTCTCCAGATTAGAATTACTTTCTGTTGGAAGAATAAACACTGTTCATGTGTGTGCACAAGGCAGTGAAATTTCTGCAAGTTTTGATATTGGTAATTTTTGTTTTGTGCTTTGTGGAAGGTGCTACACTTCTGTCTTTGAGGGAAACTGATAACTTGTTGGCATTGCAGGAGTAGCTGAGCAGAATCTCCTGACTCTAAATCTTCTTTTAAGTAAAATGTATTGTTTAAACTGTTGTCTAATGATTAGTAGTAAACCACTCAATGCTCCAGGCACTAGGATTAATCTGAATGTTTGTAGCACTGAATCTAATAACAAAATTGATTTGGAATCTCAGTCTGGACTAAAACCAAATTCCAATTAAATGAATCTAATTCTTTTGTACATTGGATTAGGAAAAAAGTCTGACCCTTAAATGTTTAATTGATCTTGAATTATTTCAAGAAAATAAATCTATTAAGGAGTTAGAGCACTTCAAAAGCCATTTCTGCAGCAAATACTGATGACAACTCCTGTCTGAACAGCGGAAATTAGCAGAGGTGACTGAGGAGGAGTGGCTGAGTATTCCTGAGGTGGGGGATGCCAGGAACAAGCGGCAGAGGAATCCTCGCTATGAGAAGCTGACTCCTGTCCCTGACAGCTTCTTTGCAAAGCATTTGCAGTCAGGGGAGAATCACACTTCAGTGGATCCACGCCAGACAGTGAGTACACAGCAAACCTGGGCAAGCTGTGGCCAAACTGGGTTAGAGATGAGTGTTAAACTGGGATTTCACAAAAAAATGTGGTGTAGTTTGTGAGTCTGCCAAAGGAGTTCTGGATGTTAAACTTGTGTGCTGCTGGAGACTTCCAGTGCACAGCCAGTACTAGAGAAAACGTGGGGATAAGCAGAGAAAACCTGGTTCTTCTTTTAAAGATGGAAGAAAGTGTTTCTTTTCTTATTTGCTGAATTCAGGGTGGTGGTAGTTTTGGTGAGCAAAACCATTTCTGTTACAATAACATCTTGCAAAAAGGGGACAGAAAATAAAGTTTCCTTTCACTTAATGGTTTGCCTAATTCTGGGGCAATTGTGTTAAAAATTGTTTGCCTTTCAGTCAACTAAAAATGAGGTAATTTAGCTTGCTGCTCTGTGGCCAGAGTCCACTGTGGTCATAGAATTACAGGAGCAGCTGAATGGCTTAGACTGGCTCCAGGTGTCCATGGGACTTCTTTGCAGATATTCTTGTTTAAATATTCCAAGTTCAAATGCCTGTGCTTGAATTTTTCACTTTCTCGCTGCTTATTTCATTGACTTGACTAAACTTTAGTAATTACCTATAGATTTATACATCCTGTATGAGAAATGCTTTGGGATCCAGGGAAGCCATATCAGAAGTACTTGTTGGGGTTGGGCATCTGTGTCCTGCAGCTTCTGGGGAAGTGCAAATCAGACAATAGTCTGAATTATTTTTGAAATCTCAGAAGAGGTTTTAGGAATGACTTTCTCACTTTTTGTTTTGTCTTTTTTTTTTTTTAGCAATTTGGTGGACTGAATACTCCATATCCAGGGGGTTTGAATACTCCATACCCAGGAGGAATGACACCAGGCTTGATGACACCTGGGACAGGTGAATTGGATATGAGGAAGATTGGCCAAGCCAGGAACACCTTGATGGATATGAGGCTAAGCCAGGTAAGGATGTGGGAAGGCAGGATCTGTCACTGGTTTTAGAAAAGTGTTAAATTCTCTTTGATTTTAGAAGATCCAAAAACAGCTGAGCTATGAAATAATTTTGTAGTCCCTCTCCCCAAATTTTATGCCCTCAAAATGAATAGAATTTCCTGAGAAATACTGGTTTGTCCCTGGAATTCTTGGTCATTATGGGAGAACAGACTGCCTGGTTATAGCCGAGGTGCCCTTGAGGCAAACAACATAGAATGCTACCAATGGAAGCATCTCTTCTGTCCCATGTAGGGATGCAGGACAAACTGCTGAAAAATACTGATTTGTGCCTTCTTCATCATTGATTTTCTCATCTAAATCTGGTTATTCTAAAAAGAATGCCTTTAGCTGGCAGGGCTGCAAGACAACCTTTGGGTGACTGCTTATCACCAGCCTGCTTCTTGTCTGAATTTTAATGTTAAAATTGTATATTTTAGAAATAGAAAAAAGCTGATAAGCAAGGCTTTGTGTTTTCCTCCTTCCTTGCTTTTGGGAACAGATGAATATTAGGATTTTTGCAGAGCCACAATGTGTTTTTAGGTGTTCAGGGGCTGTGAGTGGTCATTTCAGCAGCTGTGACTTGACTTTCCCAGGTGTCAGACTCTGTGAGTGGCCAGACTGTAGTGGATCCAAAAGGATATTTGACAGACTTGAATTCCATGATTCCCACACATGGAGGAGATATCAAGTAAGTTTAAGAAGGATTAACAGATTTATCCTCTTAGCAATGGCACTGAGCCTGCATGTAAATGGAAATCTGTCTGAGTGGGTGCTTTCAGCTGGCATTTAGTTTGTAAGAAATACCAGGTGAGTTTTTGAGGATGAATTCTTTTAACATGAGATCTGGTCTAGTCTTTCAGCTGAGGTATTAGCATCTGACCTGGATGCATCAATTGTGGAGATTGTTTCCATTCCATCCCTATTTCCATGCCTGAATGATGGCAGTGTGTGGCTGCCTGCCAGCCAGGAAATAACCTGGTTAATTGTACTTTTGTGCTGCTAATTTAGGCTTGATTGACGACCTCTGAGAACCTCTTTAGCCTGGAGCATGGCATGTGTTTCATAAAGACTTGCTCTTTAAATCAGAGCAGTATGTGCAAATATTGATGCTAATTCTTGATTTACATCAGTGCTTGGGCTTATCAACCTCTGGCTGCAAGTGCCCAGCTGTAATTCCCAAAAATCTTACTTAAATATTTAACTGGCTTTCACTGTGATCTGGCTGTGTTGGTGTGTATTTGTGAGCTTGTTTTGGTAGAAAGTTTTGTGTCTGCAATATGGAAAAAATTGAGATCACAGTTACTGTGGATCTGAGCACATCCTGGTTCAGGAGAATTGTTTCCCAATGTGCTGAAAATTTTCCTTCCTGTTTTTCCTCCTCCTTCAGTGATATCAAAAAAGCCCGTTTGCTGCTGAAATCCGTCCGAGAGACCAATCCTCATCATCCCCCAGCCTGGATAGCATCAGCCCGCCTGGAGGAGGTCACTGGCAAACTCCAGGTGGCTCGAAACCTCATCATGAAAGGAACAGAGATGTGCCCTAAGGTCAGAACTGCTTTGCTTTGCTGATCCTTGTGGGATAGTAGGAAAAAGTTGTGGTTCGTGAGCAGCACAATCTCTGTTAAGCTTGATTGAGGCTCTGCCTGATACAGCTTCGCTGTCTGCTGTATTACAAAACACCTGCTTAGGCAGGAGCTGTGATTTTACATTCTTGTTGTGATGTAAAGGAAGCTGGGTTGTTTTTCCTGACAGAGTGAAGATGTTTGGTTGGAAGCTGCCCGGCTGCAGCCTGGAGATACAGCCAAGGCAGTGGTGGCCCAGGCTGTGCGGCACCTGCCGCAGTCGGTGCGCATCTACATCAGAGCAGCAGAGCTGGAGACTGACATCCGGGCCAAGAAACGTGTCCTTAGGAAAGGTGAGAGCTCCTGGGGCTCAGGGAATGAAGGCATAGCACTCATTGTGTTCTGAGTTGTTCAAGGTGTGGCCATAAGTTCAGCTGCTTTTTTTGCTTCCTTGTTGAAATTACAATTTGTGTACTAATGGTGGAACTTGCTGCTCTTAAACCGAAGAACAAAAGTGTTGAAGTGTTTGTAAAACATCCTTCAGCAGAAAGCTGCTGAAGGTACTGAACAATTTCAAAATGGTATTTCACTTACCTAAGCCAGTTCCAGCTTGATCACAACTAGATAAGTAGATGGAAGCAATTAAAAAATGATGTTATAAGGATAAAAAGGTGCTCTGGATGTCACCTTGTGATACTTTTTGGAAAAGATACTGGAATTGATTGTTCCTACTTGCTTGTAGCCTGTTAGACGCCACAGTGGCTGCTGCTGGAGGAGCTTTAGAGGTCTTGGGCTTCTCATATCATTCAGCCTGTTGAGCTGCAGGATTTGCTACAGTGTAGCAAGTTTTGTCTTTGACAAAAGGACAAAAGGCCTTTCTTTGTGGTGCTTACCTGAAACCTTACATTTTCTTGGATTGATTGCACTTGGAGGTTTTCCTCTTTCACGGAATTTCTGTCTGTTCCAAACAATGATCTTTTCAACAGCAGTTTGTTGTATTGTCCTGAGCCCAGGTCTTCCTCAGAAGTTCAAAATATGAATTCTTTGATTAGTTTAAGTAGCTGGGCCTGTATCAGTAGAGATTAGTTCCTTCATGACTACTGAATTGTATTAGTTACATCTCCTGCCTTTAATCTAGACAGGGAAAAGGGTCTGGATTTAATACATTTACTGAATCATTGTGAAGCAGTCTGCAGTATTGAGTGGTTTAGGTTCAAAGGAATTCGTTGCCTCCCACCTCTTACCTCTTGCATGTAAAATTGCAGATCTCTAGTGCAATGACCTCTTACTACATCTGGATGAAAGGCATCTCAAAGTTGTTGGATTTGAAGTTCTAAAGAGTTGAGATATTAACTATTCATTAGCTTTTTTAATTTCCATTGGCTCTGCAGTGCAGCATGGTGTGAAGTGCTGCTCCTGTGACACTGCGTGTCCTTCTCAGGAACAGTCACAGATGTTGAACAGAAAAACACTTCTAAAGGAGCAGAAATAGATCTGTGAGCCCAGCTCAGGTAGGAGAGGGTCTTGTGTGAGAGCAGTGAGTTACCCACCAATACTGAGCTTTGCTTCAAACACTGTATTTATGAAGAGAAAAACATTCAGTTTTTGGAACCACCTACCTAATCTCGTGGTACAAAAAAGCTGTTAGTGGAATGGAACTGGATTTATCATTCTCTTCCCAGTTTCTGCCTGTTAACAGCTTCACAGTGCTCCTCTGCTGCCTAGGGAGCATCAGTAATATGGAGCTTGGAGCTTTAAGTGGCAGCATAACCCATTATTTCTCCAAAATAAAAAAGCCTGAGTGCCAGGTAATGTCACTGAAGTGTGACCTTCCATAATGCATTTCTCCTCTCTGTGTGCATTCCTACCATCCAGCAGAACCTCTGGAGTTTTTAAAGCCTCAGTCTGACTGGAGACTCAGCAAGCTGAGTGGCTGAAATACAGCTTGAGGTCTAAAAATCAAATTCTGTGTTTATGAAAACATTTTCTGTCCTGCAGAGTGATGCTTTCAGATCTTGGAGGCTGACATTACTCACTTAAATTCTTCAGGAAAATCTCCTGCAGCTGTAGGCTTGGAGACAAATGGTTAATGCTTGTTGTAAATCTCTGTGTGAGTTGAGGCTCAGCCCTCTACCTCTGCAGCAATGCCTCAAAGAACAGCATTGCCTGGAAGGCCAGCTAGTTCCAAAGTGGTTTTAGATGCCTTTTCCCACTCATTTTTGTGTCCCTGTGATTGTGCTTGCTTTATTGAAGAGGGATGTGCTCAGTCCTCTGTAACTATGGCACATTTGTGTACAGTCACCATGGAAGCAGTGGAAGTAATGCTGCAATGCAGCTGATTTCAGCAGTCTGGGGTGCAAATTGGGGTGACAAAAGGCTAAAAAATCCCTTTGGTTTCTCAATCTCTCTTAACGAGATGGGCTGAGGAAAGTTGTTGTTTAGCATTTAATGCTTCAGACAGTACATGTAGGACAGGCTGCAGAGAATGCAGCTAACTCTGGGACAAGATTAAGGAAGCCTTGAAGAATCCTAATTAGATGGAGTCCATATTGGATTGCTGGAAGTACTCTTGGTGCTCATGGCTTACTGTCAGTGAGACCTTTAAGTTTTTATGCACCCCTGGTTTATATTTGCATGGCAGGACAATAGCTTTTTGGGATGTGAAGCTGGGGTCCATTGAGCTGTCAGGAGAGGCTTACAGGAAAACTGAATTGTGAAGGGACAGTTTCAACATGTAAGGAACTGTATTATTCAACATGTAAGGCTGTATTATTAGTTATTGTTGAAGATGCTCCTTTTCTATAAAGGCAGACCTGGTGGGATTTAAGCTGCCCAGTGTTGAAGATCTTCATCTGCTCATTTGCTGAGACTGAAGGCTTTGTTCAGCCAGGTGTTTTACTGAGGAGGATGCAATTACAGCATGTACAACAAAAAAGCCCTTGGCTCTCCAAAAGCTGTTTCCAATTAAAATGATTAAGTGTTTTATTTTCTGATTTTAAATTCTCATTGTTGAAGCAAGAGCCCAAATAGGTAAATTCCCTACTTTCCCTCCTTCAGGACATTTCCTTGTAATAGCACAAATCCTTTATTATCTCATGTTTAGAAAATACAGATCTCATAGGTAAACTATTTTATCATTATTGACATAATTGTTTTGCCTCTCTAGCCCTTGAGCACGTTCCAAACTCGGTGCGTTTGTGGAAAGCAGCCGTGGAGCTGGAGGAACCTGAGGATGCCAGGATCATGCTGAGCAGGGCTGTGGAGTGCTGTCCAACCAGTGTTGAAGTGAGTTAAAAAAAAAGAAGTGTAATTAAAAAACCCCTACACCCCACTTCAGGCTGGCAGTAGAAGCTTTGCAGGCAAAAGGCAGGGTGAGCAGTGCTTCTCCACCCAAGGTTTTCTCCCACAGTGGGAAGGATATGATGAGTAGTGGAATGTGTGTTTTTTTTTCCTTTGGAGTTAATTGTCTGGTGGTCATTACATGCCTCATTTTGGTGTGTAATTGTTAGGTTAGTCATGGCAGTGCACAGCTGTGTCTGCTGCAGGCACTGAGCCATGTTTGTGTCCATATGTGGTGCCTTGACAGTTGGGAAAACGAGTGAACGTTTAACCTGGTGAATCAGAAAGTTACTCATTTCTGAAACACCAAACCAGAGTGTTCACTTCAGCTGTTTGAGAGGTGATGTGAACAGAAAATAGGAGTGTAAGAGCCCAGCAGATGGGGATGATAGCCAGAGATGATCAGGGCAGTAGCAGCCTGTTTCTCCTCTCCTCCATTGCTGTTCCACAGCATCCTTGCAGTGCTTGAGGACTGTTGCCAACCAGTAGCAAGCAGCGTGAAGCTGCTTATCTCTGTGGGCTGACACTGCCATACAGCAGCCTTGTCATCTCCTTGTTCTCATCTCCAACCCATCTTTTGTTGCTCTGCAGCTGTGGCTGGCGCTGGCAAGGCTGGAGACGTACGAGAACGCTCGTAAAGTGCTGAACAAAGCGCGCGAGAACATCCCCACGGACCGGCACATCTGGATCACTGCTGCCAAACTGGAGGAGGCCAATGGAAACACCCAGATGGTGGAGAAAATCATTGACAGAGCCATCACATCTCTCAGGGCTAACGGGGTGGAAATCAACAGGGAGCAGTGGATACAGGTATGTGCTTGGTCTTGAAGGTCCAGGGAGACTCTACGGGTTCTGGTCTGAAGGCTGCTACAGAGTCATTTTGCACTTGGCTTGTCAGTGGAGGTCCCTGTGAAGAGACAAGAGATGAGACTAAAAAGCTGAGCAGGGTCAATGCCATAAGTGATACCCTGGGGTAACATCACATGTGTTTTGCTGAGAAATGTCTGGTTTGCTTCTGTCATGGAAGATAAGTAGCTTCAAGTTGAAGCAGCTGCTGTCTTAAGTAGGATGGAGGCTTAAAGCCTTCAGTGAAGGATTTATGTATTTTTTTTTGCATATGTCTCTTTTGGCTTGACAGGTATTTGTTTGCCCCGCAAGTCTTGTCAAATGGCATTATGAGAAATCAATACAAATACTGCATTTGCAGCATGTAGGAAATATTCTGTTAGTCCTGTACTGAAGCTCTTTCCTCCTGAATATGTTCTGTGCTTTGTTTGATCATAAGTCTTTAAAGCAGTTCCCTACTGAAATAATTTACAGTGGGTCAAGGCAGCAAAATCTTATACTGCTTAAGAGCATTGATAATGAATGAAGTATTTAATATTCAATGGATATCCTTGTTAACATCTAAAAGAATTTTGACTTTCTTTACAGCAGTAAAACAATTAAAGGTTAATTTCAACTTCTCTTTAAAAAAATCCACGAGCACAGCCTCTGCATCATTGTGTTCTCGAGTTCCTTCTCAGGACTAGAACTGCTCCATTTCTGTTATCTGATCAGAGGAGTTTTCAACAAGTTTCAGCAAGACATGCTTGGCTTTCTGAAAGCTTTGAGTGTCAGGAAACTCCACTTTTCCATACATGGTCTGGTGAGAGAGTCTTTGCACCTTTGACTTTACACTGCTAGATGGGATACTCTTAAATTTAGTTATTGCCAAGCCTTTATTGAGACTTAATCATCTCAAAGCTGAAAGAAGGTCAGTAGTTTTGATGTTACAGTTCTTCCTTGTCAATTTTTTTTTTTATTGCCCAGGTCCTTGCTTGGGTCAGCCCAGGGTTGTGGAGCTGTAGGAAAAGACTTCTGGGTCTGGAAAGATCACACATTGTCACCTTTTCAGTGGATGGAATTGATGTGATCTGTTTCTTAAGCAGCGTGAATGATTCTGTGTGCAGCTGCAGCTCCTTCCTGGTGGCTGCAGGCTCCTGCTCAGTGTCAGGGTGTGTTGGAGCAATGAGATGTTTGTGCTGTGGCAGTGACCACAATGTCTCTGTGTTTGTGCATGAGGAGTTGCCATTGCAGACTTTAACCTCTTGTGCTGAGCTCCCAGAGTGAGCAGAGCTTTGCTGTTGTTCCTAGGATGCCGAGGAATGTGATAAAGCTGGAAGTGTGGCCACGTGCCAGGCCATCATGAGAGCTGTGATCGGGATCGGGATCGAGGAAGAGGATCGGAAACACACCTGGATGGAGGATGCAGACAGTGTATGTCCAGCTGGATGCTGCTTTTTGGTGGTTTTGTTTTATTGTGGGTTTGTGTTTCTTCATTTGAGGAAATTGCACTGGTGCCTGGGAAATGGCTTTGTCAGAGAAAGTGGATGTGGTTCCCACACCACCTGCCTGCCTTTGGCCACTCTCTGCCTCAGGAGGTTATTATAGAGCTTTATTCAGATTTGAGTTTTTACTAAACAAAAAGTTGATATTGATATAGTTTGTGTGCTAACTTGGTGTGGATTTTTTTTTTTTTTTTTTGGTGAGTGTGAGACATCAACAGAGATTGAGTTATGGGTAAAGGAGCTGGGAGTTGAGTTTCAAGGCATAACCATTGTAGCTCAGGAGTTAATGTAAGACTGGACAATGGAGTGGGTAAAAGTTTTACCAGGCTTTCTTTGCTTTAGGGGAATAGTTTGAACATGTGCTAAGAACTAAATCATATTTCAGCATGAGAAATGTCCAACTTCACTGGCCTTAAATTGGGCTCAGAGCAGTGGGGGGCACATGCTGTGGTGCTTAGGGTTTTGCCTGTGAAATAACAAAATGAAGTGCTAACATGAGATCCTTTCCAATGCCTTGCTGATGTTTCAAGCTGGCCTGTGAGTGTCAGTCCCATTGAAAGGCCAGGGATTTTTGTGCTCTGTAGAGGGATACTTGGAAATTCCTTCCCTGCTTCCTTTTAAAAAGCTGATTGTAAGTGTTCTGTTCTCTATTAATGCCTCAATTCATGGATTACACCGAGTTACTGAGTTCTGGGTTGAATTGTGCATGTGTAATTCCTGCTTGCTCTCGATTCCAGTGCTCCCTTAAGCTGACTTAGTCCTGATCTCTCTTCCCTCAGTGTGTTGCTCATAATGCCCTGGAGTGTGCCCGAGCCATTTATGCCTATGCCTTGCAAGTCTTCCCAAGCAAGAAGAGTGTGTGGCTGAGAGCAGCCTACTTTGAAAAGAACCATGGAACCAGGTAGGTGTGCTGCACTGTCCCTGAGACAGGGGGACAGGCTGGGGATGAAGGAAAACTGCAGCATGGTCCCTGGTGTGGTGCAAGTGCAGAGTTAGTGCAGCTGGATGGAACTCACTGCTGTGTTTTGCAGGTCTGACCTTCTTTGTTATTGTTGTGCTCAGAACATCCTTAAGTTTTATGAAGTCATAAAATGGTTCTTGGCAATAGGGGTTACGTGGTAAAAATAGCTATGAAGAGACAAGGTAGGAGCAATTGTCTTTGAGAAGGCACCTCTGGAAAAATATAGCGCTACAAATCACCTAAAATGTGTTTTATTTAGTTTTCATAGATAAACTACTTCATAGCTGAATGTGTCCAAGCATCTCTGGTATTTTCTGATTAAACACTGTGAATGTGTATCACATTCTGAATTAAGGTTGGTGTTATACTGTTAGACCTCAGGCTCTTTTTAAAGTTTATTCACAAAGCTTTACATGTCAGAAACTTTCTGCCCACAGCTTAGACTAAAGCAAACAATCTCTGCAGTAGGCCACTTATACACGTGGAATCATCCTTATTAAGGCCAACAAGGCTATGTTGTGGAAGTGACTGCAGATGCTGAGTTCTTCCTCATTCAAGCCTTTTTTTTTGTTGTTGTTGGGAACAAATATACCTACTCTTTTGATGTTGTTTTCCCATGTTTCCCAGTGGTGGCTGGCTTTTAAGCCCCATGTTCTACCTGAAAAATGTATTTGCCAGAGGAGAAAAAAATAAATTGCATAAGATCAAGCCAACCTCATCTAATAATTCTGAAAACCTTCCTGTCTCAGCTTCTAGAAAGGTTTGTTAAGCAGAATTACTCTTTCCAAGAGAAAGGAGCTGTTGGTGTGAGGGCTCTTTCCACAGAGGCTGTCAAAGGTGTCTGAACAATGAACCGTTTGTGGAATGCTGATTTCAGAACCTTTGTGAAAAAAGACCCCACCCTTTACTTGTTATGAAACAACTTATCAAGGTTTACAACATTGGACTTTGCAACAATATTTATAACACTGAGTGATAGTGGAAATGGTGTGAGAGAGCTGGCCCTTGGCAGTACCTGGAGGGATTGTAACTTGCTGTTTCTTGTCCTCAGAGAATCCTTGGAAGCTCTTTTGCAGAGAGCTGTTGCTCACTGTCCCAAAGCAGAGGTGCTGTGGCTCATGGGAGCCAAATCCAAGTGGCTGGCAGGAGATGTGCCAGCAGCCAGAAGCATCTTGGCCCTGGCTTTCCAGGTGGGTCTGTTACACTTGTCAGAGTGTGTTAAATGTGACAGGTAAAGAATACAAAGTAGGCTTTTCCTGTCAACACCAGATTCCTGCTGCCTTTCAGAGTGATGGAGACTTCCGCTGTTCTTTGGTTGCTTTGTGTGACAAAATGTTCTGTAAAATAGCAGCAAGCTGGAAGCAAGGCTGTGGTCCTGCTTTTTTAGTAGTTCTGCACCAGGTCCTGAGCTGGAAGAAGTTGTCCAGAGAGGTTGTGGCTGCCCCATCCCTGGAGGTGTTGAAAGCCAGGTTGGATGGGGCTCTGAGCAACCTGGTCTGGTGCATGGCATCCCTACCCATGGGATTGGGATGAGATGATCTATAATGTCCCTTCCAACCCAGCCTGTGATTCTATGAGTTTGCAAACCATCAGTCTGACTAGCATGACTCCCACCAATCCCAGTCATGGATCAAAATCCTGTTGTCTTGGGTCACCTCAAGGGAAGGATTGTGGTCTGCCCTAATGAGGTCACTGCATTACTTATGTCTTGGATCAGTCCCACTAATGAAGGGAATTGCCTGCTGGATGCTGTAGCAAAGATAGGCAGAGTGCTTCTAACACTGGGAATTAGGCTTAAAAGCTAAGTGAGAAAAAAAAAAAAAAAGACAGGTCCTGAAATGGAAGGTAAAAGATACTTCCTTAATCTGTTCTCAGTGCTCTTTGTTACTAGGCTGAAAAGTTCTTGACTGAAATGACTTTTATTGGAAGAGTTTTCACAGACCTCAGTGGGGAATTAAAGCTGCAGCTTTTTTGCTTGAGGGTAATAAAATGAGGGTCTCATTGTGGCAGACCCTGTGATGTTTTCAGTATTTAAACTGGAAGTTCAGAAGATCAAGCATTACTGCTTTTCAACAATTGAGAAGCATCCAACTTCTAAACTGGTATATATCTTTGTGTTGCCCATCTGTTTTGGAGGATTTCTATAAACTTCAAAGGTCAAAGAAGACGGGGAGGAGCTTGCACTGAAAAAAAAATCCTACTGTGGATTGACAAAGCTCTGATTTCAATTTTAATCTGGATCAAACAGAGGATTAAATCTGCTGTTGATTCACTGTGTGCATTTGTCTGTCACTTTGTGTTCTTGCAGGCCAACCCCAACAGCGAGGAGATCTGGCTGGCTGCCGTGAAGCTCGAGTCGGAGAACAATGAGTATGAAAGAGCGAGGAGGCTGCTGGCAAAGGCTCGCAGCAGTGCCCCCACAGCAAGGGTGAGGACATGGGGAGGGTGAGGAGAGGCTCAGGCCCCTTGGCCACGGGGGATTTGGGACGGAAGGAGGAGTTCCTTCAGTTCTGTGGCCGTGGGGATTGACCCTGTGGCTCCCTGCCATTGCCTTCCGGGGCATGGGGCCGCCGTGCGAGCGCTTGGAATTGCGACACGAAGTCGTGGCATGATGGGAAAAAAAGGCCAGGATCAAGTGAAGGGTTTCAATTGGTTTTTTACATAAATGGCAAAAGTCAGGAATTTCCCAGTTTACAGCTGTTTGTGTAATGTTTGTTTTGCATAAAAGCACGTCTTGGAAAAAAAGAGAAAATGCTTTCACAGGAGACTCACTTATGCTTCTACTAAAGACAGCTCTGGGGTGGTTTGGTGCTTAAAGTCACACTCCTGTGTTTATCTCCAGTTACCTCTGGTATGATAAACTGTCCATTTTCAGCTCTTCATACAAAAGCATTTTAACTTGTCCAAGTAAATGAAAAGTTAGTTTGATCTCTGTCCTCTGTTCCTCCCCCTCAGTTGTTGTTACATCCTACATCTTTTTAACTGTCCTCTTCCTCCCTGAGTCAGGGAGCTTCTGCAGCTGGGGCTGAAGCTCTGCTCTCAGACTTGGTGCCTCTCTTGTGAGGTCACAGCTGGGGGAGTTTGGGAATGGGGAGGATGGGGATCAGAGAGCAGTGAGAACCTTTGGTTTGTAGTGTATTTCTCATAGCTGTGACTGCCCTGCATAACCAGAAGGAAGGATTTGGGGTACCCAAAAGTACATGTACCAGTTTCTAATGAGCAGGCCAACAGAGCCTGAAGCCATAAGTAAGAAAAGGTTGTCTTGGTAGCTTGGATCTGAGGAGATCAGATTGAGCTGGTGAAGGAGGCTCAGGTTTGTTAATTGGTTGTGCTGTTAAAGCTGTGCTCTTTATGCAAATACTACTTTTTCAATGCAAGCCATTGTATGATTCTGTGATGATGCAAATGCCAGATCTATGTTATTAATTATGTAAATAGGTGAGATACAGGTGGACCACACTGTTCTAACTCCTTTAGTATTTGCATTTACCTTTCCTATTGTTACTTGTTCCTGCTATTATTTAACACTGATATTTTCACTTTTATTTTACTTCAAACTGTAGCTAATCAATGACACTCTAATATGATACATGAATACATGAAAGGATACATGAAAGTGGAACCTGCTGCTTTGGCAGATGATTGGTTTTCTAATGGCTGCTGGTGGTAAACAGCTCTGCTTTGTTCCCAGGTCTTCATGAAGTCTGTGAAGTTGGAGTGGGTGCTTGGGAACATTGCTGCAGCCCAGGAGCTCTGTGAGGAAGCCCTGAAGCACTATGAGGACTTCCCCAAATTGTGGATGATGAAAGGACAAATTGAGGAACAAAAAGAGCTGGTAGAGAAAGCACGGGAGGCTTATAATCAAGGGGTAAGATGGATGTTACAGCATGTTTGCTTTGTGCTGCTGGCATGGAGAGATGTCTGTCTTTGAATCAAAATGAATAGCCAAAGACATGATTTCTGTCATTGGTTAAAACAGTAAAATAAAAAAAAAAATGAAATAAGCAAGAATTTCTTTTACACATTACCCATATGCAAGATTGACTTTCTTGCTTGAGAGAGTTCTCTGTATGCCTGACTCCTCACAGGCAGGAAAAAAGGCTTTGCACAGTAATTCTCTAAGACCGGTAAAGACTAAAACCAGAACTCTTAAAAGAAAATCTTCCTCAACAGCTCTTAGATGCACACTGTGAAAGGAGGTGGCCTACAGAGCCCTACTCTTTTTTAAATGGTAATTGGTGTCCTTGGGTATCAATGCTCAAAGTCCACAGCCATCAAAGTCATTTGGGCACAAGTTTCTGCCAGGGTCCATGTCCTAATGACTCCCTGCACACTCTGCTGTGGTGTGGGATGTGTGAGAGCCTCCATCTGCAGAAAAAGCACAAATTGTAGCTGTCTTAAGGGAGGTGTGATCTTTCTCTTACTGCTGGGATAGCTCAGTCATACCTGGTGTACCTGCCTATTTTGGGTACAGGAAAAACTTCATTTCTGTGCTATAAGATTAACTGGAGAAATTTGAGAGACATAATCAGCTTGGTCTTTCTTCTGCTAAACTCTCCAGGAGGATATAGATAGGGAAGTTGTTTTCTATAGGAATTAGAAGATTTTTTTCCAAATTTACCTATGAGCATGCTTTTTTTTTTTTAACAGCTGAAGAAGTGCCCCCATTCCATACCCCTGTGGCTTTTGCTGTCCAGGCTGGAGGAGAAAGTTGGGCAGCTGACTAGAGCAAGAGCCATCTTGGAAAAGTCTCGCCTGAAGAATCCAAAGAATCCAGATCTCTGGTGAGTTGTGTGGAGTTGAACTGAATTTGGGCTACAAATTCAGTCTGCTCTTCAGGACAGCTATTTCACATAATCTCAGCCATTTGAGCCTGGGACTTAAGACCATGCCCATCCTGGAATTTCTTCTGGACTAATAACTTCTCTGAATAGCAGAAAAGCTTTGGTGGTCCTGGTTAGCTACTGTAAGGATCTGGGAAGCAGTTATTTCTTTACTGATAGCTGGAGTGCACAGAGCATGCATCATGCACAGGGCTCTTTCCTTGCTGTTACTGCTGGTTTCAGATTGTTTTTTATCTTGGCCATTATGGAATAAAAGTCACATTTATTTTTAGATGGAGAGGAATGGGAAGATGTCAGTCACCTACACATATTCAGCATATGGGCAGATGTTTTCAGTTTCCAGTGACCTTCACCAGTGTTTGTTTCAGCCTGGTGAATGTTGGCATAAATATCATCAGAATCTCTTCCCCACCAGGTTGGAGTCTGTGCGCTTGGAGTACCGAGCTGGGCTGAAGAACATTGCAAACACCCTGATGGCCAAGGCACTGCAAGAGTGCCCCAATTCAGGTGAGCTGGGTCTCAGTTCTACCTTAAACACAATTGTTTTGCCCAGTTGATAGAAGCACATTTTTCCCCAAGATATCCTTTCTGGCCAGGTCTCAGAATATGGTGTTTTGGAGAGGTGGCAGCCATCCTTCTGCAAAGGAAATGTTGAGGGTCTTTGAGAACAATCCAAGTTGCTTTGTGCTCTCTCACACCTGAGGGATCATGGGTTGATGTTCCATTTTTCTGCAGTACCCAGTATGTTATTGGATCCATGGTCCACAGTTTGTGCCCAGACTTCCTGCAAAAGCATCTTGGATATGGGCGGGCTTTTCTCGGAAGCTGGTAGAATTCTGCCAAGGTTTAAAATGAAAGAAGTGTTTGTAGTTAGGAAGTTTGGTGGAAAAAGAATGGTGCTTTCCCTGTCCCTCTGGAGTACAGCTGGCCTTAGGAGATTGCCAGTTGCTGGTTTGTCTGCACTGGTTGCAGCACTGTGAGTTTAATAACTTGTGCTGGCAGTGAATTTCCACCAGAGTCATGATTAGAGAATCATGAACCATAAATGTTCAGTCCTGGTTTTTTATTATTTTAGCTCATGTAAGAAAAGGCTAAGAGGTCATATGATGTAAGTCAGTTAGTTCTAACCAGCAGTGGAAACATTTGCCTCTTGGGATGGGAGGATGAAGTGCCTATCACATCCCTATTTTGGGGCAGAATTGCACGAAGCCTTAATTATTTAAACATGTTGATGTCTTTGGGGAGAAGATGTCACATAACTACAAATTGTAGTAACTTACTTCAGGGCAAGACTTGGCTTGCCTTCAGGCTAGGTTTTGAAGGGTGTTTAATTGGTGGCTGCTTAAGTCTCAGTAAAATATTTGGGAATTAAATGACTTTTATGACATGATAAACTCATTGCAAGGTACTCTCCATGCAAGTGGGTCACCAAAGCAGCACCACCCAAAATCCTGCTTTGTTTTTGTGAATGACCTAATGAGTGTTTGTCATCACAGGCTGTTTTACAGATCTGCCTGTTGCTATGGAAATGGGCAGCAGGATCTCAGTTTTTGTTTAAACAATTGCTTCCAACTTTATCTTAGACCTCAACAAACCATAATCAGAGCCTGCAGGACTTGGCTGGTTGGCCACCTGCAGTCATGTAAACCAGAGGTTTGGGTCCATCGATTGCAGAATTGATTCCTGATGGGTGGCAGGCTGCACAAAGAATAAAATAGAAATAATATGGTGTTTGTGATCCTGTATGTAAAGAGCAAGAAGAAGAGATTCTCCCTCCTGTCCGTCACTGCAGCTATCAAAGCTCGTGTGTGTTCCTGTGGTGCCATTTATGAGAAGCCAGAGTGCTTTGATGGAGTCCTGGCAGACACCAGCTCTCTGGCTTTGCTTTGAAGTGATCAGGTGTGCCTGGCTGACATGAGAAACTGCAGATTTCATGCTCCCCTGAGCATATTTCCTTCCTTGCTTTTGGCAGTGAGAGGAGCTAGGGATTAAACCCAGCTTTCCTGGATCTACTCTGTCCTTCATCAGTGTGTGTGGAGCCAGCATCAATAAGACTGTGGTGCTCTCCAGCACCCTTGAAACTGCTCCCAGACTCTACTTTGCACTTTTTGAGACTTCTGCCACTGCAGTTGCCTATTCAAACAGCCAGATACCTTTCCCTTTGGAAACGCTGATTTTCCCTCTCTGTCCCAGAGTTTGCAGTGTGTCATCTGAAAAGCCTGAGCTCTGAGTTAGGCAGTGCTGGAGCTGCAGGAATTGTGGTACAGAAACTCCCAGAGCTGAAACTCCAGTGTGGTTCACACAGTAGCTAAAATTCATAGTACTGAATGAAGTATCTGTGTGGGAAGAGTGGTCTGGGATGAGGTTGGGGGGTGAATAACCACCAGGGTGGGGCCTGAACTGCTGCTTGTGATGCACAGCACCAGCCTGATGCCAGGGTGGGGAGGGCTAACCTCAAAATAACACTAAACAATCTTCCTACTTGATTTGATTAAGGAATCCTGTGGTCAGAAGCAATTTTCCTTGAAGCGCGACCGCAACGAAAGACCAAGAGTGTGGATGCTCTCAAGAAGTGTGAACATGACCCACATGTCCTGCTGGCTGTGGCCAAGTGAGTTTCTGTGCTTGATGCAGTAAAAATATCCATGTCAGTGTGTGGCTGCTTCCAGGATGGAGCACTGCACTCCAGCACAGCCGTGTGATTCTGGCTGCAGCAGCTCTAATAGGTCCCAAAGCAGGGAGCAGCTCTCCAGCTGTCTCCTAGTAACTGTGCAGATCTCTCCCTTGATTCCAAGTGGGGAATGTCAGCCTGCCCTCGAGCTGTTCTGGTGGGTCTGGGACTGGCACAGGCAGCAATGCACTCACACAAAGCCCTTTGCCAGTTTTCTTTCTGTCCCTTGAGGAAGATATCACTGTCAGGTGAGCTAGGCTTTATTAAGTGGTTCAGGATGTGTTTTAAGTATCTGTGAACATAGGGACTTTTTTTTTTTAGTTATTTTTCAAGTTTTATGTAGCTGACTGTAGTTTTCATCTTTTCTCTCTAGCCTAGATACTGTCAGGTGTCTTTTTAAATTCTGAGCTAGATATTCTGCTCCTGAATGTCCCCTATGTCATTGTTCTTCAGCTGTGCCCTTTGCCAGAATGCAAACCACCAGCTATTCTGTAATTTGCTTCTCTGAAATCGGAAGATAATCTGCTAGGAATTGTTTTCTTGTTCAGGTTGAGTTGTGAGAATTCCAGTGATTAGAACCCACTGTTGGAATTGATGTGTGCCACATCTTGCTCTGATGTGTGAGCAGCCTTACAGCAGCTGTGATGGAAACAAACTTACTTTTCTCCCTCTGTGAATAGCAGAAGAGGTTAATACAGGGGACATTTTGCTCGAAGTTGCCCAATTCTTTCACAACTCTACTTTATAAGCCAAAGAAAACTGTAGGATACACTCCAGTGACTGCAACACTGGGTTCTGCCAGATCCTGACAGCTGACTTGTTCAGCTTTAGCAGCAAGTGAGAAAAATGTTAACTTTTGCTTTATGGCAACTGCTCCCAGGCCCCTTCTGGTGCAACCTCAGGCTGTTTAACAGCTAATCCCAACATAAACAGCTTCCACCACCCATCAGGACTTGCCTCTGTAGGTACAGAGTGTCTCACATCTGTGACAAACTTTTGTTAAATGTGTTCCTGAAAATGGCCACTGCTTGCAGGTGTTAAACCTCTGCTATCATTGTTCATGCTCTTGTAAATCACAGTTTATTTAACACAGAACAATCAAGAGTATTATAGGGCTTAAAAACAATCACATAAGCTGTATAATTTTATGACAGGCTAAGCTCTTTATGAGGGGTGGCTGATTTGATAAAGACCTTATAGCTCAAATGAACTCTTTAATGCAAAGGAGTGAAACCAAGAGACTCTTGACTCAGCTTGTTCATTACTGGGGAGAAATTTCAGCATTGACCAGTGCCTGGATGAAATGGCAGCAGAGGGGCTGTGCCAGGCTGGGGTTTGAGTGCAGAAGCTTCCATACTTGTTTTTCCTTGGAAAATGGGGCTGATAAGGCAGGTCTGCTCCATTGCAGCAGGCTTTGTAAATGTGAGCATGTGACCATACAGCAGTCAGTTACCAGCTTTTAGAGGTTATTTAATTATTAGATGCTGAAATTAACTTGAAATGTAAAGAAATTGAAGGATTGGGAATAGAAGTAGCCATGTAATCCTGTCTCTTTGACACCAAATCTAGAACAGCAAAATTAAAGCAATTGAGGCAGCAAAGGCTGAGCTCTGTAATGCTTCCCCTCTCAGCAGAGCCTGTCTGTGCCTGGGGTTGAGTTACCCTCTAAATTGTCCTGACTTAGTGTGGGGCAGTAAATAGGAAGTGCTGGGTGTTCTTTTCAGTCCTCTCACTCCCTCCCCTTCCCAGGGGCAGGATGGTCTGCAAGTTGCCTAAAAATCTGCTCTTTATTTCCTGGGAGAGCAGAGAACTGGAACACCTGCAGAGCCTTTTAGCTGGGAGCTCTTGTGGGTCGCCCTCTTCCCCTAAAGTGAGGCTGTTGTCAGCTCCCCTCTGCTTTTCCCACCAGGCTGTTCTGGAGCGAGCGGAAAATAACCAAGGCCAGAGAGTGGTTCCACCGCACGGTGAAGATCGACTCTGACCTGGGGGATGCCTGGGCCTTCTTCTACAAATTTGAGCTCCAGCATGGCACAGAGGTGAGTGTGGGCCTGGGAACAGGGGAGGCAGCAGCAATCCCTGGCTGAAAGGGGTTGCCCAGTCCTGGGATTGCTGCCGTGCTGGGCTGAGCACGCTGCCACTGCTCCTGCCTGTGTGGTCACAGGGGAGGCTGGGTGTCACGCCTGGTCGTGAATGAGCATGAACAGGCCTGTGTGGTGGCTTTTCAAAGGTGCTGTCATTAGCTGAGCTGTGTTTCAGGCTGCTTTGCTGTCCACAGTTCTGCTGGTTCGTGCAAAAATCTTTGAAATGAATCTTGCTCTTGTAAAACTCAAGCTTGCTCAGAGGGGATTGTGGTGAATTGTGGTGCTGGGTTTGTGTAACTGGGGCTGTTTCTTCCCAAGTGTTGAGTTCACAGGTTGCATGTGAACACAGCCAGAGGAACAGCCAACTCTAATCTCTTACAGCAGTTTTTACTGCTGAAATGATGGGGGTGTTTATCTTCTGACTTCAGAGAGACCTTTCACTTGACACAGCTCCTGCAGGTGGTAATGCACAGGAAGTTTCTGTTGCAGTTTCTCTGCAATAGCCAAAACTTGCTTACCTGCAGCTCAGCCAGGCAGGAGACTTGCTGCTTCTGAATTTTGACTTGGTCTTCCTTTGAAAATAACAGACCCCAAACCCCACCATAATCTTTGGAAGAATTTTTGAATCAGAAAGAGTTCAGTTTTTGGCTGTGTTCTGGAACAAAGCAGGACAAACTGTCATTTCTCTTCCCTGTAGGAGCAACAAGAAGAGGTGAGGAAGCGCTGTGAGAATGCTGAACCTCGCCACGGAGAGCTCTGGTGTGATGTCTCCAAGGACATAGAGAACTGGCAGAAAAAGATTGGAGAGATTCTCGTGCTTGTGGCAGCCAAGCTGAAAAATACCTTCTAGAATGTGGTGGCCTCAGCTGCCTCAGAGGTCCCTGTAGGACTCAACCTGCTCGTGGTGCCCTTTCAGTGGCACAGATTGGGAAGGACAGGACATGGATGATGATAGGAAGGAGCTTTCTCCCAAAAGGAGAAGCTGCTTCCTTCTTTCCCCAGCATGGCCATCAGCTTCTGCAGCCCATGGGAACATTGGAGCTGGTGTCACACAGGAGACAGGAGCAGTCTCGTGAGGCTCTGTTGGCATTTCCATGTTGATTCCTGATTCCCCCTGCAAACACAAGCTTTAGTTAGCGCTTGTATGGGTTCTGACATGTGGCAGTCCCTCTGTTCTTGGCCCTGGCATGTGTTCCCTGTCCCCCTTTAGTGTTTGGCCCATCTGATGTTGGTTCCTTGTCTGGGTTGTTGCTGTTGGAATACACAGAGTGTCCTTGAAGCAGATGGGTGGAGTTTGGGAGCAGCCCAACAGCACAGGGAAAGCTCTGGGCTGGCTCCTCTTCTTTAGGTGCTTTAGTTTGGTCTCTGATAACAAGCTGCTGCACAGCTTGGAGGTCTTCCTCCAACCTGAGCAGCTGGAGCATTTTGTCAAATTCAAAAGCATATTTTTAGAGAACTTTTCCTCAATTTTTAAATGTATATAGTAAAGCTTATTCTTTTAGGTATCTGAGTTCATTAAGCACAGTGGTGGTTTGAAGTAACAAGGCAAAACTCAGCAATCCCTGAAAGCCCTTTTGAAGGAAGAACATATATTTAGAGTTGTTGGGAGGCTGTGCTGTTACACAGCTGTGACTGCCTGTGGCTGGGAGGTTTGGGATGGCTCCCTGCAAGTGCAAATAGAAAAAAGCAAACTCAAGAGAGGGAAAGCTTTGTGTTTGGGACCCTTTGTACACTGTCTTCAATTTTCTACACTTGTGGTGTGTACTATTTTTACCCCAGCCTCCTGACTTTCTTGTGATCATAGAATGAGAAGCTGTACTGTCTTACACCTGAGGCTATAGCAGCTGTATCCAGGTCTGTGGATGTGCATTATCCCATGTATTTAGTTGGAGGAGAAACTCCCTTATTATTTGTTGGAGAATATGTATAAAATACAGCTTCTTTTTTTTTGTTTCCTTCTGTTGTCTTTGAGTGTGGTCTTGTCCTTTGATTCTGACTGGGAAGAGGGGGTCTGATAGCAGAAACCTTTGGACTTATCAGGCTCCCAGCACTCTGGGAACGTGCCTGCCAGTGCTGGCTGCACCAAGCTGGGCTACAGCCTCTTGCCAAAACGGGTGAGAAGCCAAAAACAGATCTTTTAATGCTGGAGCAGAAAGGCTTTTGCTTCAAGGTTGGTCTGGAAGCAAAAGCCTTTGTTGCTTTGGGTTCATAATGGAAACTCTTGTGCATTCTCTGGAATAGCTGATGAATGGGTGTAGCTCACGGATGTCCCATGGAATTGTAGTTTCCCAAAGGTGAGTGAGAGGCATTGGGAGTTGAAAGGCTCTTGCTTAGGGATTTTGTGCCATTGCTGGAAAAGAGGGGAAGAGTTTGGGAAGGGGAATGGAGATGATGTTCAAAGGAGAGTGTAGACATGGCAAGGAAACCTGGCTGGACAAGAATTCAAGACTGAGGCAGAAACTGCAGGATGAAAACAACTTTAAAAGTTTTCAGTGTGTGCTGTCCTTCAGCCTCTTGTGCTCCCATGGGGGCTTTATCCTGCTTTTCTGGGCAAGGAATGTGGGATTCTGATTCCTGGTGTAGTGATGTGCTGGGGAAAGCTGGGTGCCTGTGGTGCATAAATCCCTCTGCCCAGTTGGTGGCTGCAGAATTGGGATGGGGAAGGGAAGTGGGAATTGCAGTGGTGTGGCTTTTCCTGCTGGGGAGATTGCTGACCTATTTTGGGGGCATTTCCCTTGAGCCAGGTAACACAGGTGCAACCCACTGATGGCATCCTCATGCTACCCCTGCCCCTTGCTTAGGTGGCACCACCACATCTTGCAAGGAACTTTTGGGATGTGGAAGCCCCAAGGAAGGGGCCTTTTGCTGGGCACTGTGGCACCTTCTCACAACATCAGGCTCCCTTGGCCACCTGCTCCTGGTACCTGCAGCTTCCCTTTCCTTTGGGCTACATTCCTTAGCTTGGAGATTATTTTTTCTTACTTAAAAGCAACCATCAATCTTAGAGCCTTTTAATGTTTGTAGATGTCTTGGTGGTTTTAAATGGATTATGGCACCCATGAATTTTAGCTATATATAGAGCTCAATAAAGAAGTTATATGGGTCCTGTCCCAGTGGAATGCTGCAGTGTGCTGTGGGTCCCACTTCCTGGGGAGGGACATTCTCACCAAGCTTAGCAGAGCTGGATTATTCACCATTTGTTCTATTTCTTACTCAATCACCCACATTCAGCTCCTCAGCGGAGCCTTGTTTCAGTCAGTTCAGTTTTTCCCAAAATTGATACAAATTGAGTCAGGGCAATTTCTGTGCCTGGGCTGGGGGTGCGGTACAAAATGCAGAGGGGAAGGAGGAGGAGAGAATTGGAAGCATGAGAACACTCCTCGTGTTGATTTTTTGGGGGTCTCACCCTGGGCAGTCCCTTGGTGCCATTGTCAGTGTTCACTCTGAACGCAGAGTGAAAGAATCGCCCCACGCCAACAGAAATCGAAACTGCGGGGGTTTGCAGCCGAGCGTGCAGCTCCGGGCTGGGGACACGCGTGGGTTGGAACCCCCGGGTGGCTGCGAGCAGGGGCTGCTGCCCCGCCGGCCCCTCCGGCCCTTGGGACCCTGTGGCACCCCGGGCACGGCCGCTGCTCCCGCGGCCGGGGGGGCCGGGCGGGCTCCCGGGGCTGGGCCGGCGCCGGTGCCGTGTCCCGTCCCCCCCGCGGCCGCCGGGCCCGTCCCCTCCCCTCCCACCGTGGAGCCAAGTTCAAACCGCGGGCCCCGGCGCAGCGGGACGGGGCCGGACCGGGCTCCCCGGGACCCGCGGGGCTCCATGGTGAGTGCGCCGGGACACCCCTTGTCCCTGGCACCCCTCCTTGTCCCCTCCTCTTCTCCGGGACACCCCCTTATCCCCGGCACCCCCTTCCCCTTCTCCGGACACCCCTCCCTGGAGGCCTCTGACGGACCGGAGCTCTCCGCGCTGCCGGGATGGGCTCGGCTCGGCCGGGCTGGGATTGCAGCACCAGCGGTGGGGCTGGGGACCTGTCGGGAGGTGACTGGTTCTTCTGGAATGGGGCTCGGACTGGTTGGGATGGGGCCAGAGCACTTGAGAAAGGGCTTGGAGCACTTGGAATGGGGCTGGGCTGGGTCCAAATGGGACTTTGTTCCATCGCGACCCCTCTAAGGATCTGAGCTGGGAGTCCGTGAGGAAGGGGCTGGGGTCTGGCCGGGGAAGCTGGTCCAGCTGGGATCAGGCTGTTGGGTCTGGGATGGGGCTGAGATCATCAACACCTCGATGGGGCTTGGATCTGGCTGGTCCTGAGGTAGAGAGGGTCTGTCCTTGGAGGGTCTGTCCCTGCCTTGGGGCTCTGGGAGGTGACAGAGTCCCTTAGGGTAGGAGGGACTCGGGGACAGAGTCTGGCTGGCTGGAAGGACCTGGTGGGGTTCCCAGGCTGGCAGCAGGAATTGCCCCTTGCTGCTTTCCTGGCAGGAGTGCCAGCAGGAGCTGCTCTATCTACAATGGTGATTCCCCTTATCTCCTCGTATTTGCTGGAGGATTAGAGTGAGGATGAGATTAGCCGTGCCTGTCCTGCACTCGTGCTTCCCAAGGCTGCTCCTTCACTGCCAGCTCGCCCCTAGGGAGGGATGTGCCACCTGCTTGTAGCTTGCTGCTGTGAGATGGGGCTGAAGGCAGAAGGAATACCCTGAATCAGCTGCTGAACTTGTTCTCCTCCATCCTGAAAGGGGAGAAGTCAGGAGCAGGATTTGCCACCTCAGTCTCCCTGCATCCCTCTCTTGCCATTTCTTCTTTCCTGCTTTCCATGGTGGGGGGAAGCACCTACAGCACCTGCTGCCCTCCTGCCCTGGCTGTTCCCTGGACTACTCTGCACTTCCTTCTGGGCTGAGCACTGAGCCCAGCCTTGGCTCTCATGGAATGCTGGAAATGGTGTGCTTTCTCCTAAAACTGGCTCCCAGTTGTTTAATATACCACTTCAGGGAAGTAATTCCCATTTTCTTGGTAAAATTGCACAGCTTTGCCTTCCTGGCAGAGGAGACCTCTGGAGAGCAACCCTTAGACTTTGGTCAGGGTGTCCTTGTAGAAGCAGTGCTCTCTGATTATACCCTCAGCTCTCTGCTTAATCACCTCTGGGGCAAGATCTCTCAGTGGTTTGCAGGAAGCAAAGCCAGGAAGGAGCACAAGGAGGCTTTTCCCTGCCCTTCCCAGCTCCCAAATAGAGCTCAGCTCTTCTGGAAGATGTGTGGTGATTAGGGATGCTCAAGAGCCCAGTGGGGTTTCTACAGGTTATACCTGAGTTTGCTCCTCTCTTTGCATGTGCTCTGAGGTGATGGCTGTGTCCGTGTGTTCCCAGAACTGTGCTGTGTTGAATTTTGCCTCATATTAAGCCTCTATCACTCCCATTGAGCTGTAGGAAGATGGGAAAAGGTTTCCTCACCCTTTTGGAGCCAGGTCCAGCCCAGGATTGAGTAGGGAGCACAGAGCAGGTGTGGATTTTACAAGCAAAACCCCCTAGGCTCTCACCAAAGAGGACAGACGGAGTGTGCCTGGGCTTGGAATTCAGTGAGGGAAATTCTTCCTTCCGGCTTCTTGGAGCAGAAGGGCAAGTGCAGAGGTGCTGGGGAAGGCAGTGACCCCTGAGCTGAGGTGGGGAGCAGCAGGCAGAGCTGCAGGCAGAGCTGTGGCCCCTTCCCCCTCACTTTGGCTGCAGCACAGGGGTTGCATAGTTGGAAGGAGCTGAGCTGCTTTCTGCCTGCCCAGACCTGACACCTGCAGCATGAGGGTTGTTTGGGAGGGGGTTGTGTTTGGGGGGGACTTTTCCTGAAAATATGAAATGACAGAAATGCCAGGATGGGGCCCCAGGGCTGTGCCCTTGCTCAGAATGTGGAGACGTGTTGAGCTGTTGGGTTCCTTTCCTGGAACAAATTCTGAGCTCCCCATCCTCACTCTGCTGCTGCTGGGCTGCTCAAATATCCCCATTCCTGGTCACCTGAGCTTGTGCTGGCTTTTCTTCAAAGCTGTGGGTTCATCCCTGCCTCGGAGGGTCCATCCACCCCTCCCTGTGCCCCTGTGCCAGCTCATGTGTCAGCCCTTGGGCTTCCCCGCTCTGCAGGGGCCAGCATGGGGCTCTCGGAGCTTTGGAGCCAGGAGCTCAGAGGCAGCTGGGATGTGCTGGTGAGAGCTTGTGCTGCTTGTGGTGAGGGCCCCCAAGCCTGGGATGACCTTCCCTGAGCTGCAAAGAAGCTGGAAAATGCTGTATTACAGAGGTGTGGGAGCATCCCTTTGAGGGTGTTTGGATCTGTTTGAGCTGAGCTGTGGATGTTGCTGGTGGGGACCAGGCAGCTCCTGCCTCCAGCTCCTTTCCAAGGAGCCCAGGTCTCTGCTCCCCTTGGGTTTTTTGGCACTTGAGGTTCTCTGGCCTTGAAATGGCACAAAGTGGGATCATGCTGGGGCAGAGAGCTCAGGGATGAGCCCCACAGACTGACACAGGCCCCTGGCATAGCTCTGTGCCAAGAACACCCCTGCAGGCATCAGAGAGAGCTCTGTGTGTGCCATGGGCAGCGCTGCTGGGCTGGGCTCAGGCTGGAGCAGTTTCCCAAGGGCTTTGCTCCAGGGGGAGATGGCTCATCAGGGAGGATTTCTTTGGGAGAGGAGACATTGAGGCTCCTCCATCACATGTTGCATCCTCAGGTACAGGTCCAATGGAGCTTCTGCCTAGGGGTTGAAGGCAGAGCCCGGGACATCCCTTAATCCCCAGATGACTGTGAGCCCTTCCCTGGCAGATTTTCCCCCGGGTGCTGTCCTGTGCTGTTCTGCTGCTCCTGCTGGTGGCCGTGCTGAGCAGAGGCAGGAGGTGCAGCATCGCCAGGATCCTGCGGCAGTACCGTGCAGTCATCTTCCATGAGCTCCAGAACCTGGTGAGCCGAGCAGGGCTCTGCCTGGGGCCAGCCCTGGCCTGGGGGTGCTGCTGGGCTGGATGCAGCCCTGAGGAGGGATGTGGGGAGGGAACCTTAATGTGGAGCTGGCTGCTTTGCCAGCAGTGCTGGGGTTTGTTGTTTAAATGGGGGATTGTGGTTGTGGTTAAATGGGGGATCCTTGCTCCAGGTGGGAGGCACTGATCCTGAGACCTGCTGGATGTTTTTGCTTTATTTCTGCAGAGGAACCTGACTGGGTCAGTGTACAGGAGTGGGAGGGCTGGGCCCGCTTGTCGTTCAGACAAGGTGAGCACGGAGGGACCCGGGGCTGGGGCATGGCTGGGCTGAGCCCCCAGGGAGCCACGGAGCCTCCCTCCCTGCCCTGTGCTTCCCTGCAGGACCAGAGGATCCTGCTGTCCATCTACAACATCAGCATGTCCCTGCGGGAGGCGGGGGACACCCTGCAGGGCCCCGAGGAGCTGGTGGTCTGGAGGGTGGCCAGGAACACCAACACTGTGCTCCGGGAGAACTGCAGGAGAATCAGCAAGGTAGGAAACCCTCTGCTGCCCAGCCAGGTCAGTGGCTCCCAGTCCTCAGGGCTTGCCTTCTTTGAGCTCTCTTGGCTGCCCATGAGGAGTCTCCAGGCTCTGCCTGCTTCACTCTGGGAGCTGGGGAATGCTGATGGCACATCCTCCCCTGGGAGCTTCAGAATAACCAGGGGAGGGAGGTTCTGTTGTGGCAGTGTGGGCCAGGCTGGTGGGGTTTTACCATGGGCTCCCAAGTGGGTTTTTCAACATGTGCCACGATGCCATGGCTGAGGTGGGATTTCTCACCCTGTGGGTGCATTCACCCTGTCCTGCTCTTGCTTCTGAGAGCTCATAGGCAAGAATTGGGATTTCTCCCCTAAGGGCTGGTCTGGGTTCCTCTGGCATCTCTGAGGCTCTGCTGGAGAATCCCCATCCAAGAGATCCCTGTGGCAGCACCAGCAGTTCATCAACCAGCAGGGAAAACCAAGGGCAGTGGATGCCAGCTCCCAGCTCTGCTTGACCCTGGCACAGGGCTGGGACTGCCCTCCCTGCCCCTGCCAGGGACATTGGCTGGGGACAGCCCTGCCTGGGGTCTGCTGGTGTGCATGGAGCTGCTGCTGCTCTGGAGATCTGCTCTGGTGTCCGTGGGTGTGCTGCGGGGTGTACACTGCCAGCTCAGACAGGGACAGCCACCTTTGGGGGGATCTTGGGGACCTGACACCGCGACCATAGGCAGTTTGGCCACCTCAGCCATGTGTGTGGTGCCTTTTGTCCCCTGACTAATATCTCTGTGATGCGGGGGGGTTTCTGTCCCCTCCGTGGGCACACGGACCGCAGAGCCCAGCTCACCCCGGCCCGGCCCCGCGGCGGCAGCCGGCCCGCAGGAGGCAGCAGCGGCTGCGGGACCTCGGCAGGAAGGCGGAGAGGCTGCAGACCTGCTGGGAGAAGCTCAACGCCCTGCACGCTCCCCGCCAAACCTCCTGGGACTCGTAGGAACGGCCTGGCCTCCCACCGGGGGATGGATGCGCTGCTCCAGCCCCGGGGCTGGTTTGGGAAGCTGGGACAGACTCAGCCCTGAGGGCTGGATTCATCCTCCTGCTCCAAGCCGTGCCCAGGCACCTGATCCACCACTCCTGGCTGGGGCTGGCAGGTTGGGTTGCTGTGGGATGGCTGTGGCTGACTCCTGGAGCACCAGAAACACTGGGGAGAAGAAGGGAAAGAACCAAAAGGAGAAGGTGAGGTGTGGATTCTCAGCTGCTCCCGGCCCTGCAGCACCTGCTGCTCTCTTGAGGACAATGGGTGTGCTTTGGGGCAGGAAGAGGACATGTGGGGCCGTGGCTGTGCTCTGGGGGCTCTGCTGGAGCTGAGGCCACAGGGATCTGCAAGGCTCTGAGGTTACCAGGGCTGTGCATGGGGACAGTGTCCCTGAGGCACTGCTGGGGTGTGCAGAGCAGCCGGGCACCCTCAGTGGGCAGGGAAATAAAGGTGCATCACAGGGGAAGCCTGGGGGGCTCTGATACCCAAAAATGCCAGGCAGTGAGGGGGCTTGAGACCAAGGCTCAGCCTCGATGACGGGCAGCACTGTGGAGGGAACTGAGTGCTTGGCACTGTGGGTTCCCCAGCAGGGAGGGATGGTGGGGTGTGGGATGAGGTGAGGTGGAGATGGCATCCTCCCTTGTCACTCTGCTCTGCCAGCAGCCTGCCTGTGGCCTCCACTGCTTTGTTGGGCAGCAAACAGCCTCTGGGAAGCCAGAAATAAAACCTCTCCTTCCCTGGAAGTGCTTTGGATGCTTCATCTGGTGATCCAGGGGCTGTTATGCTGTGGATGGAGCTGGCACAGTGCTGGCTCTGGCCATGGAAGCCCAGGCAGAAGCCTACAGCAGCAGAGGGCACAGTGACCTCCTGTCTCTACTCACTCTATCTGCGTCCCTGGGATGGGGCAATGGAAACAACGAACTGCTTTTTTGGAAGGACGTTTCCTCTGGAGCAACAGCCTGGAGGGTCTGCCTCAGTTTCCCCACCCCAGTGTGCCCGTGCCTCAGTTTCCCCACCCCGGTGTGCCCGTGTCTCAGTTTCCCCAGCCCGTCTGGCCGTGTGCTGCTGTCCCCGCCCCGAGGGGCTGCGGAGGACACGAGATGGCAGCAGCGGGCTGTGTGTGCTGAGCAGAGCCGGGCACTGCCCACGCCGGCTGTTCCCATGGCCACGCCAGCATCGCCGGCCCCCGTCCCCACCGGCCCCGGGCCGGGCAGGGCCGTGCCAGGGGGGCACTGAGCGCTGCAGGTAGGGGGGTACCCCCCCCTGCCCTGGAGGAGGTGGGGGGAAGCTTTCCCTAGGCGTTTCTGGGGGTTCAAACTACGAAGGGGGGATTCGGGAAGGGAAAGGCAAGGGGTGCTCAGGGGTCCTTGCCCACCCCCTGCAATTCCCTCTGGGAATTGGGCTGGGAGGAGCTGGAAGGGCTCCATGAGCAGGGGTGGGTGGGTGAGAGCCCTCCCTGCCCTGGGCACAGCAGAGTCCCTGGGGTGTACAGGGTGCAGGCAGGATGGGTGGATTTGATGGGGCAGGACAGGGACCCTGGTTTGGGGTCAGAGCAGGGGGTGCAGCCTGGGAATGCTGCTCTGTGGGGTCCCTGAAGATGATGAAGATGCTGTGTGCCTGGCACCAGGGGCCATCCAGGGAGCCACAGCTCAGCTCATCCCGAAGCCAGAGCCCTCCTGGAGCCGTGCTCCTCCCCGGCTGGCCCCACAATGCCTGCGCTCCTTCCTCTCAGCTCCATCCTCCTCCTCCTCAGGAGCCAGCGCTGCCCTTTCTGCTGCCCCCACAGGAGTTTGGCACTGGTTCAGTTCCTAGGGTTTTTTTCTTATTCCTCCTCCCTTATCCCAACCAGGGTCCCTCCACAAACCACCAGCATCCCAAAATAGCCCTACTGACAGTTGATATCCCATGGATGAGGCTGGGGGCCACAGCAGGACCTGATAGCTCAGGCACCAACAGGATGGGGACACTGGCTTGGGACAGGGTGACTCCCAGTCTTTCTCCTTATCAAGGCTGGAGCAAAGTCCCCCCTTCAGTGACCTGTCAGCGCCTTCCCAGATAAACCAGAGCAAAAACCACCTCCCTTTACTGCCCCTTCCCTCACAGGCAGCTGCTGCTGGGAGCCTGGTGTGGCAGTGGGAATGAGTGCATGGAAAGGAAGGAAAGAGTGAAGGAAGAAGCAACAGGGAGGGAGGGGGAAAAACGAGGTCGTTGTGATGGTGGAATCACAGCAAAAACAGCCGGAAAAAGGAAACAGGCCCTGAAAAGTCAAATAAAAATAGCAGCGAGGCGAACCCAAGTGTGCAGCACATGGGAGTGAGCACATTTCCTTCGAGGGCAGCTCTGTGTGCTCCCAGTGGCTCCGGGGGGGCCGCTCTGATGTGGCTCCAGCCGCTGCCACGGCCCCCCAGTCTCCTGTGCTGTGCCAGGCACTCGGCACCAGCTCAGGGCCCAGCCAGCCCCTGCCTCGCCCGGGGTCCCTGTGTGCCCCTGTGTGCCCTCAGGGATGTGGCAGGGGCTGCACAGGGGGCTGGAGCCGAGGGCACGCAGGGGCTGGGGGCTCCTGGCCGTGCCCACAGCCCTGCCCTGTGCCCGGCTCACTCTGCCAGCTGCATCCGAGCTCTGTGTGAGCAGCACAACCCCGGCTTCCTCCCCTCCCTGCTTGTTTTGCAATCACAGCAGGGTCCCCTGGGAGATGGGGGTTGGTGGAGTGGCTGCGGGGACGGGGACGGGGATGGGGGCGAGCATGGGGGCTGGTGCTCCCTGCCAGGACCACTGGGCTGCATCCCAACCCAGCTCGGGGCTAAGCTCAGAGGCAGCAGCAGAGCCCAGTGAGAGGGGCACTGCTCTGGGGGATCAGAGTTAGGCACCATGCCCTGGGCCCATACAGAGGTGCAATGCCCAGCTGCTGTGCTGTGGGTCCACACCAGGGTACCATGCCCAGGAGCTGTGCATGGGGAGCTTTGCCACACTGGGGGACCATGCCTGGGGGACAAGGGCTGCTGTGGTTCCACAGAGGCACGTTTCAGCCCTCCTCACCACCACTGTCCCACCAAAACGCAGCTGTCCCTGAGCCATCACCATCTTGGGGTGCCAGCAGCCCCTCTTAGCTCCAGGGGACCCTTGCCCACATAAACCCTCTGCTCCAATGCTCAGTCCCTCTGCAGCAGAGCTGGCGTCCCAGCCCCTGGCAGCCCTGGCACACACAGACTGTGTCTGAAGATGGAGCAGAGCAGCGTTTTGTTCTCTCCCATCTCCCTGCAGCTTCGTGAAGCTGCTGAAAGCCCAGATTTACAGTGTGATAAACGCTGGAGGCTCTGCAAAATATCTGACTGCTCCATCCTTTGGAGAGAGGCTGGTTTGGAGGAGCGGGGAGCTCTGGGCAGCACACCCAGAGGCAGAACAGCGCAGTGGGTCTCAGGGAGGAGGGATGGCCGGGACTGATGGAGCCGTGCCATGACCCAGGTGGGTCCTGGCCGTGGGTCACCGGGTGCCTAAGCCTCTGTGGGCAGTGGGAAAGCGCTGACCCCCACCCCCCCATCATTTCTTGGGCCTCTTGCTGGTTTTTGGAGCATCTGCCGACCAGATTGTGCCGCGGCGTGCCGGGGTGCCCGTGCCAGGACATGCCAGCCGGGAGGCGGGGTGTGCCCGGCCCGGCTCCGGGTGTGCTCCCCTCGCTGCTCGCTCCCCCGCTGGCTGCCGCGGGCTGCTCGGCGAGAGCTGCGGCCTCATCCTCGCCGGGAAGGGCCGGGAGATGCTGGAAAGCGGCTGCTCCGCTGTCCCCGACAGCAAGGGAGGCTCACAGCTTCGGGGCTGTGCCTGCATGTGGGTTTGTGTGTGCACAAGTGTGTGTGCACACAGATGTGTGCACGCATGTGTGTGTGTGCATCACATGCAGGTGTGTGCATGTGTGTCTGGGCACAGGCCTGGGCTGTTGTGAGTGCAGGGCTGTGCACACACGTGTGTGTGATTACAGGTGTGTAAAGGCCTGTGCATGTGGCTGCCCTCCACCTTCCCCACAGGGTGTCTGAGCCCCAGTGCCGCTGCCCCCGTGTCCCTCTCCCCGGTGCTGGAGCTGCCATCGGACCCGGCAGGCCGCGATGTGGGGCAGCCACGGGCCTGGGCTGCCGGGCTCTCCCGGGAGGGCTCTCACGGGGCCTGGGCTGCGGGGCTCTCCCGGGAGGGCTCTCACGGGGCCTGGGCTGCCGGGCTCTCCCGGGAGGGCTCTCACAGGGGCTGGTGCTGCCGATCCGGCCCCGGTGGAATCGCGGCTCCCCGGTCCCGGCTGCTCTCAGCACCCAGAGGGATCCAGGCATTGATGGGCAGGGCCGGTCCCCGCTCCGATGGCTCCACTGCCATGGGGCACATCCACACCGAGCTGCCAAGAGGCTGAGGGGCTTCTGGGGCTCGTTTGGGGAAGGGGGAACGGAGCTGCCTCCCGCCCCAAGGCCCCTGGCCCCAGCGCTCAGCCCGCAGCATCCTGCGCCGGGGCCCATTGTTCGGCCGCGCCGGGCTGCGGGGCAGGATTTCTTTGTCAGAGCTCGGCAATATTTTATTCTAACAATTAACCAAACACGCCCGGCCCCCCAAGCCTGTTTGTGATTATTGGAGGGCGAATTCCCCAGCCTCTCTCCCTCTTGGTGTTGGCTCCGCCTGGGGCTGCACCGGGTGGAAGGGATCCAGCCCCTCTCCCACCCGCTCGGGGTTGGGGACCCCCAACCTCGCCGGCAGCCCCCCAGTCCTGCCCCAGCGCTGGGGGGCTCGGTGGCCTCGACCCCCTCGGGAGCACGGCCCGCATTGTCTCGGCAGGGATCGGAGGGGGCGCAGGGGCAGCGGTGATTCACGGCGGGGGGATGTGAATCACAGCCCTCGCTCCCCGGGCAGGATGCGGCCCCGCGCTCCCAGCTTGCCGCATGCCAGCCATGGACCGCAGCCTTTGTCCTCCGCAGGGTGGAAGCGGCTCGCTGCCCGTGCTGGGATGGGATGGGGCCGCTGCTCTTCCTGGGATGCTGGCGCAGCTTTCCCAGCTCCGGCTTCGGGGTGGGATGAGGGTGCTGCGGGCTGCGGGGGCCTCCTGCATCCTGGCTCTCTCTCCGAGGCTCCTCGCAGTGCTTGGGCCGCATCCTCATTGCTGCACCAGTGGTAAAAAGGGTTGGCGCTTCCCTTTGCAAACTCTCCTGGAGGGTGAATTGCCCAGCTCAGGTTATCAGATCTTTGCTAAAGTCCTTTGCTTGGGGCCATCTCCCTGCTGCTGCAGTTCCACGTTCCGGGCAGTGGACGCTGAGTTCCTTTCCTGTAGCTGTGGCCTGAGCTGGCAGCCTCCTCCAGGTGCTGCCTGCTGTGGGCAGGGGGATCTGCAGCTGAGGGTCGGGGTGAGCCCTGAGCGTGATGCCGCTCGCTGGGAGTGAAGCAGCCGAGGCCAGTGCCCTGGAGAGTGGCTGTCTGGGGGCTCTTTGGGGGCTATTGACCATCCTGGGAGAGACAATCCTGAGCAGGTCGCTTCTCTGGCTGCTGCTGGGAGTGGATGGACGCTGGGAGCCACTGGGACACGGGAGGGGGATTGCAGCTGCAGGGTAGGAGGACAGAGAGGCGATCTGTGCTGCGGTGCTGACCCAGCTATGCTGGCATCCTCCACAGCTGGCTCCAGGCATGGGGCAGGAGTGAGAGCAGGCAGGAGATAGATCCTGCCGGTAACATTCTCTGGCCCTCCCTGCTGCTGCACGCACACCACTGCCTAAACTTGCTCCTTCAGAGCCAGGGCTCCTTCCTCAGGGCTGCAGTCTGGCCCCGGGCTCTCAGCCTGATCGTGGATCTTAAAATACAGCGAATCCTCGAAGCAGAGGCGCTCGGGCGGCCGGGCCAGGCAGGGCAGCCGGAGGGCGCTCCCGGCGAGCAGCCCGGCCAGCAGCGAGGCACCCACGGCCACCGCCAGCCCCCCCGCCTGGCACAGCGCCTGCACACCCACCCCCCGGGACCCCCACTGCCCCTCCAGCACCGCCTCGCTGGCATTGCCCCCAGCGGGGGACAGCTGAGAGGGATGGGACCCGGCGGTGTCCTTGGGTGCCACCAGCACGGCCACGACGCTGGCTGCGGCACCGAGGATGCCGGGCAAGCCGTGCAGGTTGTGGATGCCGCACTGGTCGTGGAGCGTGAGTTTCCTCGCCAGGAGCGGGGTGAGGAACCTGAAGCCGAGGACACACAGCACGGCCGAGAGGCTGCCCAGGGCCAGGGCGGCCGCGGGGGGCACGGCCATGTCGGCCAGCACGCCGATGGCCACCCCACCGGCCAGGCTGCCGTTCTGCAGGTGGCCGGGGCTGAGCTTGCCGTCCCTGTCCAGCAGGCTGGAGGCCACCACGGTGGTTATGGCACTGGCACTCATGGCCAGGAGGGTGTTTAGGATGGCACGGTGCTGGGCATCACCCGGCTGGCAGAGGACAGCCACGAAGCTGGGCCAGAAAACCCAGAGGATGAGCGTCCCCACCAGGGACATGAGGTCAGAGCTGGTTGTTGGGGTCTCCTTGGGGTGCAGTGGCTGCTGTGTTGCCCTGAACAGAGTCTTGGACACACCAAGGCCGAAGTAGCAGGAGAAGACGTGGATGGTGATGGTGCCACCCACATCCTGAACGCCCAGGCAGGTGACAATGACCCACTCGGTGGCCAGGTACAGGGGAATCTCACAGGTGGCCATGAGGAGCAGCTGGCAGGGGCTGGCCCTCCCCAGGATGGCCCCCACGGAGATGAGCACTGTCACAGCAGCGAACACAGACAGGAGGAGTTTGTGCAGGTCCAGGTGGATCTGGCCGTGGTGGAAGTGGTGCAGCAGGCCCTGCAGCACCAGCGCCCACTGCATGGAGAAGTTGAGCAGGAGGAAGATGTGGGTGAGGGCGCTGAACCCATAGCGGGGCAGGAAGGTCAGCAGGAGTCCCAGCCCCACCACCAGCATCACCTGGATGTCCTGGAAGAAGGGGAAGGTGCTGTAGACCTGGTAGGCCACCAAGCTGGTATCCTCTGCCTGCGCCGAGGGCTCCTCATAGGTGACGAAGAGGGCAAAGAAGAGGAGCAGGGCGCCCTGGAACAGCCCCAGAAAGAGGGGCAGGAGGCGACGGGGATGGGTGGAGGGTGGCACAGCCATCCTGGAGTGGACAGGAGGGGATGGTGGAGGGTGGTCAGCAGGGCACTGGGGTGAGGTGACAGCCCAGCAGTGCTTCTGGGGTGAGCTCCACTTGCTCCTACATCGAGGGTTTTATGGCCATGGTTAATTATTAACCAAAGATCTGAGTTTATGTTCCAGAAGAGGAGGGTTCTACCCCTCCCTTCTTTAAACACAACACCCATAAAATAACCACATGTTCTTGTTTGGCCGCCATAAAAGTGGACGTGAGGGACATTATGATTTTGAAGGGAAACAAGAAAAACCTGTGGTGGGGCAGAGGAGGGAGAAGGAGTTTGGTGAGGAGCTGGCCAGGGATGGGGGTACCATGGCACTCACCCCCACTGAACTTATCCCCATCCAGGAATGGGGACCTCCCTGCTGCAGCCCTGGAGTGGTGCTGGCAGCTCAGACAACGCCAGCTCCCGCTCTGGCTCTGCCACGTTCCACTCCAGGTTGGCTCCTGCACCTCATTCTGCAGGATGATGCACATTTTCCTTATCCACCACTTGGATTTTGCAAAGCCCCATAAAGCCCCAAATCCAGGGCTGCAAAGATCGTTTTCTCACAGGTTTGCATTGGCTTAAATGGCTGGATATTCATTAACAATTAGCGCGCGAGAAAAACAAAGCCCAGAGCAGCCAAGCAGCTACCCCGAAGTTTCTGGGTTGCTGCTTAGTGTGACATTTTGCCAGTGAATGTCTGGAAAAAAAGAAATTAAAAAAAAATATATGAGAACCACAAGAACAAAAGGCAGAAGGGTTGGTAAATATTTGTTCCAGAGAGGAGATATTTTTGTGCTGTCCCTGATCTCAACACCCCTGCCGCGGGCGCTGGCTCCACGCCGCTCTTCGTCATTGTTACTGGAGGATGAGGCAGGCGAGGGCGCAAAATGGGAAACAATTGTTGAATAATCTGCACGAGGCTCCTCTGCCAAACCCTCCCCGGCCATTTTTCAACCCAAAGATGCTGGAAATGGGGGTAACAGAGAGGAGGAGGTGGCGCTTTGAAGGCAGTGCCTTTGACGGGTGAGATGGGGCTGTGTTGCGCCCAAGCCGTGGCCAACAGCAACAGAGGGGTGGTGGGAGCTCTGGGGGTTTTGGGATGGGAGTTGGGATGCTTTGTTTGCCCCTAACATGTTCCTGCCACATGGCTGGTGATGCTGATGGCAGTGGATGCTCCCATGGGGATCCCTCACCCAAGGGAATGTGGGGCTGGGGTCTTCATGGTGCCATTCGGATCTTTGCTGTCCTTGAGGTGGCTGGGATGGGATGGGATAGGATGGGATGGGATGGGATGGGATGGGATGGGATGGCTTGAGTAGGCAGCATGCTCCCATTGCTCCTGCCTCTGCCTGCACATGGGCACAGCCTGACCCACCTCCCAAGGCTGGTGCCAGCTCCCAGCTTCACCAGGCAATGCATGAAGGACAAAGGGATGCAGGAAAAGCCTCCTTGGTTGCTGGTATTAAAAAGGCAAAGAAAGGGGATTTCAGCCTCCACCGCCTCACCTGTGTCCCTTTGTACAGCCCACACCAGCCCATCAAGGGGATTCTCAAGGGGCCTGCTTGGTACAGTGAAACCTCTTTGGTTGATTGTGGGTGAGATTCAAACTCAGAGAGATGCTTGGAGCAGGTTGTGCTCCTGTGATGGAGGAGCTGGGCTGCTCTCACAGAGCTGAGGAAGCATTTTGGCTCTGGCTCAGCAGAGGTTGGGGTCTCTCAGGGTGGCTAGAGGTGGGTGCTGCCCTCTTGCTCCTCTCCTGCTCCCCACAGCATCTCAGCCTTCCTCTTCCTGCTTTGGTATGCAGTTTTTTAAGGTGTGGTTAAATCAAATGCTAAAGGGAAAAGCTTTGATCAGGTCTTTTATGAAACACAGTGCTTGAAAGACTCCAAGGTTATGGCTCAGTGCCTCCTGCAAGGAGGAGGAGGAAGATGCCAGAGGGATGCATCCTTCTGGAGCATCCCAGCACTGTCAGATCTGCTGGAGAGGACAAAGAGCAGTTTGGGATGTAAATGCTCTCCTGGATCTGGCCATCATCTCTGGCAAGGACAGAGGCACAGGGCACCAGGAGGTCGAGGTCTGCCACGTCAGGAGATGCTGGGGGCACAGGGGAAGCTCCTGTGAAGGGATTCAGTGCTTGGGGAGAGGGTGCTTGGGGAATTGCAGGGTCTACAGGATGTCCTTGGACACACAATCTTTTTCCACTTGGAAATCTTGCTCTGGCAGCATCTGGGCATTTGGGATATATGTCTGGGCTTCTGGGATCCACTGTGACCCACAGCCCCTCACATCCCTACCAGCAGCACCCTCAGCTTTGTCATATCCACAGGGCCAACAAACACCACATTCCTTTGATGAGCTGTTGGGTACCACAATCCCCTTCCCTTGGGAAAAGGCCATCCTGTGAGCCTTTCCACTTCCCAAACCAGATGAGGCACAAAAAGCAGTGATGCCCGAGTACTCCCCGGACCAAAGACCCCACAGCTGAGAAGGGGGAAACCCTGCTAGGTGGCAGATTAAAAAATAACCTTTATGGCACCCATAAAAGAAGGTCAGAATTCCAAGAGGTCGCTGGAAAGGTGAAAGTCCCCCCCAAGCCCTGGAGCACCCCTGAGGGCAGCGAATGATTAACCCCACAGTGCAGGGTGCGCTGCTGGGATGCCACGGCCCCTGTGGGGAGAAGGTTCAATCCCTCCAGTAACATTTTCAGGCACACCAAGTTTTCTCTTGGCACTGAAGGACGAGGGATGGAGGAAGCATCTGGCGAGGGCCTGGGCAGCAGGGAGGGAGGGGAGCATTGAATTCCACCCCCCACATCCCCCTTTCGCTGGGGGGGGGCAGTTGTTTTATGGCAGGAGGACTGGGGAACCATTTTAGCAGGATCCACGCTGGGACTGCTGGAGGAGTTCCCCGCTGAGGGCTGGATACAAAGAAAAGCTGAATTAACCGAGGGTCATATAAGGCAACAGGATCTGACAGATCCGAGCCAATATATGCTGGCAGCAGCCAGTCCATGGCACTGTGAGAAACACTCCTGCAAATTTAACAAATCCCCATGGTCTAGAAAGTCATGTACAAGAAATTACTAATGAAGGGATCTAGTCATATCTGGATTTCCAGACGTTGGTCATGCTCCCACCGCGTTCTGCAGGCCATATAAGTCCATGGATCTGAATCCCGGGTGCAGGAGCCCGGCAGGGTTGTTACGATCGTCCTGCCCGACCTCCTGCGTCAGACGAGGGCTCCCTCCCGGCCAGGAGGGAACACCGGGCGGTGGCAGCCGGATCCTGCCCCTGTGCCGGGCTGGGGATGGATGCACAGAGAAGCCTGACGGGGAGCAAGGCTTGGGAATGCTGCAGTGCCAGCGGAGGGGCTCCCATCACACTGCGGTGATGCGCTGACACCCAGGTGGCTGCTGGGCAGGAGGGAGCTCCAAACTCAGTCCTGCAGGGATGGGAGGAAACTGCTGACAACACCTCTGACCTGGGCATCACTCTTTAACCCCAGCTCCCTCCAGCCTGGAGCACCCCAAAATTCCCTGTTCTCTAAAGATCCTGCCAGAAACAGATCCCTGCTCCCTAAAGATCCTGCTGGATACCTGTGCAGCTCCGACTCTGTTCCATCCCCTCCATGGCTCCTACAGCACCAACCCTCCTGCTGCCTTAACAGGGAATGCTTTGGGAGCTCCGGGCCAGCTGTGACCCCGGTGCCGCTGTCACAGGGGCGGGCAGGGGGCCAGCCCCCTCCTCACCAGCCCCTCGCAGCCGGGTCCTGCCGGGTGGGGGGGACACAAAGCCCCACAGACGTCACCCCGGCATCACGCGGACCGAGTGGCCTTCTCCATCTTGTTAGCACATTGTGTAACACAACATGTGGAGGCGCTGGGACCGCACACGCATGCACTCCCCGACAGCCCAACCGGGGGGAAAAGAGGGAGGGGAAAACAAAAAAAAAAAAAAAGAAAAAAAAAGAAAAACCCAAGTCAAAAAAAAAAAAAAAAAAAAGGAAGCAATTTAAGCTTTGAATCTTTCTCTTTAAAATGTTCTCATGGCTTCATTAGAATTTGCAGCCACAGAGGCTTTGAAGAACATGGTATAAGGAGTGAAACATCTGGAAAAATTAGGATTAATGAAAACATAATTCCCAAGACTAAAGGAAAGATTAATCCTGCGTTACCACTTGTGTGTTCCACAGCTTTTCCCCAGCTCGTAACACTGAACTTATTAAATCGCCCTGAGCTGAGTTTTCCTTTTCTCTCTCCCTCCCCTATGGAGCCCAATGGAAGCAGCTGATGCCAAATGTGAGGATAACCAAGCGTGCTGGCCAGGGCTGGTGTGAACACACCCAGCCCTGTGCCCAGGTGGGCATCTCCTGCCCAGCACACCTAGGGGGTCCCTGGGTGCTGGGGGGGTCCAGTGGGTTTTGGGGTGCTTTGTTCTGGGCTGGTGGGTGCTGTGCCCCACTGGGGCTGCACCTGCTCCTGCCTGGGCAGGGCGGGCACTGACCAGCTCATGGGATGGGGGTGCTGGGGAATTACAGAGAAATTAATGAGCCCCCCTCCCTGCTGCTTGGCCAGCGTCAGACTGAGGTGCTGGTGTCTCTGGGTGGCGTTTCTGTGAGAGCAAGGGCAGCCCTGGTGATGTGCCATGCTGTGCCACGCTGTGCCATGCTGTGCCGTGCTGTGCCACTCTGTGCCATGCTTGCCATGCCACAGCACTCCCTACTGTGCTGTGTCATGCCACACCAAGCTGTGCCACACACATGCTGTGCCATGCCATGCTCTAGCACCACCCCTGCTCCAGGACCCAGGCTGTGACCAGGGGATTGGCACACGCCAGCCCTGTGCCAGCTGCCAGTGTCCAGCTTTGCCACCCTGGTGCTGGAGGGTGTTTTTGGGGGTCACATTGGCTGTGCCAGCCCTGTTCAAGCCCCCTGGACAGAGCTGCCCTGGGCTCTTGGGCAGCTCTGGGGGGAGCTCAGTCGTGCTGAGGGACTCTCTGGTGTGACAGACCCTTGTCCCTGTAAAATCCTGCACCAAATCCTTTGCCACCAGCAAGTACCATCGGTGAGTGCCAGCGCTGGTTTGAGGTCACATCAGAGGTTTGTCCCTGAGCTTTGTCACCTCAGGCTCTGCTCTGCACAAACGGCCCAGAGTGTGTCCCTCCCCACACCGGGGGGCTGTGGGATCGTGGTGCTTCCTGGGAAGAAGGAAAACAAGGAGAGCTCACTCCGTTATGGCTTCATCCATCCCGCCCTGGGCACAGGGAGGCCAGGCACTGCCAGCTGCACACCTGGGCTGGCTCTGCTGCTCAGCCCCGCAGCGATGCCGGCAGATGTTGGAGCCTGCAGGGATCGGGATGCTCCGGGGGATGGGGACAGAGAGCAGCGCCCGTTCGCGATCTCTGCTGGGGTCTGGGGGGGGCTCTTGCCTGCTGGGTGCTCCCCACGGTGTCAGGGTGAGGGAACCAGATGTTTTCTGCATCCCCTCCTTGCCTTCCGCCCCGGGTTATGCCAGGACTGCATCTGGAGGGGCCCAAGGTGTGTTTGACCCCTGCACAGGAGAACAGGGCTCATTTGCCCAGGCCTGGCGGAAAAAGGCTGCTGTGCCCCACACACGGAGTGAAGGAGGCGGCAGCGTGCCCAGGCCCCTCCCCGACAAGGGGAGGCTCCCCAGGGGCTCCAGGGGACCCCTCTCTCCCTCCTTCCCACGCTGCTGTCCCGCTCAGCTCCAGCTTGTTTTCCAGAGAGGAAACCGGCAACCTTGCTATTATTTTTTTTTTCGATTTTTTTTTTCTATTTTCCTTTTTCTCGCGGTGTGAGCGGCGGGGCCCAGCTGGGGGCAGCGGTGCCGGTGCCGGCGGGGCGGCGCGGGAGGTGCCCGCAGCCCGCCCGGGGGGGACAGAGCCGGCCGAGCTCGGGGCCGCATTGTGCGAGCGAGGAGGAGATGGATGAAGGTCACATCCTGCCGCTCTTCCGATGCCCGGCACCAGGAAAAAGCTGCGCTTTGTAAATATAAAAATAAACAACAAACTCTTCCCCCCATTTACCACCTTCCCCCCGCCCCGAAGAAAACAACAACAGCCCCCGCGGTACCGCAGCCACCTGCTCGGGGAAGTGATTTTTCATATAGGCAGGAAACGGGGGTCTAATTAAATCTGGGGTCAAGAACATAAAGGGAGAACGAAGTTTATTTAGGAGTCCTCGAGGACTGCGGGAGGGGGATGCCCAGCAGGGCTGTGGTGGAACCATAGGACGGTGTTTTGGTGGGACTGGGGGGGAACCTGGGCGTGTTTTGGCCCCAGGGTGAGTGGCAGGGCATCACCTTCCTCCTGCCAGCGGCTCCAGCGTGCCACAGGGGACAGTGGTGGCAGTTGGGTCCTCACCAGGGCAGGGATGCTCTGGGGGACTCCCCACTCTCCCTGTCCCCCTGCGGGCAGAGAAAGGAGCCCGGGGAGCGTCACGCTCAGACCTACAAGAGTGTCCCCAAGCCTTCAGCGAGATCATATGAGGTTCCTGTTTCACAAGAACGGAGGATGGCATTTCCATTGTGCTCGCCGGGGATGTGTTGCAACGGGGCAGCCGCTTCCATCCTTTGTCCTCCTCCCCGCAGAGGAGGAGTCTCAGCCTCTGCCAGGGTGACCCGTCACACCCTGCTTCCCCCCCCCCCCCAGCCCCAAATTTGGCTGCCCTGGCCTCGGCAGCGCTGCTCGGCGGGTCCCGGCCGCAGGCATCGCCCCTCGCCAGCGCTCTCCGGCTCCAAAGGCGCCTCTTTGCAGTGGGAGGCGCTGGGTGCCCTCGGCTGGGGTCCCCACCAGGTTGGGGACACCCCAGAAGGGTGACACCCACCTCGAGTCGCTCACTCTGGGGTGCTCCCTTCTGCCTTCCCTGCCCGCTGCGGGTCTCCTGTTCAATTTTCACCACCAATTAATAAAACGAAGGACTGACCCCACCAAAGCCCAAGTGGGGAGCCCTGGGTGCTGGCAGCAGCCCCAGCTCCCCGGGATGGTGGCACCACCCCGGCCCCTCTCCCAGCGGGCAGCTTCCAGCTTTAGGAAGCGCTGCAGAGACCTTTGCCTTCGGGTCGGGTGCTCCCAGCCCGGACCCGCTTTCTATTCCCCAGCTGGGGTGTGCCGAATATAAAGTATCACAGCATTGTTATGAAAAATAATTCAAACCCACCAAAAAGGCCAGCAGCAGATGGAAGGGTGAAATCGGAGCAATCCGGGCTGGCTGTAACCCTTCGTGGGCAGGGAAGGCAGGGCAGGCAGGGGAGCGGCATCCACATCCCAGCCCTGCCGCTGGTTCTGCGGCTGTGGATGGGAAGGTGATGGGCTGAAAGCGCCAGTGCAGGCTGTGGGCAGGACAGGGAATGGTTTCCCATGGGAAAAGGGAGCTCCTGCCTGGGGGCTCATAAACCAGCCGGATTTTTAGACAGGCTTTAGGGATGCTGGGGAGCGCCCTCATCCCCAAATTCCTGCGGAACGATGGGACGTCCGACCTGGGCACCCCTCAGCCCGGGCGCTGCCCATCCCCACAGTGCAGCGGGGTCTCAGGTCCCTCCTGTGAGCCCTGCTGGGACGCAGGTGCCACCCACTACCCCTGGGTGTGTGTCCCCTCCCTGCCACCAGCACCCGCCGCCCCGCCGGGCACCAGCGGTGGCGCTGGGGACGAGGACGCGTCCCCGGCCGCGGGCCTCGCTCCAGCTGGGCGCTGTTTTGTAAGGACTCCTGGGCCTCTGCGGCGCAGAGATAAGCCCAAGAATTCGCCGTCGGTTCCAAATATCCCGTCCGCTTCCTCCCGCCGTCCTCGCCGCCGCTCCAGCCCGCTTGTCTCATTTCCGCAGCACCGTGCTGGGGAGCGCTTCCTGTTTTCCCCCCGGCCCCGGGGCGGCGGCGGGGGGCGAGGGGCGCGGGGAGGAAGGGCAGGACAATGGGCGCAGGTCGGACGGGCAGGACAATGGGCGCAGGTCGGACGGGCAGCTGCCCATGGCCCAGGATGGGGTCTCCTCGGTGGCGGATGGCAGGTGGCAGCAGCGGGGATGTGGGTCCTGGGCTGAGCTGAGATTGCGGATGGGGTTTCTTCCCTTTCCTGATTTTTTTTTTTTTTTTTTTTTTTCAAGGGCTTTGCTATAGATCAACCCAAGCTCCCTAGAGGGCATCGTCTCTGTACAGCAGCGGGAGCCCCTGCTGCAGCTGGGCATGAGGACAGGAATGAAGCCGGGTGGAGAACAGCCCTGGGTGGGGGCACCCTGCCCTCTATGGGGCAATGAATAGCTCCCCTGAAAATCACATTTTAGGGTCCCTGCAGTCAAACCACCCACCACAACCCTCTCCTCTGCAGCCACAGCATGGGAGAGCAGCATCCCCACGGGACTGCCACCTCCCAGGAGCTGTGTCACGGGGCAGGAGGTCAGGATGTGGCTACCCCATCCCAAACTGCAGCTTTGAGACAAGAGAGATCCATCTCGGGGCTCTGCTCACTCGGAGCTCAGCAGCCTGCTGCAGGTAGGACTAGCCAGTGGGCAGCCCTGTGTCCCCCTGTTTTTTGGGCTCCTGCCCCTGCTCCTGGGCTGAGTGTGAGTGTTTACTCGGTGCCTTTCTCACCGCTCACAGCGTGGCAGGAGTTATTCAAAGGCAGGCGGAAGCGAGCACAGCAACTGAAACAACAATGAAAAGGAAACAGAGCTCGAAAATTTCTCCGTTCATAAATCAACTGAACTGCAGGTGATCCCTGGGCAGGAGAGAGCTGAGGAAGAGACACGGCTCGGCTCGGCATGGCCAGCAGCCAGGCAGGCTCCGGCCCCCCAGGCAGGGGTGGGGGAGCTGGGATTTCCCAGGGTGGTCCTGAGTGAGGCTGGGGTCAGTGTCCATGTCCCCGGGGCTGCACATCAGGGACTTTGAGGCAGGTGAGGTGCAAGCATTTCTGGATTTATTTTTATTACATATTTTTATTATGCATCTGGGTGAAAAAGGTGAGGCTCTGCTGGGTGGAGTGGGTTTGTGGGGTCAGCATTGCACGCACACACACAGGCACACGCCTCCTTTCCAGGCCAGAGGAATGCAAAAAGCCCAGGGATGTGATGGAGTGTGCCACAGCCCATGGCGGCCAGTGGACTGAGGGGATATGGTAATTTTGGTGCTTGAGGCATTGCAGAGCAGCCCTATACTCTTTATTCATCTCCACACATGCCTTTTTGGGTTGAAATTCATCACTTTGGAAGCAGAGAAGCCAAAAAGGTGTGGGTGAGCATGGCTCCAGCCTGTGGCTGTGCCATGGGAGATGTTGGGGTTAACGGGAGACGATCCAGGACTCTCGGCAGCATCAGGCCATGGCTCCTTGCTGGGATCTCATAAAAGCTTTTTCCTCCTTAGGAAATAGAGCTGCTGGATTGGGACAAGCTCCCCAGTGCTGGCAGCATCTCTGCACGGGCAGGGGATGGGCATGGTCGGAAAAAATCTCCCACTCCTGCCTCCAGTTGTGTCCTGCAGCATCTTGCTGCAGGCAGCATAGGGGCCAGTTTTGACAAACCTAGCTGTCCCCTCCTAGCTGTCCCCTCTGCCAGCTCCTGTAAGCTGAGACCCAGATCTGGGGATACCAAAAGGAACTTATGCTTTTGGGACCAGTGGATGGCCCCAAGGACCAGGCTGGTGGCAGTGGGCTGACCTTACAGCAGAGGAAATGACCCAGTCGTGTTCCCCACAATGGGAAAGCCAGGAGAGATTGCATGTCCCCCTCTGCTGCTATCTGTTCTCCCTCCTGTGAATTCACTGTCATCTTGTCTTTTGGCAGAGCTGGAAAACTGGGAGACCACCGTAAATAAATCCTGTGTCTTTAAGCCGTTTTGTACAGTACAAGAAAATGCACTCGTTGAATTACAGCTTTTTAATCAAATACATGTAACCATGTCACTTAAAGTGCTCGCGAAAAGCAAGGGAAAAAAAAAAACCCAACACAATTGGAAGAGCACGATATTAAAACCAGCTGCCTGCTTACCCCCACCACAGTTAATAGTTTTTGAATGTTCTGAATGAGAGAGAAACCAGAGCCAAGCTCCACTTTCATGTCCATCTTTCTGATCAAGCCCTGCCAGACGGGGGGAGCCGGGCAGCCTGGCACAGAGGCGCGGGATGCGGGAGAGCTGCACTCCCTTGTCCTCCCGCTCTGCCCATCCCTTCAGGCTTTCTGCTGTGGTGATGAGATGTGAGAGCCCTTCCTGCAGGCAAAGCAGCTCTGCCTGGCTGGGACCCAGCCTGGAGATGAGAGCACAGGTTGCCCAAGCCATGCAGAGGTGAGGGATGCTGCTCTGGGACATCTCCACCATCTTGTGTGTCCCCTTCTGACCAAATTTAACACAATGCTACCTCTCGATGCTTCTTCCTGCAAGCTGGCATCACCGCTTGTCCCCGAGGCACTGCTCTACCCACAGCATCCCTTCCTCTGAGCATGCCATAGTGTCACATCCCCGTGCCCCATTCCCTTGGGACACACATGCCAGGACCTCCTCAACGCCTGCCTCCGGCCTCGCTGGCCACCGACCCCCCGCCCGGCACAGCCTGCCAACCACCCGAGCTGTGCAGTTCCCCCGCAACGTGGACCAATGCTCATTAAGCATGAGGCAGAGACCACCAAATATGTCAAAACACACTTAAAATTTATTGTTTCATACCATACGTTTGAGTCTCTTGAACGCCGGCCAGTGTTTCTCCCTCTCCGCGATGGGGCCTATCTGCTGTCACCGACGCTTTGCGTATATGTATAGCCCGCTCGCTTGCTGGCTTTTCTTTCCCTCCCCCTTCTTTCTTTAAATGCAAAATACAAACAATTGATGGAAAATGTACATTTGTTCCATATGGGATGGTCGGAGCGTGGAGAGGAGCCAGCAGAGGCATTTTTAGGCAGACTCCTCTCTCCAGCGGATGGCTGGATGGCTTCCCAGAACGGCCCCGCGCGGCCTGGCCTGACTCTCCTGACGAGCTTCAGACGCTCTGTGACGCTCCCACGATGGTGGGGGGGACGTGATTCAGTTCCCTGAAGGGATCAACCTCCCTGGGCTGCTGAGCACAGGACGAGGGAGAGACTCCCACCAAAACCGCTGCGATATCCCGGAAGGCTTGAGCTCAGCTGCGCGGGAGATGATGGAGAGACTTGTCTTAGAACTTGCGTAGGAAGTTGAGTTAGGCTGGTTGGGTCCTGTTGGGTTAGGCAGGCTCAGTTGGGTTGTGTTGGGTTAGGCAGACTCAGTTGGGTTAGACAGGCTCAGCTGGGTTATGTTGGGTTAGGCAGACTCAGTTGGGTTGTGTTGGGTTAGGCAGGCTCATCTGTGTTGTGTTGGATTGTATTGGGTTACGCTGGGATAGGTTGATTGGGTCCTTGGAATATGTTACATTGGGTTGAGATTGATTAGAATGGGTTAGTTTGGTTGGGTTGGTTTGGGTTCTTTGTGGTTGGGTTGGCTGAATTGAGTTATGATGGGTTGTGCTGGGCTGGGTTGGGTTTGGCTGTATTGCATTAGGTGGGTTAGGTTAGGTCGTCCTGTCTGGGTTGTGCTCTGTTGGATTGGATTGGACTAGGTTACCTCTGGAGAACACTCCCAACCTTTCCATGACCCTTTGGCCTCCTGGCACCTCACAGCATTGCTGAATCACCTCAGAAGAGAAGCACAAAGTGGTTCTGACAGATATTGTCGGGCTCAGAGCCAGTGAAGAGAAGAAGCCCCCAAAGCCCCTCATGGCTCACACAATGAGACCCAAACCTACCTCCTTCACAGGGACCTGTCCTCCTCATGGGACCTCAGCACCGTGCTGGGTGAGCAGATGTTTGTGTGGGGCAGGGCACTGAGGGTCCAGGGGCCTGTGGTGGCCCTAAGGCACTGGAAGGGATGTGAGGGCTGGTGGGGATAATGTTGTGAGCTAGGGGGAGACAACCAAGCTCCACAAGGGATGCAGAGGATGAGCTTCACAGCAATAAAAGTGCTGAAGGGTTTCAGGCTGCACAGATTTCCCAGGGCACATTAAGGACTCCTTGCTGGCTTATTTTCTTTTCTTTTGCAAAACCTGTAATATTTATGACATCCCAGCTCCTGTTCCCTGCAGGCAGCTGCCCTCCCCTGCCTGCAGAGAATTCCTGCTGCTGGAAGCAGAGCTGGGGTGGGCACCCAGCCTCACCCAAGTGTTCCTGCTGCCCGGCAGCTCTGGGCATGGCGCAGAGGAAACGGGGCCTTTCCTGTCTGCAAGGAGCACTGAGATTTCCAAACATTTCCTTTCCAAACTGAGCTGCAAACAAGAAAGTTGGGGAAGGCTTGGGAACTTTGCTTCTGCTTGACCAGGAAAGGCTGTTCTGGGAACATCTGAAATCTTTCTTTGCATTTCAACCTTTTCCCTTTGCTTAACCTCCCACCTCAGAATGCTGTTACCTCTCCAAAGGTTTTGCCTCCCATCTAAAAAAAAATGGAAACTTTTTTTTTTCCAATGCACTTTTTCTCGAGTCAGGAAATGTTTTGGAGCCGTTTCCCACAAACAGGTTTGGTTTTGATAAATCTTTTTTTTTTTTCTGGAAGACAGGGGAAAATATAAATCCCATCACTTGGTCTAAAGCAGCTACCTGGTGCCACAGTGAGGAACCAGCATCGGCAGCATGTTCCTTTTCCTAGAGATGCTGAAGACCCAAAATACAGGGATCAAGAGGCTCTAATTCCCTGTTCATTCCAGCCAGCATGACCTCATCAGGGCTGTTATGTCAATGTTCCCACTCCAACGGTGAGCTCTGGGCTGGGATGGCTGGGGCTGCTCTGGAGCTGCCACTTGCCACCCTGAGCATCCTGTTTGCCCCTGGCTGTGCCACAGCTTCAGCCTTGGGAACAGCGAGCCTGGAGCTGAACGCTGCTGGGCTGGGCTGGCTGGCACATGAGGTTTTAATATTTGGGTGGGTGATGTCATCGAGCGCTCCGTAACGCTGTAAAAAATCCAGAACATCTATAAAGCTGATCTGTGAACCTCCAGCAGAACACACACACACACACACACACACACACACGTGCACACATGGGCAGGAACATGGGCACATGGAGGGATAAATACATGGAGATGCACACACGCACATGGATGGGCCTACATGTGTGCACAGACATATCCACGGAGAGATGCACACATGGAGGAACACCTGGATGCATGTGCAGGCTCAGACACACAGAGGGACAACAAGAAAGATGCACAAAAAGGAGCAGCACACACGTGCAGAGGTGCTGACACTTGCACACACACACACAATCACCCAGATGCAGGCACACGGATATCCAGGAGTGTGCACACACACACAAAAATGCCTGCACATGTAGGGATGGATGTGAGCATGGATGCATGCAGTGGTGCAGGGACACACGGGTGCTTGCACACCCATTCACACCGATGCTTGCACACGTGCAGGTTTGCACAGGGACGTGTTGCACAGTTGCACACAGATAGAATCCACTGCCCCACTCCCCCAGGGGACACAGAGCAGATGCCACCTGCCCATAAAGCCCAGGTAGGACCTGGCATCGCCTCCCCCTCTCCCTGCATGCTGGGAAAGCCGGCAGGATGGGCTGTCAGGTTTTCCATTTACCTGTCAAGTACCTTCTCCATATTTCTGCCGTAACGACCTGCTAAAAGCCCCTCACTCCTCCTCCCCAGCCCAAAACCATCCGGCCTTGAGCTTTGGAGAGATTAAGTCATAAAAATCGGAAGGGGCTGTGCAGTAACAGCCCCAGCCTGAGCCATAACGGCAGTGAAATCATCCTCAAACTATGTCAGCTCCAGCCATTTCCAGTCCCACGTCACACCTGAGCCATTGGCATGCAGTGAAAGAAAACACTGGGGGATGGTTTCCTGGCCCCAGAGCAGCTGTACGGGGACAGGGGCAGGGGAAAGATAAAAATAATATATATATGTTAAAAATATATAAAAGTAACATATAAAAATATTGAAAAGAAATAAAATATTAAATATGAAAAACATAAAATAAATTCTAGTGTATAAAAATAATATAGATAAATATAGAACTAATATATAAGATATGAAACAAGATATAAAATTATAAAAATAATATGTAAAATAAGTAGCTAAAAGCCATCAAGGTGCCAGCACCCTTCACAAGGATCCAGCATCTCTCCCAGGTTCAGCTGGATCCTCTGCCCTCCTGATGGAGCTGGATCAGCCCCTGCGCCACCAGTCTCACCAAACCCTGGATTTGGAGGGGGATAAATCCTGTCCTGGCCATGGCTAAACCATGAGGCTGCAGCAGTGACTGTGGAGAGGTGGAGGGTTTTTTTCCCTCTCTCCTTTCCCTTCTCTTTTGTTTCCCTGTGACCTGGGGTAGGGTTGGCCAGCGAGGTGGGGCTTTCACAGTGGCTGTGGCTTCAACGTGGTGTATCCTTGGTGCAGTTATGGATGGGAATGACCACCCATTGCAGCTTTCAGCACCTGCTGAACCCCACAGCAGCATCTGGGACATGAATCACAGCGTGGTTTGAGTTAGAGAGAACCTTAAGGGTCATCGAGTTCTAACCCTCTGCCATGGACAGGGACACCTTCCACTAGACCAGGCTGCCCCAAGCTCAATCCAACCTGGCCTTGGACACTTCCAGGAACGGGGCATCTGCAGCTTCTCCAGGAACATGTGCCATTGCATCACCACCCTCATTCTAATGACTTCTCATATCTAATCTAAATTGACCCTCCTTCAATTGAAAAATCACGGTGAGCTGGCACAGCTGAACCACAGGGACAGAAGGGAATTTCTGCTGCAGAAATGTGACTTCATGTTTTCTCCACGGTGTGATGGACAGTGGCTGTCCCCGGCACAGCGAGCAGCTGGGTGAGGATCGGCCTGCTCACCGCTGCTTTGAACCGCAGGAAGTGACCGCATCCATGCCTGGAAGGTACCTGGAAGCTGGGAGCTGGAAAATAACTCAGAGCTTTCTTCTTCTCCCCCCCTCCCTCATCTCCTTCCTCTCAGGCTGCTTCGGGGATGGAGCCCATAGCCGGCTGCTTCCTTTCATAGTCATCGGCGGCACAGGATGCTTCTCATTTGGTGTTGTGTTTGTTTGCTGCAGCGCGGGTTCTGGCACCCGCCGGGCGCCCGCCAGCCCTCCCGTGTAGGTAGTGAGGTCATTTTTCCATGTATTCCCCCTTTTTACATACTGTATATGGAAAGACAATGAAGCGCCTTTGTGGCGTTCCATGGGAACGCGTCGCCAGCCCCCGGAGTGGTCCCGTTTATTAGAGCTTCACATTCAACAACAACAAAAAAAAGTGAGTCAGGATTGAGTCCTGTTAACACTAATGTGAATTTAATTTAGGAGAAGCTTGAAAATTAATGTCATTTGTTAAATATCCATTTCCCCTAAAAGGCAATTCTTTGCCAACAACAACAACAAAAAACCTCTTCTTCTATTCAATTTTTATTTTTTTTTTTTTTAAACAGCCTTTTTTGGCTATATCAGCCTGGTTTAAATCACTAGGCGCTCAAGGAACGGATGCCACCGGGTTTTAAGCAACAGATTGTTGTTCCTCCTTTTCAAATTGAACAAAAAATCTCCCTGTAAATCATACAGTGATTCACAGGAGGGGGATGAAGCTCCAGCAAAGCACCAGCAGCTCCGAGCAGGATCCGGCTGGGCATGGTGATGGCTCGGCAAGATCCGCCGCTGCTGGAGCCGGGAAGCAGCCAATGAAGGCCAGGAGGAGGAAAGGCTCCGCTACACGGAGTTTTCTTCCAGCTCCGAGGATTGGAGAGAAAGCATTGCAGCAGCCTGGCTCTATTTTTGGGGGGTTTCATGGGAAAACAGGGTGAGCCATGGGGACCACGCATCGGTGCACTGCCAGCCTGCCAAAACAATGACCACACCAAGGCTCGTTTCGGAGGAGGATATCACATGTTTTATTATATTTTAATCTGAGAACAGCTGCTTTTCCTGCTGGGAGCATCTCAGGGCGGCACGGCGCGGTGCTGTGGGGCTGCCGCCAGAATCCCATCCCATCCCATCCCATCCCATCCCATCCCATCCCATCCCAAGCCACCGTCCTGTGCTGAGCCGAGCAGAGCCGCGCTTGCGGAGCCCGAGGCGGCTGACGGGGCGGGCGGGCAGCAGCTTGAAAATTAATACATTTGCCAGGTTGTCAAAACATTAATCAACGGATACAAAAATCTGGAAATGGTTGGGACAACATGTATTTGCGGAAAATATGTGTTCACACAACAAGCACACAAGATGGGAACAATTATATGAAGATGTTTTAATAATTAACCAGAATAAAACAGTTTGCTCTCCATACAGTTCTAGACAATAAAAGTGTTTGCAGTCATATTTTTCTTTTGTACAAAATTCCAGTCAGTTGTTCCTCAATATTTACATTAGCATTCCCTTTTCACAAAATATCTCCTTTTTTCCCCCCTTCCTTTTTTTTTTCTTTAAATCCAGCTTTGCTACATAAATGCTTTAGATCTCATGGATATCCCTTGATTTCTTTTTAAAAAGTCTAATAAAAAAAACCCCAAAAGACATTAAATACCATTTTATATATAAAAATGCTTAGTAAAAATATAGTTTTGTTGCCCAATTAAAATATATTGCTGAGAATACAGTAAAAACTGTCCTAAAGCCCACCCCTAATGGGCGCCGACTCTTTAACAGCCCCGGCAAAGTCTTTCTAAAAGCTTTTTCCCCCCTAAAAGTTTGCCTGTCCTTGGGTTAAATACTGGGGACAGGTCACAATTTGGCTCATCCTGGTGTGATTGTTTCAGGCAGGATTTACTGGAATTGACTTGAAAATGCCCCTTGGAGCTGGTGGGAGCTGGAGATGTGCCCTGCCGAGGGCTGGAGCGGGGAGCACGGCGGGGAAAGGCGTCTATCTGTGTTATATAGTTATACGGTATATCAGTGAGTTCAGCATGGTCTGTCTCTAAAAAAATTTTTAAAAAAATCAAAATAAAAAAAGAACAAACAAGAAAGCGATGCATTTAATGAGATACTCTAAATATGATGGAGCTCGTGGTTAAAGGAGGATGGCTTTTTGTTTTTTAGAGGAGAGTCGGGGCTCTCCTGGTGCACGCATTGGATGGTGGGGTCAACCTAACCGGTGATGCAGGGGCTATAGTAAACAGCACTGCTGGCATCAGACAGGGCAGATATCAAACTGCTCTCCTCGCAGGAGATACTTCTAGGAGTCACTTTGGACAGGGAGACATGGTAAGGGAGGCCCGAGGCTTCGGGACGAGTCCTGCTCATGTTCAAATACTGGTCAAACTCATTGCGGTCAACGTCTGTCCAGAGCTCGGTTTGGTTCAAGTGATCCACGCTCTCCATGTGGTGGGCTTCAGGAGGGGGCGACAGCTGGCCCAGGTGGGCGGAAAGCCCGTTCTGAGTTCCTGAGCACATCTGGTTGTAGTAAAGGCTGGAGGGATGGGGAGTCCTCATGGCGTCGGCCAAGTGTGAGGGGGTCTGAGTGTAGGGCACGGCCACGTCCCGCCCCATGCACTTCTCCTGGGGAAACTCCATCTGGTGATGGTGGTGGTAGCTGCGAAAGGGCATCATGTTGCAGTCATCCTGCATGTGCGGGGGGAAAAACGCCGGCTCGGTCTGTTCCAAGACATCCAAGGGAGACATCTCAGGAGTTGGCAAGCCATAGTTTTCAATATCCGACCCCATGGAGTGGAGTTCTCTGAAGTGGTTAAGTGGGGGAGGCTGGGGGTGGCCCGGCTGGCTGCCGCCATGGTGACTCATGCTGAAGTTGTCACTGCAAGGCTGGGAAAGGTTATGCAGGAGGATATTGGGTTCCATCCTCTTGATTTTCTTGGCTTGCTTCTTTCTCCTTGGGCGGTATTTGTAGTTGGGGTGATCCTGGAGATGCTGGATTCGCAGGCGCTCTGCCTCTTCCACGAAGGGACGCTTGTCGCTGGCGCTCAGCGCTTTCCACGACTGGCCTGGAAGAGGAAAGAGAAGCTCTGTGAGAGTGGCACAGCCACCTGGCACTGGCCAGGGCACGGGGGCACCCAGGGAGAGGCAGCCCAGGGGTGAAGGGCTCCTGCAGATGGCTTGGCACCTGAGCGGGGTCTCACTGCCGGCAGCAGGAAGGGCTGGGAAATGGGTTCCCAAGCCAGGCTGTTCCCTTGTCCCAGAAGGAGAATCCAGCAGTGCCCAGCACCTCAGTGCTGTGGGAGAATGGGGCTGCATGGAATGGGAACCCCTCTGCCAGGGCTGGGGATTCTGCCTCCCACCGCCCCTTGGTACAGATCACAGTCCCTGCTTCCCTGCATCTCGCATCCAGAGCGTGCACCTCTGCAGAGCAAATCACCCATCCCAAAATCTCACAGCACCATATCCTGGATCCCACATCCCCACACCCCGCAGCCCCGTGTCTCTGCATCCTGCTGCTCTGTCTGGCCATATCCTGCTTCCCGTAGTCCCGCATCCTGCAGCTCCATTTACCCATATCCTGCTTCCCGTGTTCCCACATCCCGCATCCTACAGTCGTGCATCCCGCATCCTGCAGCCTGTATTCCCATATCCTGCATCCCTGCAGCTGTGGACCGCTCGGCCCTGCATCTCTGCATCCCGCAGCCTGTTTCCCTGAGATGTTTCCTTGCATCTTATGTACATGCAGCTCTGTATCTTCACATCCTCACATCCCACAGCCCCATATTCCCACAACATGTAACACCACATTCCACAGCCTGAGTCCTGCATCCAAGAGTCCCATCCAAGAGTCCTGCATCCTTACAGCTCGCATCCCTGCATCCTTGCAACCTGCAACTGGTATCCCTTCATCCCGCATCCCTAAAGCTTGTGTTCTGCAGCTCTTTACCCTTGCAGCCCATAGCCCTGCATCCCTCAGGTATCCCACAGCACCCCATCCTTGTACCCTCATATCCTTGCAATCTGCATCCCACAATCCTGTACCCTTGGAGCCTGGCTAGCAGAGCCCCATATCCTTGCATCCTACAGCCTGCTGCCTTGTATCTGTGCAGTCTGCATCCCACAGCCCTGGACTCCCAGCACACACCCCAAATCGCTGTACTGCTCCATCCCACACTCCCAGCCCTGAATCCCTGTACCTCAGCAGTTCCCATCTCCAGCTCTGTAGCCCTGCATCCCACTGCCCTGGGCTATCAGAGCCAAACCTGCCTATCCTGTACACCCCCAGCCCTGTACCCCAACATTCTGAGCTCGGTACCCCTGCACTCTGCACTCTTGCAGCATCATCCCCAGACCTGTATCTCTGTATTGCTGTATTCCCAGCCCTATACTCCCGCATCCCTGTCTCTCAGCTCGATATCCTCCCCATCCCACAACCCTGTATCCTTACAGCCCGGATCCCCAGCCCCACATCCCCGTGTCCCTGGCTCTGTAAACCCGCATCCCACAGCCCTGTACTCTTGCATCCCGCATCCCCAGCCCCGTAACGCAGCATCCCCGCATCCCTAACTCCACACTCCCGCATCCCCAGCCCCGTAACGCAGCATCCCCGCAACCCCAGCTCCACACTCCCGCATCCCCAGCCCCGCTCTCCGCATCCCCGCGCCCCCAGCCCTCCTCCCGCTCCGCTCCCGCTCACCCAGCATCTTGCTGAGCACGGCGTTGTGCAGGTCGGGGTTCTGCTGCGCCAGCCGCTTGCGCTCATCCTTCGCCCAGACCATGAAGGCGTTCATGGGCCGGCGGATGCGGGAGTCCTCGGCGGCCTTGCCCTCGGGGCGGCCGGCCGGGGGGCTGTATCCATAGCCCGGCTCGGGGCTGGGCGTGCGGCTGGGGGCCGCGCCGGGGGCCGCTCCGCCGGGGCCGGGGCCGAAGGCGAAGCCGGGCTCGGGGCTGGGCGTGCGGCTGGCGGGGGAGGCGGCTCCCGGGGGGCGCGGGAAGGCGAGCCCGGGCTCAGCGGCCGGCACGGCGGCGGTGACCCATGAACAGTCGCCCCGGGGTTGCGATATCTCCTCTCGGCAGTAGTTAGACTCAGATATATTCATTCCAGCTAGACAGCACTTTGTGTCCGACCCGAGCGGGTGCCGGAGAGAGAATCGGGATTCCTGCCGCGTCCCACCGGGTCCAGCACCGCCGAGCAGCCGCCCGCAGCTCGCTTCCCTCGCCTGCCTTCGGGGGACTCGGGCTCGTCTGCGTTTGTTTTGGTTTCTTTTCTTTTTTTTTTTTTTCCTATCTTTTTTTGGTTTTTTCCCCCCTTTCCCCCCAAAAAAAAACTTTTGGGATGATGCTGGGCTGGAAGGGGCAAAATATAGCCGGGCTGGACCAATCAGCGGGGCGAGGGGAGGAGGAGAGGGAGAGGAGGAGGAGATGAGGGGGAGGAGGAGAAGGAGGAGATGAGGGGGAGGAGGAGGAGGGAAGGGGGGCGTCCCCAGGCACCAGCAGGAAGAACCACCCGGGGAGGGCCGAGCTGGGACCGGTGTGGAAGCTTCTGCCCCGTTCCCTTCTGTCCAAGGAGAAGGGTTGTTACATTTTTCTCTCATTCTTTCTAATTTTTAAAAATTTTCTTTAATTTTCTTTCTTTCTCTCTTTCTTTCTCTCTTTCTTTCTCTCTTTCTTTCTCTCTTTCTCTCTTTCTCTCTTTCTCTCTTTCTTTCTCTCTTTTTTTCTCTCTTTCTCTCTCTCTCTTTCTCTCTCTCTCTTTCTCTCTCTCTTTCTGTTTTCCTGTCTTTCTTTCTCTCGGTCTTTATTTATGTCTTCTTTATGTTTTTGTGTATTTTTTTTCTCTTCTATTTGCGAGCCCCTTTTCGGCTCGCTGTGCCCTGCCCTCGCCCCCTGCCACCAGTGGTGCCGAGGCAGGGGAGCAGGGAAGCAGGGATCAGGGAGGCAGGGAAGCAGGGAAGCGCTCAGCTTTGCCTGCCAGGCTGTGTGCAGCAGCACAGGGATGTTCAGGGCTCGGCGTTTATTTTCTTACGGCTGACTCGGTGTGTGTTTTTTGGCCAGCGTTCCCCATCCGGGGCTGGGAGCAGCCCTGGGGTGAAGGCAGGGGTGAGCCCTCTTTCCCTGGCAATTTTCTGTGGGAATTTCAGTGTCAGGCACAGAAACGGCTTCTCGAGTTTTACACGAAAAGCATTGTGTTTTCTAGGGACTGCTGAGGAACGGGGGGTTCAGTGTCAGCCAGGTGATGGTGGCCAAGCCCACCCTGCAGGGGCTGGCACCGCTGTGCCATCGCTGTGTGCCTTGGGCACGGCTGGGTGCCCACAGCACGCTGCCATCGGCAGCCACAGCAAAGCAGCACGTCCCCTGCCACCAGGTCACTGCTCCACTGGCTTGGCTGCCATCCAGAGGGGATTTGCAGTGCCAAGGGTCAGCCCAGGTGGTCTGAAGGTCCTTCCTGCACTGGAGTTACACGGGATCCATTTGCAATCCAAAGCCTGGCACACCGTGCCTGCCCCCTGAAACCCCCAGGGCAATGGGGCTGACTTGGGAGAGATGTGCCAGCCCCGGGTAGCTGCCCCCAGGCCCTCTCTGGCTGTGGACATGCCCCAGACCCCAGGCTGAAATGTGAACCTCAGCCTCAGGAAGACTTGGGGCGCTGGGTTGCGCAAGAGCCCAGCTCCAGCCTCTCACAGCCGTGGGGTATTGCATGCCATGGTTTCTGTGTGTCTGGAAGTGATTTGGACAAGCCGATCTGCTGTTAACCCTAAACAAAACAAAGGCCTCTAAAAAATAAAAAAAAAAATTTAAAAAATCATGTCTCACTTATTCTTCAATCGTCAACCAGGAGCGACAGAGGTTTCGGGCGAGATTTCCTTCATGTTTCTGGAGCTTCTTATTAAAATTTTGAAAGTGCAAATCAGCACCAGTCCACAGGAGAGCCCACACAGCTGCAAGGAGTCCCCTCTCCTCTCCCCCATGCAGAGGGAGCTGGAGCACTGCTTTGGTGGAGAAGCAGTCCCTGCTGCCATCCAGAGCAGAGCCCCTGCAGGCTTTGGCTCTTTGTCCCTGCTCTGGGAGGAGCAAGGTGGGTGCTGGGGGATCTGGGGACTCTCAGGCTGGGACCTGAGGCAGCCTGTGGAGTGAAGTGAGGAGGCTTTGGGGCAATCAGTCTGAGCAGCTGATGGGGACATCTCCTTCTCCCAGGCTTCAGCCAAGCATGTGGTGCTTTCCCTGATCACATCCTCTCTGTGCCTCCTCCACGGCCCTGGCACAATCCTTGGCCTCCAGGTGGGCTCAGAGCCACCCTGGAGCTGGGGTTGGACCTGGTGGCACCAGCTGGCATTTGGGATGGGGTGGGGATGAGCTGCAGCAGGGTGGGAGTGGGGGCAGCTCTGATTTTCCTAGCCCTGGAATGGTGTTAAGAGCTGGGACAAACCCTGCCCAGGGGAGGTAGAGCCTCATGTCATCCACACTGCCCTGTGCAGCCACTCCAGACCTGGGCTCAGGATGCTCTGCCTGTTGCAGGGGGCAGAGATCAGGGTGGTGCTGCTGTCCCTGTTATAATGGGATCATTTGAGAGCTCCTGACCATGGAGCAAAGCCAGGCACTTTGACCCTCAAGCTCACATGAGACCCAGCCTTGCATTTGGTCTGCAAACCTGGTCTTATAGTGCATTTGCTGTTGGTTCTGCATCATTAGGAAATCATTAAGGGAAAAAAAAAGGAATTAAAAAATGGAAAAAAAAAGCAAAAAAGGAAACAAATAGGAAAAAAAGGAATGGGATGAAGAGCCATGGAGTGTGGCATGGTTTTGGAGGAGGCAAAGCACAGAGAGAGGGGAAGGAGAGCTGAGGGGGATGGAGCAGTATACAAAGCACACAAAAATGCCTGGATGCAGAAATGCCTGTGTGCAAAGCACCCAAAATATCCCGGGAGGAGCCTGCCCTCAAGGACAATGCCACCCTGCTTTGTTCCCCTTGGTGTCCCCACAGCCAGCGCCACAGAGCTGCACTCCAGGAGTGAGAGCCCCTAACCCAGGTGTGGGGTGAAGCTGCAGGGTCTGTGCCTGGCTCAGCTTTCCTGGGAGGGGGATAAAGCCCTCCTTTCTCCCTGCTGCCCACAGGGCTGGAACATGGGGTGCTGCTGACCCAGGGGCTCCTCACCAGCCACACCTGCAGCTGCAGCAGGGAGGAAGCTCTGGGCATCCCCAGATGGAGCCGGTGACCTGCTCAGTGCCCTCTCCCCATGCCCTCCTCGCTGCCCTTGGAACCAGGCAAGCTGGACCCCAGTCCAGCACACAGCCTCTGGAGTTGTGTGCTTTTTAATTATTATTTTTTTCATTCCCTCCCCAGTTTTACGGAGCTGGCAGCTGGCTGACCCCAGCCCGGCCCCTGGCTTCCCCCCCGAGCATCCCGCGCAGCCCAGCGCCACACCTAGCGGAGGAAGCGCGGCGGGACGGCCGCCCCAGCCCCCCAGCACAAAGGCATTGTCCCTGCCCGTCCCCAGCCCCCCAGCACAAAGGCATTGTCCCTCCCCGTCCCCAGCCCGCCCAATCCCGGTATTCCTCCCAGCCAGGTCCAGTGCCGAGCTCCCAGCCGGCTAAAAATAGACGTGGCACCACCTGGATCATCCCAAGGGATGGCAGGGGTTTGAGGGCTCAAAGAGGGGCTGGTGGGGATGGCAAGAAGGGAAGAGACTGCTGCCAGCTGAGCCTGGTGATTATTTCTGCTGCTGACTGTGGGCTGGTGCAGGAGCCCCAGGCTGAGGTTGTGCCACAAATCCAAGAGATTTGTCCCCAGAATTTGCATCCAGGTAACAGAGGCGGCAAGTGGATGCTGGAAGGATCCTGTGGCACAGCAGTGGCCAGGCTCCAAGCTGCAGTGGGAAAGTTGCTTTTTATCCTCCTTTTTCAGAGGGTGCAGGGTGCTTTTATCCTCCTTTTCCAGGGGCAGGGGCAGGATGGGTCCTTGGGCCTGGGTGCCCAGCACTGCCTTCCCTTGCTCACACAGACCAGCCTTGCCTCGAGATGTGTTCACACCATTAATTGATTAATCACCATGCAATTACCAACAGTGTGTGGCCGGTGCCGTTGTGTGTCCAATATGGATGAATGAGATATTTCACAGGGAGAGATTTGTCATTAATTACAGTGAATAATTATCATTAGGCTACTAGGAACAGTGCAGCCAGGTGGGATGGATGTGACACCTGCCAAAGGAGATGGGGATCCTCGGGGTGGCCATGGGCTGTTCCTCACACAGATTTTGGGGATCTGTGCAGCACAGCCCAGGCTGGCAGCTGCCCCAGTGCCCTGAGAGGTGCCCCCAGTGCCACAGCTCCCCTGGGCTCCCCTGGGGCTGGGGCTGCTCCGGCCTTGCTGGAACAAAGACTTCCCAAAGAAAGGCGCTTCCTGCAGAGCAAAGGACTCAGGGCTGGGGCTGTGTGTGAGCCCTGCTGGGAGGCTGAAGTCATCCCTGGGAAATGCTGCGTTCACCGGAGCCTCCCTTGCTCCAGGGCCCAGCTCAGCGCCCGGTTTCCTCGGGCACAAAGAGTTCAGTGGGTCAGGTGGAGCTGGAAAGTGCCGAGCGAGGCAGCTGGGGTTCAGCATCTGTGTCAGGAGCATCCTGGCTGCAGCCATGTGCCTGTACAAGGGTGACAAATCCCCAGTGTCCCCAGCCAGGATCAAACACCCACCCAAGTCGGGGAAAGTGGGCAGTTGTACCACTCCCAGTCCAGGGAATGCCCAGCTCAGCTATTTTCTGCTTATGTACTCTTTTTTTTGGCTGCCAGCTGACGAATGAAGGGCATCAGGGACAGTGGGAAGGTGTCCTGGGCCACAGTGGCTCTGCCTGGGTGCTCACTGCCACTCTGCCCTGCTGCCAACCGTGCTGCAGGTTCCCAACAGCTGCAGGGGCTGAGCAGGGAGCATGGTGTGGGCTGTGTCAGCCAAGCCTGGCAATCAGACACAGCATCTGAGGAAGCAGAGAAAGTTGTCTTTATTTTCAGCTCTTTTCAATAACCAGAGGTCAGCCTTGTTTATACAGGATTATAACTGGAACGACAACAGCGATATCCATTGTGCGAGCAGCGAAACCCACAGCTAACCTGAAAAAGCTGTTTGCTCTGCATGGGTGCAGCCACTGCACCTCCTGGGTGATGGCCAGAGACCTTGGGCCTCCCCAAGGCTGTCCTGCCTCCCCTTCCCCTGCTTTTGCTCTGCCACAGCCCTTTCTGGCACAGCTGACTCTCTGTCCCACCATCAGCTTGGAGTGCTGCACTTCCAGCCACATCACCCTGTGCTCTCCCTAAGCTGCTCCCTGTGAAATCTGGGGTGAGGTCCTCACACCCTAAACATGACCAGAACTGTTGCAAATCCCACCCATGGTGCTTATGGACACTAAATCCCAGGAAAAGCTTCAGCACAAGGAGATCAGAGCATGCAGGAATGCGCAGGGCACACGCCGCCTGCAGTCGCTTCCCTGGCAGCTGATTGCAGCAGCACTCGTTGCTTTAATACCCAGTTCCCATCACAGAGAGAGCCCAGGCTTTTAGGAAGGAAAGTCTTACACTTCTACCAACTATTTCAAGACTTCCATAAACACATTTTTGGTTGAGCATTAATGAATTACCTCAATGCAGAGCTGCTCATGCCAAATACATGAACACAGAGTGTAGAAAAGCCGCCGAGAAGCAGATTTGGCTGCCATTCAGCTGCTCCGATCCGCACAATTTCTTTTCTTGATTATAGCAAGAAAATGCTCCCTGCCTGTGGCACTGCATCCTCCCAGGAACAGGCAGCTGGCCGACAGTTGGGCTGTGCAGAGCCTGGGCATGCCGGGGTTATTCTCTGCTTCCATCGCTTCAGTTGGCAGAGAACGCTGCTTGCTGGTGTCTGTGCAGGAGATGCAGCCAAGAACTGGGATCCTGCTCCCTCTGCATGCCCAGGCTGGCTGCCTCGGGATGCCTGACCTCCTTTTGGGTGCTAAGGAAAGGAAAACTGCAATTAGAATGATTTCTGAGCCTGGGTTTTTTGGGAGGTAGGTTGGAGCTGCCCATCTGTGGCCCGGCAGGCATACATGCCCATGAGAACCACAGCCATCTGCAGCTCCAGCATGGCCCCTCTCCATGGTCTTAGCCTTTGGGACTCCCAGGAGAGGATGTGATCCCCAGGAGAAGTGCAGTTTGAATACACCTTTCTCACAGGGCTCTGCTGTGTGCATTCCCAACCTCTGTGCCCACGTGAGACAGTGGGTGGTGGCACCACTGTGGGCATTGACCCCCTGCTGGCAGCAGAAGGGTCACCCATCCTCTCTCTCGCTGGGATGGATCCAGCAGCACAGGACAGCTCCATCTAGGAAAGGTTTGCTGTTCCCAGGAACTGCTGTAGCTCCTGACATGGTTTAACTTCGCATGAGGCGTGACCTCCACAGGCAGAGCAGATGGCAGATGGCTGCTGGCTGTGCCAGTGCCCCTCTTCCCTTTCCCCTCTCTCCTCTCCCCTCCCCTCTCTCTCCACTTCCCCTGCAGCCCCCCTGCAGTGTTTCCATGCACTGGCTGGTTTTTGCTCAGAAAAGGTGGCTGCCTGATTTCTGAACATCACCACATCCAGGCCTGGAGGAGCCCTTTGCAGCATCCCTGGAGGAAGAGGAACATTACAGCATCCCTGGAAGGAGGGGAGCCCTTTGCAGCATCACTGAAGTGACAACCTTTGCCAAAGCTTGCAGCCCACCCCATTGCACACAGGATCTCGGGGCCACCTCTGTGCTTCACCAAGGCTTTTGCAGCCCAGCAGAAAGAATGAGGATGTTGCTGAGAGAACCTCACTTCACACAGACAGGGAAAGGGATATGGAAGAGAGGAATTTTGGCTCAGAGTGGGGTAGATGCTGCTGTGGCTCTGTGCCTCAGTTTCTCCATGTCTTGTACAGGGCATGGGGTGACCCAGTCTCTCCTCAGGCCCTTTAGAGACAAAAATTTCCCCAGCAAGGGGCAGGATGACAGAGTGCTTCTATCCTCAGAGAGAATTATTATAATAATTACATCAACAACAATAATAACAACAATAATAACACTAAGAATAAAGAGAAGGACCTGAGAGCATTCCCCCTTGCCAGCAGAGGAACAACTTTTGCTTTTAGGTGCTTCACTGGGGACATAAAGGGAAGGGAAAGGGGATGTGCTGCATTTGCAGCACAAAACCCCAAGAACTGTGACATCTCTCCCATAAATTGGCCTAAAAATGAGATTTTAAAGCTTGCCACAGGCAGCACCGTTTCCTTTGCTTTCTGATTTCAGAGCATCCTTTGTGATGCAGCTCGGAAAATCCCCCAGCATTAGAGCCAGAGCTCGGGGGCGCTGGGAGCAGCCACGGAGGGGTTTGGCACAGGGATGCAGGGTGGGATGGGGACCTGCTGCGGACCCCCGATGCCGGGGGGGATCCCCGCGGCTGGCGGAGCACAGGGGGCCGGGGCCGCAGGGAGGCGGCGGGGAAGGGCTCCAAGGGAAAGGCTTTGTTCGCGGGCCAGCCGGGAGCGTGCGAGGGCCTCCGGGCTCCAGCGTTTCTCCTCCACTTCGCTCCTGCTGTGCGCGGGAGCCGAGCCAAGGTGCAGCGCGGCGGGGTGGAGCGGGTCCCCGAGGAAGGCAGGGGACAAGGGACGGCCGTGCGTTTGGCCCTTAAATTGCCTGGGAAAGCAGCTCTGTCTCTCCATCTCCCCCCAGGGCTCTTCTCTCACCCAAGCTGAGGCTGTTTCCCAGGCTGCTTGCCCTGAACACCTCCACCTCTGCCCTCTGCCAGCGACCCCTCTTCTTGGCCCATGGAGCCCGTGGATCTGCAAGCTCAGGGGAAGGATAAGGAAAGGCTCACGACAGAATGGCCCTTGGAGGAGCGCTGGAGCTGCAGAAATAAGGTTAAAGGCTCTTATCTGATGGAGCTGCAGCCTTGCCAAAGCCTGTTGCTATCAGCTCGGGACACATGTGCTATTGGCAAAGCTTCGGGGACACAATAATACAAACAGTTTTCATTGTCGAGTCAACAATGATGGGAGAAGGAGCCTGGTGCTATTACCGGTATAAAAGGCACTGTAGGAAAGCTCAGGACAGGAGGATGCAGCCGGGATCAACAGCAGGGTTTAGCAGATTACAGTTATATTTGTATTCGGGAAGGAGAAACCTTCCATCCCCAGTGGGATGGAGCCAGAAGGATGGAGCCAGCGGTGGGGGTTTAGGCTGCAAGGAAAAACTCTTAGAGCAGCACTGGAAGCAGCTGCAGCAAAGTGCTGATGGCAGCGGGTTTGGACAAGGGCAGGTTTGAAGCACGTCAGCCCAAGGTTGTGCTCAGCTCGTGAGGAGTCACTCAGGGAAAACTCACAGCTGCGGGGCAAGATTGGGTGTACAGCAACAGCCCGAGGCTTGCACAATCCTCCACATTTTCACTAAAAAGTCTGTTTATTTGGAAAAGCCAGTGTTTGCAGAGTGGATGGGTGATGTGGCACACACTGTATCCAGACCTTGCTGTCACTTGGGCAGATTTGAGGATGATGGGGAGAGGGTGGGTGCCTCCACAGGGCTGGTGCATGGAGGCCAAGCAGCACCTATGTGTTTCACACACATCCTTCCAACACCTGTGTTGTGCTTACCCCCACATTCCTTCTTCTCAGCCTTCCTGGCCCCTGTCAATCTGAACAGGGCATTTTTGGAGAACACACCCTCCCGTGTCCCCTCATACCCTCAGACGAGGATGGTGAGGTGATGGGCAGCATCATCTCGATTGTGCCCATGGTAGTGAGGAAGAGGATGCAGGTTTGCCAGCTGTTGTGCCATGGTGGCAGGATTCAAGCATGTATCTATCTATCTATCTATCTATCTATCTATCTATCTATCTATCTATCTAATCTATCATCTATCTATCTATCTATCTATCTATCTATCTATCTAATCTATCATCTATCAATCTATCTATCTATTATCTATCTAATCTATCATCTTTCTATCATCTCAGGCACAAAGCCTCCCCACCGTGGGGGGCCGTGGGAGGCTGAAAAGCCGGACAGGAGGTCAGGAAATTGTTGGCTAATGTCAGGGACCGAGTGGGGCCAGGGTGGCCATTCCCACCGGCAGCGATGATGTCAGGCAGCCGCCAGGGCAGGAGGCAGGAAGCCCAACGCAGCCAGCGAGTCTGTCCTCCTTGGACTTCCCCGTGTGTTTCCATGAACAATGCACCTCGTGTCAGGGACACTGGCAGGCAGGTCCTCCTTCACTTGGGGCGCTGCAAGGTTCATCCTCCTGCACTGGGAACACTTTTGTGCTGTTTCAGGTGCTGCTCTTAGCTTGTGTGAGCTCTGGCATGGTGCTGGCGTAGCACTTTTTGCAGGGGGATTTGGTGTGTCTGCTGCATCGCTGTGAGGTCTGGAGGTGACAGCTCTGTGCTGCTTCCCTGGCACATCTGGCCTTGTGTGGGGAGAAGACAGGCTGGTGAGCTCCAGAAACAGTGCTTGGAGAAAGGGTGGCCATGCCAGCTGCTGGCACTCTCCACTTCCAGCTCAGCTCAGACAAGGCACATACCTGCTTTGAGCATCCAGCCATGCCTGCTTCAGTGTCCAGATATTCCATCTGGAAGTGGAAACAGCAATTACTCAAATGTGACAGGAAAAGCTCTGTCAGCCTGAGACACTTAGGGAAGCTGAGAGATGTGGAGAAGCCTCTCCAGGCTGCAGGTCCCCCCTGAGCTGAGGAACGTCCATGGCCCTGCCTGTATCCTCCCAGCCCAGTTTTGCATCTCGGCCCCTTGTGACCTGAGCGGGCATTCAGAGCGGGCAGGGGCTGCAAACAGGGTGGCTGGGACGGGGTGAGACACCTGGTCACAAACAGCAAAGGGAGAGGGACCTCCTGAGGACAGCGAGCTCATGGGTGGCCCCAAGGACTCTCCCTCCACCCCACCCAGCACACCCTTGTTTTCTCGGGGGTGCCTCCGCGTTTGCCAGCGGCTGGCAGCGATGGCTGTGCTGGTGCCGACAGGCCGGCTGGCATGCTTTCCCCCGGGGAGGCTTTAGCAGGAGGCTGTGCATTTCTGGGAATTGTGTTGGTTATTGTTCGAGCTGCAAGTGTGCGGCGCGCTGATGAGATCAGGGCTCGGTGCTCGGCGCTGGGGCAGCGGAGCCGCTGCAGAGCCGCTGATGGGGCGATAAGCGGGACAAGGTCCTTATCAGCGCTGCCATCGCCGCGGGGAGCAGAGGGCACGGCACAGCCGCGGTGACCTGGCTCTGCTCAGTGAGGGCACTGAGGAGGGAACACTGCCTTTGCCCTCCGGCAAGCCACGGCTGAATGCTGAGGTTATTTCATGGAAAAGGCCCCAGCCCTCCTCGCTGAGCCTCTCCTTCCTCCCTCTCTGCCAGGCAATCCCTGTCTCCAGCCCCTCTGAGGTTTCCATCCCAATCCTGTGTGCTCTGCCACATGTTTGCTCCTTTGCTGACAGGACACAGCTCCTGTTGATCCCAAACACTGTGGGAGACACTATCAGAGCTCTGCTTTCAAAAGCATTGAGAGGAAGGGGCTGGGGTGTTTGAGCCCTTTGCAATCTTTTACTGTGGCTGAACTCAGAGGTGCCATGTTACCCCATAAGAATTCAACCATTTTCCTCCTTCTCTTCCTCAGGAGAATGCCTCCACCGTGGATTTTGACACAGAGCAAGTCAGAGATCCCGAGGAGGTCACACCTGCTGCCAGGGAGGGGCACTGCCATCCAGAGAGCTTCCCACTGCCCAGGTCTGGAGATCCCTGGGTGAGCAGGGACAGCATAGGAAATGCTACATGGGAAAGCCCTGTGTGGGAGCCCAGGAGCCCCTGCCTTCCCACAGCAGACTTATCAAGGCACCAGTTCAGAGTGGTGCTTTCCATGGGCCAAAAGGGAAGTGCACACACACCAGACTTCTCGGGGTCAAGGATGCTGGGCAGTGAGAGGAGAGGCTGCAGGGGGCAAGGGAGGGAACCGGGGCGTGGGGAAGGAGACACAAATAGCAAAATGAATGGCTTGAACTTCCTATGTTTTATGGAGGTGAATAAAAGGAGACAGAGAGGGGGAGAGAAAGGAGACCTGAGTGCCTGCACAGGCTCTCACGCTCACACAGGCCAGCCCAGACCCACCATCTGCTGGTGGCTGATGTGGGGTGGCAGCCTGCACCCACTTGGCTGGCATAGCTCTGGGCTGGCTGCTTGTCTGGCCCAGTGTCCCCCGAGGGCATCTCACGAAGCGTGACAGGCTGCTGCTTAGCATTTATTCCTCTCCCTGTCATTATTGTTTTGAACAGCAGCCAGTATAATTAAAATCGTTAGGAGGAAGAGGTTTAGGGAAAATCCAAAATGTCTCAGAAGAGCATCTGCAAAGCTGGAGGTCCAAACTCCACCCTGGCACTCGCGATGAGCAGGGCCCATGGGAGCCATCATCTCCTCTGCATCCTCCCTTCCATGCTCCCCATTTCTCAGGGTGGCAGAGGCTGGGCTAGCACACAGGGTGGTCCTGGCCATGTTCCCCTTGCAGCTGCTGCCCACTGTAGCCAAATCCTGCAGCTTTTCCTGGTGTAGGACTTGTCCCAGGAGGTCCAGATGGCAGTGTCCCCAGGCACGGGTGCTCACCTGCAGCTCCAAGACAGATGCAGTGGGGGGATGTGGAGGACACAGAGCCTCTGTGGGCTGCTCTTCCAGAATGGCATGCATGAATTCTAAAATATCTCCTGGGAACCATGATGCTTTCTGTTGTGTTAGGAGTGGCTGTGCCACAAGAGGAGGTGTGGAGAGGTCCCTTGGCTGCTCAAAGGAGAAAACAGGATGGTCTGTAAGACCAAAATATAAGCCACCATTCATGCTACATTCTCCAGCTTTCCTAAGTGTTTTAATGGAGTATTTGACTGCTCTAGGGTCAAATGTCCCCAGTGCCAGGGCTAGGAGATTAAGGACCTGAGGCAGCTGCAGCAAGGAGGGGAAGAAAAGGCAGATCCCTGCCTCCATTCCAGGGCTGGCACAAATACATGGTTAGAGGATCAGCCAGGAGCCCTCCAGCCAAGGCTGAGGGTGAAAAGGAGGGGAGTCACATCAGAACCTCTCCCCAAAATAAGTGGTGCTCCTGCCTCAGCATCTCCCAGCTACTGATGGTCTGTTGTTCTCTGGATGGGGTCACTCATTACCAGCTCAGAGCCCAGTGTGTCACCCAGGACAACCAGTCCTCCAAGGCTGAGGTCCTGGAGACCTAGGCACCCCTGAAGTTAGGGGGTGTCTCAGGACAGTGCTGTCCTGTGGGTTTTGTGGTGGGTGGATGAACAAGGCAGGCTCAGGAGCGCCTCTCATCTCTGCTTTTTCCAAAAGTGGACCAGACCAAGCCTGTGGTGGTTGGGAGCAGAGAAAGGGTGGGGTTTGATGGCTGATCTCCAAATGACTTGAACTAACTGGGGATAGTGCAAGCAACTTGATCCAGCCCATTTGCTGTGCTCAAATCTGCTGAGAGTTGCTTGGGAAATACAGTAGCCCAGTGGAAAAAACAGGTGAGATTTTGTGGGGTTTTATTTTGCAGGAAACTTCTCCTGGCTCTCCCAGATCTGCCTGCCAAGGGCAGCTGCCAGCGAGGCACCACAAACAGAGACTTTCAGGGAGTCTCTTGGCGTGCAGGGGTCAGCAAAAGCCCCCTCCCAGCCTCTCCCTGACGGACTCGCCCCTGCTCTGTTTTTAGCACATTCAAGTAGCTGCTTTCACAAGAGGTAAAAGAAAGTTCACGGATCCGTTGACAGATCACCCCAAGCGGGAATTTCTCTGGGAATTCCTGCAATAGCAGGTTGGCTCCCGCGGAGGTGGAGTTTCCTCTGGATCTACCTCCACCCAGGCTTGGGGAGCGCTCCGGCCAGCGGCTCCACGCTTGGGGGGGCAGGGCTGAGCGACGCCACCGCTGCTTCCCAGCCAAGGTCAGCCAGAAACCCTCCCTGCTCTGCAAGCGCCTGGCCTGTGGTGTCCTGTTAACCCTTGGGAAGAGCGGAGCCACAGGCCGGCAGGCTTGGGCTGCAGAGCTGGCCCGTGCCCGTGGGCACACAGGGGCAGGGGATGTGCCCAGCAGGTATGAGGATTTTGTGCCATTCTGTCCCCGGGGACCTGCTGCCAGGCAGGCAGTGGTGGGCCCTGGGTGAGGCTGGCTGCCACTGCAGGAGGGCAGCGCTGGCAGGGTGATGGCTCCTGCTCGAGGCAGGGAGAGACGGGGTGATGGCGCTCGGCATCAGTGACTGTGAGCTCTGGAATCTCAGACACGTCCCCGGCCATACTTGTGGTCAGGAACCATCTCTGCGTTGCAGCGACACAAACCACACTGACAGTGGCAGCAGTGCCGCTCAAGCGTGTCTCTGACGCCAAGGACCGGCATGACCCGAGCCCACACACGGGACAGGCAGCTGCTCGTTTCCACAAGGTCCCCTTGTTGGGACTTGTTTCCTCCTCCCCAACAGAGGTGGGCTCTCCAAAATGGCACCCCCTGACTCCACAGCCAGACCCTGCCAAGGGTAGGAGGATTTCTAGATGCTGCACAGGCTCCAGACTGTGGAGTGGAGGGAACTTGTGTTCACAAACATGAGGTCAAGCCAGGAAGTTTCAAGGTGTCATGCCAGGGAGAGGGCCCAGGACTCACTTTTGGTTTGGGACCACCTTTGCTGCTTCAGGGATGAACTGACACGTGTCTTACACATCCAGGGTGCAGCTCTTGCTCAAGGGGATCGCAGAGCTCTATGGTATTGTTATAAATCTCCATGGTATTGCTATAAAAAACAGCAAGCTGGCAGCTTGCTAGTGGGCAGATTTGGGGGTCAGGCACCATCAGAGCTTTAGCACTGATCTGTTCAATACTTCTTTCTCTAGAGGTATTCAAACCCCATCTGGACAAGTTCCTTTGTCACCTGCTTTAGGTGACTCTGACTTTGAAGGGAGGCTGGACGATCTCCAAGCCCTTTAACCCTACTAATTCTGTGAGTCTGTGATCATGCCCTCAGTGACTCAGCCTGCCCCAGGACAGAGTGCAGCTGGAGATGAGTGCTGGGAATTCTGGTTCCCAAGACCTGCCTGTGCATCCCGAGGCCACACGTAGCATATCCCCGTGCTTCCACATGATCGGCAGCTCCACCGGGGCAGGACACGGCCGCTCCTCACCAGCACAGTCAGAGCCGTCTCTGAAGCAGCGCTTGGCCAGGGCTGTGCAGGCGGCTGTGCATGGAAGCTCTCCCTGTGCCAGGAACCAGCTGGAGGGAGCGACAGCGCTCAGCAGCAGCTCCCGGGGGATGCGCTGCCCTCGCACAGTGTGCGAGTGCCATCTACAGGGGGTCCAGCCTGGCCCCCCAAAGCATCCATCCCCTCGCCACCGGTAACTGCTGTCCAGACCCCAAGGCCGTGTGAGGGGCACAGCCTCGGTTTATTCAGGGATCATTTATCCAGTTTATCCAGCAGTTTATCCAGCACTGCTCCGAGGGCTCAGCACAGCCATGGACAACAGTCACAGAATGGTTTGGGGTGGAAGGGGCCTGTAAAGCTCATCTTGTTCCAACCCCCTCTCACGGGCAGGGACACCTTCCACCATCCCAGGCTGCTCCAAGCGCCATCCAACCTGGCCATGAACACTTCCAGGGATCCAGGGGCAACCACTCTGGGCACCCTGTCCAGTGCTGTCACCACCCCCAAAGGGAAGAATTTATTTCCAATACCCCACCTAATCCTGCCCTCAGCCAGTGTGAAGCCGTTCCCCCTTGCTCTGTCACTCCAGGCCCTTGTCCAAAGCCTCCCTCCATCTCTCTTAGAGCGCCTTAAGGCACAGGAAGGGGCTTTAAAGGTCTGCCCGGAGCCTTGTCTTCTCTAGGCTGAACCCCGCAGCTCTCAGCCTGTCTCCACTGCTCATTATCTCGGTGGCCTCCTCCGGAGCCGCAGCAGCACTCTGGGACACGGCTGTTCCTGCCGTGCCGTGACACAGCCCCGCGGGTGGGGACAGGGACCGGGGGTTCCTCAGCCCCGGCTCCGCTCCGAGCCCCCTCCGCGGGGCGAACCGCAGCCCCCACAGCGCCCCCGGCGGCCGGGCGGCAGCGCACGGGACGGCCGCGGGGCACGCTGGGAGATGGAGTCCCACCCGTGGGCTGCGCTCCGGCAGGCGGCGGGTGGAGCTGGCGTCCCGAGGACTACAACTCCCGTCGTGCCCCGCGTGCGCCCGCCCTGACTGCGGCACCGGGGACTGAGGTGGGCACCGGGTACCGACCGCAGCTCCCCCCGCCCGGACCCCCGTCCGGCCCCGGCACCGATCCCGGGGAGCGGCGAGATGGGCGGGGAGGACGAGATTGTGCGCATTGCCAGGCGCCTGGACAAGATGGTGGCCAAGAAGAACGCGGTGAGTGGCGGCGGCAGGGCCCCCGCAGCCCGGTTGGCGTGGGGAGCCGCCCCCTGCCCCGGGCTCTTGTCTGGCGGACGCGCCCCCTCCTTTCCGCAGGATCCCCTTCTCTGTCCCGCGCTGGTGGACCCCCGCCTCTCCTTCGGTGCCCGTTGTCAGGAGCCTCCCTCCCCCCAGACCCCATTTTGGGAGCCTCTCTTCCAGTGCCGCCCCGCTCATTACATCGTGCTGCAGCAGACGCTCCCCCCTTTAAAGTGGGGTTCCCTCCCGCAGCCCCGTCGCCCTCTCCTGTCCCCATCCTTTGCGGAGGTGTGGGATCCACCCACTGCCACTTATTGGGCGGGCAGCCCTATGTGCCCCCTAGTGTGCTGTGGGAGCCTCCAGTCCCCATACCCCAGGCCTCCGGCATCCCCAGCCCGCATCTCAGGCCTCCGGGGCTCACCCTGTGCTGCCTGCCCGGTGTTCTCCTCCTGGAGAGCATCCCCAGCCCTGCTCCCCTGTCCCGCTGGGAGCCCTTTGGAAGGGGAGTCCGCACCGGCTCGGGGTCCGGTTTGCCCTCGGGGAAAGCCCCGGTGCTGATGGATTTGCTTCCTCCATCTCCATCCCACACTGGCACCGCTGCTCACTGCTGTGGCCTCTGGAGTGTGCAGGGCTGGCCAAGCTGCTGTCTGCACTTGGGGACTCTGGCAGGGTGTGCTGTGACCCGTGTGACAGCCTGGGGGGACAGGAGCCGGTGCTTTCCAGCTTAATGGGATATATCAGTGCTTGTAGGAACAGTGTCATGCAAGTGCTAAGGCAGAAAGGGTTTGTGATGGAGGTAGGCTGTACATCTGTGTTTGGGGTGGGGGACAGGGATTTTGGGGCTGGGAGTGGGAGATGATGTCTGAGGAGTGGGAGGGATTAGAGGAGTGTGGTACTCGTGTGGTGGGATGCTGGGTGCTGTTATCACATGAACTTTTGGATGTTGGACTGACCTTGCCAGCTGTGGGTAGGGCGGGTGCTGTCACTTGTGTCACTGTTGGAACAGCCCAGGGAAGTGTGTTTGGGCTAAACCACAGCCTGTGATGTCTGTTCTTGCTGGTGGCAAGTTTTCAGCATCAGTGTTGAAATAGGAAAGGAACAACTTTGCAGAATTTGCTTCCAGCTTCATTGGGAAAGAGGCAGCTTCTACAGGAGGAGTATGCAACATTTCCTCTTGGCTGGCATTTGAGACAGTGATGAACTACAGCATGTTGTGCGTTGGCTGATCTTAGAACTCTTCCTGCAGGACAGTTTGCTGGAGTACCTGTTTGTTGCTCTAGTTTTTTCGTGGATCCTCACTTGCTGCCATTGTGGCTCCATTTGGAGTCAGACTGGGTCACTTTGGGTGTTCAGGGCTGGATGAATTGGAAGGTGTGGAACTGCCTGGGGGGCAAGTCAGTCGTTCTGGGTACAGTAAATGTGTGTGGTTTAGGCTGGTGTGAGTTGCTTGTGTGCACGCTGAAAGCTTTGACTCTGTTTTGATTCGAGCATCTGTTCTGTAGGGTGGATTGCAGCTGGATTGCTTCCTGGCATGAGTTGGAAGCAGCCCTTGTGCACAGAGAGGATGGGATGTGAGGACAGGGCTGGCTCCCCTACAATGGTGGCTGTGCAGGCCTTGTGCTGCAACTGAGCTTGGAGTGGTCGGTGTTGTAAATGAGCTGCTAAATGTGAACACTGGAAGCCTTGTTTGAGGGAAGGGGGTTGGGAGGAAAGAGCCAGCTGAATGGAGACAGGCCTAGGCCAGGCTGGGATGTGCTAGAGGGAGACAAGTGATTTCCAGTTCTCTGAGTGACTGCCAGTTTTAGGTATCTACAGATTCCTCATCAGATGTTTCCTGGTCCTGGGTTCTGGGATGTGGAGATGATGTTACGAGACTTCACAGAACAAGTTTCAAGTGACCAGCTCTTCAGTATCACAGCTTGCTGGCTTTGCTTCTGGTCTCCCTTTTCTCCTCAGCAGAGTGGGGTATTAATATGAAAACCAGGAAACAGCTACATGGAGTCATTGACAGTTGTAATTCAGAGTGTGGTTTTCAGGTGTTAAAAACGTTCAGCATGCCAGGTAAGAATAATAAACTAGTGCTGCACTTGCACCATACACAAGCAAGGACCTGTAGCACTCCACTGGTCTTCTGTTTTGCCCATTCCAATGATTCAGGTGCCTTCAGGTTGCAGGATCTGCTGTCTGTGTGGAACAGGACCCAGCAGTGCATTTGCTGATGTTTCAGGGAATGTTTGTTGGTGTTCTTCCCTTTGAATTCAACTTTCTGTGTCTATTCCCAAGCTGTTGAATTTCCTTTAATAGAAGCTGAGGCACTCATTCTCTTTCTCTTTTCCTCTCCAGGAAGGTGCGATGGATTTACTGAAAGAACTGAAAAGTATGCCTATGACTTTGGATTTACTGCAGGTGAGTTGCACAGTTATGGTAAAAAGCTCGAGTTTACATCTGGATGAGTTCAAAATGTTGTCTAAATAAATTTAATACATTTCCTCACACTTCTCGCCTCATGCAAAGAATAAAAATAAACATTAAATCCAACAAAATAGTGCAGAAGTTGGGTTTTGAATTGGCAGTTAAAGAGCTCTGGGTCACCATGTGTGTAACTGCTCAAATCTTGTTTGTAGGCTGCAAAAAGGGGAAAGACTGGGTTAAAGTAGCAAACACAGAGGGCAGTCGTGGGAGAGTTCTTTGTAATGTTGATATTTAGGACACTGGGGAGGAGTGAGCAGAATTACAATTTGGAGTTTGTGATGCATCTTGGAGTTTTTCACTCTAAGCTTGAATATCACTCACAAGTGTGCAGGGAAGGGATTTGTGGGAGATTGGATGTGTTTTCTCTTCAGCTGTGCAAGCTGGAGGGTGCACCTTGCTCTTCCAAAATTGTAAGGGTCACAGAATCATTCTGCAAGCCTTTGGATACTCCTGTCTTGGTCATGGCTTTGACTTTGTCATGGTTATTTGAGATTTCAGTTAATAATATTGAGTGTGTTCTGGAGTGGTTCACTGGGGTGTTCCCTTGCAGTCCACCCGCATTGGGATGTCGGTGAACGCGCTGAGGAAGCAGAGCACAGATGAAGAAGTGATATCACTTGCCAAATCCCTCATCAAATCTTGGAAGAAACTTCTAGGTAAGGAAATCAGCATGTTCCTGTCAGATTCAGCTTGTGAACAAGCTGCCTTCAGTGGGAGGCTGAGTTTTTTGGGAGAGCTTATCTCTTGATCTGAATAAACATTCTAGCAAATCAGCCTTTACAATTCCACCCTCTCTGTCTTTCGAGTTTTGTGTCCTATCATGCATCCCTCTAGATTTAGCTCCTGTTTAGCCAGCTCATCATTGGAAGAGCATTGAAAGCTTCAGGACTATTAACTTATACCTCATCACATAATAATTAGCAATGTTATTTGTGCTCTGAAGCCTCTGCTCCCACTTGTGCTCTGCGTGGCATTAGCACCGTGTGTGCTGTCAGCAGCTCAGGAAGGGAAGTGCTGGAATGGATTTGGGGTGGTGAGCTGGAGAAGGATTTGAGTTCACCATCTTGTAGATAAACTCACATGGACCATTTCCAGCTGGGGAGGCTTTCCCTGTTATGGGCTCTCATTTCTTGCCAGGCTGGATGAGTGTTAAAAGGGCTCTTTTCCTGTGCTGCCTGGATTGTGACCTCCTCATTGGGTTGGGTGTGTATTGGCTAGACTCAGACAATTTACCTCTGGGTCAAACTTGTTCTACAGTGTCAAGAAGGTCCTTTCCAGGGTTGTGCTGTTGGCTTTCAGCAGCACTTAGGAATCAGAAGAAGTTCCACAAGGACCAGCCTGTACTGGCCCTTCAGCTGGTGTTGGCTGGAAATTCTGCTTTTAGTTGTGCTTGAGAGAACTTGATCTAATCCCTGCTCAGCAGCCTCTGAAAGAAACTTTTGTGAAGAGGCTTGTCTTGTGAGGAAGCTTATCTCCCAGGCAGGGAGACTGCTCTCTAGTTTGGTGAGGAAGGCTTTTGTTTGAATTAGTTTCTACTTGGAGGCAAGGAAAAGGTCTGTTGGGAAGCAGGAAGGCCATAAAGGCATTTTCTCCTGATTCTTTTTGGGAGAGCAGTAACTTTAGGCCAACAGTGGGTAGTGTGAAAACACTGAGGAGTATAGGCAGGGCTGCAGCATAAAGATCAGTTCTGAACTTATTCCTTTTTTGAACATAGATGCTTCTGAGGAAAAAAATGAGGACAAAAAGAAAAGCCTGTCTTTGCCAACATCTTCCTCCAGGGAGACTGGTAACTCAAGAGACCAAAGGTAATACTTCCCTTTTACCAGAGATGACATTGTTAGAGAATTTAAGTTTTCTTAAGGCATCTTACTTTAATTTTATTTTTACGTGTCTGAGTCGGGAATTTTGTATAGTCAAAGTGTCTGAGTCAGGCTTTTTGTATAGTCAAATTTCTTATCAGGGATGCTCAAAGTCTTTCTTCTTCTAGGTTGATCTGTGTGGTGTTATTAATTAACTGTAATGCAGAAATGCACATCTAAAAATTCAGTGGCTTTAATGAGTTTTAAAATTTTATTCATATTTTATTTAAAGTTTTTTACTCTTGGTTATATGTTGTTTTTGCTAATAGTAGAACATTTCCCTATTCTTTTTTATGTTGCATTTTTATGCATTTTTGTTTATTTCTAACTTTAAACTCCTTAGAATGAAGATTATTTTTGGCCTTTGCAGTGGATGGGATTGATTGGTACATTACTAAAGTAAAACTTCCATTTCTTTGTCCTTGACAAATCCCAGCAGAAGTGCCCTTTTCCCTGGGCTGATGTCCCCCAGCTGGCAGGTCAGCTGCATGCTTGCTCCTTGCCATGCCTTGGATGCTGCATCCTGTTTCCACTGCCTGTGACTGCAGTTGTTGAGTGCAGACAGTGATCAAAGGGGAGGGGAAAAATGGGATTTAAAGCTTTCTTCTAGAAATTTCTCCCAGCCTCAGATCCCAGGAGGGTGTGTGCTTCCTAGATTTGGCTCTTAAGTGATTTAGCCAATTTCCCAAGTTTGACAGAAGATTTAGAGTATTCAGGCTGTGGTCCTGCTGGCTTGCAGGATTTTCCATGTTTGCAGCCTTTGTTTGTCACTTTCTTGTCACTTCCTTGGTTTTGCTCAGCTCTCTCAAGGCTTGGCACTTCAGGGTGAGCCTTTGCAGCTCGATCCAGAGCTGCTGGTGGAGAGAAGGCTGCTGATGCTCCATGACTTTAAATGATTGGTATCTTTGGTTATTTCCTTCCATAAAATGGCAAAAAGGATTTGATAAGTGCAGTGAAAGGCCTTGGAAAACTTCACAGCCAGGATGGAGTGCAATGATGCAGTGCAGAGTGGGAGCCAGATCTGTGTGTATCTGTGGGATTTCACTCAGAAGAGGATCTTGGCTGTAGGTACAGAGGCAAAACCTCTCCTTGCTGCCTCCCTTCTTTGTCCCTTATCACGGGTTATGTGGGGTGGAGCTGTCTGTCTTGTGCTGGTGATGTTCCCTTGTGCTGCAGATACTGCAGTTTGATGGGGTTTTTTAATCCTTGATGCTTTTTACATGTATTCAACCTCCATCTTCTGACTAGCAAAGCATCCCCTTGGCTGTGAAGGATGAGCAGAAGCCAATGGATTAGTGTAGCCTAGACCAGGAGCAAGGGCCAGCTCCTGGTGTTAGTCTGTTGAGCCAGGCTCTCTTCCAGAGATAGGAATGTTTTTTTCTCCAGTCCTGCAAAATAAACTACTAATCTGCCTTAAAAAAATAATAATTTATTGGCAGAGGAGAGTTTCTGTTCTTTGAAGCAGAGACTGCACTGGAGTCAGACTGGTTGCTCAGTGTGTGATAGCTGGTTCAGATGAGGCTGCTGTCAAGACACCAAAGAAATCAGTTTGTATTCAGATATTTCCGCCTCTTAGTCTGTTAGATTTTGGCTATGCCTTCCATTTTGGTCAGGGAAAAATATTTGACTAACTCTTAGCCTGAAAGTCATGTTGCTTTCTGGAGCACAGATGTAGAAATCCCTGTGTAGTGACTGGAGCTCTCACTGCAAGACCTGAAGGCTCTGAGCCAGCCAGTGTGGAGCTGGCACCTGTGAATTTAGATGCTGCATTAGTCTAATCCAAAGCATATTCTGTTGTGCTGCAGAGTTTCAGACCCATAGTGTAGTGCATTTTAATGGGCTGTGTCTAATGTTTCTGTCTCTGGCAGCATGAGGTTTTTCTTTTCCAGGATTCTCTAAACTGCCTTTATTAGGAGGTTTTGGATCTGTGGCCTGAATTTAGCTCTTCTGTGGCATTTTCTTCCAGTGCAGCCCTGAGATCTGTTTGCAATCCCTGGCTGCTGCTTTGCCACCATTTTGTTCCAGCACAGCCTTGTTTTATGTATAAACTTTTGCTGCCTGGATAGATTTACAAGCTCTTTCTTATGTTTAACAGGAACAGTGTGAACCACAAGGATTTCCTGAAATAAGTCTTCTAGGTGTGTTTGAACTCTATTTCCCAACAATTCTATTTATAAACTAACCTCTAAACCTTAATAAATAATTTTCTGTCTTTGGAATGGCTGAGAGGTCTGTTTCATCTAATTCTTGAGGGATCAGCTCTCATCTCAGTGCATGGTTGATGTGTGTGTGCAGGCAAATGTATCTTTCCTCATCAGCCAACAGAGGTGGGACTTACCATGCATCTTGTTGAGCTTTTTCCACCCCCAAGGAATAAACATCTAAATATTCAATTGCAGTTAGAACCTATCTGAAAATCAATTATTACCTCTGTAAATACAGGACTGAAGGCCTGTGTTTGAGGACTCATTGTAGTGAAGGTTGATGTTCTGAGTTCACACTGAGGTCACTGAGTTCACACACAGCATTCTGCTCTGGGAAACCTTTGTTTGTTGATTGAAAAATGATACAAAATTTAAATCTGGAAGAGCTCTCAGGAAACTTCTCCTGCAGCCGCTTCTCAGCACAGCACAATCTCTGCCCAAGCTGTCCCTCACAGGCTTTTTTCAAGCTCTTTGACAACCCTAGAAAACCTCAGGGTAAGGCATTTCCACAGCTGCCCTTGGCAGTGTTTCCAATTCATAACTCACCTTTACAGTTTAAAACTTACTCTCAATAAAAACTTGTCTTACAAAACCCATTTCTACACCCTTCTGTGGATTTTTTCCTACCATCCTCCTTTGTAAAGAATTTCAGGACTTGTCTCCTTTAAGTTTCTCTTGCCACAAACCACCCATATTCCTTCAGTCCTTCCTCTTACTCTAAGTATGCTTTGCCTTTGTCCTTTGGGAAGTCTAATTTTTCCAAACTGTTTTATGTAACATGAGAAGCTGTGATTTTTTAGAATGGTTATTCCTGAATTATGGGTTATTCCTTAGTGTATGCTCTGGTATATACACCCCCATGAGTGGTGCCTGTGATTTGTGTGTAGCTTCTTAAGCACAAAAGTACCTGATGGCAGTTTCTACATTCCAGATGGGAGAAAATCATCATCTAATGGATTATTTACAGGCTAAGTTGTTTCTTCTTTTTGTAACACATGCAGTGTAAATCCTATTGAATGTTTTGAGCTGCTTGAACACAAATCTGTTCTTTAATAAGATCCTGCAGTGCTGACCAGTATAACCAACTGGTAAAAAGGGGTTTTATTCAGCTACTGGTCAGTAAAACACAGTGAGCTGACAGTACAATCTCCCTCACAGAGTGCATCATCTCATTCATATAAGCAAGAAATCAAAGTTCTGTTTTGTTTTAATGTGAACCATTTGCTGAAGGTTCACTGATGGATGCTTCTGAAAAGGGCTTGGTGAGGTTCTGAACTGAGAAAATCTGGTAGCCCCAGTGATGATCTGTGGGATTTGAGCCAGACTGGATATGACCTTAGTCACAGGATAAGTCCCTAAAGTCGTCTGGCTCAGTTTGTGTGGCAGCAGATTCAGAAGGTTTCCAGCTTAGTGCTGTTTTTTTGTGGGCTGACTAATCTCTTCCAGGACAGTGTAGTGGAAGTGCTTGTTCATAACAAATTTATTTTTGAAGGCAAAGAACTGGCAGTAGTGACCCAGCTTAACAAAATTTGTCAAGCCACTTGGATCTTCAAGAAGATATTGCTGGCATGCCATGGGTGGAATATTGAGGTTTCTTTTTTTCCCCTTTCTTTCTCTTTGTGCAATAATGGTACCAGGCATTTTGCAGCCAAATCACCAAAGCCAGAGCAATCTCTGCTGAAAAAAAATAAATTGCTGTTGTTCTGCCTAGATTTAGGGGGGAGAACAAAGCTCTAGAAAATCATCTGTGATTCATACTAACCCAGATCTTTTACCAGCAGTATTTGCAGGGCTGACTAACACCATGTGCAGATGTTAGGCTTTCTGTGTGCACAACCAGCTGAGCTGCTCACTGAGGTTCCTTCTCTGCATGCAGACCCTGCAGCAGTGACTCAGCCTGCCCACATCATGTGCTGATTGTGCAGGCAGGTCTCCATCCTGCTCCCCTGGCAGGTGACCTGACTGAGTCAGCCACAGCAGGCAGGTGTTTGCATTCCCTTGCCTGTGCCCATGACTGCCTGCAGGTAGAAATGGAGTTATTTTTAAGAGCAAAGCAGTATTTCTTAGTCCTGTGCTAGCCTGGCCCCTGTATGAGCTGTGTGTGCCTGTGTAGGGTTGCTCTTCTGTGAGATGAGTAATCAGTCTTGCTCAGATTACAGGAAAAAGGAAGAACCTTTTATGTGCTACACTTTGTTGTTGTCTTTTAAATATCAAAGCTGAAGGAGCCTTTTTTTTTTGTTTTGTTTTTTTTGTTTTTCTTAGCACAGCTCCTTCTTCTGGAGCTTTCTGCTTGCTTTCTGCTGAGAGCAGTGATAGGCCTGGAGTCCTGCAAAGTTAAAGAGGAAAGAAGTACCATGAATCTGCTCTGCAGTGCCAAACTGAGAGTGCTGATGGTCTCAGATGTCCTGAGTGTATTTGGGTTACTGGTGGTGTTCAACAGTGATGTTTTCACTTGATGCCCAGTGGTGCAGCAGCTGATGTGTGTTGAATAACACAAGACTGTTCATGGATTAAACCTCAGCTGGCAGCCAGCAGTGTCCACAGGAGAGCTGTGTCTGGGCTGAGGGCGTTGGCTGCCGTGCTGTGCTCTGTGCTGGTTTGGGACAATGACTTTGCACTGTGTTCTGACTGGTTCTGTATTGTGATTAACAGGATGCTTGGCCACATACCTGCTGCTTCCTTCTCTGCTCTCAGTGGCCCAAACTGAGACATTCTGACAGGTGAAGTTTTTCTTTTAGCTCCACCAAAAGGCAGGAGCCTCCAAAGACTCCGACCACCCCCAAAATCACCACCTTCCCTCCGGCCCCCGTCACGTGCGACGCTGTGCGCAACAAATGCAGGGAGATGCTGACGGCAGCTCTGCAGGCTGATGGTGAGTGCTGGGGGAAGCTCTGCATTGCCTCAAGTGCTTCACAGCTCCTGGATCATTCTCACAGAGACTCTCAGTGCCAGCTCAGCTTAGACATACTGTTCTAGAGCAGCCTTGTCAAAGGATTATTGCCAGCAGCTCAGTCTAGCCACTGGTCACCCATTTGATGAACTGGCTGCTGTTGCAGCTTTTTCAGACTCTTACACAGGGACCAGGCTTGAGCTGGAGGCATGACAATGTGCAAAGCAATGGCTGTTAAGAACACAGGGTTTGTCACACAGGGTTGCAACATGGGGTGGTCTTTGCTGAAGTTTAATCTTTCAGGTGTGCAGAGATTTGCTTCGCTTTCTACATCTTTTATGATTGCTGTTAAGTGAAGCTGTCTTCCCTGCCAACCTTGGGGCACAAAGTCAAGCTGTAACTCAGTACATGGACTTTGTAGGGATGGTGCTTATGCCAGGCAGCATCTGCTGTAAGACTCTGCTGCCTTTGCAGACAGGAGCCCTTTAAATATTGTGGTCCTCTGGATCTGGGGTGGAACAGATCCCTCTTGCATTCAGACTGTGCCATCTCAAGTGAGAGGCAGGTACTCAGCATGTCTGGAAATTGAGCATCTGGTTGTGTCCACATTGCAGATCGCTTAAAAAAATTGGGGTCTAAGCACTGCAGAGTCTTATTAATTTGGAGCCAAGGAATGTAGATGACAGATGGAGAAGTTCATGAGGTCTTTATTTCTAGCCTTCCCATGCATGTCTTTGTATGCTGCATTAAATACATTGCACAGCTCTTAGAAAAACCCTTTCCATATGAAATCTGGGAAAGAGTTCCCTTGAGTCTTTCCCTAAGCTCAGCTGTGCCCTACCTTCCTTCCTTTATGGTGTTTATCATACTGGCTGTCCAAATCCATGGCAGTTATGCGCTCTGTATGATGCTGTTTAACTGGTGTGTGGGGGAAGAGGGGAGGAGCAGACAGTCCTGAGGTGAGATGAGAAAGGAAGGCTTGATCCCAATGCTGCACACCTCCAGGCCCTCCCAGATGGTTGGTCTGAGTAGAGTTACTTATTGAGGTGAATATCTGATGAAACTCAATTCCTGCCTATATACATTTGATTTCAATAGTATGAAAAATATATTGGAAAACTAATAAGTTCTTAGGCTGTTGTTAGCTCTGTCTCATGCAGTCCATATCCTAGAGAGGCACAGGGCACAGACTGGCTAGATTAATCCATTTTCATCATTGCCCTTTTCCAAAGGGTCAGAGGGTAGCAAGAGCAAAGGCCAAGATGCCATTTGATGGGAAGAGCATGTGAATCAAACCAGCAAGCTGTCCAGATGTGTAGCTCAGAAATAGTGAGCGTGGGGAGCCCTGGTGTGGTTGGAAGGCACTGAGCTCCTGTTTGTGCTGTCTTACAGACGACTACATCGCCATCGGTGCTGACTGCGAGCACATAGCAGCCCAGATTGAAGAGTATATCCTTGCTGTACTGTGCTTCCTGCATGCCTCCAGCAGAGAAATCCATGTGCTCAAAGGAAAAATGGGACTCTCTGTGCATAAATGTTCTGCTGCAGCTTGTCAGGGCTCTGGGTCTGCTAAGGAACTACCAGTGTGGAGTTGGAGCTCAGAGACTGTAATCCCTTGTTTGTTCTTCTCATCAGGGTGTTGTTTCCTGCTTTTGATTCTGCTTCCAAATACATGCAACTTCCCTGGGCTCCCTGTTGAGGAGAGTGTGCTGATCTAGACAAAAGCAATGGAAAGGATGGAGCAGTGAGGATCAAGTTGCATGGTGATGTGAGATAAGCCTTATGTGGGGAATTTGCTTGATTTAGGAACTGTGGGGTTGGAGGTGCAGCTGGGCTCTCTCAGTGTAGGGGTTTGTGGCTGCCTTGCTGAGAGAAAGGGGAGATTGTAGAACCTGAGCATAGCTGAATATTTCCAGCACAGTGAAAAAGCCCAAGCTGGAAGCCCCTGGAGTTTGGGATTGTATAAACCTGCTCTCAAGTCCAGCACTGACCTCCCAGAGCAGATGCTGCTGTCATGTCCCAGCACCTCCATCTTGGCAGTGGATGACAGTCCCTGCTCTTCACGGGTGGCTGGGAAGTGCTTGATGCCTCTGGGTTGGTTGCAGGCTCCTTGACTGCCCTCACGCATCTACCAGGATGTCAAGAACACCGACATGAAATACAAAAACCGCGTGAGGAGCCGCATCTCCAACCTGAAGGACTCCAAAAATCCCGAGCTGAAAAAGAACGTGCTGTGTGGGGCCATCACCCCTGAGCAGATTGCTGTGATGACCTCGGAGGTGAGGGAGCCTGGGGAGCAGGGTTTGCTTCTCACAGGGGATGTCCTGAGGCTTAGCTGGGCTGCTGCAAGGGTTGCAGTTTTCTCACTAGCTGCTGTCAGAATGCATGGAGTGAGCTTGCAGTGGGGTTTGCAGTGTGGAGAGTGGTTTGTTGGGCCTTCCCATCATCCCAGGGCCCTGGGTATGAACCAGAAACCAGAATTGGAACAGGCTTTCTGTGTTAATGCCCATCTGTCAGGCTGCCTTGTCCTGTTGGCTGTTTCCACTGTAGTGGGTGTGGTGGTAAAACTGGGCAGATGTGATTTTATTGCCTTTTTTCTTTTTTTCTTTTTTTTTTTTTTTTTTCTGAAAGGAAATGGCCAGTAATGAGCTGAAAGAGATCAGGAAAGCCATGACAAAAGAAGCAATCCGGGAGCATCAGATGGCCAAGACAGGAGGGACACAGACTGACCTCTTCACCTGTGGGAAATGCAAGAAGAAGAACTGCACCTACACCCAGGTTGGTTTTCCTGCTCCTGTCTTGGCCTCTGCACAGGCCATGATCTGTCATGGTCACGAGCTCGCATTGCTCTGTGACAGGCCCTGCAGCACAACTCAAATTTTGCTACTGGTGGACAGAAAACACTCACACATGTTTCTGTGAGCTTGTGTAAATTTTGGCTCACTTGAACAAGAGCAGGAGTTGTGCAGCACTGAGGAAGCTTTCAAAAGTTCAGCAGTGCTCTACACTGAAAGCAGGTGCTGGGAATGCTGGGATTCAGACAAGAAAGGAGTGGGTAGTGTAGAGGCGAGGCTGCAGAAACTGACTCAGACATGTTGATGGTATTAAAAGTACAAATTAAGAATATAGATTACCTGCAGCTGGATGAGTCCCAACTTATTTAAACTCAAATAGCATGAAATGAGTGAAACAAAAGGAATAAAGGAAGCTGTGATGTGAGCAGACAGAGGATTTTTCTTCCCCGTGGCCAGCTGTTGGAAGCCTTGTGCATTACCAGTGCTTTTTAGCTCCCATGTTTGTGCCAGGCATCTGGAGATAAATGTGCCTTTGCTGTGAATCAGTGGTTTAGAATGTGCAGATACCCAAAAATGCACCAGCAGCCACCAGATTGCTGCTGAGTGACTGCGCACAAACTGCGTGTGCAAGTGCCGGCTGAGACTCCTGCATCTGCTTGGACTTGACATACAAACACATGGAAAGAGAAGGAGATCCAGAAGTCTGACCAGGGAGTTTCCTTTGGCTCAGCAGCAGTCTTACATCCCACAGGCTGGCTCAGGAAAGGGGCCTCGCTCTGCCAGTGCTCCCAGTAAGCATTCCTGGGCTGTCCCAGCACACTCCCAGCACTGTCTCCACCTGGAGTGGACTGGAGTTTAAGTGCCTGGAATTTGAACAGGAGACAGCAGTGTCCTCTAAATAGCAATATCAAGCTTTCTGTACTTTGTTTCCTAGTGAAATCACTAGTGGGTGATGAGATGTAAGTCTCAAGTACATGCACTGGCATTTATGAACATGTTGGAAGCAGACAGTAAAGGGGGAGAATTACAGAATTCAGCTATCCAGCATTCTTGTAAAAATGGTTAATTTGCATCATGCAAATATTGTGACTCTTGCACATGGGGTAATTACACACATAGATCACCATAATCACCCCTCAGCACAGTTCTGCCTGACTGGTGTGGGGAGTACCAGTGTTTTCAGTCTAGATCTGCCTTGTGGTATTCAAATGCCATGAAAATCTGGTTTTTACTAAAGTATGTGTTTCTGGCAAGAGCCAGTCAGAGGCAGCAATCACATCTGGGTTAAATATCAGAGTTCCTTAATGGCTCAAACACAAACCAGACTGGAACTGTGCAGAACCTGGTAACCCGGAGTGTGTTCCTGTGAGGCCAGGATGTTGGACTGCTCTGTAAATGGGAATGACTGGAGTGCTTTTTTAATGCTTTTGTGCTTGGGACTGAGGGGTTTGTCATGGCAGTGCTGGCCACATCCCTTCCTGGGGGACAGTTTGGGGAGGGATTGGCTGTGCATGTCCACTTCCAGAGTCACCTGCAAGAAATGGACAGCAGATGTAGTGAAGAGGGAAATACACTGTCCCAAAACTTGTCACTGAGGTAATGTCAGGCTGAAGGGGGTTATGATGTGTGTATTATGTGTAATACAACCACCAGACTGATTTTACTGGAAAGCTCCTTTTGCCATCCCAGACCTTGGTCTCTCATTGATTTTGTGAGCCCAGCACCAACCCCTGGAGGCCAGAGGGACAGGGCCATGTGTGATGCTCAGCTCTCACCTCCCTTCTGTCCCCCCAGGTGCAGACCCGCAGCTCCGATGAGCCCATGACCACCTTCGTCGTGTGCAATGAGTGTGGGAATCGCTGGAAGGTAGCACACCAGGGCTGTTACTGGCACTGAGGGGTGGTGGGGGCTGTTCCCAGCATGCTGCAGGCACTTGGCTGCTCCTCAGAGGTGCTTGCCAAGCCCTCACTGGCTCTAGAGACTGATCTTCCCTCTCAGCACAGAGGCAAGAGCTCCTGGGTTCATCCCTGCAGACCAGCTGGGGTCAAGTCTCATTTCCACATTCCCTGCTCTCTTCTCATGTCCCTTCTTCCACAACCAGCTTCACTGTGCTTTCCATGCTGCCTCTGAGGGTAGTGGTGATGATGTTCAGGATTTCAGAGTGGCTCTTTCATGCTGTGCACAGAGCTCAGGGGTGAGCAGAAATGATGCCACTACAAAGTGCCAAAGAGCCACAACAAGAGATTCACATGGGAGCTCCCTTTGCCCCCACTTCTGAGAACCCCCAAGCCCTTGCCAGGTTCTGAAACAAGCCCACACCTGGATCCTTACCTTCTTAGCAGTGAGGTTTCTAATGGGGTTTGAACTCCCTTCTCTTGCAGTTCTGCTGACACGTGCCAAGGCCCAGAGCGGCAGCCAAACGCAGACCCGAGCGCAGCCTCCGCACGCCGGCTCCCACGGCAGTTGTGTTTTGTGTCCCAGTGAGTTTGCATTGTCACACGCTGAGAGCAGCAGCAGGGAGGCCTGGGCCTCGCAGAGAGCCACAGCCATGGGCTGACAGGTTGGCAGGAGAGCTCACTAAACACACCCAGTCATTACTTTCTCATCTAAGCGAGTACGGTCACTTTCTCTTCAAAACTAATATTAAACATTTTTGTCAGTTTCTGACTTTTATTTCAACTGTGTGTGAAGCACTTTGTTTTTCCAGCATTGGAACTTGACAGGCGGTCCGTGTCCAGGTGGATGAGGACTGAATAATGCCTGGAGCAGCAGAAAGTGAGATGTGACTTGCAGGCACACCCTTGGTGTGTGAAGGCTTGTTTCTGTCACCTCATGGAATCTCAATCACTGGGCCACGGCCTGGGGCAGCTGGGTGGGCAGTACTGTTGACAGGAAACAGCTTTTGGGGCAGAGATCAGATGTTGCTTTCCATCTTGGCGGCATTCACTGGATTTTGCACTGATTGCTTGTCATCTTGAGCCTTTAAATGCCAACAGCATCAGCTGCTGCAAAGATCAGAATGCACTGCTCAGGTTGTAACAGACTGAGAGCAGGATGACAACAGCCACAGTAAATCCCACCCCAAACTGTTCAAGGTGAGTGCCAGGCACTTTCCTGTTTGTGCTCTGCTTGTAGCTTGACAGCTGAGAGACAGCCTGGAGTTTCAGAGGGGCTTGCTGGAGAGGCTCAGGAGGAGGGAAAATGCTGCAAATACAGGAATTTTTCCAGAGGCTTGGATCTGGACAAGGTAAGGGCTAGAGGGATAGGTGGGAGCTGTTGGCACTTAGCTGTGGAAGTGGAGGAGGTTTGAAGCGAGCTCAGAGCTGGTGCTTGGAAGGGGTCAGATAAGGAAAGGATCCTGTAGCAAAGCCAGCCCCAGGTGCCACATCTGCAGATGTGACCCTGTGAAGGAGAAATACAGAATCAGGCTCCTTCTGAGAGCTAACTAAAACCTGGTGGGGAAATTCCATCTGAGCTCACAACAGCTTTCAGCCAGACTTAAAATCCCTGTTCTTTCCTTTTCATAGCCTTTAGCTGGGGCGATGCAGCATTTGGGGGACCCCAGCAAGCTCTGTGGGTCTGAGGCTGCCCAGGAGCAGTGCTGTGCCCTCCAGCTCTTGTGCTGACGGGCAGGGCAGGAGCAATCACATCTCATGGCATTGCTTCCCTCTTCCAGAGTGAAAAACAAGTATTTCCACTGGCTTCCCAGCATGCCAGACAGCAGACATTGAGCAGAGACCTCGGAGATGTTTGGAGAGGAGTAAGCAGCCACATGAAAGCAGCGGAAAACGTGCTCCCAGCCCCTTTGAGGGCTGTGCTGCTCCGGAGGCAGGGATCCCACCAGCATCCTTCGCTCAGGGCTTTCACTTTACAGGGTGCAGCCAAGTCTCCCAAGAAGGAAAATATTCAAAGACGCTGACAACTCCTTTAAGCCTCACGAGTCTTGTGGTGAATGGGATTATTCAAGCCAGGCTTGGGAGGGAGCACTGTCCTCACAGTGCTGCTGAAAAAGCTTCAGGATCTAAAACCCATGCTGACCACAGCACTGGCTCATGTGCTGGGAAAGGGAGCCAGCTCTTTACCAGTGCCTCTTGCCTTTCTTCTTGTGTTCCTGTGAGGAGTGGAGCTGAGCTTGTGTACAGCCTTCTGACAATCCTGAATTAGGTACCAAGAGTCCCAAGCAGGAGTTTGGGAAAACTACCATGTCATTTTACAGTTTCATTTTCCAGGAGAGCCAGGGAGGGGAAGCAGAATGGATAAAAAGGTGTTTCAGAAGTAAAGATTTGCTTGTAAGGTGTTTAAAATGGAGTGGGAGCAAGAGAAAAACTAGATTATCTTATGGCAGTGGGGTCTTCCCTGTGCTGAGACCTCTGTGTTGTGTGGAGGGGTTCTGACCCCCAGCCATGCTCTTGAACAGCTTCAGGGATGTTCAACCTCCAACCCTCAGGCTGGGGCCACATTTGAGAGTATTTCCCTTACTCACAGAATGAACCCAGAACTAAAACTTCCCCTGTGCAGGGTGGGGATGCTGTAAGGTTGCAGACTGGGGAAAAACCTGCCAATAATAACAATACCGACATTCCTAATAAACCATTGCTGGTCTCTCTCAAAAATACATTTTCTTGAACTGTATTTCCAGCTTGGCAAAGAAAACTAAATTTACTGACATGAATTTCCACACAGTCATGCCATGAGGAAGGAAGGAAACAAAAACAACAAAAAAAAAGCTGAAAGAATTGGTTTGTTAAAAAAATATGTTCAATAAAAAGCATTTTTTTTCTTTTGGAAGGGCTGAAGAGAGGAGGGGAAGGGATGGATAAATAAGAAACTGCTGTGGTGGATCAGGAGAAGCAAAGACTGGCAGCAAAACCCCTGTGTTGGCTTTGTTTCAGTGTGAAGGGCAGGGACAGACATGTTTTAATCCTGCATACTGAGCCTTTAGTAAATCATTCCTTGTGCTGTGCAAAAACATGGGAATTCTGTATCCTCCCTGTGACACTTCCATCCTGCATGGAACCCAGATCCCTTCTCAGTGAGGGACCAGGGCAGACCCCTGGGCTTCTCCTGGCTGGCAGAGCAGGCCTGGGTCAGCTGGGAGCTCTGATGCAGGCATCCTGAGGGTTCTGCAGGAGGGCAAACAACACCTGCACAGGTGTTTCCCCCCTCTCTGAGGTCCATGAACCAAGGGTGGAGGATGCTCTGCGTTTGGGGTGACTGTGTGTGGTGTCCTGGGGCTGAAGCAGTGCTGATGTGTCATGGGGAGCTGTAAGACATCTGCTCACCCCCCAGCACATCCCCATGGGTCCCTTATGGCACCTCAGAGCTCTGCCCTCTGCCCCACCAGGAACACAAACAGCCTCTAGCACCACCCCCCTGCCCTTTGGGCCACCTCAAACAGCTGGAACCAGGTAAACCTGACAAGTTTTTATATGTACAGAGATGCTCGTCAACCCCCCTCCCGCACCTCAAGTCCCCCAGTAAAAGCCAACCAAAGGAGCATTTAAAATTAAAAAACCAAACCCAAACTAACAACAGTCGACGTCCCCCGCACCTCAAAAACCCCCCAGCTGGGTCTCAGGTGGTAAATGGGGACGTGCTGTGTCCCCAGGTGTGTGGAGATGGGATAAAGTGACCTCTTCCAAACAGGGTGTGGGGGGAGCCAGGCCCTGGGCGCTGTCCTGTGCTCCCCCAGCTCGCTCTGGCCAGCACTGGGGACAGGGCAGAGAATCAGTAGTATGAACTGGCCCAGGCTGTGTCCTGGGGACAGTCCTGCAGTGTGGCCCAGACACCGGGGTGACAGTTCATAGGTAAAAAGCTAAAAACGGTGAGGTCTGGCAAGGAGGGCGGCAGAGGGGAGGAGGCACCGACCGCCCCTGGCCACCATGTCCCCACTGCTGTCCCCACGGCTAGTGGGTGCCCTTAGGACTCCGAGGAGGAGTGGGAGACGGTCTGGAGCAGCGATTTGTAAATGGCAGAGTTCAGGAAGCGGGGATAGGAGTCTCTGTGCATCAGCGTGTAGATCTGGAGCTGTGCGTCGTCGAAGGTGTGCGAGGACGGCTCCTGCATCTTCCGGTTGATGACCTCCCTCACCCGCGAGTCCAGGCTCACCTGGGGGGCACGGAGAGAAAGTGGGGGCTGGGGGACACCCAAGGACAAGCCCCCGGCCCACTGCACCCCTCTCAAGGGAAACTGGGGAATAATGCAGCACCAGATGTGGGGAGACCACAGTGTGCTCCATCGCAGAAGATATTGGCACTGGAGCCCTGGTGGCTGGGGAGGGTTGCAGGGAGGCGTGGGGATCTCTCTGGGTCCCCTCTGTGTCCTCCAGCTGGGCACACGGAGGTGGTTTGGGGTGGTCCCGCCCTGGGTACCCCATTCCAGGGATGCTGTAAGCCGGGATGCAGCATTTTCCCGGCCCGCTGGTGCCCTCGTGAGGTCTCGGCCCCGCAGCACAACCCGGCCCGCAGTCCCACTGCCAGCAGCGTCCCGGGGGTTTTGGGGGGCTGGATATCCCCTTCCCACCGTCGTCACCCTTCCAAACTCATCCCCAAACTGTCACAGGGCTCTGGCAGCAGCTGGAACTGAGCCCTCTCCCTAAGAGCCCTCCCCATTTTAGCATGAGCCCTCCTCTCAGAGGCTCTGCCTCCTACCTCCTTGGGAGAGAGGATGGAGATGTAATCCTCGTAGATCATCCTGGCCTTCTCGTCGATGGTGTGCTTGTTGCACTCGGTTTTGAGCTCCTCACATGCCAGCCAGAAGAGCATGTTCTCCTCGCTGTACTCAGTCCGCAAAAACTCCCGGAAGACGTTGCGCCCCGCCGGGCTCTTCATCAGCTTGTCAAAGGACTGTGCCCAGCCCTGCACCTCCTCCGGCGTGGGTTTGGCACTGACAGGTCCATGGCAAGGCAAGGGGAAGGTGTTACAGCCGGCCACTGTGTCCCTCCTGTGTCCCAGGGATCCCACTGTGTCCCTCCTGCTCATCCCTGGTCCCACCCCAGAGGAACTGTGCCCAAACACATCCCCCGTGCCCATGAGGAGATGTTCCTGCTCAGGCTCCGGTGGTGTGGAGCTCTCAGAGGTCACTTCTGGGCTCTGTCCTGGCTCTGCTCAGCCAGGCTGGAGAGTGGCCTTGCTTTGGGATGGATTTCCCAAACTGGGGTGTATTTTGGTGCTGGCTCTGCACAAATATCAACAGGAGGAAAAGCCCTTTGGTGGAGAGGCAGCTCTGAGCCAAGAGAGTGACATGGGTCCATCACCCCTCTCAGCTGGGGAGGGAGGGAGGGAGGCTGTTTCCCAGCAAATGCTCAGCACCTGTTTGAGCAGGCCAGGTACACTCATTATCCATGGCTAATTAGCACATCTAACCCTGACCCAGCTGTTCCAGGCATGGCACAGAGCCCCCATGGCTGGGTGTGTCACACTTGTCACTCAGGGAATGGGTGCTTGGTGCCCAGCATTCCTGGAGTGGGTTGCTGGCCCATCCTACTCCTCCCTGAGTGGGTATGGACACTGCTACTGCTTCCACTTCAGTGCTGAGACCTCCTGGGAATGGCCTGTCCCCTCCTCTCCCTGTGGCTGCAAGATGCTCTTGGCAGTGGGTCTAAATGGCAGAATGAGGTCCAAAATCTGCTGAGGTTCTTCTATGCCTCAGTTTCCCTTTGCAATGGGCCTGAGGGCAGAACCACAGTAGGATTCAGCCTGTGGCTCCAGATTCCCTGTCTCTTGGTGAGAACTGGGGATGAGCTGAACACATCTCCAGGAACCCCTGAGCCCTGGTGTGTACCCCAAGGGCAGAACACAGTCCTGGCTGCCATGGAGGGTGGCAGAGGGGACAGTGCCATACTGTGCCATGCTGTGCTTGTCCCCAGCCCACTGCACTGGCCCTGCACTCACCACGCTTCACAGTTTGGGATGCTCTCCAGTTTGGTCTCCCGGGATGCCCTCCATGCTCGCTCTCGGTCCTCGTTCCTAACGGGGAGACAGAAAGGTAGTCAGGGGCATTGGGGACACATGCAGACCCCACCTTGACCCCTGACCACTGAATCTCCTCCGTGGGCACCAGCACCCCCCAGCCATGCCTTCCTCTCACCCACTGCCCTGGTGGCACCCTGGTTCCCTCATGCTGTCACCATGTGAGTGTGTCCCTGTGCTGTCCCTGTGCTCGGGGGCTGCTGTGGCTCTGGTCCTGCTCCAGCATTCAGGCTGTGTGCCAGGGCCATGTGCCAGGGCCATGTGCCAGGACTGAGCTGAGCTGGAGTGGCCACAGCAGCCGGCAGAGGTCAGTGCTGGACCAGCCCAAGGCGGAGCTGATGTGTTCACAACAATTGTGAGCTGTTGTGTCACGAACAATCACCAAGAAATAAACAAGTGTTTATTGGTGATGTGCCAGCACCAGTCCGGCCTGGAGGCAGATAGTGGGATAGAGGTGCTGGGGCTTGTGGTGTTCCCTGTCCCTGTGTCCCCTTGTCCCCGGGGGTGCTGGTGGCACAAGTGGAGAGCAGCCATCAGCCAACTTCCCCTGGGCCCATGAATTTCGGTCCCAGCACTGACCGCAGCCCTTCCTGCTTGCGACACTGTCCCCGCTGCTCACACAGGACTGGCTGTGCAAACCTCTGCCCCAGCGTGGGCAGCTGCGTGGGCAAAGCTCTGGGCATGTCCCTGCCTGTGCCACCCCCAGGGCTCGCTGCCTGCCAGGCCTGAGCCCCACTCAACCAGGAACAGGATACAGGAGGAATAGCTGTCCCATCTCTGGAATTTCTGCTCCCTCTCCGTCACAGGCTCTTGCAGAAATTAAGGACAGACACAGGGAATGCCACCAAGCATAGGACAATGTCTAGGAGGGAGATGCACAGGGCTCAGCTCCAGGGTTTTTTGCTCCTCCAAGCTCACTGCTCTTGGTGGGTGTAAAGACCAAAGCTGCTGCAAAGCTGGAGTCATCAGCAATTTCTGAATGAGCAGATGCTGAGGAGGAAGAGCAGATGGGCTCTCCAAAATCTGGGCTATCCAGAGAATAAGGAGCTGGAGATCCTCAGTAAGGACAGGAGATGCAGATGGAGGCAAACAGCTGCTTCCATCCTTGGCTTTGGGCAGTGCTGGGAGGGCAGGGCTGGACTCTGTGCCCACTGCTGCAAGGCAGAGCTTCCCAGAGGGCTCATATGGATGGGGCCATCCATCCCTGGAGACCACCAGGGCAGCATGGGGGAGTCCCTCTATGCATCCCAAGAGATTTGTCTCATGAACAGCAATCACAGTGCACCCAGCACTCTTATCCCCTGCCCCTGATGAGGTGGGTGGGTGATGCTCAGTGGGTGAGGCTGCAGGAGCCAGGGCAGGGGCAGGGGGACGTACCAGGAGCAGCTGCAGCAGCAGCACCAGCAGAAGCAGCAGGCGTTGGGGCGGTGGTTGCTGGCGGGTTGCACCGTGCTCGGAGAGGTCTCATGCCGGGACATCGGAAGGAGTGACTCTGTGGACGCGGGTCCTGCGTACTGAGAGGGGGAGAGGGTCAGGGAGCTGCCAGTGACCAACCCCCACCTGTGCAAGCACACAAAGGAGCAGCCCCTGTGCAGTGACTTGCTGTAATTTAGTGCTGGCTCCTGCCTGCCACCCCAGTCACGCCTCACCTGTGTCCCAGCCTCATACACGGTGGACGGCGTTGGGTCTGGGTTGTGTTTCAGGGGCTGTTCTGCCGCTCTCAGCTCCTCCCAGCCCGCGGGTGAGCTCTGAGACCCCCTGGCTACTGTCCCTGCCGCCTCCTGGATGGAGCCTGCGGGGAGGGGAGGAGTGGGACCTCGTTACTGCACAGAACCCCCGGCCTGGAGCGGCGCTGGGGCAGCTCTGTGCTGGGGAAGGCCCTGGGCAGGTGGCAAGCGAGGGCAGGGCAGCAGGCAGAAAGGGCAAGAAAAGGAAGTGAGAAGGAAAGTAGAAGAGGAAATGCATTGGCACATGCTCTGTCAGCCCCTGCTTTGCCTGGGATCCCATCCCACACTTTGGGAATGGTGTGGGGCTCACTGCAGGCCGCAGTGGGGCTTGGCAGGGTGAGGGGCTCAGTGCTGGCCCTGCACACCCCTGGCCATGCCCTGTGCCACAAGGAAGAGAGGCTGAAACCCCTGGTGTATTCAGGCACGGGATGGGGAAGTCAGAGCTGCTCCACAGCATCACGTGAGTGAAAGGAAACAGGGTGGTGGTGGTGAGTTTTCACAGCTCCTGGTGCTAAACCAAACCTTGTCCAGGCCACCTGCCTGTCCCTGCCTGCGCCACTGGCTCAGCCTGGAGCAGGGATGCTCCTGGGAAGGAGAGATGCTGGGCTCAGCATGGGCAGTGTTTATGTCAGGCCACAGCTGGCTCTACTTCCCTGGGCCTTGCCAAAGGTGATGGGCAGCAATCCTGGTCCTTCCCCTGCCAGAATGAAGGAATGGGAGCAGAGGCAGCAGGGAGAGACCCCAGAGATCTCAGCCTCAGCATCCCCACCTTGAGCAGCCCCAGGCCTCGTCTGAGTCTTGCTGCCACTCAGCAAGAGGACACAGCAAGGCTGTGGGATGCAGCTGGGGACACAGCTGTCCCCAGAGCCCTCCATGAGTCCCCCTGTTCCCAGCACAGCCATCACCCAGTAGTGCTTTCCTGGGCCCTCCCAAACCCTCCCACAGTCCCAGTGCTCCCACAGGAACGAAAAAGGAGAGAGTCTGTGTTTCACTCCCAATTGTCCCTATTTATAGCCCCAAGTGCTGGCAGGATGGCTGTGACCTTGTCACCCGGTTCAGCAGCAGCTCTGCTCCCTCTCACACCGTGCTGCCTTCGGGTCCACTTAAACTCCCACTTCTTCCCTTTCCTCTGCCTCTCCTGGCCCAACCATCTTCCACTTCCCGCTGCCCACCCACATCCCAGTGCCCATCCCATGGCACCCAGCACTGCCAGGGGCTGTGGCACCAACAGGAGCTGGGGCTGAGGCTGTGGGAATGGGGTGGACAGGACATCCTGAGCATTGGGAACACCCAGCTCCCTCCCAGCTCAGCCTGGCTCTGCCACAGCCCTGGCTATGGAACTGGTTGGACTGGGGGGGACTGAGGGACTGGGGTGTGGGGACAGCTTTGCTCTGTGAGGGCATCCAGGTACTTCATTTTGCTCCTTGGCCAGAGCTGACCCGTAAGTGGCAGAGCCAACACACCCTGGAGAGGCAGCAGGAGGGAGCAGCATCCCCTGACAGGAGCACCCCCTTCCCATGCCAGGGGTGTGCTCAGCACTCAGCACCCAGCCAGGAGCAGGATCAGGCCACTGCCCACCCTGGGTGCTGTGGGACACAACCCAGGGCCATTCTGGAGGAGTGTGCTGTGCCATGGGAACAGGGAGAAAGGAACTGTGGGCCTGCACAGGGACCACAGGGACACTGTCTGATGGCAGCAAGAGGTGCTGCTGGTGTGATCCTCGTTGGCACCAAAAGGCAATGCCAGCACATCTGGGTTGGCACCAAAAGCCAAGCTCAGCACATCTGGGTTGGCACCAAAAGCAATGCCAGCACACTCTGATGGACACCGAAGGGCACTGCCATCATGGTCTGGATTTGCAGGGATGATTTCCCAGCACCTTTTAATGCCCCTGCCACCCCCAGCTCCCCAGCTGGCAGGGGCTGGGTGCTGTGGGGCTGTCACCAGCTGCCCCAGTGCCAGGCCTCCCCACGGGGCTGGCGGATAGGGAAGTGCTGGAGGGAAGGCGAGGGCGTGCGCTCGAGGCTGCAGAAAGAGGAAGGATGACAAAAAGGGGACATTTCCCCACAGAAAGAAGAGACAGCCCAGAACCACCCTCCCTGAGCTCCCCAAGCCCCCTGTGAGGCTGGGAGTCCCCGTGTGCTGGGTGTCCCTGGGCTGTGCCAGGTGGCATCACACACCTGTGATGTCCCCATGATGTTTGGCACTGTCCTCTTGCCAAATGGAGAGGGGACCCTCCAAGCAACCAGACAAGATGAGCTCTCCCCAAAATCACGTTCAAAGGGGAACCTCCCCTTCCAGCAGGCCTATTGAGGCGTTGGCCCCATCCCACACACCTGCATATGAAGCTCCTTGTGCCCTGCTCACCCTGGGCAGAGCAGCCTCCCCCAGTTCTGCAGCACGGGGCACAAATCAGCACCCACCTCAGTGCAGGGGCACTCCCAGCACAACCTGTGCTGTCCTCAACGTGCCCACCGGTGCTGTGGGTGCTGGGAGGACTGGGGGGCATGGGAGCAGCCATTGTGCTGTGTCCATACCTGCAGCCTGGCCATGGCACCAGCCAGGGTGACCTGGCCGGCTCAGGGGGTGCGTGGCATCGCCAGGACCGCTGGCTCTGCGGGCAGGGAGGTGGGGGAGAAAAGAAGAGAGAAAGAGAAAAGAAAAGCGGCCGAACACATCCTCTCACAGGAAAGGGAGTGGTAAGGGAAGTGGCAAACTCAACCGAAGAGTTCAGGCCTTTTTTGGGAAAGCCCCGGCCCGGCCCAGACGCTCTCCTTGCTGCTCCATCACGGGGCCAGCTGCCCCATGGAGGGGCACCAGGGTGCCACCAGGGGCTGAGCCAGGTCAGCCTCCTGCCTCCAGGAGGGCTGGATCCATGCAAGGATGGATCCACGAGGGCTACCAAGATGGGGCTCCCCAGCCAGGACTGGCACTGATGGCAGCTCCTCGGGAACAGCCCTGGCACGCTGGTGCTGGAACAACCCCGCTCTGCCGAGGGTGACAGGCTGGAACAACCCCGCAGCCGAGGCCGCTTCAAAGCGACAGCGCTTTCTGCCACGCTGTGCCCCCGATGTGCCCGGGCTGCCAGCACTGCCCGCAGGGCACGGACAGCGGCAGCGAGGTGGGCAGTGCGGGAAGGGCTGTGCGGAGGGCGGGCTGAGTCAGAGCCGCTGGCTGTGCCTCCCGCAGCATCCCTGGCCCTGCGAGGTGGGATGTGCCAGCCTGATGCACACACAGAGCGCAGCCCTGCTCCCTCGGCCAAGAGTGACTCACAAACAAAGTTGTTTGATTTTTTTCCTCTTCAGGAAAAATAGAAACAGAGAGAGAGAGAGAGAGAGAGAGAGAGAGAGAGAGAGAGAGAGAGAGAGAGGAATCAGCCAACCTCCGTTTTCTTGATTAAATTCACCCCCGGCACTGCTGTGGGCAGAGGAGGCTGCAGCCCACAAGCGACCAACACGGCTTGTGGTCTCTGCTGGCGGCTGCCCCTCGGTGGCACGGTCTCACCGCAGGTGAAAAAGGGCAGAAGGGGAGAAAGAGGGAGGAGGGATGCTGGCAGCCACCCCGCTCCCCTGGGGCAGCGCCATGTGCCTGCTATCGGCTCATCCCAGCGCCGCCTTCCCCGGCCACGAGTTATCACCTCCCCTCCTCCGAGCCCGCACACCCGGCACCCGAAACCCCACGCGGTTGTGCTGCTGCTGTCCCCAGCCTCTCCATCCGGACGGAAACCTTCCTGTCACCCAAAAGCCACCACCGGCCTGGGCAGCTCCTTCCCCTGCCGTCACCCCCGGGCGCTCCAAGGGCTCAGCCAGGCGCCGCTTCTCTGCGCTCCCGAACCTCATTCATTCCCCAGATGGTGTTCCAGGATTCCCTTTGCTGCTACAAGGCAGGGGGAGAGCTGGGGCTGTCAGGATGCAGCCATGCTCCCACGGCTTCCAGCACCCCCAGGTCACAGGCATTGAGAGTTTTTCCATTCTCTGGCCACCTCTTGTCACTCTCCACCCCAGGAAGGACCTTCCCTTGGTATTTTATGGGTCAAAACCGGGACAGCAGCTTTGCTGCTCATCACAGGACCCGGCAAGGTGGGGACAATGAACAAACCACCAGCGGCATGGAGACACCATCCCTGTCCAAATCCCTGTCAGTGATGGCTCAGCCAGGAGCACCGGCTCTGAGCCCTCTCCATGCCTTGGAGGAGCAGCAAACACCCACCACCTGCCAGACCAGCCCCGCTGGATCAGCACAAGGAGAGCCTGGCAGCCCTGGCTTGCTGCTGCTGGATTCTCCAGTGTCTAATAAGGGCTCAGCACAGCCTGCAGCTTCCCCACCCCCTCCCTGGCATACTCCCAGGAGGTCCCAGCACCTCTGATCTCTGCCAAATTTGGCTGGAACCAGCCACGGAGTGCAGCCAGAGGCGAGGCAGCCCAGCATGCAGCTGGGGTGGGTGGCAGGGGGCTGGCACCCCCCGGGACCCCTCTGCCGGGGTTACCCCATGGTAAGAGCAGAGGCACGGCCCCGAGCCCCACAGCTGCCTCCCGCCCCCGCAGCCTGTCCCAGCCACCTGCCAGCAGCACAGGAAGTTTTAGGAGTTATTTTTAGACTCGGTTTTCAATCCCCCCCCCCTCCACCCCTTAGCAATCTTTTAGAAAAAGATTAAAGAGGTTGAGGGCTTGAGCCCCCTGGCTCTGCGGGATGGGGCTGGGCTGAGCCCAGTCCTACCAGCACAGAGGTGCCAGTGATCCCTGGCAGGGCTGGGCTCTGCTAGGATGAAGGCGTGGTTGTGCCCATGTGGCTGCATCCTGCCGTGTCCTCGCTGCCCTGTGAGCCCACGGCACTGATAAGGAGCCCACGGCACTGATAACACCGCAGATGTGCCCGCTGAGGCAGCGGTGGCCAGCGGGTACCTCTGGGGAGATCCTGTGCCCTGCAGTGATTCCTCTGCCATTCCCAGAGGCTGGAAAGGCAAATCCTGCTGATGGGAACTGTGAGATGCTTCAGTGTGTCCAAACACCTCCCCAGTCCTTGACACCACGAGAGCTGACAGCCCCTGTCCTGCCAGGATGAGGACAATGCCAGGATCCTTCTCCAGACCAGCCACCTCCTCTGCTCCCTGTGTATTTCTGCTTGAGCATCTTCCAAGCTAAATTCCACCATAAGCCCTTCCAAAAGGACCACATGAACCCATCCAGCACCTGCTGGGAAGAGGAGAACAGACCCATGGCTCTGTCCTGGCACCACAGCTGCTGGGCAGCAGGACAGGCACAGCGCTGCCAGCACCCACCCCCTGACCCTGGAACACTGAAACAGAGTCAATTGTTTTATAGCATAAAAATAGCCCCATGCCAATCAGCTGGGGGATTTAGTAAGGCAAGCCCTGACAATTGTGTTTCTACTACCAGAGGTGCTGTGGTGTGAGGGCAGGGGCCTGTTCTGACCTCAGTAATGATCCATGGGAGAGGAGAAGACAGATCAGTGATCAATACCCAGCAGGGGCTAAAGGGGTGGAGGAACCTGCTGGTTGATGGGAGGCAAGATCAGAGGACAGGGAGGGGGATAAGGCACTGGCATGGCCAGGGGAAGAGCTGAGCTGGATGGGTGGTGGGGTGCTCCTTGTTCACAGCAAGCTGCCAGGCCCCTGGGACCACGGGACAGTGGTAATTTGAGGGATGAAGAGTGGCATCCTTCAAGGAAATGAGGAACCAGACTGGGATGAAAAGGAAGAACACTGCATCAGAGGGCAATGATGGATCAAAGGGCTGGCTCAGCACAGCTCTGAGAGCTCCCAGCACACCTGAGGGGTGATTCTTCCCCCGGCCCCAGCACAAGCCCAAACCCCAGTGGTTGCATGCAGAGCCCTGCATGGGAGGCACCAGGAGGTGCAGGAGGAGGTCTGGGAGCCTGTGCTGGCACGGGCAGGAGCTGAGTGTGACCACGCTGAGGACAGGTCTGGCCCTGCTCTGCAGCCACACTTCCTGCCCAAAGCACGGCCCCAATGGCATTGATGTGGTCAGGGCAGGGCTGAGCCTGGCTCAACCAGCAGTGGGACCAGCCAGGCCAGGGCCACACCAGCAGCTGGGGACAGCTGGGGACACATCCCAAATGCTGCACCAGGGGAATTTGCCCACCATGGTTTATTCAGCTGTGGGTGCTGCTGCCTGCACAACTGCCAGCCCTGACAGATGCCTTTGCAGGCCTGGCTTCAGGCAGATGTCAGTTTGTGCTGCTGGGGACATGCACCAGGACTGGGACATGTCCCCAGCATCAGGTCCCTGGACTACAGCTTTCAGAGCTGGGCTGTCACTTATACCAGCAAAACTTCCTCCCACATCAGACTTGGGTCCTGCATTAAAACACTGAGGGACTGAGGAATGAGCCCCCCAGGCCTCATCCTGCAGGCAAACACCCAGGGAAAGGGGGATTTGCTGACCCAATGCCCTGCCCAAGTTCTGGAGAATCCCAAGGGTCACAGGTGACCCCTGAGGTGTGGTCATGGTGCCAGGGCAGCAGGCAGGCTCTGCCCTGCCCCAGCCACCAGAAGGGATCAGGGTGAGCAATTTGTGTCCTTCAAATCCAGCTGCTCTGGTGATTTAAACTCCAACCTAAGGGGAAGATTGATGGCAGGGCTCAGCTCCATCACCCAGGGAGGAGCTGGCAGTGTGGGGAGGAAGGAAGCAGTGTCACCCTGTGTGGCCCCATGCCCTGGGACACTGTCTGGCAGTGCAGCTGCTCATCCCCCCGCTACCAGACAGGGCAGGCAGAGCTGGGGTGCAGGACCCTGGCCATGGTGGGTGCCCATTGCAGGCATTCTGGGCTCACATGGTGGCAGTGGGCCTTGCAGGGCATCTCAGTGAGACCCTGATTTACAGGCCATGGTGATGGCCTTTGCTGAGCCCCCAGGATGCTGCAGGGTGCAGGTCCCATCAGAGCACACGAGCTGCTGTCACAGCAATACATTTCTGCAGCCCCAAATCTGCTTCGCCAGCTCTCTCTTCCTGGTGAAACCCACACCAGGCTCTCAGGCAGCATCTTCCCTTGGTTTTTGTTGGGTGTTTTCCAGTCTACCTTGAAGCTTTCTGCCCACTAATGCCAACATGTACCTGTTTGTTCTTCTCCTGCCCTTTGCCCTGCAGCGCTGCTTGGGCATTCGCCTTCTGTCGAGGAAGCTGCAGCCCTGCTTGGGTTAAACCTGCAGGAGGGGGAGCAGCTGGAAAACCCAAACCCGTGCCCCAAACCCTTTTGCTGACCCTGTTTGGGCTGAACCAGGGGTGTTTCCAGCACTGCCAGTGCACCCAGAGCCACGGCCGTGCACAGGAATGCTGTGACCCCGCTCTGCCGTGCCCATCCCGCTGCTCCCCTGGAGGCTTTGCAGCATTTCTGCCTCCAGAGTGGGGCAAGTGCTGACAAGTGAGAGTGGAGTGTGGCAAACCTGGGCCCCCAAGCCCAGCAGGGAGCCCTCAAAAGGTCAGCCCAGGCTGGTTCCAAGTGCTCGGAGAACTGGAAGGGCGGCTTGCTCGAGAACTTGACCACACATTTTCCTGCTGTCAGGAAACCCCCTTTTTTCCATGTCTAAGATGAATGGTGAAGCTGAACCCCAAAGAACTTTGTTGTTGTTTTCACTGCTGCTCCACCCTTCTGCTGGTTAAATGTTGCTCTCACGAAATGGCCAAGGGCAGGAGGTTTTGCAGGATGGGTGAGTGGCAGAGCACTCCCTGCCTCTCCTGGTGCACTCACCCACAATGACTGAGATCCTATGGATCCAGAAAATATGATGGGATGGGCTAGGACATCACCCTCCACACCCTGCACAGTGTCTGGGGAGGGGAAAAATCACAGGCAGGAGGTTTCTGTGACTGGTCCACTCTGAAGAAGGAACCCAGTGGACTTCCAGCCAAAAATAACAGAAATAAAATAATTCTCCCTGCTCCCAGGGAGCGCTTTCGCAGAAGGGTGAAAGGTTGATCAAAACTCTGGGGTTGCTGCCTTGTCTTACATGGTGCTCAGGATCTGGATGGAGCCAGGATTCTGCCTTCACTAGCTTTACCCCAAAGCCACCAGCTCCTGTGTCCCCAGGTCCTGAGGAAGGCTGGGCAGCTGCACAGGGAACTCACCCCAGGGCTTGTGAAGCAGCACAGCCAACAGCTCCTGCAGAGCATGCACAGCTGGATTTAAGATGTTTGATCCCTGTGAGAAGTTCTGGATGTCCTGAAACCCGTGGGAGCAGAGGGGAGAGCTGGCCAGTGGTGTAGCTGGAGTTACCATCACACCCATTGGATGGCCAGGGCAGTGAGGATTCAGGATTTTCTGCAGGTCACCCTCCCTGGGCTGCATGGGGTAACCCATGGAGTGGCAGCTGGGAAAGGAAAAGGGCTGGCTGAGCCCAGCAGTGATGGGAATGAGCTGGAGGAGGCTCAAGTGGTGCTGGTGCAGGATGGGCAGTGAACAGGGAGATGCTGGGGCTGGATGCCCGTTCCCTGAGCTGCCAGAGCTGGGGCAGTGATGGCACCACAGCGCTGCTTCCCCTCTGTGACAAGGGTGTTTGGAGTCCTGCGAGTTCAGCTCCTTCCCCTCTCACCCCACGGAAGATGTCGGACACTTCCCTCTCCTGTCCTCCCCACAGGTGGAACCCAGGTTGTAACACATGGGGAGGGTGTAAAAAATCACTGATGAGGTCCAGGATCTTTTCTTCTCCCAGAATAAGTGACAACTATGAAATAAAGTACAAAACCAGCTGCATTTAGATGCTCCCTCTCTGAAGAGCTTCTGTAATGGAAATGCAGAGAGGGATGTGCAGATGAATAAGGAACTGAGCAATAGGAAGTCTCGGGTGAAGGCCGTGGGCACCAGATCACTCAGAGCCTGCTGTTATTCAGGCAAGAGACCACTGCTGAGCCCTGAGAGTGTGGCATGGCAGGGGGAATGCCTGCTGGCCTTGCTGTGCCCTGCCTGCTCTTTTTTGGGGTGCTCAGGCATGGCCAGGGGTTGGTGCATGAACTGACCTGAGGAGCAGGAGGTGCTGAGGGGGAAAAGCAGAGTGGCTCTTATCTCCTCCTGAGCTTTCCACAATTATTTTTATCCAGGGGATAAAAATTTGGGGAAAAAAATAAAGAGGAAAAGCCTCAGCAGCTCAAGCTCATGCTCTGCAGAGGTTGAGGAGTGACACAGTGGCTGCTTTGCTGCTCCTGACCTGTTGCTCACAGGGAAGAGCTCTGAGCACTGAGCTCACCCACTCACTTCACACAGGCCAGCTGAAACCCAGGCCCAGCCTAAAGCAAAGACAAGAACCAAAGCTCAGCCAAGATGGGAGAGGATGCACTTCAGGAGATGGCTGAGATGGGCCGCTCCAGCACCTTGGGCAGACTCAGAACCAACAACCCTGCCAAGGTATTTTTCTCCCTTACTCTTTCTGGGTTTCATTCGAATAATTTATCTGCCTTCAGTTCCTTCTTTTCTTAAATATTAATACCAAAACGGGTGCCTGCACCCTGACTGAGATATATTTGTGTCACTAAACTCCTGCTTCTCCACTACAATCCTGTGAGGTGGAGGTTGTTTAATTGCTGAAGAACATGACTGTATTTTGATCAGTGGCTTGAGTCATTTGTGGGGAAGGGCTGACGCCGAGCAGCTAAAATCCTTCTAGGGAAGTCTGATGTGGCGCTCTCCCCTGGGAGATACTCTGAAGTATGTGCCCACTGGGGTGACCCGTTTTCCCAAAGAAAACGCCGTGCACCAGGCCAGCAAATGCCACAGCTCCGCTCACCCAGCGTGACACGGGATGAGCATCTCCACTGATGGGGATGGAGGCGCATCCAGAGGGGAATGAACTCCCCTCGCAGCAGGGGAATCCCTCCCACTCGCTTCACACGTTTTGTTTAGTTTCTTAAATAAGGCCGTGGATCCGTGCCAGAGCAGCCTCATGGAAGCAGCGGGGAGAGGGAGCTTCCTGGGGAGCCCCTGAGTGCTGGGGAATGCGCGATGACCCACACAGGGTGCGGTGACCCGCACAGGGCATAGTGACCTGCACAGGGCACGGTGACCCGCACAGGGCACAGTGACCCACACAGGGCACAGTGACCCGCACAGGGCACAGTGACCCACACAGGGCACAGTGACCCGCACAGGGCATAGTGACCCACACAGGGCGCAGTGACCCACACAGGGCGCAGTGACCTGTACAGGGCACAGTGACTGGCACAGGGCGCGGTGGCCGCGCTGTCCCTCTCCATCCCTGGGCCACCGAGCCCAGTGCCAAGCGCGGAATCCCGCGACGCCGCGCACGTGATGGGCTCGTGTTGGGCGACATTCGCATGTCACGGCCCTTCTGGGGACAGCCGCGTCCCCGACACCCCCGAGGTAGGTTCCTGAGCCAGCCCTCGGCCGTGCTGTGCTGGAGAACCCGCCGGCATCGCAGCCCGAGGCTGCCCTGACCTCAGGCAACCTCCCCGAGCCCCGGCGCTGCCCGAGCCCGGCTCAGCGCTGCCCCGAGCCCGGGCGAGGCTCGGCACCCTCCGCACAGAGCCCGGGGAGCCGCACGGGCACGAAGCCCTGCCCGGCCGCGCCGCTGCGGGGATGCTCTGGCACCGCCCTGGCACCCACCTGTGGGTGCGGGAGAGCCGGGGAGGCCTCGGGGGGGATCCTCCCTGCAACCCCCGCCCCGGGCTGGGCAAACCCCGGCGCAGTCGGCCCTGCGGCTGGAGGGTGCCCCCCTCCTTCCCCCTCTCCATCCTCCTCCTCCTGGCAGGAGCCCTGCCCTCCCCTGGGGGGATGCGGCGGGGAGTTCCCCCTCCCTGATCGGTGCTCGGGGTCCCCCCGCCCCGCCGCCCGGTCCCCACGGAGCATCCCCCCGCCCCAGCGCTCGCACACGGGGCCGGTGACAGGCGGCAGCCGGACACACGGACGCACGGACAGACAGACAGGCACGGGCAGGGCTCTCCATCCTCCGCGCGTGTGGGGGGAGCAGTGCAGGAGGGAGGATGCTCGGGGCAGGGGTCCATGCAGGGGGAGCGTGCGGAGGGGCTGGGGGAGGGAGAGCGGGGTGGGCAAAGCGGGGTCCGGCGGGGGAGCGGGGCTGGGCTGGGCAGCGGGCGAGGGAGGGGGCGAGGGGAGCGCGTCCCCCCCGGCCGCGGCAGCCCCCGGCCGGGGCGCGAGGTACTCACGGGCCGGGCATCCGCGCCGCCGCCGCCGCCCCCGGCCGCCGCCGCTGCGCTGCCGCCGGGCTGGGCACCGGAGGGAGAGGGAGCGGCAGCGGGAGCCGAGCGGCGGCGGCGGCACTGCGCAGGCTCCGGCCCGGCCCCGCCGGCCACTTCCGAAAGCGATTGCAGCCCTGGCACTTCCTCACGGCACACACACGCACACTCACACACTGACACCCACCCGCAACACCCACCGCCCCGGCCCCCTGCCCGCAGCGCCGGGCACCCACTGCTGTGCCCGGCACCAGCATCACAGAACCAGCACTGTACCCAGAACTAGCGCTGGTACCCAGTACCAGCACCCTGCACCCGGTACCAGCACCCTGCACCCAGTACCGGCACTGGTACCCAGTACCAGCACCCTGCACCCGGTACCAGCACATTGCACACACTACCAGCACCCTGCACCCGGTACCGGCACTGATACTCAGTACCAGCACCCTGCAACCAGTGCCAGCACCCTGCACCCAGTACCGGCACTGGTACCCAGTACCAGCACCCTGCACCAGCGCCCAGTGTCAAATATTGGCACAAAGGACAAGCACTGTGCTCACAGTATTGATAACCAGCACCAGCACCCACTGCTGTGCCCAGCATCACAGAACCAGTGCTGGTACCCAGTACCAGCACCCTGCACCCAGTACTGGTGTCAAATATTGGCACCAGGTGTCAAATATTGGCACACAGGACAAGCACTGTGCTCCCACTATTGATAACCAGCACCATGCATCCACTACTGGCACCCAGCACCAGCATCACGTACCCATCACTGGCTCCCAGTACTCACACCCTGCACCCCAAACTTACACCCTGCATCAGCATCATGCACCAATACTGGCACCCTGCACCAACCCTGGGGATCCCCTCTGCTCCTCTGGGGTGTTCTCCCATCCCCAGGGGATGAGGAAGAGCTGTCTGTGAAGCTTCCCCCAGATTGTTTCCCACCTAAGGCTCGCTGCTCAGGAGTGGCTTTCCCTGTGTAAGTGGTTTCTCTGCTTTTTTTTTTTTTTCTTTTCTCAAAAGCGGGGATTATACATCACTAAAAATAAAGGGTGATAAAACTTTGGGAGAGAAAGGAGGCATAAAAATTTCATGATCTTGCCAGCCAGGGAAATTATCCCACTTTATTATTTAAAACCTCATTAAAAACCATTTCCCTGGGAGAGACAATGATCAAACTGCCATCTATTTCAATCCTCGAGACGTGCACTCGGCGACGTGGGGGACGTGTTTAAAATAGGCCCCAAATGTGACTCCTGCAGTGAAAACTCCACCCTGACCCCCACCCATGCGAGCAGCATCTCTGAGCTGATCCCTCTGCCTCTGCACTGGGGGATCAGACAGATCCAAGTGCCTCCCACATTTTGTACCTGTCCAGCACTCTGGATTTTCCTCTTTTCACCCATCCAGTTCACAGTGGGATCTCCACAGCTCTCACCCAGGGACCTCTGCAGACAAAGCAGGGTCCTTCCTCTGCCTGCAACTTGTGCAGATCTTGGGAGCAGCTCCAGTGTGGAGTTGTGACTGCCAGGCTGCTCCCTCCTGCTGTGTGACCGGGCCACCAGCCCTCACGATTTTCTTTAGCAATTCATTTAACTGGAAGCTCACAAATGCCCATAAAGGCTCCCACGTCTTCAGGAACTGCTTTGTAGTGTGTGTTTGAGATTTTTAGCAATTTTCATGAACATTTGCCCCATCCCTGGAAGTGTTCAAGGCCAGGTTGGATGGGGCTTGGAGCAACTGGTTTACTGGAAGTGTTCATGGCAGGAGGCTGGAATGAGATGAGCTTTAAGGTCTCTTCCAATCCGTGCCATTCCAGGATTACATGATTTGGGCTTGTGATTTTTTATGATTCTCCATCCAGTGTGTTCCTTCAGATGATAATAAGAAATCACGGTTTTTCTTTAAAAAGTGTGGATTGTGAGGAAATGCTTGGAGCTTCCAAACCCCCTGCACCATGGGGCTGGCAGTGAACCCCTGGCTGCAGCTCGGTCTCGCAGCTTTTCTATCAGTGGGAAACGCTGCCATCCATAGCCAGGAACACTGCTAGGGTCTGGAAAGCTGCTTTTCCCCCATGCCAGCCTGGAGAACTCCCGGGGAAGGACTGGCAGCATCCTGCCGCTCCCAGAGGCACCGGCGGAGAGAGCGGCATCCTCGGTCGAGCCGTGTCGGTGCCGAACCGTGACAGCTGGGGGCGGAGGCTCAACCCCGGGGCCGTTCCGGCACCGGAGCCGTCCCGGCCGTGCCGTTCCCGCGGCCGCCGCTGCAGTAGCGGGACCTGCCCGCAGGTGCCGCCCGACTCCGCCGGGAGCGCCGGCTCAGGCCCGGCAGGTCCCGGCGGTTCGGGCATCCCCGGGAGCCCGGCAGGTCCCGGTGGTCCGGGCATCCCCTGCAGGTCCCGGTGGTCCGGGCATCCCCGGCGGCTCTGGGGTCCCCGTGGCTCGGTGGGGCGGGGGGTCCCGGCGGCTCAGCGGGGCTCTGGCTGCTCCCTGCCCCTGCCGATCGCCGGGAGAAGGAGCCTGTGCGGAGCGGGGAGCGGGGGGCGCCCCCACTGCAGCACCCCAGGAGCGCGGGGCAGCCGCGAACCATCGCCGGGAGCTGCCGCCGGTTCCTCGGTACCCGACGGACGCATCGTGTGCAAGAGTTGGGCACTCCATCGATGGTTCTCCAAATTTTCTGCTAATTCTTTTGTTGCTAAGTAGGCTCAGACCTGGCCAGCAGGTCCAGGACAGCGACTGCTCCCCCTGAGCTGGGAACTGCTGAGGTCACACCTCAAAACCGGTGTTTGGTTGAAAAGGTGACATTGAGGTGCTGGAGGTGTCCACAGAAGGGAATGGAGACGGTCTGCAACACAAGGAGGTGTTGAGGGAGCTGGGGGAGCTCAGTGTGGAGAGAAGGAGGCTCAGGAAGGAGCTTCTCACTCTCTACATATACCTGAAAGGAAATTGTAGCTAGATGGGGATTGATCTCTTCTCCCAGGGGACAAGCAACAGGACAAGAGGAAATAGCCTCAGGTTGTGCCATGGGAGGTTTAGGTTGGATATAAAGGAAAATTTCTACCAGAAAACGTTGTCCAGCATTGGACAAGCTGCCCAGGGCAATGCTGGAGTCACCATGCCTGAAGGGATTTAGAAGCCCTGTGGATGTGGCACTTGGTGACATGGCTTAGTGGTGGGCTTGGCAGCCATGTTGTAATGGCTGGACTTGATGATCTTAGAGGGCTTTTCCAACCCAAACAATTCTGTTTCATTTTGGTTCTGTGATTTTAAGAAGGGTGAGCTCTGCCATAGGCTGCAGGGAGCTGTGAGTACAGCACAACAGCAGCCCCTACAGAGCTGCTGTTCCTCTTCAAGGAGAGCTCCAGTAACTCCAGGCAGGATGCTCAGGGGCAGGAGGTCTCCTTTGATGAATATCTGAGGTAAGCCAGCCTGTGTCAGGACTGAGATACAGCAAGGTTCCCAGTGGGTCTCCAAAGCACAATTTGCTGGAGAAATCCTTCAACAGTTGCTCAGTGCCATCTCCAAAGGGCTCTGCAGTGTCAGCCTGGCTGCAGCACCAGGATGGGCTGGTCCCTTCCAGGGTGTTCCCAGCTTGTGTGTCCCTTGAGAGGCTGGCAGGTGATGCAGCTGGATGGATGAAGGCTTCAGAGATGTTTTGCTTTAGGAAAGCCTTTCCCCCACCAGCTACCTGGGCTTTTTAAAGCTTTCCAAGCAGCAGAGCATGTTCAGACTGGAGTGACCAAAAGAGATGCTCCTGGCAGTGGGCTCTGAGGAAGCAACAGTCCCTGCTCTTCTCCAGCCCAAGTGAGAGGCAGAGGAGGAGCAGCTCTGTGCTGTCACCCTGCAGGAAGTGCTGTCAGAGCTGAGATTGCAAAGGTCACATTCACCCTGTCCCTGAATGTGCAGCTCCTGTGCTGGGGGCAGCTGGGGACACGCTGAGGTGATGCTGCTCCTGTGTGTGCACAGAGCTAGCACGTGAGGCTGCAGGAAGCAGAGCAGCTCTGGGGACCAGCCCAGCTCCAGGGCATAAATCCACCCTGTGAATCTCAGTGCTGCAGCTGTCTTTGCAGAATACCTGGTCTGAGCTGTGCAGTCTCATCACAGCTAATTTATTCCTTGTGAGAAGCACTTGTGCACCCTTTACAGCCTTTTTACTCTTTGAAGGCCTCAAAGCTTCCTGTGGAATGTCAGAGACACGTTTCCAGTCCCAGTCTCTGCCTTGGCTATCAGGTGTGCTACAAACCTGCATATCTCTGTGGCTCCCCAGGGCGGCTCACAGCCTGACTCAAGAGCCATTCTGGTGGGGGCTACGTTTTTTCCACAGGGACCTGAAGTGCAAAGATTGCCTCTCCTGTGCTCAAGCTTGAAGATAAAGCAGCAACTTGAAGCTCTGGAGTGTGTCTGGAGGTCGTGGAGCAAAGTTTAAAAGAGGATTTTGCACTACCAGGCTCAGCATTTGGTCTTTAAATTCTATCCCATTTAGAGGGAAAAGGGTCGATTATTTTGATTTCCTAATGTAACAGAGCTTATGCAAGCACATTGTATATCAGCCCACTCATGTTCCTCCAAATTATTCTCTTCAAAATCTTTTTAACCCCTTGGCCAGTTCTATCAAAAACTGAGAGTGGCTAGAGCTGAGCTCCTGCCATTACAAACAGCTGGGCAAAGAATGGCCCTGCCAGGGCTGCAGCTGTGAGAAAAACCAACACAAGCTGTCAGACCTTATTAGACACTGGAGAATCCACTGGAGCTGACATTTGATTGATGCCCAAACCTTGGGAAAAGCTTCACTCAGGGTCTGTGCCCTCCCAGGCACCCAGGTCTGTCCCCCCAGAGAGGCCAGCCTGCTGACAGCCAGGCTCTGCAGATCCTGCAGCTCCCAGAGCTCCTTGTTTGCTTTCTGGTGCCAGGCTGGGCAGGGAGAAGGAGCTTAGCAGAAATCCTGGCCAAAAGGGCCAGTGCTGGTGTTCCAGGTTGGGGCTAAAGGTCCCAAATCCTGCCTGTGCTGGTGTAAAGATGCTGCCCTGGAAGGAGTCACTGCAAGTTATCAGCTCTGCTGCTGGGTGGCACACACTGATAGGGCCTTGGAGGGCACTGAAATCCCTATGATAGGAAATTTCCCTCCATCCAGGGAAATAATGACAGTAGGAATATAGATATTTTCTCACTTTCCCCTCTTCTTTCCGTAGTGTATGTGGGGCACAGGCCACAGTTTTCACCTGAGATTCTCAGTGACCTACAGACCTTCTCTCAAACTGTCATCAGTGTTTGGGAGGTGGCTGAACACTCATTATGAGGTATGTCAGAGGGAAATGGTGACAACAAGGACAAAGCTGAGGTGTTTGGACTCCTCTGATTCCTTTTGGCTGAAATTGAGCCAGGCAGGGCAGATCTGGGCAGATGTGCCCTTTCCTTGACTACAAATGGACAGCGGGAAAAGCTGGAGCACATTTTGAAAAGTCACAGATGTTTTGGAGCTATCACAGCAGATTGGAACAAACAGGAATTGAGAGACACTTTGGAGCCCTTCCAGCTGTGAAAATGAGCATGGTTTGGTCTGGTCCCTGTATAACATTTCCAAAGCAGGTGGAGCAGCTCCTGAGGATGTGTGGAGAGCCCATGGGGAGTCTCCACTCTTTGGCTGCAGGGGAAAGGTGATGCTTAGAGATGAGAAGAGTGTATTTGAGAGGAAGGATTGAGAAGCCAAGTGTCTGTCATGAAAAGAAAATTCTCTGCCCAAAAGGGGAGGATAAAGATACTCTCAGCTGTATAATCTACCCCCAGAAGAAGCTACATTCTCCCTTTTTGATTCTCCTTGCATGAAGAGCATCTCCCCATTGCTTCCTCATCTCTAAATAATTTGATACACAGAGTTCATGACCTGGTGAGTACAAAACAGCAAAAAAAGCAAATGATGGTTATAAGTGTGTGAACAAATATCACCCTGATATTTCCTTTTGAACATAGCAACGTCCAGGAGTCATTGTCAGGAAAAGCTGATCATGATTTTGAGGTTTCTCACTTTTATGCTAAGCTGAGAATAACTTTGATATGCAGAGCAATGATGTTTGAATGTGGTTTTTGGTTTAACACCATACATTGATTTCATTGACACTGAAAGGGGTAAAGCTTTGATTACAGCCTGATTTGCATTGCCTGCAATGCCAGAGCAAACAGTGGAGCTGCAGGATTTATATTGGCATCTTACATCACTCAGACCCGGTGAGATGATGAGTGAAGCAGAGAAGGGTGCTGTGCCCTGAGAAAATACACGAGTTCCCAAGTTATGATAGTAAATTTCCCTCAATCCAGGGGAATAAAGACAGTAGGAATATAGATATTTTCTCACTTTCCCCTCTTCTTTCTGTAGTGGATGTGGGGCAGAGGCCAGGTATTATTTGACATCCCTGCTCTCTTAAGATGTTTTCTCTGTAGAATTAAGCGTCAGAAGTGAGAGCCTTCCCCAGGCCTCACGAAGCCTGGCTCAGTGGGAAAAGCACCGTTTCTGAAGGGAAAGGGTTTATTTTTGCTCAGTCTTGACTCAGCCTTGGCTTTCCCTGCTGTGAGGCTGGAGGAGGAGGAGGGGAGGCCAGGCAGGCTGGTGTGTGAGGATTCATTTCCTCCAGGTCACCAACAACCCTCAGATAAGGTGACACTGGGGTTCAGTGTCAAACTGAACTTGAACCACCTGAAATTCCCAGGGTGTTTTGGGGAGACATCCCTGCTGGAAATGGGTGTTAGGAGAGGTCTGAGCTCTGAAATCTCACTGTTTTCTAGGACCTGTCCTGGGGACAGACTTCCTTGTCCCAGGAACACATTGACTGATGCATGCTCTTTCTGCCACGCTCGGGGATGAGAGGAAGGGAGGAGGAAGGGAGCTGTTTGCTGCTTCCCCCGCCTCTTTTCTCGGTCAGACAGATGCGAGCCACGCGGCTCTGCCTCTGCCTTGGCGAAGGGAGGGGCAGTTTCCTGTTTTTATACAGAAATTCGATAGATCCAGGATGCCTTTGTGCGGCTGCCGGTCCTGATGCACACAGAGGCTGTCTGTGGGCATTCTGAGTGTTATTTCAGCTTTCCTGATGGTCCCTGAGATCCTCCTGGCTGCAAAAGATCTCGGGTTTGAGGATGGAGGGACATCCCTCCATTCCCCTCCATCACTCCATTCCCCTCCATTCCTCCGACCAAATAGTGCAGGAGGTTCCCAAGCACCAGGGAAAAGCTTTTCCTACAAAATCAGAGTCTGCTTTTCCAGGGGTGCATTCTGGGCTATTTTATTTTAATTAATTTTTAATTTTATTTTTAATTTTATTTTTAATTTTATTTTATTTTAAATTTTATTTTAAATTTTATTTTATTTTTTATTTATTTTATTTTATATCTTATTTTATTTTATTCTTATCTTATCTTATTTTATTTTATCTTTTTATTTTATTTTATTTTATTTTATTTTATTTTAAAATTTATTTTATTTTATTTTATTTTATTTTATTTTATTTTATTTTATTTTATTTTATTTTATTTTAATTTTATTTCATTTTTTGCAGCACAGCTCCATCCTGCCCCAGCCATGGGGCTGCTCATCCCAGAGCAGGGCTGTGCCTGGCATTAACATCTCAGGAATCTGCTGCAGGAACAAAGTGCAGAGCCCTGTTTGCAGTGCTGGGGGGAAAGAAAGCACAGGAACTGCCCAGCACAGCAGTCCCACGGCCCAGGCTGTCAAGGAATTGGTCTTGCATAAGGAGAAATGGAGAGCAAGCAGCAAATTGGCCTTGCTGGGTGCTTTGGGCACAATTAATAAGGAGGGAGCTGGGCAAAGGTACTGGATAATTAAGTTGGCTGATAGCAGAGCTCTGTGCAGAGCAGGAATGTGTTGTGTGCTGTCACGCTAAAATTAGCAGCATTTTGTTATAGTGCTTTTCCTTCACAAAATGCACTCGGGTAAAGTTGCCAGCTCCCCTCGGGGAGGGAGGCACCACGTCCTCATCCTGCATGTGGAGGGTTCTGGAGCTGGCTGAGGGAGTAGGATGGGGCTTTTCCTGCAAAAAAAGAGAGGAATTTTTCAATTTCAGTGCTTTTACCCCCCCATCTGGAAGACACAGGGTCCCTCTGGCTGGGCTGACCTGTGGGCTGGGGGATTTTGCCTGTGAGAAAGCTGGAGAATGGAGGGGTGAAGTGGCTGCCTGAGGTCACCAACTGAGTCATGGGTAAAGCCAGGAATAGAAGCCAGCAGTCAGGCTCCCAGCTGCTGTACCTATGGTTATTTCTGTTTGTGCTCTTCACTCCTCTTGCCCATGGTTTACTGAGTGCATTCCAAGAGTAACTTGCCTGCCAAACTTCCTCCCCTTTAAAACCAGAAATGGACAGATAAGATAGTAAAAGAAATAAGTTTAACTGCTGGTATGTGCACAAACATACCTGAACCCCGTCCAAGTTATCAGCCAGTTTTTTTTTTTAATGCTCTTTTGGGACAGGAGAAACTCCTCCAATCTCAAAGTGCCTGTGGCAGTTTGCTGGCACGATGTCAGATGATTTATTTGCTTTGCCTGTGGTCAAAAGGAGAAAAAATTTAAAAAGGAAAAAATAAAGAAACATGTTAGACATAGCAAAACCCGGTCAAGTGACTCCACTATAAATCCCATGAAGGCGATGGGAGAATTGTGGCTCTGGGAATTGGAAGTTTAGACTGTAAACCAAAATAAAACTGAAACCCCAAATAAATGCTACTTTCTCACCCAATAAATTTTCCCAGAATGCCTTATGTGCTTCTCAGTGAAGGCTCTGAGACTTTCTTCCACCAACTTGTAAATCAGATTGGGCCCGAGGCCAGAGAGTCTGGAAAATCCTAAACTGAGGGGTAATGACTTGGATCCTCCTTATTCTTGGCACAAGCAGACTCGGAATGCTCTGTTAGCTCTGTTCAGAGGCAGCACAGAAAGGTTAATCCAGGTAGCAGAGCTGACACCAAGTCAGACCTTACATCAAATGGCAGTGGCACAGGTGAGCAGCCTTGCTGTGCTGTAACCCTGCCTCAGGCTGCTGTCCCAGAGCAGGCACTGAGGATGGGCAGTGCGAATGGGCACTGTGAGGATGGGCACTGTGACCTGAGCTCCATTCCCTCAAATTCACTCCAACAGCCTCCAGGTGTGGACCAGAGCATGGGCTGCCTTTGCATCCCACAGCGCGATCCCATCACATCTTCACACTTGGCTCTGTCTCTCCTTCCTTTGTTTTCTTATCCTTTCCCTTTTTTCCCCCTTTGCATTTTGCCCTCTCTGTTTCTATTTCAGTGCTTTTATTGCAGTTTTGTTTTATGGCTCTCCTCATTCCCTGGCTGAGGGGTGATGCACAGTGTAAGGCATGCAGGAGCTACTGCTGCTGGCACGAGTCCCCTCCAAGAGCAGAGAGAGGTGTCTGGGTCCCCAGGCTGCCATCTGACCCTCAGGATATGGCCCTGAGCATTCCTGACAGGGATCTGGAATCAGAGAACTGCTTGATCTCTGACCAGGAGGGATCCAGCATTGGGTGGTTTTCTGTGTTTCCTCTGTTCTACTTTGCTGGATTCTCCCCAACTTTCTCTGGGATTTCTGTGCAGAGGGATCAGGCTGGAATAATGTTGGTTTGGTCCCCAGATATTTTGTGCACACATATTTTGTGCACCCAGGCTATCCATTTGTGGGAGATGATTTCCAGAGTGTCCCAGGGATAAGGGCTGACCTCTCCTCTCTGCCCTCGTGGTGATTCCCTGATGTGGAGCTGATGAGCAGTGTCCAGCCCAGCTCTCCCTCCTCCTGCCAGTCCTGGCTCTGCACACTGCAGTTCCAGGTCCTTTCACAGAAATTAACATTTACTTTAAGGACTAAAAACAAACAAACCCCAAATAAATCTCCCCACAAAACAAGATCAATAACAACATAGCCAAGTGCTTTGTTTTGCTTAGAAGACGCATCTTTGTACATATCCACTCGTGTGTTGCCAAGTTTTGGAAATCAGCAGAGGCTGACATTGTTTACTGCAAATTAAAGACCCTTTGGAGACATTCTGTCTTGCTTTCCAGTGCAGCCTTGGGCTGAGGGAGGAAAGCACTTGGACAGTAGCATAGAAGAAACCCTGTTCCAGTGTTGCTAACTATAGCATTAATTTCAGAGTCATAAATAACTGCAGTACCATGGTTACAGCACTAGCCAAGTATGATATCATTTAGTTTAGGATTAGGGGAAAATATCTTCCTTCAGGCTGTGGGTTCTAAAATAAGCAACTTTTCCAGTATAAGTTTTCTCCCAAAGACTACACAAACACCAGCCTGTGGCCGTAAATTAGGAGGATTACTCTGGTAAAACTCACTGGATGAGAAGTGTCAGCAGGTAAAACAGCTCAGAGAGCAGATTCTTCCAAGTTCCTCAGGGAATGACAGCCTGGCACTCTGTCAGCTTTCTTAGAAAACAGCACCTTCCGGGAATGGGAGCAAGCTCAGCCTTTCCAACCCAGCTCTGCGGTGGAGAAAAGGTCCCTTCAGAAATGATCATTGCAGAGATGGATTCAGAGACCAGCACTGCCACATTTGAGGAACTGCACAAAGCAGTCCCAGCTCGTGGGCACCCATTGGCCCAGTTGATCAAACAGCTGGGATGTTTGTTTTGCAAAATTTACACACAATTACACACACATACAGACCTGCAGGAGCAACTGGGAAAGGCTGTTGTGAGGGACATGCTGAATGTATGTTTTAGAGAGTACAGCACTATCATGAATTACAGAAAGCACTCAAATGGGATAAGGGTCTCTCATAACAAGAGAAAGTTTTATGCACAGCAAAAAGTGGTCATAGTTTGATAAAACAGGAAACCTGGCTTTAGGGCTCCTGGGTACAAAATCCTAGACCACACAACCCAAAGCACCGATCCCATTCAAAATTGTTCAAGAAGTTATGACAGGAGCTCTGTGTTGGTAGGCTTTATGCCAGATTAGATATTGTCTTTCTCCCTGCTGCCGGCACGCAGCCAGCACAAACGCTGTGTTGTGAGCCCTGGCTGATCCAACAGAAACCTCCTTGTGTGCCCAGGCATGGTCTGGATTGAATTTGTCCTGCTAAATGATCCACTCGTGCTCAAACCTGGCAGAAAGGGCCATAGAATTGTGGTACAAAATTCCATTTCAAGTTTCTTTTTCTTCTCCAATGCCAGGCAAGAGGATTTTGCCCCATGCAGATGTCTGGGATAATCATTGGGATGTTTTCCCTCAGTGGGTTGGATTAGAGGGAGTCCCCCTATGGAAAGCAGTGGATAAACTTGAGCACACTGTGAAAAATGAAATGTCTTTTTTATTTCTGCTCTTCCTGGTCCTGCTCATACAGACAACATCTGAAAAGTGACATTTTGGGATAGGCTGAACCAGCCTGATGCATACACTGCATTCATTAGCCCTGCCTCTCACTGCTGCAGCTGGATCCCTGGTGAGAGATCCTTTGATGGGTAACTTAGATCCTGAGAGCAGAATCCCAGCTTTCAAGGAGATTTTGGGCTTCTGCAGCTCTGAGCAGCCTGACAACCCTAGCCTCTTTCTTTTGCTCTTTACCTGTTCTGGGCTTGACTTGGGAAGTGACTGTTCTCCACCACAAAGATGTGGGAGGCCAGCAAGGTTTTCATTTTCTCAGAAATGGGCTCTGCAAACATCATATACCTTGTTTTGAGTTGTGTTAGACAGAGGGATGCTTTTGGTTTAGCAATAATCCTCTGTGTGTGTGAGTTTCTCTGTCTTGAAGTCATCTTTATTGCAGCTGTGCATTACAAAGCAGCCTAAAGGAGAAAAACAGAGAAAGAAGATAGAAAAATGATATTTGTGTATGAGGACACAGGTTTTGTAACTCATACCAGAATTATCTGGTATGAGTTACAAGATAAAATGCAAAGGTCATCTGGGCAAGGGAGTGGATAGAAGAGGTTAACTGACATCAGTGCTAATTTAGGGTCAATAACTTCTTTAATTCAGCCAGTGAATTAAAGTGTTGCTGTCAGGCTCAGAAGATGGACAACACTTGTGGCTTTGATGCTAATCTGTCCTTTAGCCCTCACAAACTCAAATCTGTGTCATTTCTTGGGCTCTGCCCATTTTCTCTGCAAGAACTGCAGGACATCCATTCACTGCCAAACAATACAGGACCCTGATCTACTCTGGGATTTCTACCACCACAAAGGGCTTTGCTCTTACAGTGACCCAATCTTATTTCATCAGGGTAATTTAGAGCTTCACTGTTCTCTCCAAATCCTCTGCTGTCAGGGAATAGAGTCAGGTCTGGGCATATTTTGTCGGTAGTTGAGCTGCAATATTCCAGACAGCCTAGTCTGTATTTGGGATGGGGATTGGAGAGTTTAAGGAGCTCTCTCTCCTGCAAGGGGAACCATCTGTCAGAGCTGTGTGTGGAGCTTTCCTTGCAAGTTCCTGGAAGCTGCTCCCCAGTGTAGTTCAGAAATATGCAGGCAATTACAGCTCACTGCTGTTGTACTGAGGCTGCCAGCTGCGGGGTCAGGTTGTCCCCTTTGTTTCCCAGTAATTACTATTTTTAGTTCAGGTTTCATGAGCCCAAAGGTCCTCTGGCTGTGCACTGTGCAACTCCAGGGAAGACAGATGGGGCATTACAGGCACAGTGTACTTAGTCCCTGCCACTCATGAGATTCAAAGTCCAATCTGGTTGGTGAAAGAACAATGTTTTCAAGGTCTGGGAAAAGCTCTCTCTGGGTGGAAGCAGAATATCTGCAGCAGGAGCACAATTAACAGGGAACAATTTCACTCACAGTGAAGCAAGAAGGTTGGGAATGTTCAGGGACCACAGGGGAAGTCTGCCATGGCTGGGGTTGTTTGACTAGCTCAGACCATGTCAGCTTGTCGAGTGCATCCTGAGATATCCACAGCCCTCAGTTCCAAGGCAGGGATTGAAACCAGCCCAAAATCCAGGGAAGGAACTGGGTGTGCAGGGGCTGGGCAGAGCAAGTCAGCACAGCTCCCCAGCTCAGAGCAGAGGGGAAGCCGGGCCAGGCAGCATTCCTGGGGCTGAGCTTCCATCCCAGATCAGTGCTTCCATCCCAAGCTGTGCTTCCATCCCAGCTCAGTGCTCAGGCTGCCAGTGGCCATCCCAGCTGCACGGTGAGCTGAGGGCATGAGGCAAAGCCACGAGGGGCTGCCATGGTCTTGCCGAGCAAGAAAAGCACAGAGATGCTGCCTTGTGTGTGCTTTGCTTCTGGCTGGAAACAACAGAGAGGGTATGAGCCACTGCATATCTGCTGCTCAAGAAATCCCAATACTGCTTTGATGGATCCTAAAAAGAAAAGAAAAAAACCAAAACCAAACATATATGCTTTATATATATATATATTTATGTATTTATATTTATTTATTTATATATATGCTTATATGTGCTTTATATATATATATATATATACACACATATATGTTTATACATGTATGATGTTAAAAATTATCATGCATATTCTAACCTTCCACAAACATTAACCAAGGGATCGTTGTGAAAGGCCTGGGAAGATCCCAGATAGCTCAGTCTTCATTTTACTGAGGCCACTGCATACCTGTTGCTCAAGAAATCCCAATAGTGCTTTGATGGATCCTAAAAAGAAAAAAAAAAAAAAACCAAAAGAAAAACAAAAACCCAAACATATATGCTTTATATATATATATATATTTACATTTCTATTTATTTATGTATTTATGTATAAATTTTTATATATGCTTATATATGCTTTTTTAGCAACACACATACATGTTTATACATGGATGATGCTAAAAAAGTATCATGCATATTCTAACCTTCCACAAACATTAACCAAGGGATTGGTTGTAAACCAAGGCCTTGTTGTAAAAGGCCTGGGAAGATTCCAAATAGCTCAATGTTCATTTTACTGAGGCCACAAATAGTAATTAGCTGACTAAGGAGTGCAAACTCAGCACCCACATTAAACCTGGGAGTTGTGCTCGTGCCTGGCACACACCTGCAGCAGGGACAGCAGCTGGGGAGCACTGCTCAGAATCCATCCCAGCATGGGAAAGCACAGCTCTGGAGCCCAGAATCCATCCCAGCATGGGAAAGCACAGCTCTGGAGCCCAGAATCCATCCCAGCACAGGGAAAGCACAGCTCTGGAGCACAGCACTGTCACACAGACGCAGGCAGGGTGTCATCACACCCAGACAGGCAGGGTGAGGCCAACAGCTTCTGGAACAGGCTGTGTAAAACAGAAGCTGTTGTTGAATTTAGCTCGTTGCTCCTGACACAGGTTCCTTGGTGTCTCAGCAGTGTTCCAGAATAAATCCTGCAGTTCAGCTCCTGCTTCCAGCCCTCGGGGTAAAACTGACTGCAGGTTAAAACAAGGCGGCCACTGGTGAAAATTATACTCAAGGTGGATAAAACACAGATATTATAGCTGAAATGTGGTGATGTGAAGGACACAGGGGGAATAACACAAACCCATGGATGAACTCTGGGAGCTGGGGTCGTTTCCACCACGTCATGTGAACCAAACCTGTCGAGTTTCACATGAAGGGAACAATTATTTTCTTCTCAGAAACTGGAATTTGTAGTAAATATGTGGCAGCCTGTGGTAAGCAGAAGCTATTATTGTCACAGGAAATGCTGCTGGTCAGGAGGAACAAACATTTTGGATCCCCGTGGTGTGAACAAACCTTGAATTTGTCTGTGCTGCACAGACCCTCGGGATTATTACATGGGCAATGCTCTTAATAACAGCAGAGCCTTAGTAAATGGCTTTGACTCTGAGCAGAGAAGCCAACAAGCCATGAAGAATAACATGTAGTGAGCAGAGGAATATTGTGGAGTGTAAACAGCCTGCCTTTGCCTCAGCTGGGCTCTCCTTAGAGCTGCACCCTGATGAACATGACTAGCAGGGAGGTAAATTGATTCAATTTGTGAATTAATAGAAAAAAAGAAAATTTAGGGTGTTTGGAGGGTTTATAACACACAATTGAAAGCGGATGGTGATTTAACTGAGACTAAAATAATCTAATTGAGTGTATAGGATTTAAATTTCTGCCAGAAAATTCCAACTTATCTCAAGTTAGGATCCATCAAAGCAGTGTTAAAGCTGGTCTTTGAGTCAGCAGTTTATGTTCCTGTGGGAGGGAGTGGCATCCCAACCACAGTGGGAGTGGTGCACGGTGCCTGCAAATGACTCAGAATACATTAGCTTTTCACGGTGGATTTTGGGATGAAGATGGAAAGGAAATTAATTTCTATTTGAAATAAAGCCAACAGTGTTTGTGGTTATTATGACCAGTAAGTGATTTCAGTGAAAAATTGGTTCCTGTGCATGACCTAAAAGCTTTGCTGTGCTGTAAATATGTTTTGTAACAGAAATTGTGGATCTTGGGGCTTCTATGTGAACAGTAATGATGTTTAAAAAAAAAAACAGAATAAAGTGAGGAAAAGGATTTTGACTGTGGAGAAAATACTCTGAATTCCAGGGGAAAAGAGGAGAAAAAAAAAAAAAAGAAGAAAAGAAACCAGAAAACCTGGTAGAAAAAATGCTTTAGAGAGGGATTTTGTAAGTAGATTTGAAAGAAAAGCTGCTAAAGACAGAGAAAGGCTTTCTATAAATGAGGAATCCTTTCATTTGTGCTGCTCTTACAAAACAGCACAGGAAATCACACAGGATGTGCTGACGAGGAGAAGGAAGTGGTTTTGGGGATGACACCGAGCCCTGCCAGCCACGCTGGGCTCTCATGGAGGGTTTGTTCTGCTGCCAGTCCCACCCTGAGCGGGGATGGAGAACTTGGGGGGCTCTGTGAGCGTCCCTGAGCCAAACCCCAAACAGCCCCAGCCCTGAGGCTCCCAGTCTGAGCGGGAATAGAGAACTTGGGGGGCTCCGTGAGCACCCCTGAGCCAAACCCCAAACAGCCCCAGCCCTGTGGCTCCCACCCTGAGCGGGGATGGAGAACTTGGGGGGCTCCATGAGCACCCCTGAGCCAAACCCCAAACAGCCCCAGCCCTGAGGCTCCAGGCTGCTGCTGGGCTCTGGCAAAACCTCAGGAATAGAAATTTATGAACCCTTCCCGAGGTGTCTGAGGATGGCCCCAGCTCATGAGAGCCCTGGGACACTCATGGGGACACTTTGGGGAGGAGGTGTCATTATAGAAACAGGGCAAAGCACTCCACTCCTGGGGAACTGCAGCCTGCCTGGGCCATTTTGAGGTGATTACAGCAAAGAAGATAATCCATGTTTATCAAGGTCCTTATTTTCCTCTCCCTCTTGATGTGGTGTGCAGGTTCAGAGGCAGCAGCAGAGCTCTTTGCTGCCCAGGAGGTGCAGGGGGTTTGTCAGCAGACAGCCTCGTGTGACTGCTGCCATCACATGTGCTGCTGCAAATGAAAACAGTTTCTGTTCTAGACACTCATTTGCCACAGATTTGAATATGCTTAAAAATAACTGTGCACAAAAATAATACATAGGGGTGCACCAACAGAATTTTTGTGAGTGTATATATCCATATCCATATCTATCTATCTATCTATCTATCTATCTATCTATCTATCTATCTATCTATCTATCTCTATATCTATATCTCCATATCTATAGATTTATATATCTATATTCTATCTATATTTATTTTATCTATATATTTATAGATATTCTATATATTTGATATATATTCTATTTTCAAATATATATATTTCTACATATTCTATATATATTCTTTATATATATTCTATATATATTGTTCGATATATTTATATATTTTATCAATATTTATCTATATTCTATATTTTATTTATATATTTATATATGTATCTATATCTGTTTATATATCTATATCTATGTCTATATCCATATCTATCTGTCTATCTATCTATCTATCTATCTATCTATCTATCTATCTATCTATCTATCTATCATCTATCTATATCTGTATCAATTTGGCATATTTTCAGTGAAGGTGCCTGTGTATTTCTACACAGAGTCTAAGTCTGTGCTTCTTTTCCTGTGTAGCTGCTGTAGCTCAGATTCTTTTCAGCTAATCTGCACGGCTTTTAAGCAGTTGAGTTCAGGTCAGTAGCTGCTTGAAGCTGAAAAATCTTAAATTTCTCTCAGAGCCCTTAAATCCAAACCCACAGTAAAATAGTTATTCATAAGGTTTGCTCATAAATGGTTCATCACAGTGTTATATTGGTGAGCCTATAACAAAATGCAGGTTCCCACCTCCACGCTGTTTGTTACTCGTGAACAGAAATTCAGGAGGCTGACTCCACAGTATTTAATTTAATCAGATCCAGTGCAGATCTAGCAGTGCCTGTTCGTGTGTATTAAATCTCCTAACACAGTAATGCATCAGTTCTGTCAGCTCCTGCTACAAAACTGAAATAAATTTTCCTGCTGTCACCCAGGCACCAGAGGGATAAATATCAGAAGGAAAAGCCCCAGCTCTCATCCGTGTGGCTCAAAGGGTCCCTGCCTCAGTGGCACATGTCCTACCTCCCCTCATAAATGTGAAATGTGAAATGTGAAATGTGAAATGTGAAATGTGCTGTGTGCCTCTGTCTTCCAGGCAGAACATGGCCTCAACCCCTGACTTCTGCAGCAAAGCAAGAGACAGCTTTTCATCAGTGAGAAAATATTCTGGACAAGACAAGAAGGAATAAATGTAGTCACATTTATAAAACACAACTGAATTCAAAATATGCTGGAGAAAGAAGTACCCTTGCCTAATAAAGAAGATCCACCTGCTGTTTGGCTCTTTTAGTTTCAAGGTTTCTCTTTGCTGCTGGAAGTGGCCTTTGTGAGAATTAAAGTCCATAAATGGTTGCACATTGAGGTTCAGTGTTTATCCAGCTTCCCAAGTGGAGGTCAGCTCCTGATATTCCTGTGGTCCAAGGTGAAACAACGCGGGTTTTCATGATGGGAAAAATGAGACAAGTGAGATCCTTGCTCTAGAGGTTATCCAAGAGCCCTGGGGCTGAGGCTTCCCCCACTGCTTTCCTTGGGCAGAAAAGTGAGGATTGCTTCAGTGCAGTCACTGCTCTCCCATGCTGGAACTCAGTGCATCCCTCTGGGTGTCCAGAGTTGTTGTGGGGCTCAGAGACCCTGGCACACAGCCCAGAGCAGCTGTGGGTTTGATTATGACCCGTGGAGCAAATTACCAGCTTTGTATGAGGACCTGAAAGTCACAGAAGTTTAAATAATGTAATGATAAAATTATCACTGGGTGCAAAGGTAGATTTTGGGATTTTTGGAATGGGGGTTTTGGGGATAAGATGGAGGGATTTGGGTGTGTCCAGTTCTTCTTCTCTGCCTCCATCTTCTGCTGTGATGCTGGCACTTTGGGATTGGTTTAGAGTAGAAGTGCACTGTCTAACATAGGTGATGGGTATTGGGAATTAAGTGTAAATATGTTATATGTAGTTTGTCGTATAAAAAGACAACACTGCCCTGAGGGTGGTCAGAGTGCTGCTGGCTGCCCTGCTGAGCTGACCTCAGCTGAACAGGAGGAAAATTTTATAGATAAGATATAATAAACAACTTCAAGACTGAAAACTGAAGGACTCTGGCTCGTTCTTTGAACGCCTGGGCTGAAACAGAGACTTTTCACATATCTTAGGGCTGCAATTAACAACAAAACTCCTGAGACTCCCAGATGGAAAACACCTCTGCAAACAAAGGGAAGATGGATTTCCCCCAGAAAGAACAGTTTCCTGGGCTAGAGGAAGGTAATTCCCAGTCAGTCTGCATTGTGCTGCTCCAGTGTGGGTTCAGCTCACACATTTGGTTTGGTGTGAGCTCCTGGGGCTGCCCTGGCTCACCCAGGCACCCCAGGGCAGTCTCAGGCAGGGATTCCCTGAGGCTGTGGCCAGGCTGGGAGGAAGAGCTGTGGCCCCCCAGCACAAGGGAGGATGCTCAGCAGAGCTCAGCTGCTCTGAGCGCTCCCTTTGGCCGCCAGGCTTTGGGAACAGCTCAGCCCTTCAGAGACTGAACTCTGGGAAATCTGCTCAGTTGTGGAACAAAAGGAGCTGCCACACACTAATTCATAGTGATTCTATCTCTAAGAAAAACCACTTAGCAGACCTGGACAAGGGCTGGAGCTGATAAGGAAAGAACTCATCAAACTGATAGAATTAGAGATCTCTTTTAGCCTTCTCCCCATCTGTCTTTTGCCACCTGCCACTCACTGTTGTTTCTCTAACTCAGAACTGTAGGTTTGGGGAACAGAGATTATTTCTTCCTACATCTTCTTCTTAAGGTTCTTTTAACATTACATAATTACCAATAGCACAAAGGGAATAAGGTATGAGAGCTGCAGAAAACCAATCTTTGTGATGCTGCTCTTGACAGCAAAAAGCCCCTTCTAGCTCGCAAATCCTTTATAGTAAGTACATCTCCTAAATAAAACATGATAAGACTCAAAAAAAAAAAAAAAAAGAAAACCCAGCAAAGCTCTCTGGAAAACCTCTGTAACCAACACATTGCTGGAGCCAGCAGAGGGATCCTCATCCCCCCAGCTGTTGGCTCAGGCTGAGAACAACTCCAGGAGCAGATGATTTGTTCAAACACCACATTTCCCATGGATGCTGAAGAAACAAACCTTAAATATATTTGTATAGATATAGATGTTTTAAATGATCTTTTAATTTTTTTTTTCCCAGGAAGGCTTGGGAGAAATCAGAGATGAAGGAACACAGGACTAACACCCCCTGCCAGCCCAGCCCAGCACAGGGTGGAGCAGGGCCCTGCTGCCCCAGCCCAGAGGGGAATTTTCTGTCAGGATTCTGTCTCTTCTTCCATCTTCACTCCCCTCCATTGCTTCAGGGCAGTGCAGGGAGCCCACAGGGCTCACAGATGTTCACAGCTATCTTGTTTTCCCTTCTCATGTCACAGCTTGTCTAGCAGAATAATTCCTTTTTTTAATATTTAAATGCCTTTTTATATAAGGAAAAGGTGTACAGTGAAATATCAGTAAATGGGTACTCAAGCATTCTGCTTCATAAGCCTGTTTTTGTTCAGTTTTTTTGTTTAAATTTATTATGAAGACCAACACTTTCAGAAAGTCCATTTTTATTTCCCAGCATCTTTCATTTCTTTTGGCTGGGCACCATCAGCCAAATAGGTGTAATAAAACCATGAAGAAAAGCAAATGCACAACAAGGCGCTTTACCTGGGCAGATGTAAAATTGCACTCATTAAAGAAGCACATTTAGGCATAAAATGCAGCTCAAAAACCTCCATTAAGAGCTTCCACTAGGGAAAAAGATTGCTTTGACCTTCAGAGATTGACGCAATGTGTGCTGTTTATTAATAGTTTTAGTAAGAAAGTATCTATACAGGGGGTTGTCTTGCCTTTTCATCAACCCTATGGGTTGGTGAAAACTCCCTGCTCTCGGGTTGATGTCCATCAAAGGATTTTTTTGTTCCTCTGATGATGAAAGCAGTGCTGTGAATGCTGCAGGACTCTGGGCTTAATCCCATCCACCAGCTTTCTAGAAAGGGAGGGATGGCTCCAAGGCTCCCAAAAGCTATTCTGTATGTGAGAAATGAACCATGAGGGGTTTGGGATGACTCCTTGGGGAAGCATCTCCTTGTTTCCACTCATGAGAAGTTTCCTGCCCTTCAGGAGGTTTTCTGTAATCCAGATTTTCAAGATCTGCTTTCATGTTTTTGCTCACGATTTGTGCTGGGTGTAATTGCTCGTGCTGAGGGGCTTTGAACACCACTCTAAACCACCAGCAGTACAAACCTCTCTTTGCTGTGTGAGAGTTCCTCCATCCTTGACAAAGATCAGCTGAGTTTTATAAAACCACCCATTTCTCTTTGTTGGCAGCGCTCTGCTTGCCCAGGCCAAGAGCAGTAAAGCTGACACACAGAGACGAGTAAAGCTGACACATAGAGAGGAGTAAAACTGACACACAGAGAGGAGTAAAGCTGACACATGAATGCCACTCTCAGGTCTCAACACTCACTTTTAATGAGTCAGGGCCTGGGAATGGTTTGTGATGTTCCTTTTCACAGGCCGTGAGAGCAGTTTTGTTTTTTCCCTTCCCCACCCCTGGAAGTTTTCAAGGCTTTGTTGGACGGGGCTTGGAGCAACCTGGTCTAGTGGAAGGTGTCCTTTCCCATGGCAAGGGATTGGAACGAGGTCCTTCCCAACCCAAAGCATTCCAGGATTCTCAGATTCCAGGATTCCTTCCCGGAGCCTCTCCCCAGCCCAAGCGAGCCAGCCAGCAGAGGGAGCGCAGCACATGAGCTCACAAAAATAGGAGCCTGCTAAAAAAAACCCGCCCCAAACAAACCCAAACAGCAGAATGATTATGGTCTTTAGCAGAATAAACAGAATAGTCAGGAGGCAGAAGCTTTTCCCCTGGCAATGAGATCCAGCTGCAGGCTGGATGGGGAGCAGGCAGCACATCTGGCAGGGAGCGTGTTCGTCTGTGGGGGAAATCCCCATGGTGAGGATGTTCCTGTGTGCCACAGCATGGGTTCCCCATGGTGAAGATGTTCCTGTGCCACCCCTGCTCCAGGGTGGGTAAATCCACATGGTGAAGATGTTCCTGTGAGCCAGCCTTGCTCTGAGGTGGGTTCCCCATGGTAAGGATGTTCCTGTGTGCCACCCCTGCTCTGGGGTGGGTTTATACCATGGTGAGGATGTTCCTGTGAGCCAACCCTGCTCCAGGATGGGCAAATTAAATCCCCATGGTGAGAATGTTCCTGTGAGCCATAGGATGGGTTCTCCACGGTAAGGATATTCCTGTGAGCCACCCCTGCTCCAGCATGAGTAAATCTCCATGGTGAGGATGTTCCTGTGTGCCATAGGATGGGTAAATCCCCATGGTGAGGATGTTCCTGTGTGCCACCCCTGCTCCAGGCTGGGTTTATACCATGGTGAGGATGTTCCTGTACAGCCTGCCTAGTGATTCCATGGTGGATGTTCCTGTGTGCCACTCCTGCTCCAGGGTGGGTAATCCCACGTGAGGAGTTCCTGGTGCAAGGATAGGTTCCATCCCATGGTGAGGATGTTCCTGTGCCACCCCTGCTCTGAGAGGTATATCTCCATGGTGAGGATGTTCCTGTGTGCCACCCCTGCTCTGGGCTGAGTTCCATCCCATGGTGAGGATGTTCCTGTATGCCACCCCTGCTCTGGGGTGGGTTCCATCCCTTTTTCACTCTCCTTGGTAGAGGCATCTCTGTATTTCCCCCTCAAGCAGCTGTGCAGGAGCCAGGATGGAGCCTCCTCTGGCAGAGCAGCAGAGGGTGCAGGCGGTGCCCAGGGTGACAGCAGTGTCACAGCTGCTGGGCTGTGGGGCCTGCTCGTGCTCTGGCCATGCTGCAGGTTTGGGCTCGGAGCTGGGGAGTTTGGGGCCTGCCTGCCAGCAGAGCAGTTCTGCAAAAGCGGGGTGTGATCAGCAGGGAGGGTGGAAGTTAACCCGCCTGTCTGGCTTAAAGAGGATGGTAAATAAAGACCAACAGGAACTGGAGGTGCTCTCTGGGACTTTACCATCTACAAAAGGGTTTTTCCAAAGGTTTGGCATCACCTGACACATCCTCCTTGTGTCTGGGGAGCAGAGCTCATAGGCTGTGGGGCTGGTTGGTTTGGGGGCTGCAGCAGCTGGTCCTGCTGGAATCATTTAACTCTGGGACTTGCTGCTCCCTCCCTGCACTCCCTGGGGTGAGAGGCAGCTAGATGATTTCTCCCATATCCCTGCCAACATCTGGGCCCTCAATATTTCATTTACTGCTTGTGAGGTTTCTAAAACCAGGACAAACTGCACATCCAGTATCTGATCCTTCACTCAGAAGGACAAGGGAGTTTTGATGGACTCACTCAGCCAGGGTCTGTATCTGACACCAAACCATTTCTATAGCAGGCTGGTCATTAGCTGGAGCTCAGTGTTTGCAGGGTATTTCCATAAGAGCTCTGCAGCCCTTCAAATCAAATGCACTGCTTTTATTGTGGATTAAAAATGCAGTATTCAGCCAAGCTTTGTTAGTTTAGTTTTTAACAAGGATTTAAACATTTAAAATTCTTTCAAAGCTGTAAGTAAGGCTCATAATTTAAACCCTCACAGACAGATATTATGGCAAAAATATGAAGGCTATTTAAAGACAGCCAGTCTGCCTGCCCGCCCATCCATTTGTCACCTCCTAATCTGCCTGACACGTGCCATGGCCTTTCTCTTTCCAAACACAACGAGGCCAGGTCTGCACAGGCACGTGGGGAGTGACCTGAGCTTCCCCAGGGTCCTGCACACACACTGCCTGCCAGCTGCAGCCTGGGAATGGGGATGGGGATGGGAATGGGAATGGGAATGGGAATGGGAATGGGAATGGGAATGGGAAAGGGAATGGGAATGGGAATGGGAAAGGGAAAGGGAAAGGGAAAGGGAAAGGGAAAGGGAAAGGGAAAGGGAAAGGGAAAGGGAAAGGGAAAGGGAATGGGAATGGGAATAGGTATGGGCTGATGCTGATCACAGAATCACAGAATCACACACTGGTTTGTGTTGAACTCGTCACACCCCCTGCCATGGGCAGGGACACCTTCCACTATGCCAGATTTCTCCAACCTGTCCAACCTGGGCTTGGAATTCCCAGGGATGGGGCAGCCACAGCTCCTCAGGTGCTCAGCCTTGCTGCAGAGCAGCCTGGGCCTGCTGCCTGGGTTGGAGGTTCAGCCTGGTACCTGCAGGTTTGGTGGGGGAGTTTATCCATCCAAGGAATTCTTCCCTCTGAAGTCAGTGAGAGGAGGAGGAAGGCAACCAACTCACCACCAGATCCAGTTTCTTCTCTACTTGTATGGGAACAAGCATGACACAGAAACTGCATCACTCTTTGGAATCGAGTGAGACACGATATTTCACTTTTTTAGGTGACCTGAGTATATTTTGTCCCCCCTGTAGAGAATTAAATGATGCTCGGCCAAGTCAATCTCTTACTTGGTCAGGCCTTTCCAGCTGCCCTTCATTGGCCAGGGACCAGTTGCCTTGTATGGGAGCCACAGCTCCCAGAGAACCCACTCAGAGGTTTTTTGGGGAGGCAGGAGGGATCAGCAGCTTGGGCTGACACACACACATCTAATTCTGGCACTACAGAGGAGGGTAAAGGTGACAAACAACTCAGGGATGGCACATCTCACTTCCAAGGCTGGATTTAAAGAGTGGAAAAAATGTTGTATGGTTACTTGTCTGAAAAAGTTTAGGAATATTATTTTAAAGATATTTTTGAAGTCAAAGAACTGAGCCTAATTCTGTCTTAAGAAAACCATAAAACCATTTTGGGGCGGACTGAAATGCCCTTTGTGTCAGTGGTGGTTGGAAAGAGAATCTGAGTTGATTTGGTGAATTTATATGAGAGGCTGGGGCATCTGAGCAGGAAAGTTCATTGCAGAAATCCTTAAGGCTCCATCCTCACGGCTGAAGGAGCATTTCCAGGAACTGCTCTGGTGTCATTCTGAGAGATCAAAGTGCCCTTTGCCTTTGGCTTATCAAAGGGATTTGATTGTGGTGCTTGAGTTGAGCAGCAGTAGGCAGCTCTATGGGGCTTAGCAAGGATCCACATCTGGATACAAAATGCAAATGAGTTCAAATGAGAAACCAGGAAAAGCTTTTCAATAGTGTGAGATTGAAACAGCAGAGCGCTCTGCCAGGGGGAGCTTCTTTATCTCTGAATAATTTTGAGCGATGGCTGATGACCTTTCTGCAGGTGCTTTTGTCCAGCACAAGTTCCTGGGCTCAGCACAAAAATAACTCTGAAGGGGGAGAAAATGCAGCAGCTTCTTTTGGTCTTAAGGTCTCAGGAAAGTTGAAAAGGACAAGGCAAACTGAACTCGCCTTGTATTACTGAGATTATCGAGGAGATAAAGAGGTTGCTACAGTCCAGGCGCTACTGCTGACTCCCTGCCATGATATTTTTCTGGCTGAAGTCTGTGCCTCAGCCTCTGCAGCCACCCTTGGGTTTTGGGAGGGTTAATGGGTGTGTGCAGAGTGCTCTGGGTGAGGAGGGAGGGCATCACTTACTGCTGCAGAGATTGGAGACTCCCTGATGTGATTATAACGTGTAGTGATGGAGGCTATTTTTGTTGTATGTTGTGAATATTTCCTTGTATGGAATCACAGGGAGCCTGCTTGTGGCTTGCAGCTCTTTTGAAAGCTCCAGCCACGAAGCTCCCAGAGCCTTTGACATTCCCAAGGCAGTGCTGGATGCAGCAGCGTTAATTAGCCTTGAGGGCAATGCATAATATTGATGAGATGATGGTAATGGGAATGCCTGTGGGCTCTGCTCTTTGCAGAGGGGTTGGACAGAGTGGCCCAGTCTCCTCTGCACCTGGAGCAAGCAATCCCCATGGAAGTGGGAGGAAACCCTTAATTCTTCTTAGTGCTCCAGCCTGCTGCTCAGCAAATCCCCTCACCCCTGGAGCCGCAGATCTGAAATGGCATTAAAGAGGAAATCAACCTTTTGCACAGTTTCCTCTTGGAAAGTGAGTGTTACTTCTAATTATAGCGATTGCAATGTTTCAAATGCTCTCCCAGGGCCCAGGATGCTGGGGGTGGGGAGGGACAGCTGGAAATGCAGATTTGTCCCCCCCTGCCCACTGATTCCTGCGTGCTGTCTGTAACAGGAGAGGAGACAAACAGCCCTGGCCATCGTCCCCACGGCTCTCCTGGTGCTGATCGCCTCTGTGTCCCTGGTGGCACAAACATCTCTCCCGAGCTGGGATTGCTTTTCACAAAGCTCAAACTGTCTCTTTCTCCCCCTCTATTCCTCCAGCATTCCAGTTCTCCAGTTCTCGGGCTTCCCTCTGATGGTGACAGCGCATTGTGAGCGGTTCTGCCCCCGGGCCGGTCCCTCCTGCAGAGGAGCCACCCGTGGACGAGTTGAGCCTGCCACCTCCTGGCCACAGTCCCCAGCACTGACCACAGCTCGGAGCTTCACACCAGCACATTTTGGCTTCACTTCTCTCCCTCATCCCCTCACCCTGACCCCAGAGAGCTCTTTGCTGTTGTGGAGTTGCCCTTGTGGCTCTGCTGTGGTTCCACCTCGCTTGAAGAGGTGAGGCTCAGAAGCTCAGCTTTGTCCCTGTGATGTGCTTCAGTTTGGTGTCTGATGCTTTGAGGACCTGGATTTCCTGTGTGGAGAGCACACAGCACACAGATGGATTTCTGAGGAGGAGGGTCCCAGTTACCCTCTGGAGGTGCAGTCATCCTCTGAGCCTGGCCTGGAGCCTGTCCCACCTTTGGCCACCTGCTGCCCCTGGGTGGCCGGGGCTGGGTGCTGGGGGAGCCTGGCTTGCCCTGGGAGCTCACAGAGCCCTGTCCCTGCTCCGTGCTGTGCCTCTGGGTGATCTCATTGCAGCCACACTCAAATACCATCTCTATGGTGATGGCTCAGGCATGCAGCCCCTCTCTGGGCTCTCCTCTCCCTGTCCAAATTCAGATCTCAGAGGAGCTCTCTGACATCTCATGAATGTCTCACCACCCTTTCAAGCACAACAGGGCCAAACCAGAGCTTTTAACCTCTCCTTCTCAACTCAGGGGTTCCCTGAGCTCAACAAGCCCAGGATGCTGCTTTGCTGCCAGAACCTGAGTCCTGCCTTCATCTCCCTCCTCCTCACATGTCTTCACATCCTGGGCACCTCACCAGCTTGCATAACCTTGCTAAGCCTCTCCTAAAGCTAAAACTCTCACCTTCTCTTTCATCACATCCCCCTCCACTTGTTGCAATATCCTTTTTTGGCCTCAACAAACTCGCTGTGGGCCAGCTTGCATCCACTGGGATGCTGTTTCAGGCCTTGCTTCCCACCTTTGCTGCCTCTCCTCCCTCATCCTCTGGGCTGCCCTCCTGCCCACAGCCACCCTCTGCCTACCCTTGATCCCACCCATGTCTCTGCCAGGGCTGTATCCTCCTGTTAATTGCTCATTTTATTTCTAAATTGTAAGGTTTGGGCTCTCAGGGAGCTTTCTTTGCTGCTCTCCTCAGCAGTGCCAGGCAGTGAGGTGCTGCACTCCTATTGACAGGCACAAATGGGAAAATTCTCTTGTGAGCAGGGAGGGGGGCACTGGATGGACAAAGGATTTCTCCAGGCTCTTGTCAGGGAGGCATCTCATCCTCAAAGCATCAGACACCAAACCCAAGTGCTTCAAAGGGGACAGAGCTGAGCTCCTGAGGGACTTCAGGGCTGACCATCTGTCCCTGGGGGTGCTGGCTGGGCAGGCTGGGGGACACAGCAGCACTGTTAGCTGGCATCACTGTTAGCTGCACCCTGCCAGCCAAGGGATGGCATTTCATGTGCCAATGAACATCCCTGGCTCCAGGCAAAGCTTCTTCTTGCAGCTGTTGGAATGCAGCTACTCCAGAGGCTAAATAAGCCTAAACAGGCCCCAAAATAGGGATTGGGAAGGGGAGGGTGCTTCAGGGGGGTGAGCAGGGGTAGAGCCATCACCTGTGAACTCAGAGAGGGTGAGAGGATGAGTTCTGCCCCAGGGTCTGAGCTGTCAGCTGCACTGGCACGGAGGACATGGAGGACATGGAGGACATGGAGGAATGCCAGGCATGAAGGAATGCCAGGACCTTGCTGCACCCCTGACTCTGGTGCCCTTGGTGGGCAGAGGAGGCTGTTCCAGCAAAGCAGAGAACTGGGGCAGATCGCTGCTGCTGTGTCCCAGAAAGGCGTTGGCAGAGCCTGTACCTGCAGCTCCCCTGCCAGCTGAACTTTCATTTAGGCAGGAAAAGCTGTGCCGTGCCTCTGCTCGAAAGCAAAGGCTTTCCATTAATTTATTGATGCTGGGCTCCAGCCTCGTCTCTGCTCCTGCAGAAAGGATGAAAGCAGCTCCTTGTTCTCTCCTGCTAGGAGCAGGGCAGGTGTGTGTCAACAGGAGTTTTATGCTGACATGTGAGGAGTTTTTCCTAAAGCAGCTCATTGCCGGGTTCCTCCTGCTGGTGCCGATGTGCATCCCTGTGCTCCGACATCCTGCAGCCCTCCCAGCCCCCGGGCCATGCCCTGACCTCTCTGCAGCCTCACCAGAGCTGCCCTTCTCAGATGAGGGATGGTTTTAATGTGGCTGCAGAAGAGGCACACTTACACCCCTTGCTGTAATCCTTTCTTACAGGGAAAGGTACTGTTCAGGAAGATTACATGGATTTTTTAAAATTTCAGGATGGAAATAGTAAGAGAACCTCACCACTGCCTAGCTGTGCTCTTTCTTCATTCCCCAAATCCTCCCAGCTGGGATTTCTTCACTTTTGCACTGTCTCCACTGGGTTTCATCTATGGCATGACAAAAGCAGTGTCAGGTGTTCTGTTTTTTCCTGTGAATTCATCCTATGGCCATGGCCTGCCTGGGGTTAAAAGCTATTTCTGGGCTCTGGGCAGTTTGCTTTGCAGCAGAGAGCACAGCTGCTGGGAGACAAAAATCGGTGATGCAATCTCAATTTTGAAGAACTTGACTTTGGATCACATGATGCCAGTCCAGAAGTCAGTAAAAGCACTGAATGGGAAATCCCCTAAAGTTCCCAAATCCCCACAATGTTCCCACAGTGCTGCCCTGGGGGGATGCTGTGGATCTGCTCCATCTCTGGGCAGGGCAGGGCAGCACAGCGTGGGCAGGCACTGAAGGGCTCCTCAGGTCAGTTCTGCCTGCCTGGAATCACCCAATTCCCTGGGATGCCCTGGCTGAGCAGTGCCTAACTGGCTCCAACAAGCCCCAAACAGTTTGAATGGAGCTTTCTTGGCTCTGTGCTTGAAGCATCTTTAGTTATTATCTGAAGCAACAAGGTCTGCTGGTGGTGTCTTGACACATTTACCTTTTCTCTACTTAAAAGGCCAAAGCAGAGTCCACAGGTGCTCAGCCCAGAAAGCAGCTTTGCCTTGCTGTGCTGGGTGATGCAGGGCTCAGCCCTTGCTGTGTCACCCTGCCAAAAAAATGAAGGCCTTGCTATTTCCACTGAAATTAATCCTTATGGGAATCTGCTCTCTGATGCAACGCTCAGCAGGAGATTTCTTTTTCCCATCACTCCACTTATTTCAGCTTGAAAAATAAACAGAGGAGAAAAAGCAACAGACAGACAGTAAAAATATCAGTAAAATAGGCAGTAAAAATATCTGGGAGCTGCTGGAAGAGCTGCTGGAAGAGCTGAGGGTTTGCCATCTGCCCATGGGGAGCGCGGTGTGATGGGGAGCGCCGGGTGCTGCCTCAGCTGCCATCCCCAGCACCAGGAGCCCAGGCTAAGACTAAACACCCTGCCTCCTATTTTGGCTCAGGATTGCATTAGAAATAACAAACATCTGAGCTGTAATTCTCAGCTGACAGTATCTGTAAATGGAAGGGAATGTACAGGATGGGAAGCAAGGGCCGAAAGGAGGGAGCAGCTACTGCTGGGAGTGGGAAATGTGTGCAGAGGGAGGGCAGGGGGCTTCAGTGGGCCTGGGGGTGCCTCAGGGTGTGGGATGGGGACCAAAGGAGCCTGCTGGAACCTGCATTCCTCTGAGGACAATGGTGAGGTGGAGGAGGAAGAGGAGGAAGGGTCTTGTGTTTCTTCGCTGCTTTATATCTGGAACATATCTGAATCCTGGGCTCCAGCTTCAGTTAGGGCCTGAAAAGTGCTTCGTGTCTAGAGTGCTTGGCCTGAGGCTTCTGTTTGTGCTGGCCCATTGCCCAGAGCAGGTGGGGGTGTCCTGGGGCTATGGGAGCAGCCCTTTGAAGCCCATGCCTGTGGCTCTCCTGGCTTTGCTCTGCATCTCCAAGGCTGCTCTGCTTTGCTGTTCTGCTTTGGCCCTGTGCCTTTGCTGCTGGGTCCATCTCTCCCTGCCTTTGCCAGCCCAACACAGATCCCCTCAGTGATGGAGGCTGCATTTGAGAGGGTTTTTTTGACCTCTTAAGCAGCAGAGCAGAGTTGAGTGAAGAGCAGGTTTCCCTGTTCAGTGGCTGAGCTAAAAACACTTGGGGAAAAAAACCCTGTGGGGTTGAGCTGGGATCTGTGGGAAAGGCTCCCTTTGGGTGTGCCCAAGCAGACACACGAGCTGCTGAGCACTGCAGGAGCTGGGGCTGGTGGCCGGCAAGGCTGGGTGACCTTGTGCCTGTCCCCAGCCCCATGGCAGTGCTGTGCTGCCCCACAGAGCCTGGAGCAAGAGCTCCACAGCCATGGGAGCTGACTCAGCCTCTCTGCTCACTTTTTCTTCCAGGGGTTGTTCCTCTGAAAGCGCTCTGTGGCTCTTTTTCTCCATTTCCCTCTCTTCTAGAGGGCTCCTCTGTCATCCCCTGCAGACCATCCCCAGTCCTGCTTCCATGAGGAACCCAGTGAGGTTTGATATGTGAGACCAGAAAAGGCAGAGTCAATGCCACCTCCATGTGAGACCTGATTTCCCAGGGAGGGAGGGAGAAGCTCTGCAGGTGTTTGTTGCCTTCAGGATGATGCAAACCCAGCCCCACACTCGTGGTGTGCTCAGGGCACACACGTGGGCCCCCACGGGGTGCTGGGCAGTGTGACCTGCAACCTGACAGCAAAAGTGCTGGGGCAGGGCAGGCTCCCCTCTACCTCCTCCTCTTCCCTGGCTGTAATTTCCTGCAGTGAACCAAATCATCATTTCACTAGAAATAGATGAGTAGCAGGAACACTGAGAACAGGTCCTTGGGGCATCTGTCTTGTCAAGGGGATGGGTCAAACAGAACTACTCAGACTCAGGCACTGGCCTCCTAAATGTGGCTCCATTCAGCCAGAGGTGGATTCCTGATGAGATGAGCTCGAGTCAGGCAGCACAGCACACTGCTATAATAGCCTGAGTGAAAAACCAGCCGAGTTTAGGAATTTTAATTAAACCTGACAAACCCTGAGAGGAAAAGGGGAGAGACAGAGACCAGCTGGCATAAAGATGCTGAGTAATCTGAGTTTGGTGACTGCTGTTGACCTGCTGCAGTTTAGGAGGGATGTGCATGTCCCTAGGTGCAGGGGCCAGCCACAGGTCCTTCCATGATGCTGGGTCAGGAGAGGAGCCACCAGGAGCTCTGGTCAGGCTGTGCTTTGCACAGATGCATCAAACCTTCCTGGGCAGGAAATTGGCACTAGGATGCTCTGTCCTGTTTCTGACAGCACTGAGATGATGGGGTATGAGGGAGGATGGACTGTGCTGCTGGGGGATCTGTGCCCCCTCCTCGTGATGCAGATGGGGCTGATCCATCCTCTGCAGCCTCCAGCTGATCCAGGCACACTCTGAGACCCTTTGCCCTTTGCCAGGTACCCATGCCTGAGGAAAGGCAGGAGCTGGGAGCAGTCCTGACACTTGGAGCCTTATCAGAGACTCACAGACTGGTTTGGGTTGGAAGGGGCCTTAAAGTTCCTCCTGTTCCACCCCCTGCCATGCCCAGGGACCCCTTCCACTACGCCAGGTTGCTCTAAGCCCTGTCCAACCTGGCCTTGGACACTTCCAGGGATGGAGCAGCCACAGCTTCTCTGGGCACCCTGTGCCAGGGCCTCAGCACCCTCACAGCCAAGAATTTCTTCCTTATATGAACCTAACCCTGCCCTGTGCCAGTTTGATGCCATAACTCATCCTGTCACACGCTGTCCTTGTCACAAACCCTCTCCAGCTCCACCATCAGTGTGGGCAGCATCCCTGGGCCAGGAGTGGTGCTGGGTGGGTGGCACAGCCTCTGCAGCTGGGCACAGTGTCTGTGGCATGGGCAGGGACCAGGGAAGGGCTCCTGGCTGTGCTCAGAGCCTGGCTGCCCTTGCTGAGCTCTCTGGGGTGTTTGACACACAGTCTGAGCCAGCTTTAGGTCCCCCTGGGCTATTAATGCAAACAGAAAGGCATCGGTGATACATTTCAGTTTAGCTGGAAAAGCCTTCAGAACCATGCTGAATAAGGATTAAAAGGCCATTTAATCTATTTTTTTTTGCCTTTGCAAACACAAGGAAAATTCAAACCAGCTGACAGGGCTGGTGGTTTTGAGCCAGTTGCAGCAGCCTCTGGGATTTCCTTGGCGTGTTGGAGCTGCCTGTGGGGAAAAGCTGGAATGAACCAGGTAATTTGGGCTGTGTCCTGGTGCTGCTGCAAGCAGGGGTGGCTGATGGGCTGCTGTGCTTTCCCTTGCCCTGGAATGGACACAGTGAGCATTGTGCCAGGTGTTTTACCTGCCTGGGGTGAGCATGGATTCCTGCCCAAAGAGCAGAGCCAGGAAAACAGAGCTAAAGAAGGCAGGAGGGATGCTGGAAAGATGCATTTGACCATGTGGATCCTGCTGGTAGCCAGATCCATCCCCAGGCATCCCTCCCCTTGCCTGCATGCCCAGCATCCTTGCTTGGCTGTGCCCTGGCAGATCCAAACCCTCCATCTGTCTCCTGGGCTGGAGATGATATCAAACCCATATTGATATTCTGTCCCTGCTCTTATTTCCCAGCCCTGTGTGTGTGGCTCTGGGGATCTTTTCCTGCCTGTTTAACCCAGCTGGGAGCATTCTTCAGGTGCTGTTCACATCTGCCCAGCCTGCCACAGCCCAGCCTGGACATCAGTGTGACCAGCTCATACTTCACCTGGCATTTCAGCCCCACTCCATTCACCAGTCTTGAATACAGTTTCACCAGCCCTGAATACAATTTTTTCCCCAGTGCAAGTTCCATCTGGGGTAATTGCATCTTTATTGCAGCCATTGTATTATACAAATAATAAAACTCCATTAATTGGGCATAAAATGAGGGCAGCACAGGCTGGAAGGAGGATGCACATGGGGTACAACTGCAGTATCCTGTGCTGGATGCCACTTTCTGGTGCCTGCTGGAGGGCTCAAGCTTTCCACAAACCACTCCTGGAGCTCTCCTGGTGTCCCCCAGCTCCTGCCTGGAGTTGGGCTGCACATGTGAGTTGAGGGCACAGAGCCCATCTCCCTGTGCCTGCAGCACTCTTGGAATAATTGTGCCCAAACATTTTGCCTTTGCTGTCCCCATCCCAGCTCTGTGCTATCCCTGGAAAATGCTGGCTCTTGCTGAGGGCCAGGCTCTCCTGGCTGCTCCTCCAGCCGCCGCTTGGTTCAAATTAACTTTGCAAGCAAAGCTCTGCCTCGTTTTCTTCTGCCTCCAACAAGCTCAGGGCTGCTCAGAGCCTGTGTGGCCTGTCCCCCCCTGTGCCTTGGGGACAGAGCTAATGAAAATCATTCTGCTTGGAAATCACAGCCTGGGAGAACGGGTTTCTCCTCTTCTCACCAGGAACCCGGCTGGAGAGCCCGGGTGGCTGAGCAGAGGAATCTGGTTTTGGGGAGTAGAGGGGATGCGGAGCAGGGCTGGCTGATGGCACTGGGGAAGTGTGGTGGTGGCTGGGGAAGGGGAGACTCCCTGCAAAGCCCTGCAAGGTCTGAGCTTTGCTTTTATCCAAACCATGACATGGGCTGGATTTACCAGCCAGAGAGGCTGGGGTGCCATAAAGAATTCAAATGCCCTGTGCACCAGAGCAGGCTGCACCCCCTGCAGAAATGGCCTGGTGAACAACAGAACATGTAAAGGGAGGGCCCAAAGCATCTCAGGTGCCTGTAAGGATTTTAGGAAGAGCCTGGTGCATTCTTGGGAAGCCTTGATCCACACACTCAGCCTGTTGGTCCTGGAGCACATGGGTACCCGGCTGTTAATTATCATCCCTGGATCCCCACGGCCCCATCCCTGATTCCCCCAGTGTGGCTGTGACACCAGGTCACAGGAGTGGGTTCCTTGGCTTGAAAACCAGAAGAATCCTCAGGTTTCAGGGGCATGGAGAATCCTTGGGAGGTCATGAAGGCTCCAGGGGGGTCCATTGGGTCTGCTCTGTTGGGATCATCCCTGCCTCTACAGCGCTGCAGGCTTGAGTGGACATAGGACAGTGATTAATTACATCTCACATTGCTTTGCCCACACAGTGAAATTAGCAGTCCTAAAAACGAGGGGCAGTTTTCCAGGGGAAGAGCTGAATCTCAGCCCAGCAGGGCCTGCTCTCCTCTCTGTGGCTTGCTGGAAGCAGCCTGTGGGGCTGGCAGAGCTGAAACACTCCGTGTCCCACTTCAGTGAGGAGCAACCAAGAAAGCTGGGCCAGTTCTGAGGCTGTGCTTGGTCTCTGGTCAGCCCCATGTGTGCACAGGGTGCCTCAGCCAGCTCTGCCAGGGGACACATTCCCTGCAGGGGACACATCCCCTGCCCCTCTGGGCTCTGCAGGGTCCCTGGAGCTGTAGGAGGAGAGGAGTGTCAGTAGGGAGCACAGCAATCCTCCTGGTTCTTGAGTGTCAGTGGGGAGCACAGCAATCCTCCTGGTTCTCAGGAGTGTCAATGGGGAGCACAGCAATCCTCCTGGTTCTCAGCAGTGTCAGAGGGGAGCACAGCAATTCTCTTGGTTCTTAAGTGTCAGTGGGGAGCACAGCAATGCTCCTGGTTAACTCAGAGGGTGGAAATACCCAAAATCTGGGGCTGATGTGCTCAGTGCTTTGGCAGTGCCCTGTGTGCTCAGCCTGCTGTGGGCAGCTGGCTGCTGCTCCCAGGGGAGAGGGTGGAACCCTGCTCCAGGCTGAGGAAGGAAAGCAGGAGTGCAGAAGGATGCTGTTCTCTCCAAAGCCGGCTCTAGAGCTGGCTGGGAGGATTTCTTTTGGAAATGTTGGCACAAGTTGCAGGGGAAATCACTCACAGAGGAAAGGCTGGCTCGTTCTGAGGTTTGTCCTGGGTTTAGGTGGCTCAGGAGGGTGTGTTTGTAACAACTGCAACTCTGTGAGGAGCAGAGGGAGAGAATTAACCTCTGAGTGAAGAAATCCACTGTCAAGCACAGCCCAAAGCTCAGAAGAGCAAATTTATTTCACTCCTGCATTTCTCTCTCCTTCCTATCAGCACCCATGGAAGCACCCATGAAAAACTTGTCAGTGATGAGCTTTGGGAACAATTCTTTCCGCAGACTTTTCTTTCCCAAAGAAAGAAAGAAAGAAAGAAAGAAGAATTAAAAAAAAAAACCTTCTCTTTGAGTTGCTGGGTCAGCTCTTTGGCTGCTGCTGGTGATTCCAGTGGATGCTTTTCCCCTCGTTAAACCCTGCCCTGTGCGGAAATGCGTGAGCTGGGGGCCTGTGACACCCTGGTCGCTGCCAGGGTCCTGCCACCACGCCTGCCGTGATTGATGACTGTGCACAGGGGGCTGCAGATGCTGTGGTTGCACAGAACAACGGGGAGCTGGTTCCTGTGGTCGGGGGAGATGCTATCTGCCTGGGATTTGCCTCAGGACAAGCCCCCCCCAAGGCCTTCCCTTCGAGTTGCAAAACCAGTCGAGGCCACCCCAGATTTGGCTGTTTCTTTGCATAAGCACTGAATGGGAGGGAGGATTTTAGCAAGGCCCTTCAGATGTGCTGCTCAGTGGGAAAGAGGGCAGGAAAGCCAAAATTCACCATGGCTGCTGCATGCAAGGACACAGGGAAAGACATCTCAGGCTTTGGTCAGACCTTTCCTGGCTCAGGAACGATGGAATTGATGGAGCCATGGAAAAACTGAGCTGCAGGGATGGGATCTCTGCACCCTTGACAAGCGGAGCTCTGGATGAATGAAGATGGGACACTGGAAGTTTAAAACCTCGGGGTGTGTGTCCCCAGAGCCTGGGGCAGTGGTCACTCCTGGGATGAGCTGGGTGGGCTTTGCCTCTTGCCCTCACAAGGGAGCGCTGAGCCTTTTGACCTCTGTGCGGCTGGACCCATCAGCCCCGTGGAAATTCTCCATTTTGAGCTCTTTTCTTCTTTCATGACATGTGGCTAAAATACAGATTTCTACTGGCCTCTTTTTAATGTACACATTATTAGGGAGGGAGCTTCCCAGCAGGATGGAGCCCACCTAAACACACAAATACACATAAAACCTCTTGCTGCTTCAGAGTGCAAAACAGCCCTGCTCAAACGTGTTGTAAAACCAGGCAGATCAAGTCTCCCCTGCTGCAAACAGCTGCTGTCAGCTGTAAAATAGCTCCTTTTTCAATTTGCAGTACCTGGACAAAGCAATCTGCCAGGATTTGGTGAGACACCATGCCCATCTATCAGATGCTGTCACCCTAGCCTGAGCCTTGCTTGATCCCAGAGAATCAATCCTGCCTGATGTATAAATACTTGATCTGGAGTCTCAGCTGTGGAGGAGAACACAGAGCTGTCAGATAAGCTGCAATTAGTACATTTATCTACTTTATTTTCCTGTCGTTTCCCAAACACCATTTGCCTGCCTGCTTTTAATACACGTTATTAAACCTGCAGTAAATGTTGATTAAAGAAGCCTTAATCCCAGGTGTTTGTTTTCTAACACTGCTGTGAGATGCACTCTTCAACTGCCTTCAGGAAATTCTATCTTTTTAGGATTTTTTTCCACCTTCCAAGCACAGTTATGCCCAGGAAATAGGATTTTAAGAGCAGATTAGTGAGTTGTCCTTCTGATTTGCTTTGATGTGCTTGGCTCCACTGGAGAGGGTGATGGGTCACAGCTTTGCAGGCAGCTCTGCTGCCATGGAGAAGCACTTCCACCCCTTCACCAAATGCTCCACAGCCACTTTAAACAAAACACTGCAGAGGAGATAGATATATTCTTATTAGTCTTGCAAGAGAAACTACAGCAATCAATCCCAGTGCTAGACTAACTCCTTCCCTTTGCAATTTGGATGTTTAGAAGCAATTTGGGGAGTAATCTCTGCGAATGGCAGCATGGAAGTAACTGCCTGCAATAAAACATTGCGGGGGTGACTGTTATCCTAATGATATTTCCAACAAACATTACTGAAATATGTTTTCCTCTCTAAAAATGGCAACAGAATTTAAATGTTCTTAGTGGTAACATGGAAATGGAGTAAAAATTAGCTGGGTTGGTTCTGTGATGATGATGATTTCTTTATTATTGCCATGGTGGGTGGGTTCCCCCCTTCCTACTGCCCTGTTTATCCAGGGGTACAGCATTATTCCCTGTTCATTATTCTCTGCTTCACGAGCTGCTCATGTGCTATTTCATGTGACAAAGCCCCTTTCCATTAAACCAATATAAATAATTGCTATATTCTTTCACAGTGGAAGCAGGAATATTGCACGTGGCAATAGCATTACAGGAAAAAGCTGCTGGCCTGATCCCAATGGCCTGTTCTCCTTTTTTTTTTTTCCAGATGGGTTAGTCTCTTTTTCTTTGTGAATAATTTATCCAGGTATGCATGGAGAAATACTCTAAAGAAATTACGGCTGTCTTAAAACATCTATACCAGTGCTCCCTGTTGGGACGTTCTCCAGTGATGCCTAAAGAACCTTCCTTTTATCCTTTCAGCAAAGTGGTTTCCTCTGTGTGTGTCAGCAAGCCAGGGGTGTTGGGCTGTGCTGGGATTTTGGGAGGGGAGCTGGGGAGGGTCAGAAGATGGAGGAGGGCAGTGAAGGGCAAGGTGTGGGGACCACCCAGACATCATCTAATTGAGATGTTTGGGGATGCAGTTTGGAGTTGAGTAAATCCTCCGGGACCTGTGACAGAATCACAGAATTTTTAAAGCTGGAAAAACCCTTAAGATTTTTCAGCACAACCATCACAGCAGCACTGACAAGGGCTGCACTAAACCACGTCCCCAAGTGCCACATCTACACATCTTTTAAATGCCTCCAGGGATGGTGACTTCACCACAGCCCTGGGCAGTCCTGGACAACCCTTTCAGTGAAGAGATTTTCTCTATTTTCTCTACTAAACAATCTAATTCTTCCTTTAACTCAGTCAGTCTGCTGGCTGCAGCTGGGTTGGGTTTATAGAGCAGGATAGCTGAGGGTGGGGGTTTATAGAGCAGGATAGCTGAGGGTGGGGGTTTATAGAATAGGATAGCTGAGGGTGGGGGCTTCAGGGGGAGCTGCCCACTCCTTCCTCTGGTGTGTGGGTGCACGTTGGGTGCCCCTGGTTGCAGATGGAGCCCATGGTGGCCAGATCTCTCCAGCCAATTGTTTCCTGTTTTTCAGCATTTCCAAACCAAAGCAGGATGGATGGAGGAGCACTGCCAATCCTTGCTCCTGTCTCCATCTGGCCAAGCTGAGAGGGCTTGGAGGCCAGAAGGAAACACTCACCAGGATCATCATCAAGGCATCTGAAATCTCAGGACATCATGAGCAACAGGAAACACAAGCAGGAAAAAAATTTGGGGGATGCTTCAGACATTTGCTGTGCCTGGTGCTCCTGCTCAGAACGCAGCCAAGCATCTTCCTCCCCCGGAGCCACAGCACAGCCCTGCATGGCCAATTAAATTCTGAGTAAAATGAGGGCCAGGGTCTTGCTCAGCCCTCGCTGTCCCTGTGGAAGGAAGGGGGGGTTGCTGTCCTTTGCAGGACTGTCCCCCCTGAGAGGGGGAGCCGCTCTCTGCTGCTGGGGATGCTCTTTCCACGCCCTGCCTCTGGCAGATGCAAAGCTATTAGGGCAGGTGATTAAATGCGATGCCTTTCTGTTGATCCTCCGCAGCTTCCCAGAGCCAGGGCTGACGTTATCCTCTTTGGATATTCATGGAGCTGCTGCTGAGAGCTCGGAAATCCTCCTGGACAAAGGTGTCAGCAGGCATTGCTGCCTTCTGCAGCGCTGAAGGACTGCCAGGCTCCCGTGGCTGTGCTATTCACATGGCCTCTGAACAGAGAGGAGCTGTGAGACAAGCAGAGAAGAAGGAAAACACCATTCTTATCTTGCTTGCTGTGCCTGTGTTGTGCTAAAGTAAAATGCAATATGGAGATTGTGCCAAAGTACAATGCAATATGGAGACTGTTTACCCAAAGTGAGGATGTTTTGTTCCCTTGGCCTGTCAGGGCCAGGTGTGTTTGTGTTGGACTGTCACGGGACAGTCACGGGAGAATCGGAGATGGGTGTTCTGAGCAAAAGTGAGTGCATAGCAGATTCAGTTTAGATACAATGCACATAGTACAGTATAATAAAGTAATTAATTAGCCTTCAGATAAGCTGGAGTCCTCATCATCATTGTCTCCCCTTCGTCAGGGATGCCTTGCATCCATATTGGGAAACAAGGGCTGGTGGTCATGGGCCCATGAGCCACCATGGTGTTGATTTATTAAAAACTATGGATATTGATCTAGTACTGATATCCAACTGTGACAGACAAAAACTCTCTAGCAGTTTAAAGTTAGAAAGTGTATATTTATAGTGGGATAGCTCCCAAATACACACTGCAATTTATAGGTGATTTCAGAGTCCTTTTATCTATACAAGTATTGAATACCAAAAATACAAATACATATTCATCACTTTGGTACATCCCATTCCCTGCTTGGTATGGCAATTAGTTCAAAAGATATTAAGCACACCTGGTTTGTTCCTTGAAATGGGTTGGTGGTCCCTTTCATGGGGAGGGGTCCCAAAATGAGGAAGTAAATGAAGTCTTCTTCGTTCTGACCTTTTCAATGCAAATATGACAAATGAACCCTTGGTAGAACTCCTACTCCTCATCTTCAATTGGTTTCATAACAGAGGAGTCCTACAATTGTCTTATGTTCCTAAAAGCTATTTATCAGTTTCTATATTCTTCATTATAAACCCAGCTAACCAAACATTGTGTGGACGAGCAATCACTTATTAGTTAACTACTAACTTAACTTCATCAAGGCCTACCCATTTATTTTAGTTATCTCTAACTAAAATCTTAGCTCCTCTAAAATCTCTAAATTCCTCAAAGTTTATGTCTCAGTATGATCCCATGGTGGGAAGAGGAGGAGGAGGAGGGGAGGTCCTGGTGCATCCTCCTGTTCCTACATCTCAGGCTCCCTCTGGCTCTGCACTGAAGGGATGCTGATGTCCTTTCTCCTCTGGATGTACCTCTGGGGATCACTTCTTCCTTCCCACTGGTTGTGAATACCATTCTTCAAACGATTCCTGTAGTTTTGGTTTTTTCTCTCCTATTTGCCTAATTTTCAATGGCAGCATCCCCCCATGAGCAGATGCTGAGGGAGCCGGAGTGACACCACCCTCTTATTTGGATGGAGAAGTCAAGAACAAAAGAGAAGGCCTTAGAGCAAGCAGGCTGCTCTCCAAGTGCACTAGAAAACACAACAAAAAAAATTTGGTTTTAAGGCATTTTTACTAGGTGTTTGGTTTGCAGCCAACAGCCTAATGCATCACTGAGTTTAGCTCCATCCATTCCGTGGTGCAGTTGCCCAAGAAATCAATGCCCTGACATACTTTCCTTTGCTAGAAAATACACTTTTGCTTGAGTGGGTGTGAAAACCGAGCTCCTGCCAAAACCTTGTGAGTGCTGGGGAAGGCTGTCCCGCTGAGCCCGGCTTCCAAAGGAGCCGCAGGACAAAGGCTCCGCTCCGCAACTCCTGTTCTGCCCGCAGGCGCTTTGAATACTGACCAGAGAGCAATTTAACACGGGAAATGTCTTCCATTTCTGGCTGAAAAGAGCCTTTTCCTACTGCCTGGCCAGGTGGTTTGTAGTCTAGGCTGATTTTCTGGCTTCTTTTATTCATAAAGCATACAAAATTTCCCCCCTGCATCACCTGGGCTGGGTTCAGAGTCCTGCACAGACACAGCTCCCTGTGTTTGCTGTGGGCTGCCTGCTGAGGTGATGGTGATGGCCTCCCCCCAAAAAGGTGATTTTTTGGAAGCTGTTCTGCAGGGCCACGTGCATGATTACCATTGTGAGTATGGATTTTGGGAAATGGTGGTTTCCTGCAGGGATTTGGGTCTGGGGGTTGCTCTGCTGCTGTCAGCCCTCTGCCATCCCAGACCTTGGCTCCCAGATCTCTGTCCCACTGCTGGCATTGTCCATCCCCCTGCCTCCCTCCTGCGAGGTCTCTGACTCACAGCCTGACAACTTTATAGCTTTTCCAGAGCCCTTCCAGAGCTGCTGAGGCAATGCCCTTCATCTGAGGGTGAAGCAAGGAATGGTTAATGCCTTCAGGAGTGGCTGAGCCACGTGGCTGGGCTGGCTTGTGCAAGGCCACTATCCCTCCATGCCTCACGTCCCTGCTCCTGATGCAGCATGGAAAAGCACAGGGATGCCCTGGTGTCATTCCTGGAGGGCGTTGGAGGGGCTTGCTGGTGTTTCCAGCTCTGCTGGGGAGAGGCTGGATGGTTTTGTTCACACCAGAGCCCTTTGCTGCCTGCTGGGATCTGCCTGGAGCAGGGCATGAGCAGGGTGTGCAGTGCCCACAGTGAGTGGGGTGGGAAAGCCCCAGGAAATTCTTACAGGTGTGCTGCCAACCCATCACAGGGTCCTGGATGCTCATTTTCTGCATGGACTGACAGCTCCCAGCTCCAGAGCCCCCAGGAGAAGAGCAGGGGAGCTCTCTGGAGCCCTTCCAGCCTCGCTGGGCTCAATGGCAAAATTTCCTGTGGCCTGGGAAAAGCACACACTCCAATTTGAGATTCACTCTACCACTCTAAGAGATACTGATGCCCTATCTCCTGCCCAGCTGCCAGTTTCTTTTCCTCCTGTGGGTCTGGCCAGCTCCTGGGCAGAGCTTTGCTCTCCCCACACCCTCTGATGGCAGCACACTTTGGGGACCCTCTTCTCACCTTGGAGGATGCCAAAGTGGTTAATCCATTTTGTGGATTAAAAAATGAAAATATTTGGAGCATGAGGTGCCTTGTCCCAGACCCCTTTGAAGGCACTGTCAGTTTGCAGTACCAGGCCAAAAATGGGGCTTTTTTAGAGGAAAAACATGTGCAGCTAGGGAAGGGCAAAAATAAAGGTGTTTACTCCTTTACCACATTATAATAGGATTGTGATGGGGAGGAGTGAATGAGCAGAGTGCTCCTGAGTGAGCCCTGCATTTGTGGAAGGGGAGGCTGATGACAGAACCCACATCTTTGGGACCAGGGATTGTCTGTGTTAACAGTGGGGTAGAGTAGAGAGTGGAGCTCTGGGGAGGAGCAAATAAACCCCCAGAAGAAAGGAAAGCCAGTAGCAAAACCTTCAGAATGATCCCTTTCTACTGTGCCCAGAGCCCTTGCACCAAACCTGTGGTTGTTCTGGAGGGATGTGCCTGCGTGGTGGCAGGAGGACAGTGACTTCCCCCTTGAGTCTGGGGCTTGCACAGAGATTGAGATCTCAGCTGGAACAGAAATTCTCTCAGCAGAGTGCAGGGGAAGGAGCAGGGAGAGGCACTTAGGAGCCACTGAGTGACCCCTGTGAGCTCTGTGTGAGCTCTCTGTCCTGCTGCAGGGCCGTGTGTGGAGAAAGCAGCTCTCAATTTGAGCTGAGCATTTTCCAAGCATCCAAAGGTTCTGGGGAGTCGATTTTCATTACCTGCTCACTGCAGGTCACTCCTCTCCAGGAGCTGGGAAGATGCTCTCTGAAATTTAACTGCAGGAGAGGAGTCAGTCAGATGTGCTCCAAGTAATTTCCACTCCTGGAGCTCCAAAACCCTGGAGGGGTTTTGGAGGATGCTTATCCCTTTCAGGGGAAAAAGTTGCTCCCAGTGCTGTAGAAATGGTGTGAGGTTGGGCTCAGCAGCTGCCTGGAGCAGTCGAGTCCAAGGCAGATGCTCTTTGAGCCAGCACACTACACCCAAAGGATCCCAGCTCCTTTCTCCTGCAGGATGGAAGGGAGAGAAGCTGAGGGAGAGGTGATCCCAAATCTCTGCCCTGAAATGACAGCAATTGAACAGGAGTGGGGGCTGCCATGTGTGAGACACATTGAGAAAGCGACTGGGGTGCAGCATTCAGGGGGAACAGTTTGGGGAGCAGGTCTGAAGCTTAGCACAGACATTCCCCATCCAACAGAGCTGCTGAAGGTCTCCTGAACTCTTCTCTAATGCAGAGTCAAGCAGTTTGTGCTCAGCTTTGCTCACAGGTAGCCAGCTGTGAGTGCAAAACCTGGCTCAGCTCCTCTTCCCTCTGACCAGCCCAGGTGGCTGTGACCTGGAGAAGCTGAAGCTTTGTCCTGCCCTGGACATGCTGGATCTGCAGATGGAATATCCTAAATGCCTTTGCAGGAGCTGAGCTGACACAGAATGGTGTTTTTGCTTTGCTCCTCACATGCCTGCCCTTGTCCCTGTGGTCCCACCCTGCCCCTGCTCCATCCCCGGCTCCCTCCCCTAAGCTGTGACCTGCTCCGGGTGTGAAGGAGATAACGCTGCAAGAAATGCTCTGCCAGAACACTGAATCCAGCTCATTACAGAGTGTTCCCACAAATTTCTGCTGCCCTCTTATCAGCCCATCAGCTGAAGCAGATCACCCTCCAGCTCCCAGCAGACACCTCTATGCCTCCGCAGTCCGAGCCTTGGGAGCTGCAGCCTGACTCACTCTGTGTGGGAGAGAGTAATTGCTCCATCCACAGCAAATTGGACCTGTAATAACCTCTCTCTCCATAACAGCAATGATGCTCCTTCAAAAATATATTTTAATTGATTTTGGATAATGAATTCAGCTTAGCAGGGAGCGGGCAGTGGAGGGATGAGGAATGGCTGGGTGGGGAAGAGCAAGGGGAAGGGAGAGCTGGCTGTTGTGTCCCATGGAAGGTGCAGGAGGCCAGGCAGGGCACGGGCGGGGCATGGGCAGCCTCTGGGGCATGAGCAGAGGGTGAGCAACACCACTGGACTCACCATCAGTCTCTCCCAGAGCTGTTTTTGGTGCTGTGCAAGGGCTGTGAGCATTGCATGTGCATGAAAGGGCTTTCCTTCCTCCTCCTCCTCCCTCTGCCAGCCACTGCAGAGGCTTCCCCAGGGTCTCTGCCCATGCCCTGGGGTGCTGAGGAGCTGTTTCACATCTCTGAAAAAAGACAGTGGCCCCTTCCTCAGTTGCTGTGCTGTGAGCCAGCAAAGAGCACCTGATGGAAGGAGAGCTGCACCCAAAACTGCAGTGCCCTCCCCTGCAAGGCTTTGTTCATCCTCACGGCTCACAGCAGAGATATTCAGGGGGTTAATGTGAGATTGCCATGTATCACTGCAGCTGTTTCAAGTCCTCTGCTTGGAGATGCCTCTGTTCCTGTCTCTTGCTGGGAAGAAAATGCAACAATGCTCTCTAGAGGCAGAAGAAGTCAAGGAGAGCTTTGCTTTCCCTGGCTCTGTCTTTCATCATGACCTCACTGCCCTTCTCAGCTGTTTATTTCCCACAGAAACAGCAGTTTCTGGGCATTTTGGCCTCCTGAGATGCAGCCTGGGCAGTTTGCTTTCCCCTCCCTCCTCACAGGACCATCTGATGCAATTATTGTGGCTGGTCAGAGGAGGGAGAAGTGGGGAGGATTTGGGTCAGGGTGGGAGCAGTTTGGGTCAGGATGGAGCTCTGGGCAGAGCTGGCTGTGCAGGGTGATGGAGGAAAGGGGAAAGGGCTGGAGGAAATGTGCTGCAGCACGGCCCAGCATCACTCTGGGGCAGGGAAAGTGGGGCTTGTGCTCTTGCTGAGCCACAAAATCCCAGAATGTTTGGGGTTGGAAGGGACCTTTTAAGCTCATCTCATTCCACACTTCTGCCATGGGCAGGGACACCTTCCACTGTCCCAGGGTGCTCCAAGCCCCATCCAGCCTGGGCTTGGACACTTCCAGGGATGGGGCAGCCACAGCTTCTCTGGGCACCCTGTGCCAGAGCTTCACCATCCTCACAAGGAAGAATTTCTCTCTAATGTCCGATTTAATCCTGCCCTTTGTCAGGTTTGATGCCATTCTCTCTTGTCAGCTGGGCTCTCAAAATCAGTGGGGATTGTCCTTTACCTTATACCTGGAGCTGGTTGTATGCAAAGCCCAGACCACCCCTGGACATCAAAAGAAAATAGAATAATTAATTTTACTATCCTGGCCAGTTTCCAGTCCACTCAATTACATTCTGCTGATCTACCATGCAATCCCATATGTTGTTGTTTATTTTATTAGCTCATATTGCAAATCTTTCAGTAAGAGCTGCCCTATGAATAGCCTGGTCTGCTGAATTAATTGTGCTGCTGAAAGTTTCAGGTTAATGTATAAAATGTACTTGCAGGCCCTGCATAAAGGAAACAAAGGAAATTATATTACTGAGCTGGACTGGGCAAAGCTCATGTCCCCAGGTGACTGAGAGGATACATAAAGAATTAACTGGACAAATCACCACCCTCTCAGAGAAGAATTTTTTCCCAATATCCCATCTAACCCTGCCCTCTGGCAGTGGGAAGGGATTCCCTCTTGTCCTGTCTCTCCAAACCATTGCCCAAGGTCCCTTTCCAGCTCTCCTGGAACCCCTTTAGGCCCTGGAAGGTGCTCCAAGGTCTGGCAGCTCTGAATGGTGCTGGGTTGGGCTTCATCAGCCCAAACACCTGAACCTGCCCTCCCAGGCAGCTGCCCTGGGGCTCTTGTGAGCTTCTTCATGTTCCTGCTGGAAAGCCAGTGCCATATTGCATCTCTGCCTTTATTCAGGATGCTGGGTGTATCTGGCCACATCTTTTAGCTTTCATTATGTGCAGCCTGCCAGCCAAGGTGGGCAGTGTGGGGCTTTGTGCTTCCTCTGCTGTGCTCTGATCTATCAAGGGAGGCAAATCAGAGCCGGGGGCTACACGTGCAGGCTGCAGATAAACATGGAAGGGCAGTTTGTGTTAAATTGCACCAGATTAAAGCGCTGCTGTTCGGGAACCCTTGCTCTGGTTTAATTTCATGGAGCTGTGTGCTCGGAGAGACTCGGTTGCTATGGGGAGCTCGCTGCCTTTGGAGTTGGAAGGGATCACTTTGGTTATTTACTCCGACCTCCAACGAGGTGTGAAGTATTCCCCACAATTCTGCAAACCCACAGTTCTGCCTGAGCTCCTGCATATGCTGCATCTTAACTTTGAGACTGATGCATGTTAGCAAACCCCTTGTTAACAGACCTTGTTAAATTTGGAAATTACGCTGGCAATTGAAATCTGTCTTGTTCTAGCTCCTGCTTTATTTCACTTCAGTTTCCAGTGCCAGGGGCTCGTTATGGCTTTCCCTGCTGCTTTAAAAGACGTTGTTGGGCAGCACTGGGCTGTCCCAGAGAGACTGAATGGAGGTGGCTGGATGGCCTGGGTGAGGATCCTTAACTGGGGTTCACAGCTGCTGTGGGAAGGGGACAGGCAGGAATGGATGGTAAGGGACTCTATGAAATAACAAAGGCCTGAGGCAGGAGCTTTTTCCTTATTTCACATTCCTCAGTTCATCAGGTTGATGCTGGACTTTGCAAACATCCTGGATTTGTGCAAAGGCTCAGCCAGCTCTGGCTCTGTTAAGGCTGCTTTGCTTCTCCATCTGCATTTTCCCCACCTGGTTAGTGTTACAAGGGTGGGTGAGCAGAGCCTTGATTTATCCCAGGTCTTTGGTTCCTGGGAGGAATTGAGGCTGCTGTCTGTCACAGAGTGGTTTTTTGCTTCCCAAGGGCAGAGCAGCATGGCTGGGATGCTGGGGAGCCTCAGGGATGGGGCATTGCTGAGATCAGAGGTGATGCTCAGCTGACTACAGGGAGCCATGAGGAGCACAGATTCTGAGGTGTGGGGAGGGCATCGTGCTAAAATTGTGGGGGAATTTGAGCCCATGTGGGACCCTCATTAAATGTTTTCTCTCCCTGCTCTCTCAGCCCTCCTGTCCCTGGCTGTGTTTGTAGGACACAAGCTCTGGCAGCACTGCAGACCCCTCCTGTCCCTCCAGGGTGACCTGTGTTTGCTGCCAGCTCATACTTTGGTGCTAACTCTTATTTAACCCAAACTCTCATGGATGTCTGCAGGAATCTGTGGTGCTGTTGAGGGGAATTTGCATTTGGCTGGTGAGGAAATTGCCCAGCCAGAGGAATGCTGGTCTTTTCCACCACGCACTGAGTGCCATCCGTTACTTGCTGCTCTAACTCGATTTGAGGCTGTGCTGTCAACTCTGTAAATCTGATTAGCACAAGTGTTTCTTCTCCTCCTCGGTGATTTGCTGTGGTCTTAATGTGATGCCCACTAATGACAGGGAGAGAAGCTAAACCAACTTATTTTCCCATCGAATAAATGGCAACTTTCATTGCTCTTAAAAACAGTGAATGGAAGGGGAAACCTCCTTTGTGGAGGCTGCACGATGGAGTCAATTAATTCTGACTGCTAGGAGTGGGATAAATTGGGAAAAGGGAGTTGGACCTGCACTCACAGTGCCCTGGGAGGAGGTGCTGGTGTGCTCTGGCTGCTCTCAGGCCTGGCCAGGGACATTTGGGGCTCAGAGGATGTGTGGTTTGGGACAAGCCAACTCTGGGAGCCACCAGTGACCCATTCAGCTCCCAGATTTCTTGTTGGCACTTCTGCAGCCCAGCTAGCAGGGGGCAGATGTACCCTTGGGGATGTTTTGTGTTATTCCCCAGGCGTGGTGCTGGTTCCTCTCCCTGTTTGCCATGGCAGAGCCAGAGCCAGGACCATGGGGATGAGCAAGGTTTTACCTGGAGATCCACAGAAGTTCCTAGAACCACTGGAGAGGTTGCAGAGTGTGTCTGTGCAGCCAGCCCTGAGCCTCCCCCCAGCTGCAGAGTGCATCCTCAGCTCTGTCTCTGCAGACAGAGGTGGGAAGTGCCAGTCAGATCTCTCTGCCAGAAGCACTGCTCCTGCTCTGCATGCAGAGTGCAGCTGCCCAGACAAGGGGAAATGTGGCAGAGGCTTTGAGGTGATACAAAAAAAACCCACTTGGCTTTTTCTTTTTTTCAAGTGCCTCTCCTTTTTGTAGAGAAAAAGTACACTGAAACAGATTTTTTTTCTTTCTTGATCTTATTTTTCATTCTTGCTGTGTGTGTTTTGCTGCAGGATTTACTACACAGAGCCCTTCATGCTGTTTCCACAGACTTATTTCATATCTGGGGTCTGTAGCAGTTCTTCCCTGGCCTATAGGCTTTGCTGGCTTTTTTCTCCACACTTCAATTTGCCATTAAATTTCACTGTGCACCCTTGAGTGCTTTTGTGGAAGGATCCCACTGATGTGTTCATATGATAATCATAACCCTGTGCTAATTACTTTTCCATCCTAGGTCGCTGTGCTCGGCTCTGAAGCATTTTCCTTCTCTTTATTCCCTTCTGTCTTCCCCTGCTCCTCCTCCCTCCTGGGCAGCATCCCTATTCTGTGTTCTGCTCATGAGTGCCACTGAAGAATTGCTGCTTGCTGGAATCTCCCAAGTAAATTGTTTGTAAAGCAGTAGTGTGTGTTACACACCCCAGAGTGATCCCTGCTCACCATCCCTCATGGTCCCTTGCTGGGCTTTGTGCTCAGGGATCTCTGCAGGCTCTGGGATGGCATTTTCCATAATTGATGTCCCACCTAAGGAGGTGATTTAATTCTGCTGAAGTCATATTTGTTTTCTACAAATCTCCCAAAGTTCATGAGGCCAATTAATCCAAGGAGATGAGACTTTAATGGCACTGATGCATCATCCTGTGTTGAGCTCATCCCCACGTGCCAGGCAGGCTGATGCAGGGGATGATGATGAGGAAGGCTTTGAGCTGACCCTTGGGGCCCTGCTATCAGGCAAGGTGAGATGCTTTGATCCAAATGGGCACAGACCAAGGCCAGGACTGTCCCCATTTGAGGGAATTTTCAGTCCTAAAGTATGACTCTGACGCAATCCAGGACAGATTTGCTATAGAGCCTGACTCAAAAATCATCCCATTATAAGTAAATGTAAAAGGCTTCTGAAGAGCAAAGCCTCCAGAAGTGGGGTAACATCAGGGTACATGTTCCTCTGCTCCCATCTGCTCTAGAGCATTTTCCCCTCTGTATTTTCCAGCTTGGGTGATGCCAACTCACTGGGGATGCAGGATTGCTGTCAGCTGGGTGCTGCTGTGGTTTTTTCATGTAAGAGGCTGAAGATCAGTGATGTGTAACCCTTACACCCAAACTCTCCCTGGGGGTCCTTCACACTCAAATCCTCCTGTTTGCCCTGTTCCTATGAGCTGGTTTCTGTGAGCTGCAACTTAATCAGGATGTTAATTTTAACCTTTTCTTGAAGGATTATGTTCCACCCTGCTTAACTCCCAGAAATGCTGACACCCCATGGGCATTCCCTGGAACCAAATGTTTTTCTCCCTTCAAACTTTCCCTTGTCTTTGCAGTTCTGCCTTGTTACTTCTTCCTAATGGCTCCAACACAAATCCTGGGGCTCACTGAATAACTTTGCTGCGTGCTGGAATTAATAATTAATAATAGGCATCTGTCAGCTGGAAGCTGCATTTCTCCAAGAGGGATGATGTGGGTGGGCAGCTGCTCTGCTGGGGGAACGTCTCTCCCCTGGCATCATGTCACAGCACGAGGGGAGGGCTGGCTGGTGTGCTGGGTACCAGAGGGTGTGTGGGAAGGATGCAGGTAGTGATTCAGCCCTGTGAAAACACGCCCTGCCTGCTGCCAGGACCCATTTCTGGGGAGAAGGGTGGGAGGGATGGCTGTGAATCTCCCGGGGCTCTGTCAGGATATTGGGAAGTCAATGGGACAGGAGGGAAGAGCTGCCAAGGCAGAGCCTGCTCTGCTTTCCAGGCTCTGCTGCCGTGACTCAGGGGGTTGGATCACAGGTTTGCCTAAGTGACAGCTTTGCAGGTTTTGTTCCACCAATTTAGGTGGCTGGTTTTGTTCCCAGAGGGTTTTTCTGGGATTCTGCCTCCTGCTGTTTCCCTGGGGGTTTCTCAGTGACACCTCCGTGGTTATTCTGCAATGCTGGAGCAGCCTCAGGTGACCCATGCTGAGGGAAGAATTCTTCCCCATGTTCAGCAGTGAGGACAGGAACCCCTGAAAACAGAACTCTCCTGTGTTTGCTTCAGGAAATACCTGGAAAAGAGAAGCTGATGGATGGTACTGTTTTAAAATTATTATTTTTCCCTCTCAGAGGCTTTTTATAAAGTAAGAGCAGGATAAGCATCATCTCCTGGTGCCAAGGGTGGCTTCTCTTTAGCAGGGAGCACTGCCACGGCCATGGAGTGACATTTCAGCATGGCAACAGCATGGTTGAAAATAGTAATGAGGATACAACTGTTGTTTGCACAGATGAATGTAGAAAGTGATGTGAAATGGCAAGAAACCCATTTGTCTGGAAACACAGGTTTCTTAGCACCCACTTAAGCCCTCTGACACATGACATTTCTTCCTCTGAGCTTCAAAGGAAGTGAAGGCTGTGAAAAGCAGGTTGTCTACCACGGGAAGAAGAAATGTGTCTCTAGATTAGAGATGTCAGTCCACGTTTGCTTTTTGCTGTGGAAAGGATGAGTTTGCCCAGGGGGCTGAGGAACTTCTCTCTTTGTCCCTGCCTGTCCTCGCTGGGCAGGAGGATGCTGAGGATGGGCATGGATGGAATGCCCAAATTTTGCCATTTTCCTTGCCACCATTGCAGTTAGTAAACACCATCTGCCTGCCAGTTTTTCTGGTGGAAACTGTTCAGGAAAAATGCTCTTAAAAAAAAATGCAGTTGCACAGAAGTGATGCTTTCAAATGGGTGCTTTCTACTTTTTTCATCAGCTGTTGCTGTCTTGTGAAGTACCAGTTACTAATTAGCCCTCGTATCTCATTAAAATCATAGTGGGTTTTTTTTTTTACCTACTGAAATTTTGTAAATAGCCTTTATTCTGGTCTTTAATGCACAGTGATTGAAGTATTTATTGGATGTCACTTATGCAGCTCTGTGCCTGTGTTCATTTTCTTCTTAAGACATTTACTGAACCACTGCTTAGAATTACTCCAGCCCATCTGGCATATTAAGTGTTTGTGCAGAGTGTACCCGACTTTCCCATCCACTTCCTCAATTAATATTAAATATTCAGGGGAATTGAATCTTTGGTTTTGTTTTTTTTTTCCCTCCTTGCCATCCGATCTTGGTGGCTGTAATGGCATATTTGGGTGGAAAGGTGGCTCTGGCAGTGGAGTGTGAGCTCAGAGGTCAGGAGGGGGTGTTGGAGGTGAGGTCAGGGTGCCCAGCTCTGCACAGCAGCAGGGATTGCAGCAGGCAGATGGCTCTGGTGGTGGCTGTCCCCACAGCCAAGGCTGTCACAGCCAGAAGATATTATCCCACCCCATTCTGGCATAGCAGGGAAGGGGTTCCTGGAGGCAGGGATTGAATCCCACCCTGCCTGCCCTGTCAGCTCTGAGAGCTGCCCTGATCCCCAGGGATGGGCAACGCTCCTGTGTGCACCAGGCATGGCAGCAACCCTGCTCCAGTGCTGCAGGCAGCCTCCCCAACAAAAGGGAGAACAGAACGTGTCACTTGCCTGGTGATTATCCAAAGCTGCCTAAACCCCGTGCCAGCAGCAGAATCAGGGCTAAGAGAGGATTTAAGTGGCAGTAAAATATTCACAGTGGGGTCAAGGCAGAAGGGATTTATTAGCTCTGAAGAGGATCTCCTGCAATCAAGAGAGCTCTGGATTTGTAGCTCTTCCCATTAGATGGGAAAAGGTGCTGCTTGGACTATGCCAGCCTTAAACCTGGCCACCTGGAGAGAGAAATAAGAGAAAATGAGGAGGAAAGTTTACAGAATTCTTACTCTGGAGTGTTGTACAGTCTTTATAGCAGCACTGTGCCTGGCTTGGAATGTTGATTAGAAAATCTTTCCATAATTGCTTTCCATTATCTATTATTTTTTTTCCTTTCCATAAGACAAGAAGAAGTGAGCATCCATGGAAGGTGAAAGCCTGTGGAATCTTTCCCCTGTGACCCTGTGTGTGTGTGCTGCTGAGCAAGACACCAGGCCCTGAGGAAGAAGAGGCTCTGAGGTCCCTCATCTCCATTCATCTCCATGGCAGCTGCTTTCCTGCTTTCCCTAGCCCCTAACAAAGTGGACTCTGCAACTTGTGGAGGTCATGGGGAATGGGGAGCTTGGCTTTGTGTCTCAGCCAGCTGCACTGAGGGGATCTGAGGGGGGACAGAGCACTGCAGAGCCATGGAGGTGCAGGCACACACTCATCAGCATAAACTCAGTGTATGTAATTTATGTTGATCCAAACAAGGCTGCAGAGATGCAGATCAGCTGTCTCATGCCTCATTAACATGCTCCAAACCTGCCTGAGCTGCTCTGAGCTGCAGAACAGCCCCTGGCTCTGGTGGGGGATGTGTGGTTCTGCCACCCTGCAGGAGATGAGGCTCCAGGGCTTCTTTTGGGGTGAACCTTAGATTCTGGCCACTGTTTTATTTTGCAGTGCAGCTGTGCTGGGTGTGAATTCAGAAAAGGTGTAACTGTGTGTTTGTGGAATTCCTCCCCCAAAAAAACCCTTCTCCTGTCTCCAGCAATGCCCTGAGATGGATTTCCTTGGGAGGGCAGAGCTGACCACTCAGTGTTGTGCTCCTCTGGGTTTGCTTAATGTATATTCTTTCTTCTGGCCTTTTTTTCCTGAAAACAATATGGAAAAGGTGGGAAATACCCCTTCAACCTCTCTTCTGTGTATTTTGATCTCTCTTTGGGGCATCTGCAGCTCCCTTCCCACTGCTCCCCCTTCCAAGCTCCTGGTAACCCAAAATCTTTGTTTTTGGAGACCCTAAGCAGCATTTCCTGCTGCAAACCCCATCCACAGGGCCCAGCCCAGCCCCAGTTTGCTGATACTCCTAAACAAAGCAGTGAAGAGCTGTGGTGCAACTGCAGAGCCCTATGGCAATCCTGGTTTTTCTTCCCAAAATAGCGAAGAGAGTGTTTAGCAATAATAATTCCTTCTGCAATGGGAGTGACAGACAACAGCATCTCCTGGTGAGAGACACAAATGTGGTGTTCCAGAAAAAAGGAGACATTTCCTTTCCTTCCAGAACCACAACCTGTGTTTTGCAAGTTAAATTGCTGTGAATCCATCGGAACCCACCTGGTGACGAGCTGGTTATTTAGTGACACACTGCTCCCAATTGCACACCCCCCTGCTCCTGCTATTTCTAAATTACTTCTGCTAGAAATTAATCCTAAAGAAGGGCAAACACTCAGCGTGCTGACAGCCTGAGGGTTCACTGCCTCCCCTTCAGTAATTATGAATTTGGCACGTTCGTGGGAAGGGGGGTGCAGGAAAGCCTTGAGTGAGGTGTTGCCCTCCCTGATGCTGTGAGGGGCCAGGGGAGCATACACAAGGAAAAATCCCATTTTTTGGATCATCTGGACGTGGTGATTTGTGCAGTGTGGGTGGCAGGTGGGCACAGAGGTGCTGCAGAGCCCTCTCCATCTGTGCTGCATGGCAGCCTGGGGGGGTCCCTTCCCAGATTTTGCTGACAATGTGTCTCCCCAAACTTGCCAAGGCAACAGAAGGGAAAATTAATCACAGGGAAGGCTGCTTGGAGCTGTGCAGGAAAACAGAAGTGACTCGCTGCGTTGGTTTCATTGCTACAATGATCTAAATTGAATTTTAACTACTTCCATCACTTTTGTCTCTCTCTAGAGGCAGGGAGGGCAGCCTGTCCTGTGTCCCCACCTCTGCTGAGCAGGATCCCTCTGGAAGTTTCTAATTCTGCCTTCTCCCCTCCTTAGCTGCTGGTTTCTTTGCAGCCAGCCCTCCCATGGGAATCACAATGAGTGGGGATTTGCAAAGGGATATTTGTCTTTGTTCCCTGCTTGTGAAAGTGCCTTTGCTTCCAGGCATTTCTGTGTCCCCCTGGGTGTCCCCTGCTGCCCCTCCTGGCCAGGGAAGCACCTGATGCAGAGAGAAAATCCCTGCTCATGGTGGTGAACATGTCCTCATCCACACTTTTCCATCATGGCAGACACGGCAGCCCAAATTGCTGGCAGATTTTTGGGTCTGAAGGAAATGATCTCCTTTGCTGTTCCCATGTGGGGAATTGCACGTGGTAATAGCTCCAGCTTGCAGCTCCCTGCACCCTGTGGTGGCTCTGCTGCAGCCAGATCTGCTCCTGACACACTTTGTCACCTCCTCAAGCTGCTCCTCACAGGCTCAGCAGCTCAAATGTGCCTTCCAGCGAAAAATGCCAGGAGGAAATGGAAGTGTTTCACCTCTTTTCCAAGCAAAGTTGAGAGGTTTTCACCCAAACATGTGCCTGTCATCTGGAGTTATGAGAAGCTCCAGAGTGACTCAGTGCCCAGCAGATGCTGGGGAGTGCTTGGCGCAGTGATCCACCTTGCTGGAACTGCTGGAACCTCATGAAACCAACTGAAAACAGGCCAAGAAAAATAAATTCCCTCTATTTAACTTATTTATTTGCACTGGAATGTCACTCCTGGTTTTTGGTGGTTTTTTTTGGTTTTTTTTTGGTTTTTTTTTGGGGGGGGGTTGGAATGTTTTTGTTTTGTATTTGGTTTTTTTTTTTTTTTTTTATTTCATCACTTTCTGGCTCAGTGCTCCAGAGTTTGGCTGTTCAGAGCCATCAGTGGGCAAACAGCTGAAGGCTGGAAGTCTGCTCATGGCAGTGCAATAATAAAAAACCTGCCTGGACAAGCCCAGGGTCCTGATTTCAGCAGGAATGGCACCAGGAGAGACCTGCAAGAGAAAGGAAGATGTTGCAGAGGAGCTGCAGGTCCATCTGGGGCTGCAGACCTGAAGGTTGGGTGATCAGAGGCACAGGATGTGCTGGGCTTTGCACACCAACCCACCTCAGCCACTGCTGCTAAAATGAGATTTAGCATTTTTCTCACCTAGTGTAGCTTTATTTGGGATGCACAAGCCAAATCTGGAACTGTTTTCAAGTGTCTCAAGAGACCCTGCCTTTGAGAAAACCCAGTTTGGAACAAGATGTGCACATGACAGCTGCCTGTCTCTGGGTGTGAGACAGCTGCTCATCAACTTAATGGCAATAAATGAACTCCCAGGTGGTCTCAATGGTGTCTTTGGGACGTCCCTGTGCTCAGGATCTGCTTGGGTAGCCGTGTTTCTCTCTAGTTTTGGTGATCAGACTTTTAAAATAGCCTCTTTGCCCTGCAGCTCTGGGGGATTGGGAGTTTTGCAGGTCTCTGAACTTTGCTGTGCAGGTGGCTCAGCCTTAAAGGGAGGAAAAATACACAGAATCATAGAATAGAACCCCCAAGAGCATCAAGTCCAACCTGGGCCTGCACAGCACCACTAAACACTGTCTAGCCACTAAGTGCACCAGTCACAGCTCTATATAAAACCTCTACATCAGCCCTGCCCTGGCTCAAACCCAGCAATTCCCTGCATCCCCCTGGCCTGGAGCTGCATCCCACAGCACCATCCCTTCAGTGATACACCCTGGTCACACCTGCAGGAGCAGGGAAAGCCTTTTATGGGACAGAAACCCCCAGCTTGGAGGGGTTTTGGGGAACATCTCTGCATGGCATGTGGGGCTGGAGTCTCCTGCTGCTCTGTGGCTGCTGGCAGTGCCTGCTGGGAGGAGCAGCCAGCAGCTGGAGCCCTGAGCACAAACACAGCCAGGCTGGGCTGACTCACGCCCGCTGGTGTTGCTTGCCATGTGTGATAATCACCGAGAAATGCTTTGCCTGTGGTATCATTTTCTTTAAATATATCATTAGGGAAAATGACAGCCCAAATTGTGGGAGGATGTTAATGGCTCTGGAGTGGCAGACGGATTGCAGAAAATAGTTCCCTGCAAACACGTGGCAGGTGGGAGGTGGGAGGGGAGGAAGGGAGATGGGACAGGGTGGGGTGGGACAGCCCTGTCCCCTCCAGCCTTTGGAAAACCCTCTGGGCCCCTCTGTGGGAGCTCAGCACATCCCTCTGGGTGTCCAGAGTTGCTGAGAACTCCGTCGGGGGGCTCTGGGACCCTGGCATTGCTGCCCAGAACACCTGGGGGTTTGATTTTGACCCTTGCAGTGAATTGCCAGCTTTGTGCGAGGATGTGAAAGTCACACAGGTTTGAATAGTGTAATAATAAAATATTCACAGGGTGAAAATGTAGATTTTAGGATTTTTGGTATGGGGGTTATGGGGACAAGATGGAGGAATCTGGGCGTGTCTAGTCCTTCTTTCTTCTTCTTGTTCTCCATTTTCTGCAGTGATGTTGACACTTTGGGATGGGTTTAGAGTACAAGTGCACTGTCTAACATAGGTGATAGGAATTGGGAATTAAGAGTAAATATGTTATACGTAGTTTGTAGTATAAAAGGACAACACAGCCTCGAGGGCGGTCAGAGTGCCTGTGGCTGCCCTGCTGAGCAGATCTTGGCTGGGCAGAAAGAAAATTTTATAGATAAGAATTAATAAACAACCTCAAGACCGAAAAGCAAAGAGTCCAGACTCATTCTTCAGTTGCGCGGGCCGAAGCAGAGACATCCTGCACATCTCGGGGCAGAAAACATCAACAGCCGACCTGAGACCTCTCTGCTGCTTTTCCTTGGACTTTAGATGGAGTGGGGTGAGGACTGAGCTGTGCAGGATCACTGGGAAGAAGTAATGTTTGTTCCAGCCCTGTGTGATGGAGAATGCCTTTGTGGGCACAGCCAGGACGGAGCTGGCACCTCCGCCCTGCTGGCCCAGTGTGATGGTGTTCACTGGGGTCTGAGGATGAGGGAAGAGATGAGGATCTGACTCCATGTTCCAGAAGGCCTGATTTATTATTTTATGAAATATGTTACATTAAAACTATACTAGAAGAATAGAAGAAAGGGATTTCATCGAAAGGCAAGGTAAGAATAGAATAGCAAAGAATGATAACAAGCTTCTGTCTCGACGGAGTCCAAGCCAGCTGACTGTGATTGGCCATTAATTACAAACAAACCAACATGAGCCAATCACAGATGCACCTGTTGCATTCCACAGCAGCAGATAACCATTGTTTACATTTTGTTCCTGAGGCTTCTCAGCTTCTCAGGAGGAAAAATCCTAAGGAAAGGATTTTCCATAAAAGATGTCTGTGACACCCCAGCCGTGTGCTTGGCATGGGGTTTGTGCTCCTGCCCCTCTGCTGTCCCTTTCAGGAGGTCTGTCTGTCCTCTCCCTGCTCTGGCAGAATGTCCTTGTGGCCCCCAGGGCTGCTAAAATGAAGCTCCTGGTGTGCAGCACCAGGACTCTTTCCACCTTTGCATGAGCTCTCCTTCTTTTACCTCATTTTTTTTTTGGTCATGTGAAGAATAGCAAGGGAAAAAATGAGGTTTGAACTTTGCAGCTCTCAAAGTTTGTTGTTTTTAATCAGCCCTATGTCCTCAAATTTTTTTTTTTATTTCTGCTGAGCCTCTGTAGGAGACCATAAAAAAGAATGACATTTAATTTCCATGCAGCAGCCTGCAGTTCCTGCACAAACACTGTGTATCCTGGTGGATAAAGGTCTTCTGCCTTGTTCTTCAAAGATTTTGTACTTAAATCTTCTTGCACTGGAATTTTTAGTGAAATTATTCCTCTCTGAGAGCACTTAGCAGTGAGAGCTGCTCTCACATGGAGGCATTAATTGCCTCAGCCCATCAGCAGCTCAGATCAAATGCTGGGGGGCTGTGGGGAGCCCAGCAGGGCCCTTTGCAGCAGAGGAGCGGTGTGGAGATGGAATGAGCTCTTCTGAAGGAAGAACCTGTGGAAATGGTGCTGTTCAGCTAAACCTGCAGTCCTGAGCCTGCCCAGAGGCCAGGAGAGCAGGATCCATGGTACAGGGAGTGTCAAAGCCATTCCTGCTGGTGGCACAGCCACCCCATGCCCTTGTGCAAAGTTCCTCCAAAGCAGGAGCAGACATCTTTTATGGAAAATCCTTTCCTTAGGATTTTTCCTCCTGAGAAGCTGAGAAGCCTCAGGAACAAAATGTAAACACTGATTATCTGCTGCTGTGGAATGCAACAGGTGCATCTGTGATTGGCCCATGTTGGTTGTTTCTAATTAACGGCCAATCACAGTCAGCTGGCTCGGACACAGAGCCGAGCCACAAACCTTTGTTATCATTCTTTCCTATTCTATTCTTAGCTAGCCTTCTGATGAAATCCTTTCTTCTATTCTTCTAGTATAGTTTTAATATAATATATATCATAAAATAATAAATCAGCCTTCTGAAACATGGAGTCAGATCCTTGTCTCTTCCCTCATCCAAGAACCCCTGTGAGCACGGTCACAGCTCTAAGCTCTTCCCAGGATGTTTTTCCTTCAGGATACCCAAGATTTCCCATCGGGGAGGTGGGAATGACTGCCCTGTCCCTGGCTTCTCCAATTACTTATTTGTACATTTGCATTTCCAAGGCTGCCACGTTGCTCCTGGCACCGCTCTGGGGTGAGGGGTGGATTTATGGCTCCACTGAGGGGGATGTGGCTGAGCTCTCCTCTGATGTGTCTGGTCCTGGGGTAGGAATATTTATACCAGCCAGCCTGAATCATGTCCCTGCTTTTGATGGCATTTCAGGGGTTTCCAGCTCTCCAGGGAAGAGGGGAACCCACCATGCCACCTCCAGCATGGCAGATGGAGAGAAAAGGGATTTATTTACTATGAACAAGCTGGAAACTCCCCCAAATGCTCCCCTCTGCCAGCAGCAGCAGTTGGGAATGGAAAACACTTTAAAATGATGGAATTTGTTGACTGTCATTAATGTTTTATCTCCTCCATGGCTGCTGTGTGGAAATGTTGTTTCAGGCAAGCCGTGCTCCCAGGCAGGGAGCTTCCAATGGGATAAATCAATGGGATAAATCAGATCTTGCTCATGATGCTGGGCCCTGAGGAGGTGTTGTGGCTGTTTTCTTAGATTTCAGTTGTTTCTTCTTCAAATTGAAAGAAGAATTAATTAATGAATTTACTTTAAAAGGGATTTTCTTCCAAAGCCAGTAAGAATTTAGGTGAAATGGCACTGAATTGTCCTGGTTGATATGGGAAGGATGGATTCATCACAAGAAAAGTGTTTTCTTCACATGGGCTGATAAACAGCCTGCAGTGTGAATATTTTCACACATTCAAGTGAGGTCTGACCCTCTGAGAGGTTTTTCTTAACACAGATCTGTGAATAAAATCACATTTATGTAAAGCTACAAAATTAAATAACAACCCAACATGAATCTCATGTTCCTCTTCAGACAGTAAGAAAGTCACTGGGTATTTCTTGAACAGAATTTGAAACACCTGAAATGTTAAGGAAAAAATGGATGGAAAAAATGTTCAGTTGTGTGGAACCATTTGGCAAATCAAAGGCTCAGCTGGTCCCACCTGTGCCAGATCCTTGTTGTTCTCCTGAGCTGGTGAAGCTGGAAATGATTCTGATAAATGTGAAAAGCTGGTGCTGGGAAGGAGATGGGCTGGTGGCTTGAGGGCACATTGCACCCCTGGAGACATTGCTCACCCCACAGGTTTGGTGTGTGAGAAGTGTGAGTGTGGAAAGGCTGCCCGTGCCTCAGCTATTTTTGTGTGCATCAGTTTACCACTCTAATTCCACCTTAATTTTCCTTTGGCAATTCCTCATGCTCGGTGTTTGATGCAGCAGGCGTGAGATGCTCTTTGATGCAATTACAGCTCTGGAGCTGGAACACCTGATTTAAATTCCAAACCCACTGTGAGACAGATGAAAGCAGTCACTTGGATGGCTGCTGGCTCCTCTGCTATCAGTGCAGGATCTCGGGTTTGCTCCTTGGCTGGATGAAATCACCACCATCCCAGCTCAGGGCTGCCCCGTGGGGGTTTTGTGGTGTTTTTTCAGTCTTTCTGCCACTTAACTGCAGTTAAAAAGCACCAAGTGCTGCCTCTGGGTGAGGGAAAGCCTGCTTGATGAAATGCGTGTTCTTTTACTCTTGGGCAAATGTCCAATGTGACAGCTAACAAAGGTACAGGGAGGTCAGTTCCTCAGGAGCCCAAGGGCAGGAGAGAGCCACAGAAATGGATGGGAAATGAGGCTGGTTAGCTCTGCTCTGAAGCAGAAAGGAAAATCCTCAATCAGGGGATGTTTTGTGAACAATTACCCCCATGTCCACTGCTCATCCTGCAAGAAATAACTTAAGAGTTGACACATGATTTGTAGATAAATTAGTGATAAACCAATTATCACGTTCTGATTGCCTTTTTCTGCTTATTCCATCCTTCACCTCTTCAAGAGGGCAGTGGGTGATTTGGGTGATGTGCCCACGTTCCAGCTGTGCACACCAGCTCTGTGTTTGCTCCTTTTCCTCCTCCAGCTGCTGCAAGAGGGACTCAGCTCCTGGCAGGAGCCTCAGCATGTGCAGATGTGCTTCATCATCTCAGCTGCTGCTGCTGCATGAATACATTCATTTATTGCTGCTTTCACTAAATAAATAGCCAGAGCTTATCCACGTGGCTCTTGAGGAAATTTGAGATAGAAGAGACAGATAACAATGGGAAAAGCCTCTTGTGGCTGGTTTGTAGCAGTTCTGTCTGCAGCCCAGCAGTCTGACCAGCATTAACCATGTCTCCCATCCCTGTGGGATCCTTCCTGCTGGGATGCCTGCATGCTGCAGGGACCATGTGGGACAATTGCCATTCAATGCAGTGCCAGAACAGGTGTCTGAGGTGGAAATAAGGATGTCACAAGTCAGTAGAGAGGCATCAAAAAAGAGATTTTTCTAAACTTTCGCGTGTTTCTCTAAAGTCTCAGATCTCATTGGTGTTTAAGGCAACACCAAAAGTGTATTTTGCTGAAATCAGCAGGACCCCATGAGTCCCTGGCAGGGTCCTGGGGTGCCCCACACCTCGAGCTGGAGGTGCTGCCCTATTGAGGAATCCCCACTCCAAAGGGAATGTGCCTCCTGGTTGTCTCCAACGATTCTTATTCAATATTATCCTGAAAAACCAGTCAAAGAATCCACAAAATGACTCACGGAAAAAGTGAGGGCAGGTCAAATTGCACGTTATCATATGCCTTGCTGAGATGTTTTAAATTAGCAGAATTAGCTAATTAGGCAAGCTCTCTGCTCTGTCCTGCAATTTGCAGCCCCAGGCAGTGGTGGGTGGGAGCATCCTGCAGGATCTGTCCTGCTCTGGGTCCAGAGGGGTCTTGGCAGTGACAGGAGATGCTCAGCAGACTTTAATGTCTGTCAGCTCATTAGGAGCCCTTATTTAAAAAAGGCAAAACAGCCCCAAGCCCCCCTGGTTTACACCTGCGTGGGGTAGAGCAGATATTCATTCAATTAAGGTTCTGATCCCTCTGAGCAATTATCTGCAATTGCCTGGTTATCTGTGAGCGCTGATAACTCGTCCTGCACCTCACAGGCAAATTGTCAGAAACTGGGAAATGGTAAAAACCAACGTGTTGGGCTCCTGGCTGTGAGCTCCAGAGAGACCTGAGCCCTGCTGAGCTCATGTTGGGGCTAGGGCTCTGCCTGGGGACCCCTCTGGGAGGAGTGAAGAGCACTGAGTGAGAGCCTGTGGTGTGGAGGAAGGCAGAGCTGTCCAGCATGGGCAGAAAAGGGGAGGAGGAGGAGGGTGGAAAAGTGGAGGATGAGGGTGGAAAAGTGGTGGAGGAAGGCAGGAAAATGGAAGAGGATGGAAAAGTGGAGGAGGAGGTGGAAAAGTGGACGAGGAGAAAGGCAGAAAAGTGGAGGACGGTAGAAAAATGGAGGAGGAGGATGAAAAGTGGAGAAGAGTGAAAAAGTGGAGGAGGACTGTGGGAAAGTGGAGAAGGAGGGCAGAAAAGTGGAGGAGGAAGGTGGAAAAGTGGAGGAGAAGGAAGGTAGAAAAGAGGAGGAGAAGGAAGGTGGAAAATGGAGGAAGAGGAAGGTGGAAAATGGAGGAGGAGGAGGAGGATGGAAAAGTGGAGGAGAAGGGTGGAAAAGTGGAGGAGGAGAAGGGCGGAAAAGTGGAGGAAGGCAGAAAAGTGGAGGAGAAGGGTGGAAAAGTAGAGGACGAGGGCAGAAAAGTGGAGGAGTAAAGTGGAAAAGTGGAAGAGGAGGAGGGTGAAAAGTGGAGGAGGAAGGTGGAAAAGTGGAGAAGGAGGGTGGAAAAGTGGAGAAGGAAGGCAGGAATTGGAGAAGGAGGGTGGCCCATGGCAGCTCCGTGCTGCTGGGCTCCCCCAGCCCTGCAGAGGGAGGAGGCTGGCAGGCAATCCGGTGTCTCCCCTTCCCTGCAGGGTTTGCTCTGCACCATGCACTGCCTCTGGGGTGTAACTCATCCCGGTTTGGCTCTGTGCTGGCGGCTCCCTGCCTCTAATGAGAGCCCCAGGCTGCAGAGGTTCCAATTAGGGGCTGTTTGTGGAAAGCCATTCCCCTGCTCAGATCCACGGGGAGCTGGGGCAGGCTGGTGTCTGAGCTAAAGGACAGAGCCAAATCACTTTGTTTTCTTGTCAGTCACCAGGGTTCCCACAAGCCTGAGGAAATAACTATAATAAAAACTCGAAGGGAGCACAGAAAGGTGGGACTCACCAAGTTCTTATCTTTCATGGAGACAGTTTCTCTGTGAGACCATCAAGGGACAAAGGAAAGTCCCTCTGAGGTGACTTTCTGCAAGGACAAGAAAGCTTCAAATCTCAGAGATTTAAGGAGCAACTCATTCTTAAATTTCCTGCTTATCCACCAACAGGACAGGAAATCTCCTTTGCCCCCGAATGAGCAAAGCTGTGCTGCAGCCTGGATGGGGCTGGTGGAGCTCCCTGCAAACCTCACCAAGCCCAGGCAATTTATCATCAGTGTAATTTCTGTAACAGCTGGAAAACAAGCTGGTAAAACTCCCCAGAAAGGAGATTTGCTTCCTCAGACACAGGCAGGGAAGGGATTATCCTCATGTTTGTTCTGCTCTCCTCTGGTGATGGAGACAGTGTTGGGAGCACTGTTGTGCTGTGTGGGGTGGCTCTGTGGAGAAAGATGGAGAAAAATTTCCCATGGACAAATGAGGTGCTGGTTTGGACTGTCAGGAGTCAGTCCTAGCTCAGAAATGAGTGTGGGATGGATTCTGCAGGACTGCATCCCTTGGTGTGGTGCTGGACCACAGGGCAGCCCTGGGGTTGTCCTGGGATTTGCTGGTAAAAATGGATCTGTGCCCTTCTGTGCTGTCTTCCTTCCTAAATCCAGCTGGTGATGGGGAATTTCTCCTGATCCTGGCTGTATAGAACAAAATTTTCTGGTTGTAATATAGATGCCTTCTTTTCTAATATCTTTTCACTGAAGAAAGTGGTTTCCTCCCTCTCCAGGGTAACTGTAACACACACCGTAAAAACAAGTTATGTTCTGTGGAAAATCAGTTTTCCTGTGTCCTTTTCCCATCCACAGTGGCTCTGGGGAAGAAAGCAAGACATCATCCTGATGGTCTCATGTGGGGAGAGGTGCAAAAACAAATAGGAACCATTTTTCATGAGATGTCTCCATCTGCACACAGTGCTGAGGAGCTGACAAAGTGAGCAGAGTGGGAAACAGGGACAGAGGAGGCTCCTCTGCTGAGCATCACCAGCAGCCTGGCCTGGGGGAGATATTCCTGACATGTTTCTGGGCTTTCATTCAATTTGCAAATTAATTTTACCGTTCTCAGTTGCGTGAAGGGATTCTGACATGTACCTGTGACTGAGACTGGGGTAATGTCCAGGTTCTGAGGGAATTGCAATGAAATTGTGAAATCCCTTAAGCTTATTAGTGAATAATGGTGTTGGAGTAGCAATATCATTTTAATTTTCCTAAAAGGTCCATGTAACACTGTGCCTGGTTCTCTCAGTAAGAACCACAGATAACTCCTTGCCAAGGAAAGCTTAAAGTTGTTCTCCAACAAATTGACTTTTTTCTTCATTATTCCTTAGACTCTTGTCTCTGATTCCAGGCTAAGGGATGCTAAACTTGAAATATTTGAAACATTAGAAGTTGTAAGATGTGGGCAGAAGTGGTCCCAGGACATGGGGTGTGGACAGTTGTGTGTGTCTGCAGGAGTTTCATGGCAATCAGGGGAGAAATCAACTGAAATAAACTTTATTGGTGCATTGCTGCATGGCCTTCCCATGGAAGCTGTGCTATGAATCAAAGGAGCAATGAAAATTTCAGTGTTCTCTCCAGGCTCTGTAAAATGACAGCAAAATCTCTGGGTCTCTCTGTCCTGGGCTGCAAAGAGCCTTGCTCTTGCTGAGCTGTGGTGGCTGTGGCAATGCTCCTGCCACAAAGCTGGGTCATTCTGGAGTTGGATTGGAGCCCCTGTTCTTGGTTCTTTTCCAATGTTGGGCAATTTCATTTTTTTGGGGGGTTTGCTGGAAACAGCCTACCATAACCCTGTCCTCACTTGATGTGTTTGTGGGCTGAGGCAGCACAGGTCAAGCTCTAAATGTCACCATTATGGGAAGGATTAGGATTTTTCTTTGGCAAAACCTCAGGAGCTTGAGCTCAGCTTTTTATTTGTGTGAACACTCCTGTCAGGAACAGAAAGGCCATATGGGAATTGTGGGATAGGGGGGATTAACTTTCCCAGGTGCTTTCATCTCAGTTTTGTGAGGCAGGGGCTTGCACTCAAACCCCAATAATAACCAAACACAGTAAATACAGGTAGTTAAGGAGCATTAGGATTTGGCAACTACCAGCAATCACCACATTTTTCTGGTTTATTAGGCTGTGGAGGGTGTAATTGTGAGTGCTGCTCCTGCCTCTCCCCTGCAGTGCTTTTTACTCTCTGGATTATTAAACAATTCCAGGAGAACCACGCACAAGCCACTTGTTTTCCTCCGTTTTTTCCACTCTTTTTATTTAGTTTAATTTTTCCCTGTTACACAAGCCTTTGGGAGCACACTGCTAAAAACGTTATTAAGAAGCCATTGACCACAGGTGCCCTGCAGATTTCTCCGATAAGAGCCACTGCCTGTTGCTTTAGAGAAAGGAAGATTAAACACAGGGCCATGGCAAACACGTTCCTGGGAAGAGGGGGTGAAGCTGCAAAAGCAAAGACCTTCAGACGTCAGTGCTGTCCTTTGTGGCTGACACCATGGCTCGGGGTCTGTGAGGACAGCAGGCTCCTGAGGAGAGCTGGGGGTTTATGGATGGCTCTTGTCTGCAGAGAGTGGAATTAGATGAGAACATCGTGACCTTAAAGCTTCCTGAGCAGCTGAATGCATGCTCTGAGCTGGGAGATGGAGTGTGGAGGGGTGGTGTGGGGTTTGGAGCTGGGAAAGGCAGGTAAGTGGGAGAGATGCTGTAAAGGAGGGGCTGTGGCTGAGGTCAGCAGGGTGAGGAAAGTGCCTGTGGCAAGATTTGGGGGGGCAGAGTGCCTGACTCTCACCTGAATATTTCCTTTTGTCATCCTAAGAGGAGAGAAGGTGTGATGCTGTGGCCTGGGAGGAAGGAATCTGCAGAGCTGTCCCATTCCCACCTCTCTGGCAGCTTCTCTTTCCTCCTTGAACATGCCCAGCCCAAGGTGATGGTTATGAATAAGTTACTACTCGATGCTGTCCTGCCCTGGAAGGAGGTGCTGGAGCACTGAGGGGCAGGAGACAAGCTTGGAGCTCAGCTCCCAGGCTGGAATCAAGCTTGGAGCTCAGCTCCAGGCTGGAATCAAGCTTGGAGCTCAGCTCCCAGGCTGGAATCAAGCTTGGAGCTCAGCTCCCAGGCTGTGTGACGGGTGCTGCTCAGTGCCTGTGCAAAGATGCCATCCCTGCATCTCTGGGCTCTGTGGATGTGAGCACTGACAGCAGTTTTCTAACCAGATGCAGAGCCCTTGTCAGCCAGAGCTGGGTGTTTAGCCCATGCACTTGAAACAAGCTGCTGCCAGCTTTAGTTCCTGTGTGTTACCATCTGCATTTTTAACAGGGAGAAATCCTGTCTCATCTGGGAGCTGGGCTCTATGGATGGAGTGATGGCTGAGATGCATTTCCCAGCTATGGCAAAAATGTTACAAGGGCTGGATGAAAAGCTCTGCAGCTCTTCCAGAGGGCTGCTGGATGCAATTCACCCAAGCCTGAAGTTGTTATTTTCCTCTCTGGCTGTAAATTGTTCTGATCAACAACGTATGAAAGACACTACATCAAAAGAAGTGGAATCAGAGAGATAACAGGCCTTCCTAGGGAGCTGGAATTGCTTGGCATTTGACTCTGTGGCTCTTGAAATGAGCCACCAAGAGACACCTGTGTGTCCTGGGTACCACCTCACTCACTGCTCATCCAGTGCTGTACCTTGGTCTGGATGCGTCCTGGGTCAGCACAACTGGAATTTTGTTATTTTGGGGTGCTGCTTCTCCCTCAGGGCTGCAGCTGAGTGTGGGGTGCCCCTTTTCACCCTCCTATCACCCTGATATTTTCTGAAAAATCCCTTTTTCAGGATCTCTTCTCCTGGGAAGTTGAGAAGCCTCAGAGAAAAATGAAAACAATAATTATCTGATTTGCTTCTCCTGTGTTTGGCTGCTTTGGAATGTGGTCTGGACATTGTTTACCAACAGGTGTAGGTTTGATTGGTTTCATGTGGATTGTTTTTACTTAATGATCAATCACAGCCAGCTGTGTCAGACTCTGAGTCAGTCACGAGTTTTTATTATTCATTCTTGTTAAGCCTCCTGTATGTATCCTTCTCTTTCTTTAGTATAGTTTTAGTATAACAGAATAGAATAGAATAGAATAGAATAGAATAGAATAGAATAGAATAGAATAGAATAGAATAATGAATCAGCCTTCCGAGAGCATGGAGCCAGATTCTCATCTCTCACCTCATCCTGGGGACCCTCACAAACACCAAACCCTCCTGTGCATGGGCTGGTGCTGGTGGATGGAGAATACAATATTTTGGGGGAGAAAAAGCCCAGATGCTGCTCTGACAAACCCTCCTGTGCAAAGTGATGCCAGCCCCAGCTCTGGAGTCCTCCACTGCGGTGGGAGGAGGTCGTTAACTCTGATTAGAGCACTTGCAATTCCAACGAGGCCTTTCATTTCCACCCTGGCTCCTGTTCTGCATATTTGATGCTGTTCTCTGGTGACAGAGTGCAAATGTTAAGATGTTAGAGTAAGATTGCCCCGAGGTTCAGACACTAATGACAAGAATTATCACAGTCTGAGTAGTTCAGGACTTGACAAAAGGTACAAAACAATTAAGCCGTGATTAACAGTTGAGTGTTCCCGTAATTATAGAGTGAGATTTTGTGGTACTGTTTACTGCCTTTTATAAAACAAAAGGAATCCATTTGCAGAGACTGGTTTACTAAAAAAACCCCACTGGTGATATTGGGTAAGCAGAGAGGTCCCAGTGAAGCCCTGCCCTGTGTTATGATGTAGAAATTGGGGGTCCACATCCTCATTAATGCACATTGATGAAACAATTCCCTACCTTTAGGTGACAGATTGTGTTGCAGTGCCAAGGATACTAAATACAAGCATTAAAAATGAGTTCCTGGAGATGACACCCTTGTCACCTCCCAGCCTCTCTTGAGGCAGTGCCCCTCAGTCCCTCTAAATATAAGAGGATGAATTATTTTTGCATTGGGGAACATGTCACTGAACAGAAGAGAATTTAACTTCACTTTTTAAATACAAAGATTTCCAAAAGCAGGTTTTTAGAGTTAAATGAGGGAATTAAGTCAAGGAACAGGACAGAGAAATTAAAAGGTTTTGACAAGAAGGCTAATTATCTGTGAAGAGGGAGGAAGTTGTGTGGGAGGCCAGTCCTGGATGATGCTCTTTGCCCTTTGCTGCCCAGCCAGAAGGTGCCCAGAAGATGTAAATGCAGCAGAGCACTGGATCTGTTACATCCATTTAACTTGTCAGCCTGTGAAGAGCTGTCATCTGCATGGAAGAGGAAGCTGGGATAAAAAATACAGAATTTAATTATTAGGTAGTGCCATAAATACTCCCACCAGCCTCTTGGGCATTAAAAAGGTCCTGGTTTTGGGAGCTGTTTTGCTCTTGCAAAAACACCAATGGAGCTGAGAATCCAGCCTGGCTGGGTGGTGTCCAGGGAGCAGCGAGTCCCAAGGGCTGAAGGGGAAATCAGCAGCACACCAGGGCTCCTGAGCCTTGTCTGAAAGCTCCTGAGGTCACTGGGAGGTTATTTACCAGCAATCAGAAATCAGGAGTGATTTGCTGTTACTGAGAGATGCTAATTCAGGCTCTGGAGGGGATTCATTATCTGGAATGGCTTTGCTGTGTGTGAGCTGATGACAGCCCTGTGGGTGCAGTGCCTCTGCTCCAGGGGGGCTCTGGTGCTGGGGGGGCAGGAGGAGCCCCAGATAGAATCAATGTGGCACCAGAGCTTATCTGAGTCCACCTGGGCAATATCTCACTGTGGGGTGAATGTGACCGTGTTCACAGGGGTCTGAGGATGAGGGAAGAAATGAGGATCTGACTCCCTGTTTCAGCAGGCTTGATTTATTATTTTATTATATATATTATATTAAAACTATACTAACAGATTAGAAGAAAGGATTTCATCAGAAGGCTAGCTAAGAATAGAAAAAGAAAAGAATGATAACAAAGGCTTGTGTCTTGGACTCTGTCTGAGCCAGCTGACTGTGATTGGACGTTAATTAGAAACAACCACATGAGACCAATCACAAATGCACCTGTTGCATTCCACAGCAGCAGATAATAAATTTTTACATTTTGTTCCTGAGGAGGAAAAATCCCAAGGAAAGGATTTTCCATAAAAGTTGCCTGCGACAGGTGAACAATCCCAGCTCATCCTGGGGTCTCCCACATGGCCCTTGAGGAGTGGATCCTGTTCATCTTAGAGGATTTTTTCAGCCTTAACATCACCGTGTTTCCCTCTCCTGAGAGGATATTTCCTTTCCATGCTTTTCCCCAGTGTCATGGCAGGGCTGTGGGGCACTTCTTGCAGGAGGCAGCACCACTGGTGGGGACCAGCTCTCATTTAGCATTATTTGTTTGGGGCAGCCTAAGACAAGGACAGAAAATCACATGAAGCAAGGAAATACATGGGCAGCATGGCTGTAAATAATTCTGTTCTTCTTGGCAGAGGAGTTATCTGCTGCAGAAAATTGGGCAATTGGTGGTGCTGCCAGCTGTACAGTGCTTTTGGATGGCCAGGGTGGCAGAGCTAATTTTCAACCCCGCTGGGATGGAGAAAGCTGTGAATTACAGAGGGTGGAAAAGGCCACAATAAAGAGATGAATAGAGGGAAAAGCTGTTTTCTTCCCTTGAAATATTTCTTGGTACAAAAGAGACTTAGTTTTGAGGTAGAAGAGGACCAAGCATCCTGTATTTTTGAGGGTTTTATGGCTGTTGACACGAAGTTGCCATCACTCATAATTTATAAACATGTGAGAAAGGAGGAAAAAATAAAGGAAAGCCTTTATTTTCATATTTCCAGGTCCTTCCTGGTGTAGGTGTTTTTCCTGAGTGTGGGATCAGCTCATTAATCAGCCAGTGCTGCCCTTCCTGTAGGTTATTCACGGGAAGCCTCAAGGAGAACCAGGATGGACCTGGTAAAACAGGGCTGTCAGTGCACAGGGGACATCACCTGCCATGGAGCTGGGACCTGCCAGGCACTCCCAGCTTTTCCTGCCATGTCGGGGGTGTTTGCAGCATTTCCCCTGTTTGATACAGGCCAGAGCTCCCATCTGAAGGTGGATTTTAGCAGGGGCTTGTGAAAAACGTGTATTTTATGATTGGCTTTTTGCAAATATTAAAATGAATATTATACGTGCCATGTTAGAAAGTAATGCTGTATTAATTTTGTTAAGTAGTGTGTTAAATATAGTTTTAGGTTATAACATAAGGTTAAAATAGAAACTATGCTATGTAAGATACTTTTTTTAAAAGAAAGAATTCATACCAGATAGCAGCCACAGGACACCTGAATCTTTCAGAGAAAGAGAATTTATTGCACCATTATCAGGAGAAATGAACTTCTTCCTGCCTCACTCAGCCATGAAGACAGGGTCAGGATTAAGAAGAAGAAGCTGACACTGACCAGACAGAATCCTGTGTTTGAATGGAATTTATGCATCATGTATGAATATGCTACAGGCTGTTGTTATTGAGGGTTATCCTCTGTTAACCCGGGTCCTTTTCCAGGCTTATTTTGCCCAGAAAAGGTACCCAGACTGCCTGTAACTCTTTGTTTTTATTGTCTCATATTGTCCTAATCTCAATTGTTCAAATTTTTACTACTCTAATTATATGACTATTTTTATAACCATTTTATTAGTTAAACTTTTACAATTTTAAAACCAATTGACTGGTGTTTTTCACATGCTCCATTTGTGAGGTGCCCTGGTTCTTGGGGCCAGACTGGGGAGACGCCTCTGCCCCCATGGCTGGGCCAGGGAATGCCTTTGTACCTGGGGCTGGCAATGAGCCCCTGCTCCCTCTGTGCCTCCCCAGCTCCAGCCTGGCTCTCTCTGCCTGGCAGGGATCAGAATTGCTCCTGCCTGCAATAAAACCCCGCTCCACTTGGCACTGTGAGACAGAAAGGAAGCAGAAAACACCTGTGAAGCAGGGAGTGAGGCTGCCAGCCCTGGTTTGTGTCAGTGGGAACCCTCCCAAAGCACTGAGGGGACAGAGCTGGGTTGCTTTGCTTAATGCCTGCCAGGCCCTTTAGGAGAGGAATTAGCACAGATATAATTATTCCAGCAGGATGATGGCTTCTGCAAGGCTGAAATTCCCCTGAGGCAGAGACTGTGGGGAGAGGGGGAGGCCCAAGATTGTGAAGGTGAGGGACAGCCCATTGTATTAATGAGCCTCAAAACACTGAAGGGATGAGCTTTGAAGTGATGTCTGAACTATTCCAGTGCCTTTTGGCCCAAGAGCAGCCTCTGATGGAAGCCCAGCTGGAAAGAAGGATGCATGAGGACTTTCTGCAGCAGAAATATCCCAGGTTTGGGATGCTGTGGGGTGGAGGCAGCATTTGGTCCTCTGAAGCCTTTCCTGCTCCAGTTCCAGGTGAGATTATCCCCAGGCTTGTGACAACCCTGAGTTATGGTTTGGGGAAGGAAAAAGCATTAGAAGGGAGAGGATGAAGCTTGGACATCACTAAAAGAAAAGTTCCCTTGCTTTTGTAGACACAGGGTATTTGTTTTGTAAGACATCTAATCTGGTCTTAGGAACATCAAATATTCATGAATGTGCCCTGTCTCTCAATGCCCTGTTTTTCTGCTCAGTTACCTGGAATGTGAGTTAAACCGTGCTTCAAATCCAGCCTGACTGTGCCACTGTTCATGATGCAGGTCTGAAAAGGCTTTGCTGCTCTTTTCCATGCATGGAAAGAAAAAGCAGGGCAAAAAGGCTCCTTACTATTCATTCCTGCAGGAATGGCACAGTTGGGGCTTTTGCCTTGCCATTTCCAGCCTCTCCATCACAAGCTGTCCCTGGGGGCTGGTGACCCCTCTTGGGGCAGCAGAACCTCAGTGGAGATGGGAAGCACAGGGGTGATCTGTCTCACAGGGACCCTTTCCTCCAGAGGCATCAGGAATGAAGAGCCAGGCAGGAAATAAAAGTCCTTAAAACACTGAAAAATTAAAAGCTATCCCCAGCAGTCTGTCCATCAGTCACCATCCATCAGCTCTGCTTCACCCCAGTGCCTCCAGCACCAAGGGCATTTTATTTAACCCCCCAACACTTTGCTTTTTCCTTTTGCAGTGAGATGAGCTGTTTACAAAGAAAATAGATGTGATGTTTAAAAATACAGCAGGATGGATGTGCTTTAAAGCGGCTGGGGGCAAATGTGAGCTCTGAAGTGCCCTTCCCTGAGTGCCTGCAGCACATTTCCCTCTGGTGCAGAGCCCTGCCGGCTCCCAGCTCCTCAGGACAGGCTGTGGTTACTGCTGGAGCAGGGAAAAAGGTTTCTGTTTATCTTGGGTTTGTTATTTCAAAAGGAAGACAGAATAAATACCAGGCAACAAAGCTTTTACCTCTTTGCCCGTTGTGTAGTACCCTTGTGATTAATAGAGGGTGACCTCAGCTCTCCAGAGAAGTTGGAATTAAAGCCAGGTGGATGATAGATTGTTTTTCTGCCTTTGTGGGTGGCTCCAGGAGAATCAAGTACTAATTTAATTTGGGCTTAATTTACAAAGATATTTTTTGTTAAGTTTAGGTTGGTTTTTTTTCCTGGTGTAATATGAAAGAGTAATGTCAGCAAGGTGATGGCTTCAAAAAGCCGCAGCCTTGTGTCCATTATAAACCTGTCGATGCAGAGATGTACATCTGATTTTGTCAGGGTGTTTGGGACACTTGCTGGGAGAATGTTGTTTTATTGCAACACTTATTTTCTTGAGGTGGAGTTTAATGGACAGATCAAAGAACCCTGAAACGGTTTGGGTTGGAAAGGCAAGCTCCACTCATTCCAACCTGCCATGGGCAGGCACAACTTCCACAGGATCAGGTTGCTCCAAGCCCCATCCAATGCAACCCTGAGCACTTCCAAGGCTGGAGCAGCTTCAGCTCCTCTGGGCACCCTGTGCCAGGGCCTGACCACCCTCACAGGGAAGAATTTCTCCCTAATACCCAATCTAAACCTGCTCTTTCTCAGTTCCTGCGCTGGGTGGGGCTTTGCAGGACTCTGCTCTCCACCCCTTTGGGGTAACCACCAGCATTCCTGAGCTGGTTCAACACCTTTTCCTCCAAAAGGCTGGAAAGCCAAGCCCTGCACTCACAGGATCCTTTGGCAGCAACACAACCTACAGGTTTTGTGTCATCATCTTCTCACAGAATGTAAAAGCCAGAAGACAGAATGGGATTTGGGATTTTTGCTCCATATTTATGTTGTATCTCCAAGTTATGGAGAAATACTCAGAAATGTGATCAGAAATGCTGGGAAGCTGAAAATCTGGGAATCACCTGACTGGGAAGGGAGATTTCCATCTCCAGGAGCATGATAAACCTTTCTGCTGGATTTCTGGGTCCAGACCTTCTACCATCAGTGTCAGCTTTTAGTACCTGGCACCAAAAGTCTTGCTGCAGGGTTTAAAAGTATATTGGAAACAATTTTGTTGCAGGCAAGTTATTAAAGATTGAATGATGTCAGACAATGTGTTGAAAGCAGTGTGAGTAGTTTAATATAGGTGTAAATATTAAACTGTCAGGGGCAAGTATATAAGAAAAACAATCCCTGAATGGTGTAAGGAGGAATAGGTAAACATCACATTTCAATAAATTCACTTACAAGGATCCTGCCAAATTTAATTCAGACCTTACATTTAGGTATATGAGGAAATAATTGCTACCAGTCAGCATAAAGAAAATGTGTTTTTTTCCCCTTTTTGCTCCTGAGTTTTCAGAAGTAACTTGGGATTTGCTTTTGTCCAGTTTGCTTTGCTGGCTGCTGAACACAAGGGAGAGGCAGGTGGGTTTGGGGCTGTGCTGCTGCACCAAACACACAAATTTCCCCTCCCTGTACATTCAAACTCAGCCTGGTTGCTTTGGAGCACGTAAAAAAGTTAAATTGTGCAGTGACCTGTACCTTTGAGCAGCTAATGGGGGTCAGAGATCCTGAAGTGGAAGAAGAAGGTTTCAGGGGAGGGGTGGGATCAGGGGAGTTTGTTGCATGCCAGCCCCAGATTTGGGAAGAGCTTCGCTGCAGGAACATCACTTCCCAAAGAAGCACCTGAGGCTCAGATCCCTGAAATCTCAAGCCAGGCACTTAAAAGCCAGTGAACTGTGGAGTTCCTGAGTTCTCCTGTAAGGGAAATTTCTACCATCAGTTTTAAAAGTAAATCTAAGGGATGTCAGAGAACTAACACACACAGAGATGGGCAATGGCTCTGTGGGTTGAACAGCTTTACCCTGAACAGCTCCAGTGCAGCTCAGGTTGCCCAGCTGTGACACAAGCTCAGGTGAAACTCTTTTTTACTTTGTCTGTCCATTTGGGTCATTAAAGTGGGGTTTGCTTCATGTTTAGCAATCTGAAATTTTCCCCATCTCCTGCAAAGAGCTGCAAACATTTATTCATTCCCGGGCTTTGACCTAATTCCTGGCCATAAATATTAAATTTCTGCAAGGGACCAGAGAAGAGATGATAAAGCAGAAGCCCCAGTCAAATGGCACAGATGTGAAACTGCCTTTAATTGACTTGCTTTTGTCAAACATAATTAAGTCCTACATTTCATTGCAGTCCTTGGCTCGCAGTCAGATCTCGAGAAGTCTTTGGTGATAAAGGATTATTCTGGCTTCAAATGAGACTGATGAATTCTTGCAGCCACTTGCACAGGAGGCACAACATTTTCTGTTGTATTGGCTGAAAGTAAAGCCGAGAGGCACTGCCAAAACCTGGGTTTCTGATTACAATGGAGTGCCAAGATGTCACTCCTCCTTCTGTGCATCTTGCTCATGTATTCCTTCCACTCGTGTGAGCATCACTTGCTTCACAGTTTGTCAGCTCTGGGTGGGCTCAGCTGCCCACCCTTCCTGTCAGAGTTTGCCTGTACTTGCTTAAGCACATGCTTAAATCTCCAATATATATATATATAATTCCTAATTTTTTAATTTTAAATCTTTTAATTCCTGGGTGAGGATGGGCTTCAACACTTATCCAAGTGGCCCCAGGGCTCAGTGCTGTGTCTGCAAAGCTCCTGCCAGTGTGCCTGACAAAAAGTATCAGGAATTTAGGTTCCTTTGTACTGCTCATTGTCCTCCAGAACCAAGCAGCGCCTTTTCCCTATGAGAGAAAACTGTGATAAAATAAGGAGCTGGATCAATGGTTTGAGTGGCAAAGCCCAAGCCAGTCCATATAAAACTCTGTTAGCTGTGAAGCTGGGTCCTTCTGCAGCCACCCAGGAAAGCTTGTGGTGAGGAGTGTGGGGAGTATTTTATCTTTGTTAGGATAACCAGGGAGATGCAGATGTGAAGCCTCCTGTAAGGTTTTCATTCCTCCTTGCAGAGGAAAAGCACTTGAAACCCTTGCCTTGCCTTGCTCTCTTTGTGCCTGCTGTATTATTGAATCTCACCTTGGCTCGCTGGGTTTCTGATGTGCTGAAAGGAAATGAAATCTCTGCTGGGCTATTGTTGCTCCCTGCTCAGATAAATAATGTTCTGCTGAATTCAGGGAATTGCATCCTGGCTTTTGCCTGCCAGAGGCACAGCTCTGGGGAAGCATGGCTCTGACAGGTGGGAAGAGCTCAGAAGTGTTGCAGAGAAATCTTTAAATCCACACTTTTGAAGCTGGATCCTTTAATATCTAGGCAAAGCTACTGGGTGTTTTGGATGAGAGTAACTCCAGGAATTGTCACCTACCTGCAACACAACAGAAAAAGCTGAGTTTTGATTCAGTTTTAACAGAGATACTTTGTCTTGGGTTTTTTTGCCTGCTGGGAAAAAAGGAAAAAAAGGGGAAAAACCCTTTTCTGAAGGAAATATGTGTTCTCAGATTCACTGGACAGAGAGAGTCTTGGGGTTTCACAGAGCTCAAAGCACAGCTCAGCTGCTCTGAAAGCAGAGGTATCACCATGGTATGAAAGTTCCTGTAGGACAGTTCTCCTTGTCCACAGAATGAAGACAAGAGAGAGGCAAATGTGAGCTGAGCTTTCCAACATGCTGCTCACCAGGAATGATGCTCAAACTCCAGCAGCTCTGGGAAATGCCTGATACATGAGGGGAGGGATGGGAGGAAGGGCAGGGAGATCTGGGGAGACCTTTAGAGGCACTGAAGGTCAGGAGGGAGCTCAGGGGATGGCTGAGCCTGGAAGAACTCGAGGATGGAGGGAAGGGAGGTTGGTTTGGTTTAGTCTGGTTTGGTTTGGTTTGGTCTGGTCTGGTCTGGTTTGAGTTGGGTTGGTTTGGTTTGGTTTGGTTTGGTTTGCTCTGGTTTGGTTTGGTTTGGTTTGTTCTGGTTTGGTTTGGTCTGGTCTGGTCTGGTTCGGTTTGGCGCTGCAGACCCTGCCTGGTGGTGCCTGCACTGCAGTGGCCACGCGCCCTCTGGAGAGGATGTGCAGGACACCTGGCACTGTGGCTCTCTGCAGTTTTTTCCTTTGCCCAGTGTCTGTGGCTTTTCTAATTTTGGACATTTTGGGACATCCTTCTCCCAGGGCCTTGCTAAGATGTGAGAGCAGGTCCAGGTGACCAAACCTCCCTGTGATCTCTGTTTCAGCCCTGCCCTCCTGCTGACACTCAGGTCCTTTGAAGGGGGCCAAGAATTTGGATTTTTCTTTGCTGACTCTTTCATCTCCTGCTGCAAAGGGCTGTTTCATGCTCTTTTGAGTTGTCTTTGCTGCTTCTTGGTTGCCCACAACCTCCTGACACTCAAGAAACTTTGGAAAAGGATGAGCCTAATTCACTTTTTAATTAACTGAAGAAAAAATAATATATCCTTTGGAGAGAGAATGTTATTTTCCATCAAGATTTTCCTGATTCAGATTTAATTTCTGCCCAGAGGGAAATTTGAAGTGGCTTAATACAAGCAGATAGGAGCGGAAACCTGGAGAGATTCTGCTCCAGCAAATAACTCCTTACTCAGAAATGTGATCAGAAATGCTGGGAAGCTGAAAATCTGGAAATCACCTGACTGGGAAGGGAGATATCCATCTTCAGGAGCAGGGAGAGCTTTTATCTGTAGCTCTGTAAGACCTCTTGCTTCACACTGGAGGAGTGAAAATGTGTGTGGATGTGTTTGTTATTGAACCCTGGGGATGAGGGAGGGGGATCCTCCTCCCAATGACAACCTGCAAGAAGAAAACTGCTATCATTCCCAAGGGTGACTTGTGCAGGAAGTCTTGTGCAGCCAGTAATTAAAACACTGCAAGGCTTTCTCATAATGAGCTAATAATTTTCTAACATGGAAGATATTTTGACCAAAGGAAACCTGGAGCCTGTTCTGGACTTGGTTTGATGGACAGGAGTTTTGTGGTTGCTTAGGAACTGGTGACCAACGCTTGGTTATGTCCAATATGGGCTGACAAAGGGCATTTTCATCAATATCATCATTATTTACAGCCATACAGTCCTACAGCAGCTTCCATAAGGCTGCCTCTCCAGCTTGGAATTGCTGGAAAGCTAAAATATAAACAGAAAGGGTTTGGAAATTTTTAGGTAGAGATCACCATGTGGACAAGCCCCTGGAATTTGTTATAAAGAGATATTAGCTTTGCCTTGAAGGGACTTCCAGATCCAGGAGCCAGGTCAGAGAAGATATTAAAAAAAAACTCCAGAAAGGAGTAATTTGTAAAAGAATCTGATTAGCCAATGATCTGTATCAGGAATGATGAAACTCAGCCTGCTGATGAGGGCCAAGAGCTTAAATCTGTGGCTATCAAGAGTAAGGACAAAAATTTTAAATATCATTAAACAGAGAAAAAAATAGTGCCAGCTGGTGTGTTCATCACTGGGTGACACAGTTCAGTCAGCACAGTGAGATCTGGTCAGTATTTCTTTGTGGCATTTGGAAAGACAGAATGATGTGCTTTATCTCTGTAATGGGAGATCAAATCGTTCCTGTTCCATCTCTAATCAACAGTGTAGTAAATGATATCTGCCTTGTCAGGGGGTACACTTAGAAATCAGTGTCCATATCACTCATGTCTGAGTGGCTCAGAAGATTGAGGGCAGCAGATGTTTGTTTTTAATCAACACCAGAAAAGTTGGGCAAGAGCTGGTTTATATTTTCAAAAGGCTGTCCTCGTGTCCCAGATAACTACATGCCAGTAATCCTGGGCTAAATAATAATATAGGTGAAAGGGAATTGAAATGAGGAAGAATTAAAGGCTGGGGATAAACCTAATGGATTTATGAAACACAGATCCACAGACATCTGAATTCATTAGCTTAGTCATGGTTATTAGGTAGCTCTAATATTCCTGGGGTTTTGCAAAGGGTTTGACATTGTTTCACATGGAATTTGGATTAATCCACCCGAGGGGGCACAGAGAGACAGTGGTGGGAGCAGGGAGCTGCAGGGATGGGGGATCCTCACCCCGCAGTGCGAGCTTTGCTGGCTCAGCCTCCATCAGCTCCAGTACTGGGCTCTTCAGGACAGAAAACCTCTTGCTGTGCTGTTTGTTAGAGAAACAAGCTTTTTTTTTTCCATTGCAATGTAATAATTACAGGTGAGGATGCAATCCAATGGAAAAGAGCATTTTTTAAATGAAAAAAAGATCATTTGAAGATAAGGATAGAATCTACCCAAGTAGCTGTGCTCCATCCAAGAAGGGACTTGGATAAATTCTCAGCATTTGACTTAGCCCAGATGTCACAGGGGCTGTGTCCAGGGGGACTTCCTTTAGAGTGCTTACAGCAACAGTGTCTTCCAAAGCCAAGGAACAGGATCTTTTTGTCCTCCCCAGGATGCTGAGGGCTCCACAGGAACAAGGGGATCCCAGTTTTGAGCCGTGCCTCCCTATGCCATTCCCCTCCTTAGGGACTGCTCCCAGTTGTGGGTGACTGGAAGCAGGGAGTGATGCTGCCCAAACCTGGCTCTTCCTACATGTTAACCATGATCCCAAAGCAAGCCATGAAATCCCACAAGTTCACCCCCAAACAGGCCCCAAGCAGTCCTTTCTTCTCATGTTTCTGGTTACGTTACGTTACATATTATATATTATATTATATTATATTATATTATATTATATTATATTATATTATATTATATTATATTATATTATATTATATTATATTATATTATATTATATTATATTATATTATATTATATTATATTATATTATATTATATTATATTATTACATTGCATTACATGACATTACATTATATTGCTATACTAAAGAATAGAGAAAGGATACAAAAGGCTTAACAAGATACGAATTAAAACTTGTGACTCTCTCTTCTGGAGTCCTGACACAGCTGATGGTGATCGGTCATTATCAAAAACAATTCACATGAAACCAATCAAACAACCACCTGTTGGATAAACAATTTCCAGCCACATTCCAAAGCAGCAAAACAGGGAGAAGCAATCAGATAATTGTTGTTTTCATTTTCCTCTAAGGCTTCTCAGCTTCTCAGGAGAAGAAATGCTGGTGAAGGGATTTTTCAGGAAACAGGACAGTGACACTCAGCCCCCAGAGCAAACTGGGACTGGGCTGTGCTTGTCCACAGGGAGCATCCAACATCCCATGGTACAGGGGCAATAAAGGTGTGCCTGCTGTCCAATGTGCTCTGGTGGCAGTCACAGACCTTGTCTGGGTTATTTTTGGCTGTCCCTAGAGGGATCCCAAGTGTAGAGATGGGTAGAGCAAGATACTGTGAGGAAGGTCTCACCAGGACTGGGATGAAGGCTTTGACACGTCCGGGTGTGCAAACAAATGCTTGTGACATTTATGTGGATTTCCAGTATTTTTGTTTAATTTTTTAAGTTAAAGACAGTTCTAGGCTGACACAAAATTGTTGTTTGGCTTATCTTCCCCCTGGTTTCACATGTGAGATGTGATTTCAGGTTAAAAGCTGTTTTTGCAGTGGCCTGGTGATATTAGGGGTGAATTGATGCACAAGTGCTTTAAAGTCACCTCTTCCAGGAGGACAAACAAGGGATATTTTAATCCACAGTAGCCAATGTTTTTAATGCCTCAGTGCTCTCTCTCAAGAACATATTGCAAAGTAAAAGGAAACTTGGTTTAGTGAATTTCTCTGGCCAAGCGGAAAATATTTTAAATCGTTGTGTTTTCAAGCTGTTCCCCCTCATTTTTGGCATTGCAGGAGTGAAGTGGTTGCAACCAAAGTGTGAGGACACAGCTCCCAGCACTTTCACAGCAGCAGCATCCAGAAGCCCATTCCCAGACCATGGAAATCCTCCACAGGCACAAACTGGTCATCAGGACATGCCTCAAAGCTTGTGTTAAAGGGAGAGGAGTGGGAGAGTATGAGGATTGAGGTGTCAGCCATTCATTTCATCAGTGCTATTGAAAATGATCTTATCCCATTGGGTTTGGGAAGCTTTTATGTAAAATTTGGAGTAAACACAGATTAGGAGGTGGAGGACTTTTTTTCCACTAGGGTTTTGGTGTTGAAAAATGCTGCAGGAGAGCTGGGGATTGTGGTCTGGGAGCATGACATAGGAAGCAAATTCCTGTTTGGGGGTCAGGATTTCTTCCACAAAACATCAGGAAGTTTTGGAAGCCCTGGCTGAGCTGCTGGTGTGATCTGCACAGAGAGCATAGCCTCACACAGCTAATGAGCTCCAGGGCAGCTCTCCTGCTTTTGATTTGAGGTTTTTCTCCAAGCAGGGATGGTAAATTGTAGGCAGAAATAATTTCTGCCAAGGATCTAATGATGCTTCAAGTCCCTGCAACCTTTCAGATAAACAAGGTGGAACAGTACAGAGGATTTTATAAGGAATCTCTAAAAATGTGCCGTGAACATAATGAAGCAAAATTGATCTGTTGTTTTCTCTCAGGAAAAAAATGCTGCACAAGGAAGCAAAAAGAAGATGGGCCAGAAAAATACAGCTGTACTCTCAAAATGGGTCAGTCCTTGGACAGCAACTGTCCTCAGACATTAATGTTTTCATATTAAAAAAGAAGAAAATTTAGGAGCTCATCATCCAAGGATGAAATCACCAAACAACTCATTTAAATATTCAGCCCAAAGCCACATAAATCCAGGATCTGAAGTGCAACCTTAAGACAGGAGTGTTGAGAGACAGGGATTTGGGAAGGGGAGCTTGAGTCTGTGATCCAGGGCTGGGTGAGATTCATTTACACAGAAAGGACAAAACCAGGGGTTAGCCAGGAAAAAACCCATGAGCAAATTTCCAGTGCATGGTGCCCTTGAGGAGATGGATGGCAAATGGAGCAGGAGCAGCCACTGCTCTGCATTGGGGAAAGCCCAGCCATGTCCTCAGCAGGGCTCAGAGTGACATGTGGTCCCTGGAGAAATGATTTTGGAAATCTTCACCCCTGTCTGAGCCCCTTGGTGGAGTCCCAGGTGAATCAGTGCCACAGCTCTGCTCTTCTCCAGGTGCAGGTGGGCACCAGGACAGTCCTCAGGGGTGGGCCAGAGCCACCAGTGGGGTCATTCTGGGCTCCCAAACTGCATCTGAGACAATCCCAGAAGGGTTTGGGTTGGGAGGGAGTCCCTGAGGCTTTTCCTGCTCCTGCAGGTTTGTTTATTTGGTCCAGTCTCACCCCAGTAGCAGGGAACAGGCTCCTTTTGGCATCTGCACCTTCTGAAGATGCTGCTCAGAGCTGGGGAGGAACAGCCCCTGCTCCTGGCACTGAGCCACAGCCTGAGGGATGACCTGAGAACTGATAAATAGCATTTCCTAAATGACTTCCTAAAAGCTTTCCCATGCTTTTAAGACATACCCCATCATCTGAGGCTGTGATGAGGCTGGTGCTTTAATGTACCCACTGTGTAAGCTCAGCAGGGGCAAAGTGATTTCTGGGGGTGGAGAAGGTCCCTGTGTCATTCCTGGGCTGGGAGGAAGAGGATGGTGCTGGCAGACCTGCACAGAGGAGTGGAGAATGCTCCTGTCCAAAGCAGGCTTGGAGAAGTCTGGCAAGGGTAAGAAATTGCAATTCTCTGCTGTGGATGTTCATGGCAGAGCCAGCAGGGCTCACATTTATGGGAGCACGAATTCACTGCTGGATTCTGATGCTGCCATAAACATCTCAGAGCCCTGTGCAGGGCATGGGCAGAGATGTGCTCCAAGTGCAGGCATCCATGGGATTGAAGGAACAGCACTTCCCTCCAGCTTCAGGGGCTGCACGTGCTTCATCCTCCTTCATTAGGTCTGGCCACATCTCCTTGTTAAAGAACAAAAAACCCAACAGCCCCTGGCTAACCAGGAAATGATTTTTCAATCTTCTCCTTGAGGATGGCAGCTGCACATGATGTTTCTTAGAATAAAAGCAAATCTTTTTCCTTTCTTTCTTTCTTCCTTTTTCCTAGAAATTTTCCTCCACATCATCTGGTTGCCAGAGGTGACATTTTCTGCAGCTGAGGTGCCTGATGTCATGGCAGGAGGCTTTGGAGGACTCTGAGTGTTTCTGTTTCAGGTTTCTTCTGTTTATTTCCCATCAAGGTCACCGTGTCTCTTAGCCAGGGTTTGGCTCTGACTTTAGCTGGGGCTTTCAAGAAAATGTTAGCTGCATCTTTACTTATTGGGAAAAATGCTGTACAAAGTCAACTAAAACTGCCTGAAAATTTGGATGAAATTCATCTAGGATTGAGCTAGGAATTAAAAAGGGATATGAAAGTTTGCTCTGAACTTGTGATCTTTGTTTGTTCTCTTTGGATCCTTGTGCTGTGTGTGCCTTCAGGGAAATCAGTGCACATAACTGAACTGAATCCTCTGGGGAAGGAAAGGAAAAGAAACTAAAAGCTTTTTGCAAAAAAATATTCATCAAGCAAAACTTCTAAGCCTAGTACATTTCCATCTTGGAAATAAATGCCTCCTACAGACCCCCAAACCACCAAGGTTTACTGCAGCTTTATGTGGAAAGCACCTGGGTACAGTGGTGAAGCTCCTTAGAAAATATGCGAAGGATTTGTGCAGGCAAAAGCTGTGCCAGAGCCTCCCCATGCTCACAGGGGAGAATTCCTTCCCAATATCCATCTAACCCTGCCCCTGGCAGTGTGAAGCCATTCCCTATGTCTGTCACTCCATGTCCCTGTCCCAAATCCCTCTCCAGCTCTCCTGGAGCCACTTTAGGCTCTGGAAGGGGCTCTGAATCTCCCCAGAGCCTTCTCTTCCCCAGGCTGGACACCCCCAGCTCTCATTCTGCCTCAGAGCAGGGGGGCTCCAGCACTCTGAGCATCCTTGGGCTTCCTCTGGACTCTTTTCAGCAGCTCCAAGCATCCAAAGAGAATATTTGGGTCCTGGTCCCCGTGGTGAGTGGGGAAGGGCTGAAGGTATCAAACTCTTCCCTTGACACATTGAAGATTGTCTTCCCCTGAAAATTTGGCATGACTTGCACTTGTCAGTGCCTGTCAGGAAGATCTTTTGCATTTCCCATCCCCTGGAGTGGAGGCTGCCTATCAAGTGTCTCTTCATCACAGTTTAATGTTTCTGGTAAAGCTACTAATTTGATTTTTAGATTTTGTCTGAGCAGAATTAGCACTTATCACACATTGGAGCTGCCAGTGAAGGGAAAAGCCAAGGAATGGTCAGGGGAATGAAGGAAGTTATCACTCCTGGGGCTACAGCAGCAGACAAAGCCCAGATGGTGAAAGCCCATGTGATCCTTCTCTGCACATCCAGAGATGACAGTGACAGGAGTGATGATGAGCAGGACGTTGGGATGGGTTCTGCCCCAGTTAGGAGTGAATGTTTGCAGGGTGACGGTGTCACTGCCTGGGCTGGTGTCTTGGTTTGGAAAGACATGAGTCTGCTAAGGAAGGCAGGAGCCTCCCCTGAAATGGAGAATGTAAACCCTCCCCACCCCTCCGAATTGCTATAAATTTTAAATTAAGGGGCTCTCAGGCAAAAATATGGGAGCAGGAAACAACAGTCCTTTAATAGGGAAAAGAACAAAAGGATAAAATAATCAATGCAGTACACTAGAACAACACTGACAAGAGTCAGAACCCAAACTGACACCCTGTGGGTCAGGATGTTGGCAGCAGTCCCATTGGAATTGTGGCTGCAGCCCTCCTGCAGTGTCAGGGGTGGTTCTGTTGGAGCAGGGGGAGTCTGTAGAGAAGGATGTATTCTTCCTCCGAAGATCCAGGGGAAGAAGAGGCAGCTGCTGTTCCTCTGGGGAATCCAGTGGAGAAAGCCGTGCTGGTGTCTCAAAAACCTCTGGATTATATCTGGGTAGGAATTCTTGGCTCCTCCCTCTGGGTTATATCTGGGCAGCAATGTTTGGCTCCTCCCTCTGGATTATATCTGGGTAGGAATGCTTGGCTCCTCCCTCTGGGTTATATCTGGGCAGCAATGTTTGGCTCCTCCCTCTGGATTATATCTGGGTAGGAATGCTTGGCTCCTCCCTCTGGGCGGAGCATCTCCCAATGGGATGTTATAGTTCTTATGCCATGCAGTGACAGTCAATAGCTGTTATCAGCAAGGTCCCCTCTCGAGGGAGGTGTGATTGTGGTCACTCAAAGAGAGAGATAAGGCAAACTGCCCACTTGACAAAGGTAATCTGCCATACAGATGGGAATGGAAAACAACTTGCATTGCAATCTTCAACAGCTGGGCTGTCCCTGCCCTTGGTGGCAGCTGGGGAGCATCAGCTCCCCAGCTGTGGAAAGGGAATGATGGGGTGGTGGCTGCACTGCTGGGTGGGGCTGGGACTGACCCCCTGTGCCATGGCTGGGGGAGAGGGGAGGTGACAGGGACAGGCACTGAGGCCCTCCTGCCATGCTTCTGCTGGAGGAGGCTGGTGGGAGTTTTAATCTCTCAGGGAACACTGGCACCAAAAAGGGATCCTTTTTCTGCTGGTATTTACTGATGACATCCCCATTTCTCCTTCTTCCTTTTATCTAATAAATGCCATCTCTCCCACAGGCAGATGTCTCAGCCAAAACATTAAGATGCAGAATTAAGTCAAGGACTAAAAGCAAAAAAACCAGCCCAGAGAGGCACATCTGTGGCACTGCTAACCCTTGCAATGTTCCAGCTTCAAGGGAAGCCCATCAGGATGATTGACCAGGAAGACTCACAGCTCAGTGTGACTCCCAGAACCTGCTGATGGTGAAGGTGTCCCCCTGCCATGTCCTTGCTCTGGGCAGGGTCACTGACCACGTCTGCAGAGGAGCGCAGCAGGATTCAGCAGGATGCTGAGCACAAATCTCCTCTCCCACCACAGCTGCTCCCTCAATGCTCACTCCAACACCTGCAGACCTGCAAGGGAGCACGTGGTGTCTGTCACAGACTGGGAATATCACAGGGAGGGCACTGGAGAGCAGCTCTGGGGCTTGCAGGTGCTGTGGGAAGACCCACTCAAGGAGAGCTCAGACCCCACCAACTTTCCACTACAGAAATTCAGGTGTCCTCTCTCTGTCCCAGGTGTGGAAAAGCCCAGAGTGTTTTCCCTGGGATGCAAGAGCTGAGCAGACAGTGAGAACAAAGCCACATGCTGCATGCCAGCATTTCTATCTTATGTTTCTAAACACCCCACCAGGATCACAGGATTTTTTTCCTCACTTGTGAATTTTATATGGGAGGAAAATAAAAACCTAATAGAAGGCAGAATGAACTCCATGTTTTCTGCTTCAGCATCACCTGCTGGTTCCAATGGGAATTTACAAACTCGTGGAAGAGCTGGGGAAGTGTTGGGCAGGAGGTGCCAACCAGCCTATTTTGCTTTGGGATTTGAAGATTTGGGATGCTTGGGTGTTTCTCTGGAATGGTTCACAACCTGAAATCTTCAGTGAAGAGAACAAGGGCAGAGAGGGCAGTAAGAAAGCAGCTTGTTAAATCATTAAATTTTACTGTCATGTTCTGAGCTTCACAATGAGGAGACAATAAAAGGCATCCTTGGGCAAAATTTACCAACCACCCTTGGTGACTGTGGCCCTGAACTGCTTTAATTTCTACTTCAAAGTTAGTAGAAAGCAACTCCAAGCATATTGCAAAATCTAATTCACCTTGTCTGAAAGATCAAAGCCTGCAGGAAAGCACAAATTAAACCTCCAAAAATACAATTTCCCCTCAGAATTATTAAAAATGCCATTTTCCTTCTTCTTCCTTTTCTTCAGTCCTCATGCAGGTGTTACCTTGAGACCAATGGATAGCATGAGATGATGCCCCAGCTTGGAGAGTGACCTCAAACACAGCTAAAATCTCAAGGGAGGTTTATAATTTTTGCAATTTAAAAATTCTTGTTTCAAGAACAGTTTTTGAGGACTTTTTGCTCTGGGTTCTGTTTTCTCACCTGGATTGACCCTCAGTGCAGAATGAGGATCTAATTCACCTGCACCAAACTTCAACCACAGGGAAACCTTGGGAAGAACTTGTGGAAACATCTGATCCAGAGGTCATGAGGCAGAGGGGCTCAGGGCAGGGAGGAAGATCCATTTCCAGGATTTTCCTTGGCCACTGCAGATTTTTATTGTTGAGAACTAGAAAGCTCCAGTCACACATAAAGATGGAGAAACTGGGACAGAGCTGGAGTCAGGCTTGGAGGAGCAGGTCCCCATGTCTGAAGGAGAGGATGCCAAAGTGCAGCTGTGCCCTGCTTTGTGCTCCTGCCTGGAAAACACTGAAATAACAGCCCCAAATGTGTTCCCTTGGTATTCCTGAAAGTTGTGGTGGGCTATCTATTTCCTAAAGACCTCTCACGCAATTCTTCACATCCAGATGAGGAAATTGTAAGAGGATATATGTTGCTCAGGTTCTTTTCACAAGGTTTTTTACATTCAAAAGCCTGGCTCAATCACAAACACTCACTCTCAGCATCAGTGGCTTTCCTGAACTGGGTTTGAAAAGCTCTTCCAGTTCCCAAGGTGCCACTGCAGCATTTGTGGCACAGGCTCTGCTGGGGCCCAGCCAATGGAAAGGAGCAGCCTGAGGTAACACAATTCACAGTCAGTGAATGTGGGCTGGCTGGGATAGGGACAGAAGGGCTCTATGGGAGGGTGGGGAAGGGGTTTGATTGTGTGGAGGGTGAGGGATATGTGGAAATGGATCAGCTGGTGGGATGAGGCAAGTTCTTAGGTAAGGCTGTGGCTTTAGGCAAGGATGGAAAGGCTTCTGATGAAGGTTAAATGTCTCTTTGTAGGGGAATAATACACTTTCCTCAGCTGGGAGTGAGCTCTGAGCAGCCCAGGGTGCTGGATAGCCTCTCATGGGCACCAGTGCTTGTGGCAGGCAGGGCTGGGTGCAGCCACTGACATCTGTGACACACATTAAAAGTGTTCTTTTATCCTGTCAAACACTCAGACCCAGTTTTTTGGCTTCTGTGAGTCAGCACAGCTTTGCTGGAACCAGCTTGTCCCAGCAAGGCTGTTGACTCCCAGTCCCACCCAAAATGATGGGGATTTGGAGTGTGTGCATGGTGCTGCTGCCACGGCTCTCTGCGTGCCATCTCCAGAGCATGACAGCCACATAAATAGCATATGTGAGGAGACAGCACATATCTGCTGCTTGCTGCATCTTATTTACATACATCTCCTCTACCTCACTGGTGGTTCTCCCCAGTTACAGATTTGTGAAAGGCTGCAGCCTTTTCAAGCCTTTGGTGGGAATACATTTCCCTCTACAGTTGCTTGAAATTTTCAGTAAACATCCATTGTTTCCTCTTGCTGGAGAATGGAATGAGGGTAGGCTTCTGGGGCTGAGTTCAGGTGGGTTAAAGCTGTGAAAACATCTTGCTTTGGGGTGGTTTATCAGGCATCAGCTGCTATTGATCCACACAACAGTGAGAACTTGAGAGACATCTCTTTGGGGAGAGCAAGTTCAGGAGGAAGCAAACAGCAAATGGTTTCTGGGTATCTTGGTGTCAGACTTTTTTTTTTGCAGTGATTTTGTTGCTCTCCAAGCTGTTGGCTGTATAAAAGGACTGCAGCACAAAGGTGATAAGCAGATCTTTACTTTGAAAGGCTCCTGTGAAATTCACCATCTGAGCACAGAGATGTTTTCCTCCCTAAGGGATAAGAGGTTAAAATGCTGGGATGGTGTTCAGAGGATCTAAATTAATAATCTGCTGCTGTTTCTTACTCAGTACCTGTGTAAATCCTGCAACCATCACTGCCTTTCTTGAAATCAGAGACCCTTACTCTCTCAGCCCCTAGGACACCCAAACAGTGAGCCTTGGATTGTGGGTTCCCATTCCCAGAATGGTGAAAAAAATCAATGTACTGGGCAAGGAATAATGGGAGTGAGGAGAACTTGTGTCTTGTAAGAGTAGAGGGACTTGCCTGTTTCCAGGTTCATGAGTTTGAGATGCAAAGAGGAGGAAGACAGTAAAACACAATTTAATGCTGCAGTGAGGATTTATGGCCTCATCTGCAGTCACCTGAAATGATCAGTCCCTTGAAAATTGCAAATATTGATGGCAGACAATAAAATATCAGTGAAGTAGGTACCACTGTGTGTTCTTTCTCCTGCTGGATCTTGGGGGATTTTGCTCTAAATTAATTTTTGGTGAAAGCAAGGTCTGCTCTAATTAGTTGTAAGTAATGAGGATCAGGCCTAGCAGCACACAGAGTTTTCTTAAAATGCAGGGGGCTGCTGGCACTAATCCTGGTTATTCTCCTTACCTTGGACCCTGTGGATGGGTAGAAGAGAAATGGAGATATTTCCTCAGTATTTGTGCATGAAATGGGCATGAATTACACTTGTTCTGCTGTCCTGCTGTTTTAGAAAAAGCAGCCCATTGACTCCAGCTTTGTGAGGCTGGTGGCCCTGGGAACTAGCTGATCCTTCAGGAAATTGTTTTATTGTATAATGTGTTCCTATAAATCAGCTCCTTGCAGGCTCAGGGATTGGCAGGGAGGTGCCCAGCCAGCATTCAGGTGGGCTGTCAGGGTACAGCAGTGTCACCCCTGGGCAGGAGAGGCTGTCCCTCAGGAATGTGGGGATGGATGAGCTCAGCTGCCGTTCTCTGCTGGGCCGGACCTAAACTCAGTGTGTGAATGCCCCAGCCTGTGTTTGTGACTGGGTCTGGGAGTTTATGGGATGCACTGGGATCAGCACCTCTGATGGGGCTGGACCATCACCCTGCCATTGCATCCTGAGATCTTCTCCCAGATCTGCTCCTCCTGAGGAGTTCAATGATCATGGAAGGGAGATGGGGACTGTGACCAAGGCAGGACAAGGCTGGGACATCCCACTGACCCATTCCCCTTGCTGGCACTGGGATTCAGGCAGCACCCCAACACACACTGCAGTCAGTGGGTTGCTTTCAAACAGTGTGTTTGTCCCCAGCCCCATCCCTGCTCCTTGGGAACAGTTTTTCTGCTTTTCCTTTCACTCTGATGCTCAGCAATGCGCAGAAGAGTCTGCAGAGGTTTCTGTCATCTCTGAAATGAGTCTGACTTGAGGAAGTACAAAAGCTACAATGAATATGTATCACTGGAAATATTGAAGAAGCCAATGTCCTCTTCTTTTTAATAGATGTTATTTCTCATTCTTTGAATGAGTCTGCTGGCCATGGAGGGCAGATAATCCAGTTGTGGAATCTTTCTTGTCTTGTGTTGTTTCATGATTTATAGCACCATGCAAGGAAGAGAATTTATCACCACTGTCTCCGTGAAGTACCACTGAATCCCCTTGTAAAGGCTGCTCTGGAAAAGTGGGTTTTAGAATTCAAGAAAAGATATTTTCATATTTTTATCTCTTTTGATTTATTTTTTTTTCTTGTTTCCCTGATGCTCTGCTGACCATAAATCCATAAAGATCATCCAGTTCTAACTCCCCTGCCTTAGGAAGGGATATATCATTGCTACATTTTTGTCATCATTAATGTTCTAATATCACCCATTACCAGTGGCTGTGGTCCAAATTTAGCTAATTAGCCTTTGGCAAGCCATTAATCAGGTGCCCATCATCGCAGGAGTGACAGTTGCATTTTTGAACCTTTGCTTTCCAGCACACTCCACACTCCCCCAGCCTTTCTCCTGCTCCTCTCCAGCCCAGGTGCTCATTCCCTGCATGAAAAAATGATTTTACATCTTGAAAAATTAATTCTCTGCTCCTGATGGCCTTGATTAAACAGATTGACAAACCGTGCTAAAGGTGACAAAACAGCTCTGACATGCAGACATCTTCACCCCCTGAAAGGAAAGGCAAAGAAAAAATAAATCCCTGTGGGCTGTTGCTATTATGAGATGCAGGTGGCTGAGAGGTGTTTTCTGCAGAATCAGCAAAGGTTCTCCACATTTGGGAACAATGTCTGTAAAGTTAAACTGGTTAAAATGGCAGAAGATGCAATTACTGACACTTGAACTGGATTATCTTGAAAAAATTAAGGATTTTTCATCCACAACTGATGCAGACTGTGCTGATGCTCCAGGAGTTTGGAGGCAGAAATGATAAAGGTGTGTGTGGCTGCCCCATCCCTGGAAGTGTTCAGTGCCAGATTGGAGGGGGTTTGGAGCAATCTGCTCTGCTGGAAGGTGTTTTCATTCCATGTTGATGCCCTGGACTCTCTGTTGTAGATTCAGCATCTCCTGATGGTGTGCAAGAGCTGCTGCCTCCCCAAAAGCTCCCTGGGCATCCCCTGGAAGAAGGGTGGCTTTTTGTGTTGTTCTTTTCTTGCCTTTTCTTACCTTGCTGCCTGCTGAGAAACCTTCAAACTGAGGAGCTGATCAGTTTTTCAAAGAAATAGCTGGGATAAAATCCTTTTTGGGTAATGTTTGCAAAATTTAGGTTGTCTAAGCCTCCTGTCCATTTGGGTCTATGCACCAAGCCTGGGTCTTCCTTCCCAGACTTGGTGCATAGACCCCAATGCACAGGAGGCTTCTGATGAAGAAGAAATCTTACAATCAGGCTCTCGAGATGATTGTCCTCCTGTCACCCCAGGGATCCTGAGCAGAGCATGTGTTAGGATCCCATGAGATATTCTGGAAGGACAGATCTCACCATTACTGAATTGTAATTGGAGTGAAATCATGTGAAGCAGCAAGATTAGGACTGGAGGTGCAGCATGACCATCCTAGGCTTTTTTCCCCATGCAAAGAGGGCAGGGATGAACACTGAGGAACAACAAGAGGGCTGGATGAGGGGAATTTTTGGAAGGATGCTTGCCCCAGACACATATCTTGGCTGTCAGTAGTTCAAAATCCCTTTTCCAGCAGCCTTTTTGAAACACATCTCTCAGGCCAGAAAGAAACCCACAAGATAAATAGGTGAACCTGCTGTATTTGCTGCTCTGCATGAACATAAAGGAGAGTGGGAAGGGCTGAGAGCACTTTTTGGGGTGGGAGCCAGCAGAGAGGAGCAGAGCTGAATTCTGAATTTGCAAACACTCTTCCCGTCAGCTCCTGGGCTGTCCAGCTGGGAGCTCTTGCACTGATTTACTGCTGTCCTTGCTTCAGCCTTTGGAAATCAATCCACTGACAATTAAGGTAATGTCTGGTCTAATATTTATTTCACACTCTCGTTAATGGGCTGACAAAACCCCACTTTGTGAAGCAGTGAGACTGTTCTGTTCTGCAGGAGGGCTGGAACTCTGGGTCATGCTTTTTTCCCTTGTCCCTGTTAAAGCTGAGATCTCTTGTTGAAGCTTTCAATAAAATTGCCATGCAGCACCACACCTTAGCACTGTGTTCCTGGTGAAGAAGGTGCAGCTTTTGTGCTGAATATCCCCAAATATGCATTAAAGGAGAGCTGGAGCACAAAGGGGAAGCCCTGGCTGCCTGCTGGGGCCCAGGGGCTCTGTGTTGGGCTGGCTGTGGGTTGGGAAGAGAAAAAACATTTGGTGCCCAAGAGCTCCTGTTCTTTTTCTTCACTCTTGGGAAAGAGTGCCCTGAATTTGCTCTGATCTGTGTGTGTCTCTGCTTGTGTCCCCAACACTGAGAAATTTCCCCAAAATGCTGGGAAATGGCTCCATTGGGGAAACACTGCAGATGGCCAGAGGCACCAGAGCAGGGGGCTCTGGTACTCAGCAGTCAAAGCACTTTGGGAGTGGGTCCCAGAGCCCTCTGTGCACCCCGGCACACCTGGGGGGCTCTGCAGCTCCTGGGAAATGAGTTTATCGCGGTCAGTGTCCCACAGCCAGGCGGTACCTGCAGGTACCTGCGGGCTCTGTGTGGATCACCCCACCTGGAGGTGAGGAATTTACCACTGCACCTCCTGAAATACCCAACTCAGATGGGAAGTGCAGGATGGTTTGGGTTACCAAAATCACCTTTAGTTAACGCTGCTGGAAGAATACTAAACAATAACAATTTTCTCCTCGTAGTTCTGTTCCTCCTTGTATTTTTTTTGCCAGTTTCTAGGTCAGATTCCCCATTCTGCCGCTCCTGCGCTAGAACAGCGCTCAGGTTGCACAATTGCAGAGGAGGGAGGAATCTGCTTCCCGAATCCCGAGCTCCCCAGCAGCCTTGCCCGATCCTTCCCTTCTCCCCAGCATCTCCTGCCGGGAGCCCCCCCCCAGGTAGGCTGGGGGTCGGGGGTCTGTGCCAGGGGGTCTTTAGGGGGGCTTTGGGGATGCTGGGGGTGGGATGGGGAGGCCACCGCATCTCCCCGGGGCGGGGGGAGGACGCTGCCCGTGTCTCTCGCAGGTGTGGGCTCTCCTTCGCTTTGCCGCGTTCGGTTATTTATCATTCCCCCCTCCCTCTTCTCCTCCTTCCCCCTCCCGCTTTTCTCTTACGCAGTGGGAGCAGCCCGGCAGCCTGGCTCTGCCCAGCCGCCCTCCGTCCTCGCTCCCTCCCTCCCTCTCCTTCATCCCTCCCTTTTCCTTAAAAACGTGGGCTCCGGGGTGCAGCCCCCTGCGCTGGCGGCAGCCCTGCCTGGAGAGCAGCCCTTTCCCCTCCTCCACCTGCGGAGCCGCCGGCTCTGTCCGTCTGTCCGTCTGTCCATCCCCCGGCCCGGGGCGCTGGATGCGGCCGCGGGCAGCGGAGCCAGCTCGGGAGCTGCGCTAGAGGGGACCTGCCGCAGGTGAGCAGCCAGCAGGGCTTTATTGCCAACTTCGGGCTTTTCCTCGCTGTTTTGGGGTGTATGAACCGCCTGGGGTCGTGCCGGAGCCCCGCTGGCTCTGGGGCGGCAGTGGAAGATCTGGGGGCACAAAGCTGATATTGGGGACTCACCGACCCGCAGGATGGCAGAGGCAGGTGGGGACACGCCGCCCTGGGAGCAGGAGGGATGAATGATGCGAGCAGCCCGCACTGCCCTGCGCCGGCGGTGTGCAGAAATGCGTGATCCCTGCCAGCTCGGGATGCGCCAGGCTCGCGGGGCTGCATCCCATTAAAGCGCTCCGGGGAGGGGGGGCTGAGTTCCGTGGCAGTAAATCATCCTTCTCCTGGTAATAAATCACCCTTGCCCAGCGTTTCTCGTGCACTTGTCTCTCTACAATCCCCTGCCCCCCGTTAGATCAGCAGATTTAGAGCTGCCTCTCGCTGCCCCAGGTCCTTGGCGCTGCTTCAGGATGGACCCGCTCTTCCCTGCCCGCATTTTTGAAGACCCCGACCTGAGGAAGCTGCTGAACGACTCCTCCATGCTCAACCTGAGCTTTCTGCCCAGCAACTGGTTCAACAACAGCACCGGGGACGGTTTCCTGCCGCTCAGCATCAAGATCACCATCGTGGTCGTCTACTCCATCGTGTGCATCGTGGGGCTGGTGGGCAACTGCTCCGTCATGTATGTGATCGTCAGGTAGGACACGCGGAGGCTCCCGGGGAACTGGGAGCGGGGCAGACCTTCCCTCCCTCCATCCCTGCTGCGGGTGAAGCAGCCAGGAGCTTCCCTGGGGTTACAGACGTGCTTTGGAGGTAATGATGTGGCGTTTGTTTTATTGTTTTGGTTTTATTTGTTTGTTTTTTCACCCCCCTTCCTAGGCTGTGATGAAGGTTTCTGCCAGTTTTCAGCTGCCCTCTGGTGCCTCCTAAAGTTTAACCCAGAGAATGGAACGGAGTGAGCAGAGCTGCTCAAAAAATGGGTCTTTTTTTCCTTTTTCTATTTTTTTTTTTATTTTTTTTATTTTAGGGATCTGTATGTCCCTGGGGAGGGCAATGTGCTGGGAGCATTCCACTGCCAGGGTGTGCTGGCGCCTTAATGGGACCTCTCCTTGCTGTGCAGTGTCCGGCACCCCAGCTGTGTTTGCAGGTGCTGCTCCATCTGGGAGCTGGCTCCTTCCAAAGCTGAACCTTGTTGCAAAGGAAAGAGCCTGCTGGGAAGCTTCCTTTTACTTTTACAGGAAAAAAAAAAATCACAAATGTAAGTGTTCCAACCCTTTGGAGCCTGCAGACTTAAATAAGTTGTGAGACGATGCTGCAGAGTTGAGGGCAACTAATTTGCTCCTTGTGCTGAAGTGAGGAGGATGGGGGGGACCTTTGCAGAGGAACAGCACAGAGCATGCACCACTCCATCCTCCCTGCCCATTGTTGGCAGTTTGAGTGTCCCTGTCTGCTTCTGCCATGGTTCAAACCCTTCTGGTTCTGGGAATCAGGAACCTTGTTCACCCTGTAAGTACAGGATAAGTTTGTGCAGCTTTTAGGGCTGTGATTATGCTAAACCCAGCATTCCCCCTCTGATCTCTGCATCCTGCACCTTAAGGAGGGAGCTTCCATTTTATCCACATCTTGGAGCAGATTCCTGGTGCAGGTGGATGCTGCCAGCACAGAAAAGACAGGCTGAATCCTCCAGCAGAAGAGGAAAGCGTTTAGCAGGTATTCAGACATGGATGGGATTGTCTTGTTCCTGCCAGGAGCCCAACTGCTCCCAAAGCATCTTTCCCCTGAAAAACCACAACTTGGCAGGGGGAGATGCTGTGAAATCAGGTCTTTGGTACCAGAGGTTGCTGAGGAGTGGTTGGATCTCTGCTCCAAGGGCAGAATGATGTGACTGATGTTCATCAGGCTGCCTGTCTGTGCTCTTTAGCTGAGGAGTTTATGGCACAGAGAGGGGATCCCATTAGCCCCAGGGAGCCTGCAGGTGCACAGAGGAGGTTTGCAGCACACTGGTGCCATGTCTGGACAGCTCATGTTCCTGCTCAGTGTAGTAGCAATTGTTGGAGTAGTTTGTGGGTGTGAGTGTGTCAGTAGTGAGGCTCTGGAGCTGGAGGCCCTTGGCTGATGATGGTGATGTGGCTGCATGGGAATTGCAGCCCCTGGGCAGCAGAGGAAGAGAGTCTCTACCCTGGGCATGAGCCTTGGTGTGTGTGAGGAGAAGCCTTGGCAGAAATCTCCTCCCTGTCTGCAAAGCCCTGGTGGGATGTGCACAGCAGGATCCTGCTGGCCCTGCCCAGGGCTGGAGCATCACCAGTAACAAGAGTGTCCCAAACTGGGGTCCTGTGCCATGGCTAACCATGAAAATACTGGCTTCTGCTCCACTCCTTTTTGACTTTGTTACCTTCCAGTTGGATAAATGGCACTCGGGGGTTTAGCACTACAATTTCCAAGGGAAATGTAACTCTTTTTGTGTGTCCTCTCATTTTACAGTTTTTAAGCAACTGAAAACTGAGGACAGGTGCCAACCCAACCTCCCTCAGGTTTTTCCATTTCTCTGTTTCCCTTTATTCAGAAATGGAAGGTGTTTGCTGGGGAGGTTATAACTGAGCTAGAGCACGTGTAGGAGCTGCTGTTCCCCACCCATGTCCCCTGGGAGCCCAGCACTGACCTGAGACCAGCACTGAGTTAGAGCCAAGGCAACTTGAGTTTATGAGTAAAAACTTCTGATGATCTCTGCCCAGGATTCCTCTCTCCTTGCCCTGTCTGTCCAGGTCAGCAGCAGCTGTGAGGATGAATTGGACTCAAAATCAAACTCTTGACCCTGGCCACGTGCACAGATTGGAGAAGAGCTGCCAAATTGTGGCTGTACAAGGAGGATGCTGAGGAGCTTCTCAAACACAGTTTGCTTTTCTCCTCAGATTGGAGCTTTGATGCTTCATGCAGGTTTTCAGTAGGTTGGAAGTTGGTTGCTGGTAAGCCAACACAGGGTTTAAGGGCTCTTAATGATAAATTAATGGAAAATTTTGTCATAATGATAAATTAATGGAAAAAATCCTCTGTGCTGCACCCTTATCACTGTAGGTAATATGCACCCCAATAAGCTTTTTTTCTTTCTGTGCTTTGGCAGTGATAACAAGACTTCAACATATTACACAGCCCATAGGAAAATGGTGTGCTACCTTCCAGAAAAAGACTGGTAGTGTTATAGACAGTAATTGTTTCCCATTTTTGAGAGAGCTGGGAAATAAAAAGACTCTAATACCAGCACTCAAGGAAATTGAAGACATCAGGAAAACTCATTTTTTTGTTCCTCCTGAATGAGTTTTCTGCAGCACCAAGGGAAAAGTTTTAAATCTCCCAGTATTTCACACAGAAGCACAAATTCAAGGTTTCCCCCTCTGATGTAGAAGCCAGCCTACATCTCTATTGCATTTGGAATGATTTAACATTTGGAGCTATTAATTTATAGAGACAGTCACCATGTGGCTGCCAGTCCCTTCCAGTGCTGAGTAGCACTAGCTGGGTGAGATGGAGAAGGGCTCTTGTGAGGAGCAGGATTTGCTGGGCAGTGAAGGGCTGTTGTGGGAACCTGCCTTGTCTGTGCCTTTGTTCTGCTGGCTCATCCTGGAATTGCCAGCACAGACGAGGCCTCCCTCCCTCCTCCTTCTGCTGTTTGCTCTCTTCTGCATATATTTCCTGTTCTGCTTCTTAATGAACATGAAACAAGGAGCTTGAACAGAGGGTTTGGGGAAAGCCAGGCTGCTGAGATCCCTCCTAGCTATTAACTGAAGTCTGCAAGGCTGCTTGCCAAAGATCTTTGTATTTAGGAAGGGAAGCAAAGGGGAAGGAGGAGGGTGTATTTTTGTATTTTTGGCCCTGGGGTGGGGCTGACCCAGGTGTGACAGAGGCCCCAAATCTCTGTCAGCCATTGGTGACCCAGAAAAGGGACAAGGTGCAGCTCATTGTCCCTACTCCAGCATGCTGCTGTGATGCTCAGATCCAGTGGGGATCTGGAGCATTTCATTCCTCCAGTTCAACCCTCTCTGGGAGTGCTGCCTCATTTCTGGGGCACTTCTCATTGCTATAGCAGCTCCCTGTTGTGAGCCTGGCAAAATGCTGGGGATGCTCAGCTCTCTCTATGGCAGAACACCTTTCAGAGCACTTTAAGCAATGTTTTGGGTAGTTTAGGGCTGTCAGGCCCCTACATTTTCATCTGCTGCCTCCAGGTGAAGCTTTAGAAGGAAAAATGGGATGGGGAGGTGCCTGCACCATGAGCCTGCCTGGGGATGCTGTGCCAGATGTTGTTCTGCTTGAAAACTGCCTCAGTCCCTGAGAACAGGGGAGAGGGCAGCTGGCTGTGATGAGACAGGGAATATTAACTTAATTATGACATTTCAGAGATGCTGATTTTTAATAGAAAGCTTTCTCAGGGAAAAGCCTGGACCAGCTGTGTGTCTCAGAGCTGAAATGAAGTGAGTGCTTCATGCAGGGGGAACCCAGCAGACACGAGTGGGGCCATCTGAGGCCTTTGCTGTCTCCAGATCTGCCTCTTGGTTTTTCCTTGAAAAACAGAATAAATAGACATCAATTATTGCAATTCATGGTGAAATGAAACCCAAACCAAGGGCTCTTTGCCCTGGAGAGTGAGTGGAGCTGGGTGAGGACAGTGAGGTGAGGTGAGCAGCACAGCAGGGGATTCTGCTGGGATAATGGCTGCAAAGGACAGGTCTGCAGCTCCCTGATTTCTGTCTGGGTCCCCATGAGCCCAGGGGAGCTGGGCTCAGCTCCATGACCCACAATAGCCACACCTGGTACCTGCTAACACAGGTCCTATAGCTCCAGTGTGTGCTGAAGGGCTCTTTGTTTCACCAGGCTGGGGTGGCATGGGTGCAAGGGAGTTGCACATGTGCAGCAGTAAATCTGTGATGTTTAACATGGAACTTGGTTCCCAGTGTTTTTCAGAGATTGGGCAATTCCCAGAAGCATTCTGGGTGCCAGCAGAGGCAGATCTGGCCCATGAGCAGGGATAAGAGCATCCTGCTGCAGGGTGGATGGTGATGAATGCCCTCCTTAGACCAGAGCACCATTCCTGGTGGCCAAGCACCTGCTCAGGGACGTGGGATCATCCCTGAGAGCCCCTGGCTGAGCTGCTGAAGCCTTTGCAGCAGCAGCAGCAGCCACAGAGGCTCCTCCCTTGGCATGGCAGCACATCCACAGTGGTTCCCAGAGAGCACCTGCAGGGCAGGGCAGGGCAGGGCAGGGCTGGTTTTTCAGAGCTGTCCCCCAGACACAGAGGTGAGACTCAAGGACAGGGAGATCATCTGTCCCAGGGTGTGTGCTTGTCCCGGCTGGCTGCAGATTCCCTTACTAGCCCCTGCTAGTCAGCCCCTGTCTTGCTGGGTAATTTATGGGCTTTTAGGTGCTGTGCTGGTGGCTGCCTTTGCTGTAGTGTCTGGCCCCAGAGTCCAGACTAATTTCAATTTGTCCTTCTCCAACTCGGTGCGGTTTTTTCAGGGCCTGTTGAAGCATTAAGAATAAATCATCTTGCCCTGGTCAGAAGCTGCAGGCTGCTCTGGGAGGGTGAGCAGAGAAGCAGGGATGGGTGGACACTGAGGGGACACAAATCATGACAGATCAAATATCAGCTCCACACAACCTGAGGGCTGGGAGCAGAGATGGGAGAGAACTGAGGCTGATTTCCACCATCACAGGGTGGGAGCAGCTCAGTACAAATCCTCTTTGAGCCTTTTCTGCTCTGTTTTGTTTCCTGGAGCATGTCCAGGCATGGGGGCAAAGGGTGGCACTGCTGCCAGGGTGTGAGTGGGGATGGAGGGAGCTGCTCAAGGTGAACATCACTGTCTGCATCCTAATCAGCTGCAGCTACACACATCAAAATCAGGAGGCTCCAAGAGGCAGAGGGCTCCTGGAAACAATGCTCAGGGTTTCTCAGGGCTGCAGGCTTTGCTCTGGTCCCTCTGCCCCTGGTGTCTGCAGCTCCCTCTTGGGTTGTGGGTTTGCTGCAGCCAGCTGATGCTGAGCCCCAGCCCTTGCCCTGCAGCCTTGCTGTGGCTGGGTGGAAAAGGGAAAGATGCAGAAACAAGAGGTCTGCAGCTCACCCCGAGGCTCAGAATCTGTTCTTGTGAGGAGCAGGTCCTTAAAGCCCCGAGGGTGCATCTGCCCACCCTTAATGACCCGGCCTTATCTCCTCTCCCAGCCCGTGCATTCCCCTTGCCAGAGGGTCCAGGTAGCACAAAGGAGAGGGAAGAGAAGTGCTGAGCTGATATCCAGGTGTTTTTAGGCATCCCAGGGAACTGGAGAGCAGAGCAGAGCAATTACTGTTGTGACAAAGGAGGAGCTGGATGCAGAGCTGAGCACCGCCCTGTGGGAGATGCTCCATTAGGAAATTACCTCTGTGGCAGAGTGCAAGAAAGTGGCCCAGCAGGGAGCTAATGTCCTCCATGGAATCCACAGGTTTATCTGCAGCAGATTTGTGCTGTGGAGGAGGAGACTGAGGTGCCTCCTGAAGCCTCAGAGTTTATTTTTTCCCCTTTTTTGGAGCAGATTAAGAGAAAGAACACTCTCAGCTCTGGAGGAAAAGAAAGAGAGATTAATCCACAGAGAAGTGATTGATTGATTTTTGTGTGTACCGAACATTCTGGAAATGTTTGGGAACTTTGCTTGGTTGGGACAATGGCTGTTGGCTCTCAGCATGTAGAGAAAGTGGTCTAGAAGTAATTAATTGGGTGCAAATTAATTTCACCCCGTTTTAGAGTGCAAAATCAGCTTTATATTCTGTTGGAAGATGGGTTGAAGGAAGTGCTGGGGCAGCCACCTCAGTGTGAGAGGGGAAGGTGGCTCTGCCATCACCTCCAGAGGAGATGAGGAAGGAGGCAGAGGACAGGGATCTGTGCACTGAGGGATTTGCAGAGCAGGATTTGCAGGCAGAGCAATTGTACCTGGACTCTGAATTCATGCTGGGAGAAGTGGGGCCAGTGGGGCTGGAGGGGTGTGGGAAGGAGCTGAGGATTTTCTCTGCACACCCTGAGTTCAGTGCTGAGGACCCAGGAGTGTGCAGGGAGGCATCTTGTCCCCCATGGATGATGGATGGAGCTTGGAGGTGGGTGAATTGTTGCTTGTTTCTCCCACTGGTCAATGACACAAAATAAAACAGGAACAGCCTTTGATTTTTACTGTTTTGCAGTAGTTGCTCATCATTGCTCAAAATTGATATTCCCTTGAGTTATAGTGCCAGTAAAAAGGGTTAGAGGCATGATGATGAATTGCCTCTGGCTCCAGCCCTCCTGGAAGGCTGGACTGCCACAAACCTGACCTTTGGGAAGCTTGAGCCACCCCAGCCAGGTCTGTGGGGCTCAGGGGAAGCTGCAGCTCCCAGGAGACCTTTGCCACCACAATTTTGGGTGCCTGCATCATTTCCTAAAGCCTGAGCTGCCAATGCTTATTTTTGTGAGAGCTGATAAAAAAGTGATTTCACTTCATTTTAACCCCCTCTGCTGACCTGGAGGGGAAAGTGGATCCACTCACAGACCCACCTCATCCCCCTGTGCATTGCCACGTTTAGGCCAAGTGCAAGAATTCAGGAGAGGAAAACTTGGCCACCCTGGGATGCTCCTCTGGAGTTCAGGGCACTGGAGGCTGCTGTAATTCTCCTTAGGAAATCCCAGAGCTTAAACCAGCAGCTGCCTGGTTATGTTGGATTTATTATGCAAAAGCAAAGTGCTTTTGCTCATTCATCCCATCACAAAAGGAAAGGCACCAGTATTTTCCTTCTGCTGCTTTTGGTTATGTAAGTTTGTCTGAGCTGGCTTTCTAAGAACTTGCGATTGATTTCTGGGCCAGGAAAAGCCTCACTCAGGCTTGTGTGGGGACCTCAAGGTATTTCCAACAATGTTTCCAGCAGTGCTCGCCTCCAAAAGATTCCCTTGGCTTTCAGGGTCAAAAATAGGATAATTTGGTTTTGCTTTCTGAAGCTGCTTTCGGACTTCTGATACAAGCCCAGCTTAGAGCTCCAAGGCAGGTAAAAATATAGACTTTATAATCTGGATTGTGGTTCCCCTGTCTGCTTCCCTGGCAAACCTGGCCAGGTCACCATGTGTCCCAGCAGAGCCCAGAACACACCAGTGCTGATGTTCTGCCAAGCATTCAAATCATTTATCAAGAGCTGAAGAAGCTCAGGGGAGGGCACAGAACAGTGAAGGAAAGTCGGGGGTTTGCTGTTCTGAATCAAATTGGCAAAAGGAGCTTTTTAAGTAAAATCAACCCTGTGATATTTTAACATGTATCAGGCTGAAAATAGTGCAGCATTTCATGGGTAGAAGCGTTACCCTCAAATGAACTTGCACTCTGTTAATAACACCATTGTCTGCCATTTTTGACTGTGTTTCTGCTAAGGCCATTAGTAGAGTAAATGATAGATGAGCTGTAGTTTTAAAATTATACCTATTTGAGCTCTTATTCTGCCCATGAGGGGAATATCCTGGAGCTGAAATGTTAGATCCAGTCACAGAGTCACTGTTGAGCTTCCATTTCTGCAGACACTGCACGTCCCCCCAGATAGGTGATCACAGCTGGCTCTGCATCATTTCCCAAGTGTGAAAGGGAGATGATTGCCATTAGAGCAAGGTGACTCTTCCATCAGGGCAGGCAGTTCGTGTGGTAAAAGTAATATTGAAATGACAAAAACATCTTTAGTGTTTGACTTGTGACTTTACTCCTTTCTCTAGAAAGATCCATTGTGATATTCTGATTTCTGATTCAAACCCAGCTCCTCACCATTTTTTGGCTGGCCAGGGCTGGCCATTTTGCCTGCTCTGATTTGACAGCTCACATTAGCCATGCTCTCTGGCTATGAGCCCATGTCAAATAGCTGATCAACTTGCTCCTGCACCTTTCATTTACTGGCTAAAGCTCTCACCAATACTTCTAACAATGAAGCCATAGGTAAAGAAACCCTAAGCTGGCCTTATTGAAGTAATTTTTCAAGAAACACCATCTGATAGCCTCAGGGTTTCATGGTGCTCACTAGCAGTCTGAGGGAATGATTCTCCTGCCCATGGAACTGACTGTGGAGGAACCATTTGTGGTGTTGTAGGAGATGGCCTGAACAGTGTGTTGGTAAACCTGTGGGAGGTTGAAAGGTGAGGATGGCCAACCTCATTACACAAGAAAATACAGCATCTCCTTTCGAAATCAGCAGAATCTGCTTTGGTAAAGTTCAGTGTCTGACCCATCATGGTCACTGGGAGCTCTAACCATTGCTCATTCCTGCCTTTCAGATTCACAAAGATGAAGACAGCCACCAACATTTACATCTTTAACCTTGCCCTGGCTGACACCCTGTGCCTGATGACCTTGCCCTTCCAGGGAACAGACACATTCCTAGGCTTCTGGCCCTTTGGCAATGTCCTGTGCAAGATTGCCATCTCCATTGACTACTACAACATGTTCACCAGCACCTTCACGCTGACCATGATGAGCGTGGACCGCTACATCGCCATCTGCCACCCCATCAAAGCCCTGGACATCCGCACGCCCCACAAGGCCAAGGTGGTCAATGTTTGCATCTGGGCACTGGCTTCTGTCTTTGGCATCCCAGCCATGGTCATGGGATCTGCAGAGAACGAGAACAATGGTCAGTAAAACTGCACCCAGCGGGGGGGACATGAGAGCCCAGGGAGAGGGGGGAAGTTTCATCTGTGGGGTGAGGTCTGTGCTATAAAATCATCTTAACTCTGCCCCTGCCTCTCTGTATCACTGCTGCTGCTTTTCTAGTGTTAAACATGGAATTGTTATTTGAGGAATTGTACATTAAACGTAGAATTGTTATGTTAGGTTGGGAAAGCCCTCTAAGATCATCAAGTCCAACCATTAGCCTAACTAACCCAACTAATCTGAATGTGCAGATGCTTTTCTGCTTGTTCTGCGTTTGCTGATCTTCCTTCCCTTTTTGTTTCTTTAACTCTTGCAGAGATTGATTGTCTAATTAAGCTCCCTTCTCCCGTGGACTACTGGGACCCAGTGTTTGGCATCTGCGTCTTTCTCTTCTCCTTCATGATCCCTGTGTTGATCATCACCATTTGCTACAGCCTCATGATCCGGCGGCTCAAGAACGTCCGCGTCCTCTCGGGCTCCAAGGAGAAGGACCGCAACCTGCGGCGCATCACCCGCATGGTGCTGGTGGTGGTGGCAGTCTTCATCGTTTGCTGGACTCCCATCCAGATCTTCGTGCTGGTGCAGTGCTTGGGAGCCAAGGCAGAGAGCGAGCTGGAGCTGGCCATCTCTTGCTTCTGCACCGCGCTGGGCTACGCCAACAGCAGCCTGAACCCCGTGCTCTACGCCTTCCTGGATGAGAACTTCAAGGCGTGCTTCAAGAAGTTCTGCTTCCCCACCGCCTTCAGGACCGAGCTGCAGATGTCCAACAGGATGTGCAGCATCGCCAAGGATGTGGCCTACGCCTGCAAGAACTCGGAGGGGACTAACAATCCGGCCTGACTAGGCATGGAAATCCCCATGGCGGCTGTCGCCCAGCAGAGTCCGACCACCCCCACGTCAGAACTGACTCAGATAACGGCCCTTTAGCAGGACCTCAAAACTGAGAGGTGAGAAACCAAGGAAACAATTGTGGGGGTTGGGAAAACCGGATGCTGCGAGAGCATGCAGAGAAAGTCAGCCCATCTGATGCATTTTAAATTTCCAGTGCATCCTGCACTAAGGACCGTGTTTGAAATCAGCCCGCTGATTCCTGCAAAACCCTGGGGGTTTGCAACATTATTGAGAGTTTGGGAATTAAGGGTTTAAAATAGGCATCGCTCCTGGGGCTTACACTCCTGCTGCTGCTGCTGGGAGACAGACAGAATGTGAACTCTTGCATTGCTTTTTTCCTCCCTGGCTGGAGATGTTAACAGCTCGCCTGGCTCACCAGGCACTCGTGTGCGGGTTTTCCTCCTGTGCCATCGCTCTGAAATCAGACGTTACTGCAGCCAAAGTGGGCAGGAGCCATCAGACAAAACCCAAGATCATCTCCAGGATGAGTCATCGTGCAGGCAAGGATGCAGGGAGGGAGAGGAGGGAGCTGACGGGAAGAGAAATTCAAACTGCCTTGGAAGGACAGTGCCAGCTCCTGCAGATGGGATCTGCAGTGAATCCCCCCTCTCAGAGGGGAGCAGGGTGGGGAGAAGGGACTGTCAGAGCTGATGATGTCGCTCTGAAGAGGAAGAAGAAAAAAGACTGAGGAAATGAACACAATTTCTCATTTACATGCTGCTACTATTTTTTTTAACTCTGTATTTCTGGTGTAATAATGGACAGAATGTGTCTGTATATACATGTCTGTAGTGGAATAGGTGCAGATACATGGTAGGATTTCACCTTACCAAGCATGCCTTGGGCATCTTCCTCGTGAGAGGAGGAAGGAATGAAGTGGCCTATAGACACATGTATTTATGTATAGGAAAAGCCATTTTGGAGAAGTCAGAATGGCAGCTCTTCCAGAAGACATGGACATTCCTGGTGGGAGGAGGCAGCCTAAAAGAGTCCCACCCACTCCACATGGGATAAGTGGGGTACAAACCATACAAAACCTGGGGTTCTGTGGCTTGTTTTATGTTTTTAACTGAAATGAGACCCACAATGCTGAAAGCATGTGGGAAATGCTGCCTGGGTACCACCCCTCCTGCCAACCATGGATTGATTTTCCTCTCCCAAAGTAGGACAGAGCTTTGTGGAAAATGAAATGTCCTGTCATTTCACTTGATAACAAAAGCTTCCCCAAAGAGTTTCACCACTTGAGTGCCCTCTGTGCTGGGGAGAGCAGCAGGCTGGGCTTGTCCCTGTAGCACAACAGCCCCAGGAAATCTGGGCAGTGGTGGCCAGTGGTGCTGATGGGGGAGCAAAGCACCAACCTCCACCTGGAGATGGGAGGTCAATTCCAACATGAGAACCAGCAGTGTCACCTGGACTGTACAGATTCCAATGTGAATATATTTCTTGTGCTCTGATCTAGGAGATTCTGTATTTTTTATGTATTGATTTGCCAATATTTTAATGCTGTCATGTTCTTTCTATATGCTGTACAAAGGAATTGGATGTTATATTTCTATGTAGAGTGTTTCTCTCATGGTTGGGCTTAAAATATAGATGCAATTCCAATGTCCCATGTGAAGGACCTAGATCCCTTGTAAACTGCTCAAGCTGGGAGGATTTTGATGCTGATTAACATTTGATTGGGAATCTGGATGTGTACCAGAGCAAACTTTGCAATTAGCACTTCCCCATACCAGTCTGGAGGGAGGAGGGAATCTGGGCACTTTAAGCACTTTGTAGTGGATGTTAATCCCAGAGCCCTCGCCAGGAAATCCCATATAAACCCCAGGCATGTGAAGAACAGCTCCTCGAGAACTGTGCTGCTGGCAAGCTGCATCCATGCCTTTGGAAAACTGGGTTGGGTGGGATGTTTGTGGTGGTTACAGCACTGGGCAGTGAGAGACCTTGGGTCTGCTCAGCCCTGAGCTGTGGGATGCTCTGATGGGATCTGGGGCTGAAGGTGGGAACTGACTGCCAGGCTGTTCTCACCTTTAGGGAGCAGGAGAACATTCATTAGTGGCTGGCCAAGGAACAGCCACACTCCCTTTGTCGTTCTTGGCTGGGTTTTTAAATAGATTTATGTCCTCTGAAAGAAAATATTACCAGTGTTTGGCATTTTTTAAATATGGATTTTGTTATAATGACTATGCTGCAACGATCTTACATAATCAAGTACTCAATAAATGTGTGTTTACCAAGCTTTTGGGTATTTCCACAGCCCTTGCAGTGGATGTGTTTAGGCATTCTGTTCAATGCTCAGTGAAGTTTGTTATAAGAAGAGCAGCAAATGCCTGAAAGCAAAACTTTATTGTACTGTGCCTCTGGAGTTACAGGCTCATGGTCAGCTGGATGGCTTTAGTGCTGGCTCTGTAATTCCCTCTGGAATTGGTTGTGCTGGTGTGATTTTTACAACTGCCGCAGTGTAAATGACATTTAGGTGGCTACTTGTGTGCTTTAATAAAGGAAAATTAAAACCCATGCGGTTTGGATGATAACCTGGAAGAGTTCACTGGGTGGATTTGGAATGTCTCAGCCCTGTGGGAACTTTTGTCACACAGACAGCTTGGTCTGTAGTTAACACAGGCACAGAAGATGTGAAAATTGGGTCTCTGGCTCTTGCAGAGGGCACCTGTGATGTGTAGCAGGGCAGCAGTGCAGGCAGCTGCCTGCTGTCAGAGGTAAAGTCTGCTGAAGGATGAAAAAAGCTCTTCCCACCTCCTCTCCCCACAATTCCCAGGAGTTATGGGGTTAGGTGTGACCTGGGAGAACAATAAATTGCAGAGTTGTTTTGAAAATACAGCCAAGGCCATATTCTGTAGGAAAGATGGATCAGACAGTGAGATGTGCAATAAGGAAAGTGCTTTCTCTCTGCAGAGATCAATATTCCTACCCAAGCAGGTAAATATCAGGAGAGGGTTTTTTATTAGCAGTGGTGGTTTTCTTCTTAAAAAAGAAAAAGTAAATTGGTGAGAAAAAAAATGGAAATCCTTATTTTTTCCTAGTTCAGTTAATTATAAGTATCCAGGGGTGAGTTCTTACATCAGAACCATAAACCAAAGTGCTTTATTCAGTATTATGGGATTTATGAATGTACCAAATATCCTCTCTGCTGCTGTTGGCTGAAACCAAGTGCTGGGAAAGGCTGAGGAATGGATGAGCTGGGGATGAGCAGCTCCTTGGCTCTTGATAAATCTGGGCAGAGATCTGGCTTTGCAAGAACCAGATCTCCCTTCCTCTCCCTCAGCCAACAGCACTCGCCCCTCCATCAATTACAACTTCTGACATCAAAAATAAGGAGCAGAATTTGCACTTTCACTGAGGTTTGGATGGACAACACCCTCAGGCATATGGTGGGGTTCTTGATGTTGTTCTCTGCAAGGCCAGGAGCTCATCTCTGATCCCTGTGGGTCCCTTCCAGCTCTGGATGTTCTGTGGTTTGTGGTTTTATGCCTTGGGAAGGGCTGAGCTGGGGACACGCTAAGTTACTCTTTACTGAGCTGCAGGTTGGGGGGATTGTTTGTTTTGGGTGAGAATTCAGCTGAAATCCCTCTCCCCAAACCCACAGCTATAGCAGCCACAAAGCCTTTCCCTGCTCCAAATTGTTCCCAGGGCTGGGGGCAATTCAGCAGGTGGGAGAAACCCCAAGTGCAGAAAGAACAAAGCTGTGTGGGGGCCTTGTGGTGCCTCTGCTCCAAAGCTCCAGACTTGCCCTGGTGAAGAATCTGCCTGAGGCTGAGCAGTTGCCATGTCTGTTTTCACAAGTTTTTCTTGAGAAGTTAGACTGTAATTATGTCTTTCTTTTTTAAAATTATCTTTTCAATTTTTTTTTTCTTTTTTTTGCTCCAGGGAGTTTGTTGACTATTTAAAGAGCTGTCACTGGGCTCCAATCTCTCTCTGGATACTCTGGAATATCATTGCAGGGTACAACAATGTATGTCCAGAGAAGGATGCCTCTCACCCTGCAATGCTTTATAGGGAAGGTGGCCACTCTCCATAGTTAGAACTCCTTTTTTTAAATGAAAAGGATCTCCAGCAGCAGTTGGTGTGGGTGCAGCCTTTGATATCCGCTCAAAAGAGAGACTCAGACTGGCAGCAAAGCAGGCTCTGCTGGAAAAAACTCCAGCTTGCTTTCCCACTCATTTTGCTGTGCTTCCCCTCAGCTATTTTTGTGGCTATTTATGCAAAAGTAAATTTCTCCTTCCTTCAACAGGAGAAATCTCCTTCGAACACATCCCAGGCTGCAGCCCTGAGTGTGCTGTCATGGCCTGTGCATCTCTGGGGCAGCAGAGCTCACTGCTGTGACTTTGCAGAACCTGTTGGTTATTCTCACCCCTGATTTTCACCCCCCAACCCCTGCCCAGGGCATGCTGAAGGACCAGATCTTGCCCACCAGCCTTCTCCTCTGCTGAGGAGAACCATGGGGCTTAGAAGGGAGGGATGGAGGGCAGAATCCTCCAGCAACAGATGTAGGAGGGAAAGTTGTCCCATCTCTGCAGTGAGGACTGCTTGTGAGGAGGCTGAAGGGAGAGAAGGGGACAAAGGGAACCTGTTGGAGCAAGTCCAGAGGAGGCCACAAAAATCACAAAAAGGGCTAAAAACTCACAAAAGGAGCATCTCAGCTATAGAGACAGGCTGACAGAGCAGTGGGTGTTCAGCCTGGAGAAGGCTCTGGGAGACCTCAGAGCCCCTTCCAGTGCCTAAAGGGGCTCCAGAGGGCTGGAGAGGGGCTTTGGACAAGGATCTGGAGTGACAGGACAAAGGGCAATGGCTTCAACCTGCCAGAGGTCAGGTTGGATTGGATATTGGGAAGAAATTCTCCCCTGTGAGGGTGGTGCGGCCCTGGCACATGTTGCTCAGAGAAGCTGCGGCTGCTCCATCCCTGGAAATGCTCAAGGCCAGATTGAAAAAAACCTGGTCTAGTGGAAGGTGTTCCTGCCCATGGCAGGGGGTTGGAATGAAACATCCTTTAAGATTCTGTCCCAGCCAAACCAATCTATGATTCTGTGGTTCTAGGAAATGGAAGGTGGGAAGAGCAGCCCTGAAGCCAAAAGACCTGGCACTGCTGAGGAACAGAGATGGACTAAAGAAAGTAGAGCATGTGCTGTGTGATGCTGATGGATGTTTGGCACAGGGTTTTTTTGGATCCCTTCTTGTCATGTCTGAGCTCCTGCCTGCCTATTTTGAGTGGCCCACAGTGGCTGCATGTACTTGCCCTGTTGCCTGTGTAGACTGGGGATTTGTGACACCCTTGCTCAAAATGTGGCAGCAGAAGTACCAAGGTCACAGCTCCTTTTGAAAGGGGGAGTTTTAGGATTTTTCCAAGCAAAGGGATTGCTATTAGATTGGGTGCTGTTAAATCAAAGAGGCCCATGGCTCACAAACTCCCTTTGTTCCTGCTTTCAGTACTCTGAAGCCTGGATAGATTGCATGACAGAGTGAAATAATCAATAAATAGAGCAACATGGTTTTGTATCTTGGCAACGATGATGCTGCTGAACCATGCAAACTGACTTTGCTCTCTCTCCCTCAGTGCAGAGATCCTGTCTGGCTGCAGGGAAGGAGTGATGCCAGCTCTCCACAGTGCAGGGGAACACAGACAGCCCCTTCTCCCATCTCAAGTTTTGTGCTTCAGCAACCCCTGAACTGCCTTCGGGTTAGAAAGTTCACAATAATATCCTTGCCCAGCTGGGATCACCTTCACCCCACAGTACAACACCTCCCATGCTGAGATTCACAGAATCTCACAGTCCTAGAATGGTTTGGGTTGAAAGGGACTCCAAAGATCATTTAGTTCCAACCCCTTGGCATAATCAGGTTTCTTGGAAATTTGCTCTTCCTGTGGCTGAACTGCTGCAAGGGCCTTTGAGAGGAAATCATATCCTGTTCAACCAGCCCACTCTTGCAGCAAAAGGGGTTTTTCCTGCAGTCTGTGTTATTTCTGAGGGAGGATGTAGCTCTGGTGCTGATGGAGGGTCCTGCTGCCCGCAGTGGTCAGGGAGAGCATGGCTGCTTCCCTCCCCTCTGGGCCTGAAGCCAGGCAGGAAGGGCTGGAGCCTGCAGCAGCACCAGCACTGCCAAACAGCACATTTTCAGTGTAGTGAAATGAAGAATGAACCTTCAAGAAACCAGGCAGGAAACTTGATTTTTCCAAGGAAACCACTGAAAGAATCAGCATCTTCCCGTAGGTTGCTTTTGGCTGCATTAGATCACCATTTTCCTGGCCACAGAGAGGAGCCCAGGCAGAGCCTGAGCTGGCTCTGTCCATTCAATAAACATCAGTTTCTCTGTGTGTTTCCAGCATGGCATGTGCAGTGAATGCTCCAAGAACAGCTCATGTCATGCTGATTTCATTCAGTGACGAGGAATAAAAACAGAAGCTCTGTAGTCAACATGAAATTAAGATTAATGGCTTTGCAGGTTGATTTCCTCTGTGTGAAACAAACCCCATATTGCGATTTGGCTATTTAATGTTTGCTCAATGTTAGTCATTAATAGCAACTTCTCCACATGCACAGGTCATTTGCTCACATATTTTGGAGTTTCTGTGATCTCAGCCTTGCACTGCTCTTGCTTTGTTTAACCCCAGGGGAAATCATGGAATCACAGGATGGATTGTGCTGGAAGGGACCTTAAATGTCATCTATCCAACCTTCATGGCATTAAAATTTCTGGAGATAATCACCTGCCTCCAGGGACCCAGCACAAAGGGGCAGAAAATGAGCCCAGCCCCTGGTGCTGTTGTTTATCCTTGTCCCTGCATCCCAGAGGTGACTGGGAGGTGGCAATGGAAAGCCAACCAGGACTCTTCCTGTGCTTTGCTTTGGCATCAGTACCGGGGTTTTATTTGCATGTGCTAGGCTGGAAAACTGCTTCATCATCTGGTGAGTGTCAGCGATGCCACCGAGCCCTTCTGCCTGGGGCTGTCCCCCAGGAACTGGGGAGGATGAGCTGGAGATCAGGCTGGATGGGGCTCTGAGTACCCTGGTTAGAGGAAGGTGTCCCTGCCCATGGCAGGAGGTTGAAACTGGATGATCTTTAAGGTCCCTTCCAACCCAAACCATTCTGTAATTCTGTGAGTGTCTGAGTCTGTGATTCCGTGATTCTATGATTCTGTGAGTCTGTTATTCCATGACTCCATGATTCTGTGACTCTGTGATTCTGTGATTCCATGATTCTGTGAGTCTGTGAGTCTATGATTCCATGATTCTGTGATTCTGTGAGCTGTTGGCTCTGACCTGCCCCATCCATCATGAAATGGTGTCCATCAGCCTCACACCCCAGCTCCTGGTCAGCGTGGATGAAGGAGCTCAGCTGGGTGTGGCCACAGCATGAAGGATCCTGCTGAACCCATCACATGGATAAAGGAAATTTAATTACATCTGTAGGATTTCCATCAATGCTGAGCAGCAGCAGGCTGGGTCTCAGGGGAGATTTTTCATTGTGTTGAAATCTGACTTTGTTAATTACCAGTCTCTGATATCATTTGAGGGTTAAGTTTATGAAACAGAATCCTTATTTCTCTGATTTCCTTATCCAGCTGGTTTATTGAGTCTTGTACAGAGGATGGTTTTGGACCTTAGAAACTCCCAAGGTTTCCTCCCAAAGAGGAAACTCCCACACTTCTGGCATGAGCTGTGCAGAAGCATTGGAGCAAGGGGAGGTGATGGAGATATGCAGAAGTCCTAGTGAAAGAGAAAGAAAACATCTCAGGTAAACTGAAAATGAGGACAAAGGTCTTGCTGCCAAATTACAGCTTATTTTACCCCCAAAGGGAACTCCCCTTTCCCACATGGGAAGCACCCATCCCAGGCGGCCAGGGAACATTGTGGTGAGGGGCTTTAGCAGAGTGACACCAGCCTTTGGTGCACCCCAGGCTGTTGACTTCCCCTTGGGGAAAGCTTCCCATCCTCTGTTTACTCAGGAAGCACCAAATTTGACTGTAGGCAGTCAATAGAGCGCCTGGGTTTTATCTACACATCAAATTTACTTTCTTTTTTAAAGAGAAAATAGCCACTGAACAGCCCTTGAAGCTTGGGGCTAGTGTCTAATTCCACTTGAAGAGCTTTGTTAGATAATTGCAGTATTTTTCTGAGAGAAAATAGAACAATCAAGGCTTGTAATTAAAAGCCATTCAGGCAGCTTTGATCCTTCTCTCTGCATCTTCACTTACCAAACACAAATGCCAACAAGGACTCATGGCAATATTTACAGTCGCTATTTTTGGCCTTTGCCTTTAAATTAACTCCTCTTCCTCTCTTCCAGTTAAAAGCAGGAGGAGGGAGGGAAATGAGGCTTTTCAACAGGTGTTTCTTTGGAAAGATTATTTTGGAGGATCCCTGATATCATAGAATAATTAAGTTTAGAGAAGCTCAACAAGTCCAACCATCAACTCAACCACACCACCACATTCACCACTAAACTAAATGAAATGTCACACACACAGGTTTTTTGAACACTTCCAGGGATAGTGACCCCACCACTGCCCTGGGAAGCCTTTTCCAGGGCTTGACCACCCTTTTGGGGAAAAAAAAATTCTAATAATCTAATCAAACCTCTAAATATCTAAAAAATCTAAAAAAAAAAAATCTAAAAAATATTTCTAATATCTAATCAAACCTCCCCTGGCACAACTTGAGGCCATTTCCTCTCATCCTGTCACTCCATGATGACAAGCCTGAAGCTCCTCTGGAGGCCTCAGAGCTGCTATAGAACAAATTTATCACCCCAAAACTGCCTCCAGGCACAACCTCAGCTGCAGTGGTGGTGTGGATGGGACAAGACCCACACACTCTGCTCTGGCCATGGACAGGGAGCTGCCAGGGCTGTGTCCCACAGCCCACAGGGGATGCTCAGGTGAGCTCCTGACTCACTGGGAGAGGAATCCAGCCTGGGAAGTCCCAGCAGCAGGTGGGAATGTCAAACCTTGATGTGCTGAGACCCTCTGAAGGTGCCAAACTGGGCTTGTTTCTCCCAAAATTGGGCAGTAGAGCCAGTAGGTCACCATTTCCTTGGGTTTATGGTGGGACCATCAGTGGCTCATCAGCACCCAGGGGCTCCCTGCAGTCCCAAGGAAACTAGGTGAGTGCTACAGGTGTCAGGCTGTACAGGGAAGGGACAAATTCTCTTTCTTGGCTTGATTTGAACACCATCTTCTGGATACCCTTCTGCTTCTCATCTTTCACAGCCCAACTTTTTGCTTATCCATGTTTAATTTTTATTTTCATATTTTTCTCACATCAAGATGCATCTGAGAAGCCAGGCCTCCAACTCTCAGTGGGGTATTATTTCTTTTCTCACCCAAAAATCGTGACCAGCCTTGGGGAGGCAGTGTGAGACTGTGTAAGACCCAGGGGATTGGAGCTTCCCGGGAGAACAAGCTGCAGCACGGCTCGGATGAGGACAATTGATCCAAACAGCCAATATTGCTGCAGCATGAAGATTTAAAAAGCAACAACTGCTTCTGATCCCCTGCCCTGGCTCAGATGCCTGCATGGAAAGCCTGTGGTGGGAATATGAGCCCTAATTCCTAAAAGTGGGAATATGAGCCCTAATTCCTAAAAATGGGGATATGAGCCCTAATTCTCGGTGGCTGCCCCACACCTTTGCACCCATTAATGCAGCACACACTGTTCCAGAAGGAAATCCACCCAGCTTTGAGGCTGAGCTGACTCTGTGCATGGCTGGGAAGGGGTTAGGAAGAGGAGGAAACCCTGGGTTCCTAATTCAGCCTCCCTGCAGACCCCAGACGGGATGCTTGCTTTAGGAGGGGACTTGTGCATCTATTTGTGCATCTATTTGTGAATCTCTAATGGGGTTTGTTTTCCTGCTTCCAGTGTTCAAGATGCAGCCGATGTGGGCTGGTGTGACAAGCCAGCCCCAGCAGTGGGAGGAAACTCAAAGGAACAAGCTGGCGTGCGGGGTTTCCCTGGGGAAATGTTGTGCTGGGAGAGGGCAAGCATCTCCCTGGAGGTGTTTTCTGCTCTCCCAGAAGGAGCCGAAGGACAGCCTGGCTTCTGCTGCTGCGCTCCGAGGGTCTGCCCAGGCACAGGAACCCCGAATGTGCTGTTTCCCCGCAGGAGCAGAGTGCCAGGCTGTGTGTGAGGCTGAAGATGCTGCGATGGGGGGGGGATGCAGCGATGCTGAGCTGAAAGCAGCGAGTGCCGCTTAGCGCCGCCGGGCTGAACCGCACCGGGGCTCCGCGGGAGCTGCAGCCTCCCCTGCGCTCGGGAGGGGACCTGGACAGCCCAAATCCTTCTACCCCGGGAGCCTGGCACCCGCACGAGCCGCCAAGGCTCGTATCGGGTGTTTGGCGTGGAGAAAATCGCGGATGCAGCAGGATGCTGCCATAGGGAGATGCTGAGATGGGGCTGTCCCTGCTCCGAAAGGGAAGGGGCAGGGGATGCAAGAAACGTCTGGAAGTGCCGGAGGAGGGTTCAGAGAGGAGGGAACCAGACTCTCCTCAGCGATGCCCAGTGACAGGAGACACGAACTGAAACATGGAAAATTCCATTAAATCATAGGAAGGAAAATCACTGTTCAGGTGGTGAAGTACAGGAACAGGTTGTCCACACTAGCTGCGGCATCTCCATCCTTGGAGACATTCAAACCCGAGTGAACACGGTGCGGGGAAATTTAACCCTGCTTGAGTCATGCTGTAATTCTGTGGCTGTCATGACTTGTGATTTAACAGAAAAAGCTCCAGCAATATCATTGTCATGTCTGAAGTGGGTAACTCACATTGAAAAACTCCTTTCCATGAAAAAAAATACAGTAGTTTTCTACTTAATAAAATATATTGCCTTTCCTAGAGCCCCAGTGCCAATGAACAGCGATGCTTCAGCTGATTGGGCAGCTTGTGTGAGAGGTGACATAATTTGAGTCCGTTTTCTCACACAGAGAGTTTTTCCACCTGGGAAACCCATTACCAGCAGGTGGCAACCACGCCAAAGCAAAATTCCTGGGGAAGGTTTGCCTGGAAGAATGTGTTCTCCTTCATTGTCCTACCACAGCTAGCACCTTTAATATGGAGAAGGCAACAGAGCGATCTTGTGTCCACACATCTGTTTTTAGTTTTCCATAACTGAAATTGCCATCCCGAGGAATTGAGGGCTGTCATTTTGCATGTTGGGGTGCTCAGGGCACTGAATTGCCTGAGCAGTCTCATCTGGGGTCTCCACCCACACCCACCCATGGCTCTGAGAACCCATTTAAGCTGAGAACTGCAGCCTCATTTCCTTTTCTGTTCCTTGTCCTGCACTTTCCTGGGGGAATTTGGACAGGTAAGAGCCAAGCTTGGTACCTGGGGTTGGGGAAAAGCTTGAAATAAATATTTTAGCTATGACAGCCTCCCTAAAAGCAATAACATATGAACTTCACAGGGTTAAAGGGTGCGAGAATGAGTTTTCCAAGATTTCCATATGGAGTTTCTGATCTCCAGAGTCTCCCAGTCAAGTCCTGGTTTTGTTCAAGTACGTTGACTCTTTGTCTGTGAAGGAAGAAATTTTATATCTGCAGTGCTCACTAGAGTTTTTCTTATGGCTTACAAACCACCTTAATTTTGTTACAAACCTGATGTGTTTATTTTATAATAGGAAAAATGCAATATATATAGCAAAGATATGGCACAAGTAGCATAAATTTTCTCTTGTGAAAGAAGGACCAGTCTCTTTTTTTCCCCCATGAGGTTTATTTCATTACTCACTCTTAAATAAATATGTATTTGACACTTAACAGGAACAACTAGTTCAAAATGATTTCTAACACAAGTTCTCACAGTTGTTATAGTATTTGTATGGTGTGCTGTTTGGCACTATTTTTGAGACTCAAATCTTCCTTTTGGTCTAAATTTAACGAGTCAGAAAAGAGGAAATTTGTGGTGGGGTGGAAGATGGACAATCCTTCAAAATCAAAAGAAAGCTGTAACACACAGGAACATACATGAACATTGAAAATAGTTTCTTTTCTCTTCCAAATACTCATCCTCTGTCTTACAGACGTTTCATTAAAAGTGCTCATTAGCTCTGCTCCATTAAACAATCCTCCCTAATAACTCAGTGATAAAGAACTGAGCTTTGCACTCCTCTGGAAATTGGTCTCCAGCCTGTCCATGCTGTACAGCAGATGGCAATAAAGGACCACTCTGTGGCAGAAGTACACCCCTGAAAAGGAAATATTCTGTCCTTAATAATTCAGAGGGTGAAATTAAAATCAGGGTCTAAAAATGCAAGTTGGTGGGAGCAAAGAGGGGAAATACAAGAGTTGCAAGTGGGCAGGACAAACTCTGTTGCTGACGAGGGTTACAAACAGACCGCACGTTACATGTAAACCAAAGAAAGGACGTTGTGCATTCATTGGCCACTCCTCCAGTCTGCAAAGTTTCTCCTGAAAAACCCTGGAAGGGCAGGGACTTGCCAGCCCCAACCCCCTGTTCAAGAAGTTCTGCATTCCAGCAGCTTCCGGAAACTTTTCCGAAAACTGTCATCCAGGAAAGCGTACAAGAAAGGATTCAAGCATGAATTGGCATAGCTTAGGCTGGTGATGAAGTAGGATATCCCAATGACCATGGAGGTCTGGGGTAAGTCAGTGGTCAAAGCCACGATGGTGGCCAGGTGGAAGGGGGTCCAACAGAAGAGGAACACAGCCAGGACTATGAAGACCATGATGGTGACTTTCTTCTTGGCTTTGTCCAGGGCTCTGGCATTGGAGTTCAGGTGCATGTTCCTCAGCTTGTAGAGCATCATGGTGTACAGGATGCAGATGGTGGATACTGGAATGGCAAAGCCAAGGATGAGGGTGTAGATTCTGCTGGCTTTGAACCAAAACCTCTCAGGCTTGGGGAAATTGAGACCACAGCTCTTGATCTCCAGGTCGTCGGTGTAGACATTGGCAAAGATGATGAAAGGGAGGACTATGATGGTGACCAGGATCCAGATGCACAGGCTGACAATCCTGGCTGCTCGGTACGTGCGGTGGGGCATCCTCTTGGACCTGACCGTAGCCAGTACCACCAGGTACCTGTCTATGCTCATCACTGTCAGGAAATAAATGCTGGAGAAGATATTGTAGTGGTCTATGGACAAGATGACCTTGCAGAGGATTTCTCCGAAGGGCCAGTAGCGGAGGAGGTGCTCTGCAATGTTGATGGGCAAGACAAGGGTGAACAAGTCATCAGCGATAGCGAGGTTCAGGATGAACATGTTGGTCACAGTCTTCATCTTGGGGGCCTTGAGGATCACATAGATGACAGCAGTGTTGCCTGTGAGCCCCACAGCACAGATCACAGAGTAGATCACGGGCAGGACAACATAGAAATCAGCTGCCTGCTCTTGAAGGGTGAAGTTGAACCTCATGCTGTTTTCCAGGTAGCAGCTGTTGCCTGCGTTGCTGCAGGAGCTGTTTAGATCATCCCAAAAGGAGAGGTTTCCCATGCCTTTTGATCACAGACCACCCTCAGATACCACTGAAAGCCTCACTAGCCCAGAAGTGAGAGGCTTTTTGTTTGGTTGCGATATTTTCCCCCTCCTGTGAGAAGCAGCTGTTACCTCATTTAGATGCAGCTTATTTTCAAAGGTGAGTTGTGAGGCTTCTTGGACCACCTAACTTACCTCTCCCCCCTGTTGGAGAAGTTAGATTTTGAAGTGATGATGGGAGAAAAAAATGTTTGGAAGACATAAGTCTCCATGAACCAAGAAAGCAAGAGAATAATGACTTTCTAAATAAATCAAGGAACTCTTCTTTCTGAGAGCATTCCGGTGAGCTTTGGCTTTTCTTTGCTGGGGGAGTTGAGCGGCTCCTGTTCAGCTGTCTACAGTGAGAGTTCTTCTAGGGCTGACAGGAACAAGGAGGCAGAAGGGGGAATTTCGTGCCTGGCTGGCTGTTCTTAGCCCTTGGAGGACCGGAGGGATGGCTGCAGTTTCTCTGGCACAGCTCTTGCTTTCCGTGCTGGAGCAGAAGCGTTCCTGTGGTTAATTAGCGCTTGCCTTTGTGTCGGAGTTCAGGCTCTTCATGGACAGCGATTTCACAAACAATGAAGAACTTTCTGACACTGCTTCTCCCCACTCCCAGGGTCCCCTAGCAAAAGAAGGAGGGGGAAAAATAGTTCAGGGAGTATTTCTGAAATTAACGGTTAAAGAGGATTACCCTGCAATCAAAGTACACCTTTAAGCGAGGGTGGGTTATGAACTCACTCTGAAAACCATCCCCACTACAAACAACTGGCAGCACCCCAAATTTGGCACAGATAGACAAACCTGTACATCTCAGAAGTTCAGGATTAATCGGGGAAGAGAGAGAAAAGTACCCTGAAAGCGAATCCACTTTAGAGACACAGCAGGAATCATCCCACCTGTAGCAGTCACCGCATCCATCACTATTGCCTGACCCATACTTCCAAGAATTCCTCCACAGGGAATGAACAAGAAACCGACCCCTACCCCCCCACCGTGAAGATCAAAGGTTTGGCAACCGGTCCCAGGCTCTGCAGAGAGAAGTGCCTCACTTCTTCTGCCTTTTGTTGTCGTACGGCAATAAAGTGAGAGGGACTGCCGGCGCTGGGGATGGGGAGTGAAGTGTCCCTTACCTGGGAAGCGGCTCCTCTGCCTCCTCCAGCACCTGCTGCTCTCACTGGTGAGCCTCTTCCCTCTGATCCGAGCTGGAGGAGGGTCTCTGGGCTGCTGACGTACCGGGATTTGCAATCAGATCAACACGATGCTTCTGTGTGTGCGTGTTGTGTGTCTGACCAATTAGCACTTGCTTGGATCGGGGAAGGGGGGAAACAAGGGTTTTCTCTCTTCAGGGTTATTGAAATAGTAAATACAGTGGATGTTTCCTTCAGGAATGAGGGAGATGTGGAGAGACACAGGCAGCACCCAGGACTGGCTGAGTGAGGGATGAAAGGATGGGAAGCAGGGGGTTAAACTGCTTCAATAGGGAACAGTGGCTCGTTTTAACAAAGGGAGCAGGAGGCGGGTGAGCTACATTACAACGTGCAAAATAAACAAATAAACAGATGTACCTTGCCAGATCTGTGCTGGTTTCGGCTGCTCTGGGGGAGTTTGGCTGAGTTCCTCCAGCTGGGTCTCTGATCTGGCTTTGGAAATCCAGTGAAATCCTTCAGATGTGCATCAGGAGGTGCAGGAGTTCCGTGAAGCTTCTTGGAAATGCACCCCAGGTTATAGAGCAACAATGTAGGATCACTTTACCAGCATGTCCCTAAAGAAAAAAAAAAGAAAAAGGAAATCAAGAGTCTTTTGATTCTCTTTTAGTCTTTTAAGTATTGCCTGACCTTTGTTTCGAGACAAAGCAAGGGAAAACACAGGAATCCATCACTGCCATGCCTGGCTGAGTGCATTTAACCAAGAGGGCCAGCTCATAGATCTGAGCCAGTAGCCAAGAAGTGTGTCTGACTTTGCTTCTCTTTTTGGATGTTTTATATTCTTCTGGCAAGATTATTGTGCACCAGTAGCTGGGTGGGAGTAAAACATTTCATTGCACTTCTTAAAGACATGGCTATAACCGACTTCAGCAGATGGGATTTTTTTTTTTTAATGTACAACTCTTCAAGATATTTCCTTGACCAAAATCTAACCAGACATTGGGCTTAAGGAAAACTAAACAGGAATTATATTGTCCAATTATATTGCATAGGAATGATATGGATGATACTTCTTCAGATGAAACACCCCTGGAGCTTTCTTCTTGCCTGTTTTGGGAAAGCTGGTGTGGTTTATAAGGAGTTGTAAATGAAGCAAGGCTTTGGTAGGTCTGCAGGGGGAATGCAGTTTCCAGGAATTGCTGTTGTCTTTTTTCAGGGAAAAGCATACAGAAGGCAGAAAAATTCAGGAGAATGTGATGTTACATTTGCTGATCTGTAACTATTCCCTGGGACAAAAGGGTTTTAAAGTATTTTTCATCCACAATCCTTTGAGGCTTTCTGGTTTTTTGCATAAAGTATATCTCTGGTCTCTGGGATAGTTTAAAAGCTGTTCTTTCTCTTCCCAAACTATATTATCTTGGAATTGGCATCATGCTGCCATGGCCACGGGTTTTGTGTGCCTGGGTGCTGTGTGTTTGAGGGGCTGGGAGCTGAGGGAGCTGCAGGAGCGGTGGTGCTGATGATGCTCCCTTGTGCTTTACCCTCTGTCTTGTGCCTTACTCCTCATTATCGGTAGTGAACATGCTCTCCGTGCCTTGGTTAGGATGTGCTTGATTAAAATAACCTGTCAGAGATGAGATGGAGACTAATTAAAGCTCATTGCCTGGTGTGGGTAGAGGGGCTTTTGCTTAAATGCCCCAAACAAATTACTGGCACCTGCTTTCAGAGCTCCTTGCCTGGTTCCCCAATAAAACTTGTTTGCTTTGTGGAGGACAATTGCCAACAGATCTAAATTCATGTAGGAAATTGCTTTGCAGTAGGAACTGTTCTACAACAACAGAAAAAATATTTCCTCTGTGTGTTTCTGGGCCCAAACAGGGCCAGAGGTTGTGCACAGAGGAAACAGATCTATTTATATTGGTGTGATGGAGAGTGCTTGGAGAGAATGTTTTACTCTTCTTGTCTTCTCTGGCTGGGCATCCCTTGATTATAAATATTACAGCAGCATAAAGCCCTGGAAATCAAACACTGGTTTGGAAATACTGCTACAAAGGGCAGAGCTGCCTGGACCTACTTTTGTGCCAACAGCTCCATCATCAGCACAGGGCAGCAGGGACAAAGATTTTATTCCTGGCAAATCCGTGCCATAGAGATGGACTTTGCCTCTTGAAGCCCATGTTCACACTGTGCAGCTTGGATCAGCTGTGCAAACAAAGAAAAGGCAGCGTTTTAGGGAAGGGGAAATCCCTGCCAATGCTAAATCAGTGCTGCTTTATTGCCTCCCTAAAGCTGATGTGCTGCTGGCTCCAGACAAAGGCCATCCACCATTTTGGAGTTATGGAGAACCTGTTTTGTTGGGCTCCTGCTGCTGTCAAGGAGTCAAGTTCACCTCAAGGACACAGGTATACAATCAATAATCTGTTTACCAAAACAAAATGTTCTCGGCTGGCTGTCTTGCAGTCACTGGTTATTAAGGTGATTTATTTGTATGAAGTGTTCAGGCTTTTAAAAGCATTGCAGGTTAATAATAGAATCAGGGAGTAGTTTGGGTTGGAAGGGACCTTTAAAGGTCATCTAGTCCAACCCCCCTGCAACGAGCAAGGACATCATCAACCAGATCAGATTGCTCAGAAGTCAACCATCCCACCTGACCTTGAATGCTCCCAGGGATGGGGCATCTACCACCTCTCTGGGTAACCTCTGGTAGTGCCTCACCATCCTCATTGTAAAGAAACTTCTTTCTTATATCTAATTTAAATCCACCCTCCTTCTGTTTAAAGCCATTCCCCCTCGTCCTACCACAACAGGACCTCCTGTCCTGAGAAATGTCCAGAACTGATTACATCAAATTGGCTGAAATTGCTTCAAGGTAAGAATGCCTGGTCAGGCTATTTGTAGGATAACACTCACCCACAAAGCTGGGATGTCCTTCTGCTTCCCCCATAACCTTCCCAGTCTTATTGAGCCAGGCTGGCTTGGGCAGGTGATGGTGCTCACCTTGTCGGACACCTCAGGGAACCAGGCAAGAGCTGCAGGGCAAATGTCCCCATCGGTAAACTGGTGAATTGTGGCAAATAAAGTGCTTTTGAACGGTGATAATTGTCACAGATCCAGGGGCTAGTGACACATCCTGCCTGCCTGCCTGAAAGCTGCAGTGAAGGCAAAGGGGTTCAGGAAGTGATTTAAGGAAAATGGGAGTCCATAAACGGCCTGTTTTTGTCAGGGAAAGCACATATCAATAACTGCCCAGTCTGGCTCTGCAGGGGAGCAATCCACACAAACCGTGCAGCAATTTCCTCAGACCAGCTGTGATGGGGAAAAAAAGCTGTAGCCCTGGGAGCTGGTGGGTGGCTGGCTGGAGCTGTTTGCTCCCTGCCAGCCAGGAAAGAGGTTGGGAGGCTCCTGCAATGGGTTACCCTCATTCCCAGAACTTCTTGGAGACCCTGGCTCTTCTACCACAGCAGGATCTGTGCTGGCAGGTGTGTTAATGAAGGGAGCTCTGGTAGAGTACTGGTGACAGTGGGAGCAATGACACAGTGCCAGTCTTGCTGCAATTAATACATAACTGTGAGAATTTGAGTGCAGAGGGAATGCTGCTTTAAACACCCTCATTTCCTCTCCCACTCCCCCCTGGTCTGGGTTCGAGCAGCCTTGCTCCAGAGAGAAATTTAATTCTGCTTCCATTCCTGGATGCTTTTATTCTCTGGCATTTATTCCTGCTTTTCTCCAACACTGGAAGTGAGGGTGTGCTTTGGTTGGTTTGCTTCCCTGAGCCAGCTCAGTGTGCTGAAAGCAGAGCCCTTTGGAAGAGGGAGGTTTCTGGAAGCGGACTCTCCCCTTTCCCAGCGCTCCTCATCACCTTTTGTGGGGCGTGAGGGGCTCAGGGCAGTGGCCTGGGCTTCCCTTGTGTCAGTGCTGCCATAAGGAGTGGGCAAAAACTGTCCCATGGCTCCGACTGTGCCAGAGGTGCTGCTGCCTCATCCTCCTGAACTCTGGAAGCAGGAGAAGCTAATCTGCTGCATCAATCTATGGGTTGATTAGTCCTCTGGACTTGCAGCTTTTGTGCTTCCCTATCTCAGAGTTCTTCCATCAGCCCACGTGAGTGACAGCTTTTGTGTAATTTGCCTGTGGGATCTGTGAGGAAAAAGCCTTGGATGTGATGGGACCTGGTGCTGCAGTAGTCTGGGGTACAGCTGATTGCTTCCTTTTGGAGTTCTCTTGGCCATGGATTTATTAACAGGGCTCTGTTTCCTGCTGGTTGCCTTCATTAGATGTGCACAGAGTGTGTGCAAGGGGGTTCATCAGCACATCAGCTGAAGATTAAAACATAAGGAGGAATCCTAGTTTGAAAGGATGAGAAAACAAAACCAAAATAAAAGGGTGAGTCAGCAGGTAGGAATCCGCTCTTCCCTGGATCCCTGTCCTTCCTGTGCTGCTGGCAGATGAGGGTGTCCTGCAGGGCTGTGATCCATCAGCATTCCTGGCAGGAATATACATTATTTAGTTGCCATTAAGCTGGTTGTAACACAGCTGCTAAGAGCCCTTGGTATCTGCCGTCCAAGTGAGAGGAGTTGTCACTTTGACTTTTTTAATGAACTTCCACTTGTGAAAAGTCACCCTTTTTGTCATAGCTTGACCTGCTTGGAAAAGCTGTGAGTCTTTACAAACATCAGCACTGCAACAGGGCTATAATGCATCCTTGGAAAAACAGCCAGGAGCCCTTCAGGGATCTCACCAGGGAGCAGGCTCTGTGCAATATATTCCAATATCTCTAAGCAACAGCTTAATGTGTTGCCTTGTCTGCTTAAGTAGCAGAGCTCCTCTGGCCTAAAAGCCTCATCACCAGAGGGTTATGGAGTGCAAATTGCTGCTGAATGAATTTGCTGCTTTGTTCACTCTGGTTTCCCCTCCCTTTTGTGTGTGTTATGACAGTGAAATGACTCATCTTCACCTTAATATCATGTTTTGGAGAAATGGTCTAATATTTTGTACAATGCTCAATGTAAAAACCCCAAACCAACAAAACAGATGAAATCTGTTTCCTGGAACAACGTTTTCCAGTGCAATTACACAGAGCCAGCTCCTTTCTCCACACTCTTTTGGGCAACAGACATTGTGGAGTACAAAGTTTACAATACCATCAACTATTGTAAGGAAAAGAGGGAAAAGAAGAAGGAAAAGAAGCAAAAGCAAGTTTGAGCTTAGTGAAACTTGATTCTGGCTTTGGGCTGCAATAATTTATTATAGCTCTGTTTTACAATTAATGCCAGCCTGACCTACTTAAATAGAACATCATAATTCTTGTGGCCATGTATGTGGTCATGAAAATTCAGTGCTAAGAGCATGAGCCATGTTGGTTATGTCAGTGTGATGGAGAAAAACGTAATTTGGATAACTCAGATGAATTGAGTAGGAAATGGTGTGCTATAAAATGCATAAAAATAATTTAAATGCAAAAGATAAAAGGAAAAGGGAAAGGATTACTGCAAGATGGGGTTTATGGCTGGTGCTCTCTGCTTATCTGCACCCCATGGTCATGGCCATAGTGGGGATGTTAAGGACTGCATTCAGTGTGGGCCCCAGAAGCAGCCAAAAGAGCAGTGACAGTCAGGAACACCTGGCTCTCCTCTCTTTAAAATCTAATTTCAGCCCCAAAGCAAAGCCACAAATTTAATTCCCTGGGAATTGAAGCTGTGAGGTCTTTGGGGCTTTCACTGCTGGGTAAATAAAGCCCCCGTCAGAAATCATATGGATCCAAATTATAGATAACCACACCAAAAAAAGTTTTGGATTCTTGGGGAGGAGAAGCAGAAAAAGCAAACAAATAAAGGTACATCTCTATGTTTTCTACAGGGAATACTTTCAGAAATACAGAACTCCCCAGGCCATGCAGGGCCTCCTGCCAAGGGGAATGATTTCAGACAAGTGCTGACTGCGTGGGAGAAGGTGTTTTGTGTTGGAGGGCTGAGTTATCACTGAAGTTTTTCACTTCTAATACTTGGTAATATCAGTGTCATTTTGTCAGTAAGTAGCACACTCAGTATCTGAGACATCTCCATCTCCACCTGCTTCACAGCTCCACTTGAAGGCAGATGAAAATTATTTCCTTGTAAATGACGTGTTTTCAACAAATTCTGCAAACCCTTACTGAGGCTCCTTGCCATTAAGTTGATTTTCTATTTATTTTTTCTTTTTTTTAATAAGAAGAATTGCTTTCTTGCAAATGTTAGGTAAATTTTTCCCTTCCTGGGATGTCAGGAGGTGCACATCCTGTACAGAAACACTCCCCAACTGCATCAATAACCTTTTTGTACTGCTCAGTGAGTCCTAGAAAACTGCAGAGCAGTTTTGTGTCTCTGCAGGTTACTTGGCAATCAATTCTTCATCTCTGATAAATCCTAATTTACAGGGAGGATGTGACGAACTCCCTCCTCTGCAATCAGGAGTTGGCAGTGCCCATTCTTCTGCAAATTTATGGGTTCAGCAGAATAATGTCATAGGAACAGAAGTGATGTACAGCATTCCTGCTTGGTTTGCTCCTCATTTCATGGGGCAGACAGCAGCATTCTACAGCCCTAAAAAGGGCAGGGAATTTTCTGGACTGGGAAGAAAAGCATCCTTGAGAGAGGCAGAATATGATGCTGTTACCCATGACTGGTGTTCCCCCCTCTGTTATCAAATTTCCCTCCCTTGCTGCCCTGGGGCACCTGAGAATGGGTGATGTAGTGATGTTGTCCATAT